>NC_141693.1:1558823488-1559423488 GCF_964263255.1 Lissotriton vulgaris
ATCTGCCGGCTAGAACCAGTTCCAGGGGCACACCAGCCCCTGACCTGGGGAAAGTCCGACATGGGAGAGGGGTGTAACCACCCCCCTTCCTGGTCCCACCCCTAGGGCAGGACCTAGTCGCGTACCCACCCCTTTCTTTAGGATAAAGGCAGGAGCGGGGACCCTTCCAAATTAGATCATCTTTGAATCAAGAAACTACTTTCTACGAAAGGAACTCTCGACTTCTTCTCAAGATTTCTCCCTTGTGACTAATGAGTAGTCACCCTGCACCCGCAGGCACCATCTAAGAACACTGCGGTTTGCTGCACGTCCTTCCTCCGGAATCCGACTGACCAGCACGACGAGACCCGGCTTCCCTGGCACCTCCGACCTCTACCTACGTCTACAGCTCAGCTGAGATCCGTGGGTGCGACGAGACCTCGAGGGATCGGCCATCTTCAAGACTGCACGACTCTTGCCCAACACGACCGCCGAGGGATCCTCGTGTGAGTGCTTTGGGGTCCGAGAAGCCCCAACCCTGAGCAGCTCCAGCACCGAAGTTCAGCCCTCCAGCATCCACCAGATCTGCGTGGGGGCCTTCTGCTTTTTGCTGCTCACCGCGTTGTCTGGCTACTAGCCCGCTGGCTTGTGGCCTTCCCGACGACGACCGACGACGACCGACGACAACAACACTGCTAGTCTGGTTGCTCCAGACTGGCCCTTGCTCCCTTCCAAAAGAGGAGCACCCCGGACCCTCCTGGTCCACTCCAGACGCCATTTTGAGTCCACCGCGTGGGCTTGAATTTGCCAAGACTTGTTGCCCCAATCCTGGGTCCAGCGACGTCGACAGCAGCAACCATCGTGGGACAGCACGCACCTCCATTCTGGTCGCCGACAACGCCTCCTGGTCCGTGAGACTGCAGAGCCCAGCGTCGCCCACTCACCTGGTCGAGGTGACTCCATCCGGTGCCATCCTGGTGCCCATCTAATCACTGGCTAGTGATTCAGAACTTGGTCCCCTCTGCTTACAGGTGTCTTCCATCTCCGATCCAGGCTTGGATACATCCGAATTTCTTCACTGGTCGCCTGCCAGCAACTTCTTCTTTCAGGCTCCATAGACTGTAACGAGGATTCCCGACGTCTTTCCAGATCTATGCAGCCGCAGCCCCTGGGCTAGGTAACTTCGGCATTTCGGTGCCCCAGCATAGCCTCACTATCCAAGGGTCCAGATCCTTTTTCGTTTTCAGCCTAACTAGTCGGGTTCGCCCGAGAACACTAACTTTGTAAAGTCTAGCATCCATAGACTTTGTCCCGCGTGAGAGTGCACACTCTGCACCCGAGTCCCCTAGGCCTCCTGCTAGTAATCTGAAGGTTCAGTAGTCAAGTCCTAGCGATTCCAAAGCCTATTAGTCCAGTACTTATCTGCTAGTAATTTCGCATTCCACTTTTGTAGTATATGGTTTTCCGTGCCCCTCGGGCACTTGTGTAAATTGTGCAACTTAAAGTATTTTCGTAAGAGTTTTGTTGTGTGCTTAGTACCCCGTCCTCAAAGAGTACAGGGCTGTTGTGATCTAAATAAATACACTGTTTATTTTCATAACACTTGTGTGGTGTCCTTTCACTTGGTGTTCAAGGGGTATATGTGATGGTATAACAGCTGGCTTAACACGCCCTCTAGAGTTTAGCCCGAAGACTGCTCGTATCCATGCTACTATGATAGCTGGTCTATCAAGGTTGACTTACAACCAATCATCAATAAGGGTTGTTTGGACTGATGCAAAGTGCTCACTAGAATAGTGAACACTATATATCAGGCCAACTTCTCACAATATATACACACATATACACACGCACACACACACACACAAATACATACACACACACATAGCTACCTCTCTATATCCTATTGTCTTTCATATATTTTGTTTACGTACTGTCCATTACCATGTGCAATTCGTGTAATGGCTGCCTTGCAAACTCTGAAGCGCTCTGATCACGCCGGGTCAAGTTTGCGCTATACAAAACCCGATAAATAAATACATTTTGAATTAAAAGAATCCTGGCAGTGAGTTACAGCAGAGGTGACTGCTGCCCGACATGACCTCTTGCCTGAACGCATTCAGTGCCAATGTATTCAGGAAATTAAACTCATGCATTCTGGGGGAATTAAGGGATTCAAAACCTTCTCTCCAGTGTGTTGGATACAACAAATGACAAGTCACAAAAAGCAAAGGGCAAGATCATTGAAAAAAACTCGTATGAAAGTATGCAGAGGATTCCAATGTCAAAACACTCCAACATATTTAGGTATTTTACACAATGACAATCTCAAACGTTAAAGAGTATTCAACAGAAAGATGTGAAAACAGCGTTAAGAGCCAGATTGTCTTTTGCTAAAAACAATATTGCAGAGAAATGGAAATTTTTTAAAATAGGGTAACCCTGATCTGTGGAGGAGTTCTACTGGTGCTTGGAGAGTAAAGATACTGTAGGTGAGGGGAAATTGTCTCACCTTCTCAAAGCCCTCCCTGTTCAGACTGTCATTCCAGCTCTTCATGAAGTCTCCAGGGAACTTGTCCTTTGTGAACACCCCAATCTTCTTTCCGTTTTTGCTGGATCGGATGGCCTCAACCATTTTGTCAAAGCTGGCCTTGTTGGTGTCACTTTGCTGAATTGTGGGTAAGAAGGAAGAATAAAAACTAAGTTAAACCAACCAAAGGCAAACAGGAAATGACAACCGTGCGATTGTGAGGAGATCTGCGCAACGCTGGGGTCCGATGAATAGACTAAGAATTCTGTCTATCCTGAAGACTCTAAACCAGAGGGATTCGCTGATTAAATCAAATGTCTAACCTGTGGGTTAGTTTGAACTTTCTAAGACTTGACCCAGCACAACTGACGGGACCAAAGGGATTGCCCTACGACTGAGGCTTCAGTCATGGAATATGAACGATAACACAAACTCTGCTGCCAAAGATTTGAGGCTGGAGGAGTAACAAGCACAGCTATGAATTACAGGCCATAATGCAATTTTCCATATATGGTCTGGTTCAAAGTAAATTCTAAAATGTGTTAATTAACTATAAAAGGATATCCAGAAACAAGAGACAAAATATCAGGAATCCACAGCATCTCACCTTTTCACGGACCAACAATGTGATGGGAGGAGCACCATTGGCGTTCTCATTGCCCTTGGTGTTGGCGATCTGTTTCAGGAACTCCACCTTCTTCTTGCTGGCCATAAAGATGATCTTGTCTTCACAGAAGACCATAATGGTGTCCGTCAGTTCATAGCCAAAGAGCCACGTCTGTAAATGAAATATTGAGATGAAGGAAGCCAGAGCAGCAGTTTGCACAACAAAGAAGGCAGACAAGAACAGGAAAGGCGCTACAGTGCCACCACTATTTTCTGAAAGTGACAATCTAAGTAGTCCCCATTCTCCACCCATCTTAATGGGTGGAGACACGCGGAGGCACGTGCTACAAATAACTACCTGTCATTTAGAAAACTCATTAAAACCTGGTTGTTCCCTTCTATCTAGTGCTCCTAGTGGCGCTACACGTCTCCCCCTTGGTTCAAAGTCTGTCTTACTTTCAAGTTGTCTGCAAGCGCTGGGACGCCCCGTCACTGGGGTAGCCATGCGCTTTATAAGCATTTTTAACATTAACATTAACATTAATGTGTGGCCGGTGGCCAAAAGAGCTGCCATTACTGCTACGTTGGCACATTCCGCGGCAAAGACTGGCAAAAGTTCAGAATAAGGAGGTGCTGCAGTTATGGTTCATAACAAAAGCACAAACTCCCGGAAGGAAACATTCATATAATGATTAACTTATTCCTCAGTGTCACGTACATGAACACTTAATTATTTGTAGTAACAGGAATTCAATATAAAACAATTTGAATGTATCAAAAATATATAAATATTTATTCGCATTTCACATGTAACTTTTCTATTAAAAAAAAAGTCTGGCAACAAAAGTACTACCCCTATAACAATAACACATTGAATGGTAGTACACAGAACACCTTTCGCATATAATATGGATGTTATGTTCAACCACATTCACGTGAATTAAACACAGTACATTGATAAATACAAAACTCCTAAAGATTTTGATATTTCTGCAAAAACGGTGTCGTGCGTCGACGTTTCGGTCCCCCGGTGGTCTAGAAGATCCTTAGGACCATCTTCAGGACAAAACAGTTGCACAAGAATATCTAATATAAAACAACAACAATAAATGTGAATGGTACCCTGTGATACAAAGAGAATAACGTAGTCCGCTCACAACAAAAAGACAAACAAATAGTGTCTTAAAACCACTACAAGCCAGTCACCATATCACCACTATAGTGCATGAATATAGACTATAAACTACCAAAACTAACTGAACCCTACCCATAAGGCCACATTTAAGACTCCAAATCACCCATATTACTCATGCTACTTACATGTCTTATTAATTAGACATAATCGCTGTCTGTAGCAAAAAAAGGGGGGTATATCACTATCATACATTAATGAGTGGATAAAACCCAAACTAATACACCACTGAAAAGGTATTACTCACATAAAACTAAGCAAGACTGGTCATCTAAAAAGGCAACAAAATGAATCATGATAACAAAATCCTGATTCTAAGTGTTCTTCACCACCACTAATGGAACACCACTGTATTAAAAAAGTACAAAACACTTACATAACGAAAAGCCACACTGCACCCTACAATTACAAAAATGGTCCGTAAAGGTATTATCATGCATACAGCACTTCGAGGTTTTGTAAGTCAACAAAATAACGATCCTCAACTAAACAACTTACTTTAGCGGCCAAAAGAACCGGATCTGCTCAGTCCCGGGACGCCCGACAAACAGTTCAGGAATCGTCGATTATGTCGGGTCGAGCCATTGTTAAAAGGCCAATAAAGCGATGCCGACAAAGGGTGGAAACCATGGCGGCCATATTGGAGTGGACTGAAAGTATCTAGCCGCATAGGCCAGTTTGAATGAAAATACTCTTATACATATATTCAGAACACATATATAAAGAAAAATTGTAAAAGAATTGCAAAAAATTGGAAAACTATCTACCACAGAGACATTAGCAAAAAAGAGAGGAACTCACTCTAGACAATGAGAAGTAAACACTCAACCAGACAGCACTCCCCATATTTATAAAAATATCAGGTGTCAATCATGAAAAACACTCAGCCGAGTGTTTTCAGGGAAGCCATTATCTACTATCAGAAAACACAAGCTCAAGATCATATAGTTTACAGCTACACTGTTCAAAGCAACTATGTATATGTTACGCAACGTAATAATCTTAGAGTAGCCAATGTATGCCATTCAATTAAGGTGTTCAAAACAGTTTCACCCGTATTACAAAGCCAGATCCTTTTGTTCTATTTTTGAGTGAGCAGTTTATCTACATTCTGTCTTCTCTTTGTACCTTTCACAACTTCCAAAACAAACCATTTCATTTCCGATGTCAAGTCAGGTCAAGTCAAAAGATTTGTATAGCGCGCTACATACCCGGAGGGTCTCAAGGCGCTTGAAGAAGGGTGGGGAATTACTTGTCAAATATCCAAGTTTTAAGTTGCTTTCTGAATGCTAGGTGGTTCTGAGTGAGACGAAGGTGAGTGGGGAGTGAGTTCCAGGTTTTAGCTGCGAGGTAGTAGAAGGATCTACCTCCCATGGTGGTTTTATTGATGCGAGGTACGGTAGCAAGGGCTTGGTTGGAAGATCGTAGCTAGCGAGAGGGGGTGTAGAAGGAAAGTCGTGTGTTGAGGCATTCGGGTCCAAGTTCGTAAAGTGCTTTGTGTGCGTGGGTTAGGAGGCGGAAAGTAATCCTCTTATCGACGGGGAGCCAGTGGAGGTTTTTCAGGTGACTAGAGATGTGGTCTTTACGCGGGATGTCTAGTATGAGTCTGGCTGATGCGTTCTGGATGCGTTGGAGTTTTTTCTGGAGTTTTGCGGTGATACCGGCGTATAGGGTGTTTCCGTAGTCCAGGCGGCTTGTAACCAATGCATGGGTGACTGTTTTTCTGGTTTCGGTGGGGATCCAGCGAAATGTTTTTTTGAGCATGCGAAGAATGTTGAAGCATGATGATGAAACGGCGTTGACTTGTCTGTTCATAGAGAGTGAGGAGTCCAGGATGACGCCCAGGTTCCGTACGTGGTCCGTCGGGATGGGTGCTTTTCCAAGGGCCTCTGGCCACCAAGAGTCATCCCAAGCGGAGGGGGAGGTACCTAAGATAAGGACTTCTGTTTTGTCTGAGTTCAATTTCAGACGGCTGTGCTTCATCCACTCGGCTACTTCTTTCATTCCTTCATGTAGGTTGGTTTTGGCGGTGTTAGGGTCTTTGGTGAGTAATTGGATCAGTTGAGTGTCATCCGCGTAGGAGATGATGTTGAGGTTGTGTTGGCGTGCGATGGCCGCGAGGGGGCTCATGTATACATTGAAGAGGGTGGGACTGAGTGAGGACCCTTGGGGTACGCCGCAGATGACTTCAGTGGCCTCTGAGTTGAATGGTGGGAGGCGGACTCTCTGGGTTCTTCCGGTGAGGAACGAGGTGATCCATTCCAGTGCTTTTCCTTGGATTCCGATGTTTGAGGCGCTGTAGAAGGGTGCTATGGCAGACTGTGTCGAAGGCTGCGGAGAGGTCGAGGAGGATGAGGGCGACTGTTTCTCCATTGTCCAGTAGAGTTCGAATGTCGTCTGTTGCTGCGATGAGGGCGGTCTCCGTGCTGTGTTTGGCTCGGAAGCCGGACTGTGAGGAGTCGAGGGATTTGTTGCTGTCGAGGAAGGCGGCGAGCTGGTTGCTGACTGCTTTCTCGATGACTTTGGCCGGGAATGGAAGGAGCGAGATGGGGCGGTAGTTTTTGAGTTCGGTGGGGTCCGCTGTGGGTTTTTTCAGAAGGGCGCTAAGTTCTGCGTGTTTCCAGCTTTCTGGGAAGGTGGCGGAGCTGAGGGAGCAGTTGATGACGTCTCGGAGGTGTGGTGCTATGATGGAGTCTGCTTTGTTGAAGATGTGGTGAGGGCAGGGGTCTGTGGGGGATCCTGAGTGGATGGAGTTCATCAGGTGGATGGTGTCCTCAGTGGAAATTGGGTTCCAGTCATTAAGGATGTTCAAGGGGGGTGAAGGTCCTGCAGAAGGTTGGGTGGGTTGGCCTCTGGGTCGGTTGTCGAAGCTGTTGTGGATGTCTGCGATTTTGTTGTGGAAGAACGAAGCTAGGGAGTCGCAGAGGGCTCGAGAGGGGGTGATATCATTGGAGTTGGCTGAGGGGTTGGTAAATTCTTTGACGATGTTGAATAATTCCTTGCTGTTGTGGGCGTTGTTGTCTAGTCGGTCTTTGAATGCGGCTTTCTTGGCAGATCGGATTAGTTGGTGTTGTATGCGGGTGGCGTTTTTGAAGGCGTCCCTGGTGCTGGTGTTTGGGTCTTTTTTCCAGGCCTTCGAGGGAGCGACAGAGTTTCTTCGATTTCTTAAGATCATCGTTGAACCAGGAGGCGTTTTTGCTGCCTAGTTTGATTTGACGTTTTTTCCGCGGTGCTAGGATGTCGGCGCTGTTGGATAGCCATTGGGTGAGGTTAATGGCTGCTTGGTCGGGGTTTGAGGAGTGGGCAGGGGGGTTTTGAAGAAGCGATGAGGAGATCTGGTCGATGGTGATTTTGTTCCAGTTTCTTCGCAGAGTGGGTTGAGGATGGTTGTGAGTTGTGGTTTTATTGTAGATAAAGTGTACGCAGCTGTGGTCCGTCCAATGGAGAGTAGTGGTGTGACTGAAGGAGACATGTTTGCTGGAGGTGAAGATAGGGTCGAGTGTGTGACCTGCGATGTGGGTGGGCGTAGTGACAAGTTGTTTGAGTCCGAGGTTGGCGAGATTGTCCAGAAGGGAGGTGGCGTTGCTGTCATTGCTCTTTTCCAGGTGAAAGTTGAGGTCTCCCAGTAGAATGTATTCCTCGGAGGGGAGGGCGTGTGGGGTGATAAAGTCAGTGATAACGTCGCTGAATTGTGCACGGGGTCCTGGAGGTCGGTAGAGGAGTGTGCCTCTGATTGTGGTCGGTGTGGATCTGGAAGTGAAGGTGTTCGGCGCTAGCAAGGTTGACGTCTGAGCTGGTTGAGATGCGGTTAGAGTTCTTATGGACGATAGCGATGCCTCCTCCTGTTTGGTCGGTGCGGTCCTTACGGATGATCTAGTATCCTTCCGGGATGGCAATGGTGATGTCTGGGGCTGATGAGGCGTTCATCCATGTGTCTGTAAGGAAGGCGACGTCGGGAGAGATGGTGTCAAGTAGATTCCAGAGGTCGATGGCGTGTCTGTGGACTGAGCGGTTGTTGAGCAGGATGCATTTTAGGTGGTTGGAGTCAGATATCTGTTGTGTGTTCGTGGATGAGGAGTTGTACTTGGTGCCGTCGACCTTGCAGGAGTTGCAGGAGAAGGGTCCATGGGTGTGTCCAGGAGCGGCTTGGGCGCAGTTGGGGAGTCGGCCGGGGTTAAGGGCTAGGAGGGTGGTGGCATCGTAAGTGATGCGGGAGGGGTGGGAGGGACGGGGGTCAGGGGGTCTGGCGCTAGGCGCGGTCCAGGCGCGGACGGGCGTAGACGGGCTTACCTTTGGCGCACCTTCGGCGCGGCCGTAGCGCGTGGACGCTGCGCGTGTGGACATCTGACATAAATGGACAGTGGAGGGGGCGGAGCGTGGGAGGGGCAGCAGGGAGGCAGTAGTGTGGATGAGGGGCGGGCCAGGGGATACCAACAACAAAATGGAGGGTCAAAGGGAAAGGCAGACAGGGGCAGCAAAAACACAAATGCGTCGAGTGAGCAGTAGAATCAAACAAATGCACAGACACAAGAAAAATGATCCCAACAGCCTGAGCGAGGTCGCGCTAATTATGCCAAATAGTAACAGCGGCGCTATGCGTGAGAAGCGCTACAATGCAATGGTAACAACAGTGATGTAGAAAACACACAAGAAACGATACCAGGGAGCGTTTCAGCTGTTAATGAGGAGGAGCGTGGTAGAGCGACCGTGGTGGAGCGTGGTGGAGTGACCGTTCGACCAAAGGGTCTGTACTGACATTACAACGAATGGGTGATTGATGTTTCAAAATATGTTTCCTGATTTCTTGGGTAGTTTTACCAATATAATACAAGGCACAGGGGCACTGTATACAATAAACTACATTCTTGGTTAGACAATTGATATGGTGCCTTAACAGTACAGATCTTCCATTCAAGCAACAGCTTTTGGCTATCTCAGTAATTGCACAGGCCGCACATCCACCGCAGGGGTAATGACCTACAATAGGTGGAAGGCCCCACAGGTTTGTGATAGGCAATGGTTCAGTATAGCCTTTTACACAGTAATCACATAGATTCCTACCCCTCTTGAAGGCAAAACGTGGCATTTCTAGTTGTGGTTCTACCTTTCTGATAAAGTGCCAGTTACATCTAATGATTTTACTGATTTGAGTGGATTCAGTACGATAAGTCATAACACACGTGGTTGGTTGTGTTTTATCTTAAATTTCCTATTTGAGGTTTGGCTTTATGTAGTAAAGCCTGACGATCATAAAACCATGCCCGTTTCATGGCATGTTTCACCAATCTGTATGGGTAGATCTAATCACCAATATGGACTGCAAAATCTTAGCTTCTCTGAAATAATTCTCCCTCTTGGTACAGTTCCGCCGGATGCGGAGAAACTGACTAAAAGGGAGATTATCACGCAGATTCCGAGGGTGATGGCTGTTAACTACTTTCCAAAGTAAATTGTAAATTGGGGTCATTCTGATTCAAGTGGAATTCCTTCAAATCATCTTTGTGGCTTTTCCATACTATGCAAACCTCATCGATGTATCGTAGATATTTGCATAAATTAGGCCCAAAGGGGTTATCATTGTAGATCACCCTCTCCTCAAAAGCAGCCACAAAAAGATTTGTTATATTGGGAGCAAAAATCGCGCCCATGGCCACGCCTTTAAGTGGACCATAGAAATCATTGTTGAAAAGAAAATAATTCTCTTCCAAAGCAATTTTTGCACAATCAGCAATAAACCATGTAGAGACTTGGTGGGGTTGTGTGCGTGTCTCTAATACGTCAAAGATGACTTTTAAGGCTTCAACTTGCTAATATAGAGACTTTCGATGTCCATCGTAACAAGAATATACGA
The DNA here is from genome assembly GCF_964263255.1 of Lissotriton vulgaris. Lineage (NCBI taxonomy): Eukaryota > Metazoa > Chordata > Amphibia > Caudata > Salamandridae > Lissotriton > Lissotriton vulgaris. The sequence continues at coordinate 1,558,833,647 of NC_141693.1, forward strand.
TGGATCAAACTCTACTCCCTCTAATTTAGTGATGACATCTCTACTGTCTTGAGTGAACGACTTTGTTTGGCACACAAAAGGTTCCAAAAAATAGTCAACATACTCAGCCAGTGGTTGTAAAACCGACTGGCAGCCAGCCACAATAGGTCTTCCCGGCGGATGTTGACTGTTTTTATGTTTTTTAGGCAGCGTATAAAACGCTGGAATGTTGTAGTCCTTTTTATTTAGATATTCAAACTCTTTTTTGCTCAACCATAATCCTTCATGTCCCATAGTGGTGAGCTGTAAAATCTGGTTACGGATTCTAGGTGTGGGGTCACATGGTAATCTCTTGTAATGAAATGGGTTACTTAGTTGTCTTAGGGCCTCCTGATCATATTTGGTCCTGTCCTGTAGGATAATGCCCCCCCCCCCTTTGTCTGCGGATTTCACTATCAAATCATCACGTTTGGACAAGGATTTTATAGTGGCCAAATCATTTTTTTACAAATTGAACTTTACGAATTTTCTATCTTGAAAAAGCTGTTCAATATCTGTTAATACCACATTCTCAAATGTAATAAGTTCCTTCGGCATAAGATTATTAGCCGGGAAAAACGTGGAAGGACATTTTAGGCCGCTATTATTAAATCAGTCCATTAGATGGTGTTTTATGAAAAAGTTAGTAGCGCAGTCATGGTTCAGCCTTTAAGGAACAAGCTTGATAGAGGTTTGATTGCTGGGTGAGAGGAGAATAGTGCCTTGACATTTTTTTGTAGCCATAGCCTGAATGAGCTGTCCGTGTTTTTATTAATTACCCACAAAATCCAGGCAAGTAATGAAAGACAAGTATGCTTGCTATCAATAGCAACATTCAATGGAAGATTTAAAAAGAGTAGAAGAAGAGCATAAGTAATAGCATGCTTTTAGCTTCACAAATTCAATTTCACTAACAGGAAGCAGAAAGGTGCATTAGCACATTCACTGAGCGCACACCGCATTACAATGTGCTTAATCTTGTAGTTTACACGATTTCTGAATCATAGACCTGACTAAATAATGTAAAAAACTGCATTGCTAATAGAATTGCTGTTCTCAAACAGTTCTGCTTACGACTATAAACAATGGAGGTTTCCATCGACCAGCTCAGAGACGCTCCTTTTATTCAGCTCAAAAGGATTAAAGCAGATTCAAACATGCCAGCTACATACAGTAGTAAGACAAATACGTTATCACGTCTTTAAATTTGCAAGAACTACACTTAAATCCCGAGGCCTAAATTCCCTTACCATCATTATTTGTGGAACACACTATTTTTGTTTAAAATTGACGCACAAGACGGGGTAATAATTTATGGAATGTTCCATGCCTGCTTGTGATTTCTCAAAAGGGATAAAATGGAAATTGCCCTTACTGTTTGGCCAACCACTACTAGGATCTTGTCCAGTGTACTATATCATTTACAAATGTCTGGGTCACGTGATACAACTCAATACTACTTTAAATTATATGCAAATGGACACTGATGTTTAAGGAAGCCTGCATACTATTATAGACTTATAATCGTTAACACTGTAGTTTTGACACAATTTAAGTATGTTCTATGTATGTGGTGAGTTTATTGAATTAATTCAACTAGAATAGCCTGCACCTTTTAATTCAGACATGAAACGGGATCAAAAATCCCTTCCCTATGTGCCATGGAGAAGGTCAAGTCCTCCTCATATAGGAAGGAACAGGCTCACCTGCAGTGCAGTAGATTTGGCATAAACAATCTCTTCATCCACTCCAACTGACACAACGATGGCATCGATACTTCCATACTCGTCTTCACCTTTCTGCAGGGTTAAGGAACAAAAAAAAATGTTAATTAGAAAAATAATCATAAGTGTTCAATAAGAATCTTGAATCCCTTGAGTTTCACCAATGACTATATCAGAATAACAGTTTCATACACACAAACAACGGCCAGTCTTTTAAATCCGATTATTATAACCCCATGGGTGGAGTTTCATGTGTAATGTATGCCAGATATCTGTCATCCATGAGAACTCACTTGAAAGTTAACCATTCCAGTGTATCTAATCTGGCACATCACATTAACACCGCCACGCAATGCTGGTGGCCCTCTATACAAGTTAGAAAGCAGGTATGTACAAATGAGTCTCTCTCGCGGACCTCAATGCATGCTTATGGATTGTGGCCTACATTGTACTATATTGGAAGCATTAATTTAAAACCGTTTTAAACCGTCGCCCAACACCTTCAGCATAGGAAATGCCAGATCTAAAATCCTTCCAACCAGTGCTTTAAGTGAAATGAAAAAGCTGTGAATTTCTAAACGGGGGTGGCCCAAGATGCGAAGTAGTTAGTAATCATTTTACAAGAGGTGTGACCTACGTCGTCGTGTTATACGCAACATAGAGTGCTCTGCTTCACGAAGCTTGCTCCATGACCAACATTTGGGTGCCTCAGTGTATTCTATGATTGCACACAAATACATTGCACAACAACGAAAATATACCTAAATCAAGTCACGGATTGGCTTTACCAATGCTGAACTAATGATTTGTATTCAATATTAGATAAATGATTTGCTCCCATTCTCCCCAACACCCCCCTCCCCCCCCAGACATCACTTTCCTCTGCAATTCTTTGCTTTTTAGTCCTTTACATCTTTTTCACTCCATTTCTCAACGACCATAAAGCTCTACGCCCACTTAACCTTACACTCCAAAAATGTCAGAGGATGATTACTGCAACACAATATCTGGAAAAGAACCAGTAAAAGCAAGCATTACTGCTTGCGTCTTAATTGTTGTTACTATCCTTGTGAAAGCACAAGTAGAAAATTGCCATATACTATGGAAATAAATTAAAACACTGACAGAACGAAGTAATCACTACTGCCTAGAAAATAAGTTCCTTATAATAACTGCATCGGTGGTGATAGGGTCAGTTCTATCAACTTTATGTTACTGGCATCCGTGTTCAGGATTCTGACATTATGCCAAACTGCCCCAGCGACCATTATCCGCTCATAGCCTATTTTTACATAACCTAAGATGGGGCCCTCTGACCCAATATAAACCTAATAAGGAAATCACATTAAAATGGGAAGGTAAACCCACCAAAATTTGAACAAGATGTCATCCTAAGTAATTATAACCTCATAGATAGGTGTCTGAAGTCAAGATTCTACCCCGGTTAAAAGAGTACAGGATTTTGAGGTGCTCTGTACCAATATTGCCCAGAGGTTGGTTAACAGCCCTCAAAAGCAAGCCCCAGGGGCGCATTTGTTCAACACTGAATGCACCAAAGCTCACAAAGAAGTAAAAACTACCCTACATGCCACTCCTCGCGATAGAGAGCTAATAAAAATTACAAGGAGCAAATATAAAAAAGTGATTGAATGCAGGAAGATGGAACTGAGGAAGGAGGCGAGGGAGGATTTGGAAAGAGCAGGTTCCCTTAAAGATTCTAAAAAGTTTTGGGAAATCCTTAATCGCCCAATGTTCACCGAAGATGTGAAACAGATTAATTCATTGACCTGGGTGAAGTCTGTGAAGCTCATTTTCCCAGCATTTTTAACTTCTCTCATAGTATGATAGCGGAGGAACGACAGGAAATACCCTTTGACTTAACGCAGCCTCACAGCTCAGTTTGTCCATTACAGTTCAAGAGGTAGAGGGGGCTCTTGCACAGGGCATCTGTATGAAAGCCCCCAGCCCAGATGGGGTGCCCAATGATCTGTTCAAGGGATACTCTAACCATTACGAACTTATATTTTTGAAGCAGCCATTGTTGGTTCAACGCCTGGGTTATAGAAAGAGGCGATTGTAATTCCTGTTTTTAGAAAGGGTAATAGAAGTGATCTGGTGTGTTACAGACCCCTATCTTTGATCGATGCAACAGCAAAGGTACTGGGCAGGGTCCTTCTTGCACATTTAGGGGCACACCGTTTTGCCCACCTTATTACTGGGGCTCCACAATTTCTTGAACTTAGGTTCCCTTTCCCGGTCCTGAGGAAGACCTGTAGCTGAGGAGATTACTCCCCTCTTTTGCGTCTGGGTCGAAACATCAACAAATCCCCCTGTTGGGCCTGAACCCTATGTACCCCACCCCCCTATTCTGGTCACATATGAAACATCATTTTGCTTCGACAATAAAAAAAATGACTAATGACTTAAATGATATTAGGGGCAGGCCTGCTAAACATAAGGATTCTGGCCTTATTGTATACCATAAATTGTTAAAAAAAATTGTTTTCCAACTTTTTTCGGATTCTCTTCTTTCACGTAAGCACCAACTTTTTCCCTATCCTTTCCACCCCTTGGTAGTAACCCTACCTTGTTTTGAAGAAAATTGTATGCTTTGAACTGAACTATGGATGATTGCCTATAAATAAATTAATGTTTTCCGGCATAACTATTTCAGTGGGTACTGTTTCATTATCAAGGAATGTATTTGGGCTGTGTTTCTCTTTTCTATATTCAAGATTTAATCGTTCTCTGAAGAAATGCATAAATATCAATTCTAACATTTAATAACATTGTTTTCTGTACCATTGTATTTATGGGCTAAGATCTGGCTCTCGGAGGACTTAAGAGTTCTCAAGAGAGGTTATTAAGGACTACCTTAATACCCATAATGCTGTAAAGATTCCATAGCTCCATTTCTTGAGGGACCAATTCCTAGAGAGAGGTCTAGGACACTTTTTTGAATACCCTAAAAGAATTTCTCCAGATGCTAAGGCCATTATCAAACATGCATTCCTTACTAGGGGGCAACATGCGCAGTAGTCATTACCAAGGTTATTCTGGAGTTTTTCACTTGTCTTCCGCCCCTACACAATTTTATCCAACTTTTTCCACAAACTCCCAGATCAGATTCTATCTTACCAGGTTTCAGCTATGCACTGTGCACTTTGTTAGCATTCCCTTGTCAAAGAGGATGGACGGGCAACCTCACGCCATGTCCGTGTGATACTTCTTCTGAGCAAAGCACGATGCACTTTTTATTATTTTACTCTTTAATCAAGTCAATGAGAACTAGATTTCTGATTCCATTATTGAGGAACGTTTGTCCTTGTTTATATAGCAACGGTTATCTTTTTGTACACATTGGCCTCTACTGACATCTTTATCGCGATAGCAAACTTTAAAAGGGGCTCTATTGTAATTAGAAATCGATATGAGTGAAATTTGCACAAGATTGCCCAGAAATGAAGTTTTATGAACTGTAAAAAAAAATTATACAGTGAAACTTTTATGGTTCTTTGAACCGAAATAAAGTTATTCTTGACCAAACTGCATCAATGCAGTAGCAATCAAGTCAACCTATGTGGAATATGAAAAACTGGACATGAACAATTTCTTGAAACGTGCTTTTGCTCTCTGGCAATGATGGGTTTCCCAAACTATATGTAGACTGTAGGGCTCTAGACCAGTGGAAAGCGAATGGTACATGCTCGGTATTAAACTGCTATGTTTTTGTCAACTTAACTCAATGACTTGTACAACTCAAGCAATTAACATTTATTCTTTCAATATGCCTACTTGTATCCTCAATGTATCCAGGATGATCTGATGATTTATTGTGTGCAAGGCTTAACACTGCAGAAAAAAAAATGTATAAGTGATGACTAGATTTCTGGACACGGACAAAAACCTTATAGTGTTCCGTCAGGCGCGGTGCGTGAGTGGGGGCGTAGCCCCCCCCCGCCCGCAGGAGACACCGAGGGAGAACTGACAATGCATGCCAGTCAGCATGACGTCGGGAGGCGTCATGTTGATTGACACGATTGTCACCAGGCAGGCAGCAACACGAGTGCGCACGCGTGGGGACGGAGAGTGAATTTTTTTACCCGTGCCCACGCATGCGCACTTGTGTTCGTGCTTTTTTGCGCATGCCCATTAGGAGCCCTTCGGGCTCCTAATGGGCGTGCTGTGGGCGTAGAGTAACCTGTGCCCCTGCAGCGCCAGGATTGTCTGAAATATGGAAACAATTAGTGCAGATATGGCAGCCTGTTGACACGAGCTGTGCAAAAGTGTGACCACACGCAAGTAAGGAGGAAATAAGTGTTTTGACGTGTTTTATTTGTTTAAGATGCCCGACAGGACTGCAGTGCTGAAAGAAGAAAAGCGTGCAGTCTTAAGTAAAGAGTGCACCCTGCACGGTTGTGTGCAATGTGGCTATTAATCAACCGTAGACAGTGTGAAAAAAGTTCAGTGAGGATGTAAATCACAAACTTATAGCCAGTTTCTCGCAGACTCCTGTCAGGTCAGTTTTCCTCCAAAGAGACCACGGATGTTTACAGTAAGGGTAAAAAGAATGTGAATATATTAGATGGTGGAGTTGGGGGACCCAGCTTAAGCGTGATTGGCCAGTTTCTAAGAGCCGCAGCAAAGGAAATTGAACAGGGAGAGTGGGTGCATGGATGGATGCAGGCATGATGGGTGGATGGATGCATGAATGATGGATGCAGGTTGGATGGGTGGGTGGATGGATGGGTGGATGCATGAATGATGTATGCATGGATGCATGCATGATGGGTGGATGAATGAATGATGTATGGATGCAGGATGGGTGGGTGCATGAATGATGTATGGATGGATGCAAGGTGCTTCGGGCTCGCTCGCTGCAATATGCAAACTAGTTTACGCCACACCACTTTCAAATGTCACCAGCCGCCCCTGTGTTCCGTTCTTACACGGAAATACTCCAAATAAAAGTAAACAAAAACTAACTAGCAACCGGGCACCACATAACTCCTGGGATCAACAGAGCTGAGCGATCTTGCCCCAAAAGTGAGTTCCGTACGCACGTCTTCTTAACCACCAAACTGTCCAAGGCAAATTAGTTTACAAGTTTTCCTTGACATGGTCATCTACCATCCCCAGGGTCATCGTAGAACACTATTAACCTCACTCCATCACATCTTCTTGGGTCCTTACTCCAGTGAGGCAGAACAGCTTAAATGATTGCCTGCACGCTCCCCTTCCTGAGACACTGACAGTTTCCCCAGGTAGCATAACTCCTGCCTAGAGTGGCGGATTTTTTGCGCCCCATTTCTCCAATACTATTGGCAGGCCAAACTGACGGACTCCACGTCACTGTCACGGCCAGTTCCGTATGTTTCCGCCAATTCCATGTTTCATAACTTTGCCTTACTCAAGATTTGTGTGGCAGTGTTCATTAGAGTGTTGCAACCTTGAGTAGGCACTTCTTGGGGGATGCCAGAAGATGGTTTTATAAGACTGGAAGACCTGGATAAACATAGGGTGAAGGATGGCGATTGGCAGTCATGTTGCTGCACTGAAAATACTTTAATAACAAATACAGGATTTTACTTTAGCGAGTGCATTTTTTTACCTCACCTACTGTAACAAAACCTAATGGTAAAACACTAACTGGCAAAACAGTTCGTGGCAGAAAAAAGGCCCATTAAAATGATCAATAACGAAAGCCTAAATATGTCGATAGTAAAATTCGAGAGTAAACCTTCTGCTCCCCTCAAGCTCCTTGCTCTCAGGTCTCATGCACACGCATTCCAAACCGCCCAACTCTTCTGGCCCCCACTAGGGGACAATTCAATACATCACCTTCCAGTTACTGTAAAGGCGCTTCACCCTCCGATAGTAGGCCTCCTTGTCCAGAGTGACTGCCATGCTGCCCAGCGGAGGTGCTTGGAGAGCGGCGCGAGAAATCACGCGAGCCCGGGGACCCGCAAAGGCCTACGAAGTGCGCCAAAAAAGGGAATCACAGGATCCCCAATAACTCGCGTGAGAAACACAGGAAATAAAGAGCGCGGGAGCTTTGGGACACCCAAGGCAGGGCGCGCACCCGCACCAAAGCGCGCTCACGTTCCCGCGAAGAGTTTAAAGGGGGAGGAGGAATGGAAGCCCGAAACAAAATGGCTACTATACTCGTGTTCAATGGTACTCACGAGACTGTAGCCCAATGCAAAACGGCCTCTGGACTAGAAAGGCTGTGATGCTCTCTTCTGAGCGTAACCCCTTCTAAATATGGCCGTCACGTTAGAGAAATTGTAAACGGCCTATTCCCTTCAGCCTTATCTAAAATGGCTACGATCCGCAGCGTACTACATTGAGAGCATAACGTTGTCCTTTTTCCACTCGAGGCTCTATTTATTAACGGTATGGTCTACGAGACTGTACCCCGTTATCAAATTTCAGTTGTTATTCATTATGAATTTCGCCCAAAATGTTCCCTTTTGCTAAATGTGTGTTTTTTACTTACGGTAAATCAAATTTACTTTTGTTGCACGCATTACACACTTCGCTAAACCCTAGCAGCTCCAATTGAACATGGCCGCCGCGCTCAGCATGGCTGGGTTACATCAATTCGTTTCCTTCTACATCTCTCCGAGTTCATGGTATGTGTACTGCATTTTACACGTTTAAATTACATCCATCATTGTTATAAAATAAGCTCATTTTGCGTGTGTATTTAAATAACCTATTATAGTTTACAGTGTATAGTACTGCTAAGCACCTTAGAATCCTCTAAGTAAATTCAGAAAATCCCAATTTGAGAAGGTATATCCATTGTTGTAGCAGACGTGCGAACAACCCGTTAAAAACCATGATTCCAGCAATTTTTCTTCTTGTACTACTACGGTTGTTGAGTTGACTCAGCTTCAACTCCCTACTCTTTCTGTCTATTGGGCAAGCTAAAACCACTCCCTACTCTTTCTGTCTATTGGGCAAGCTAAAACCACCAGAACGAGGCTACGTGCTTGCACAAGTCCCGCTCATGCACGATACATTCCTATTTTATAGGACTTTACCGAAAGTGTGACGTCAAATCCACAACAAAAAGATCGTAAACCGCCCATCCACCGTGTTCACAGGCGTGAAAGAACAAGTATTTGTAATGCAATAGGTCTCGCATTACTTAAAGTTTGAGCATATTACGTTACATTTATTGGAATGCCAATAGCTCAAACTTTTAGTAATGCGACACTTATTGCATTGCAAATACTTGTTTATCTCTACTGACCTGCCGAGGGCTGTTCCCTTATTTCCAAATGTCACGGCCTGCTTAATGTATTTCCAATAAGGGATGTGACACACATTGAGGATATCAATTATGCATGAATTTGTGTCCTTGAGTGTGTGTGCTGCTTGCCAGTGTTACACGAAAATCACAACAAAAATATAAATAACATGTAATACAGCGAAATAATTCTGATTTACACAATATTACTCTAGCCTAAAACGTACCTGTGACATTGTAAAGTTGCTATACCTCCAATGAAGACAGGACGCAGTATGCAGCTATACGCCGTATTTATTTAACTTCTTTTCTACAGAGAGCGCCGAGCCGTGCAACCGTGCTCCAGGGTTCGCGCCGTTTGCCGCGCTTGCTGCGCGCGCATCCTCGACGCGACGTGCATCCACTATAACGCCAACACTACATATCTCCCTTTTTTCCCAAACAATGGAACATGTAACTCACAGTCCGCCCCTCATATCAAAGTCTCGAAACCTGACTGGTCTCGTTACTGCTCTTCCCCTGCGTGTCAGTCTCACCGGGGTGATCAGGGTTCCTCGCTCCAAAGTCTCTGCTCTGCTTCCCGTGTTGTTCATTGCCGCTTGACTTTCCATCAACCCGTTTCCGTTCATCTCTCTCTCTGCTCCCGGGCTACCTCCATATTCTTGCTCCCTGCTGACCTCTTCACTTCCCAAGTCTATCTCTCCATCGAATTGTTCATCTCTTGCCTCAGACTCCTCCACACTTTCCAAGTCCTGTCTACCTTGGCCCCACTGCAGTACCTTGTTGCATCTCGCCATGCGGTCCTGGGACCAAATGTTGCCATCACTCAACAGAGCTGCTCTGTCATACACTTTCTTCACTTGCAGGGCTTTACTATACTTGCTGTCTCCTTTCTTTTGCATCGTCGCCAAATTGACTCGTACCCATTCACCTTCTTCCAGTCCAGTATCCTTCACGTTCCTCCGTCTGTTGTAGTGCTTTGCATAGAAATCTTGTGCCTTCTCTAAGTTAGCTTGCACCACTGCTGGCGACCATTTGCTCATTATCGTTTTCTCCTTCCACACTCTGTTGTCCTTCGTGAAGGGATCACGTCCTCTCAAGATTTGGAAGGGACTGTATCCAGTTCCTGTGGGGGTAATCCTGTACGCCCATATCATTTGCCATATTTCCTTCTCCCAGTCCTTATTGTTCGATATCGCAGCTTGCACGGATTCCATCACCACACGGTTAAACCGTTCTACCAGTCCGTTTCCCGCTGGGTGATAGATCGACGTGTGCTTGGAGAGGATACCATTCCTTTTCCATGAAGTTGGTCCATTTATCTGAGGTGAACTGAGGACCATTGTCGCTCAAGATGGATTTAGGAATGCCCTCCCTCACGTTCTTGGTCGATGTATTTGACCACGTTTCTGGAGGATTTCCTGTGGCACATTTTCTCGTAGTGCCCTACGATTCCGCAATACATACATTTGGCGCGAAACGCCGGGCACTTCCTGTCGTGGGCCTCATGCGCCCAACTTCCGCATCTGTAGCAAGATTTCTTACTGTTTCCTGCCTGTTTTCCTGGAGGCCCCGGGTTCCCTTGCCACCTGTTTGGTTCATTTGCTCCTGCCGTCTTTGCGGGGCTCCTCTTCCCCTATTCTGTTCACCATCGTACTTGGGCCAGTTCCTCTTTTCGCTGCTTCCTCGCATCTCCGTGCCAATTCTGCTCTCTTGACCACTACCATTACTTCTTGCAACGTGGTGTCCCCACTGGCCCACAACTTGTCCTGCACAGCGGTGCTCGTTATGTGCATCACGATCTGATCCTTGATAAATTCATCCTGGAATGTGTCATATCTACACGTTGCTGCTAACTTTCTTAGTGCCGTCACGTACTCTTCCACTGACTCCCCTTGTTTTTGCTTCCGCTGCTGAAAGTTATATCTGTCTATCGAGACGCACACCGTTGGTTTATAATGTTCATTCAAGTCCTCAATTGCATGGCATACACATCATAATCAGTACTCACTCGTTGTTTGGGAGTCAGATTCTTGAAGATCCGGAGTCCCTTCCGGGCCTAAATTATGCAATAATATTCGCGTCTTTCTAATGCTTGAGAATTTCTCTTCATTCTCGTCCTCTAACACCTCTATGAAGTTGTCGATATAGTCTCTCCAGTCTTCCCATCGCATGAGTGGTTCCCCTGGCTTGGGCAAGAATTGCACAGAGGCGGTCGCTGCTGCAGTTTGCGCACTCATCCTTTCACGCTTGACCATGGGTGAGGCGTTACTGGGGCCTCTGGGGCTGCCTGGTGCGCTGTTTTCTTCTGGTTCCTTTGTTTTGGGTAGGGGGATCTCTGTGTCTGCCCCTCCGCTCTTCCCAGAGGTCGCCAGTGCTCCTGCCCAGGGTGCGCTAGTGTTGGCTGGTGGTAGGGTGTGTTGTTTCCCCAGGTGGTTAGACCGATTTCCCTCTAGTGCTTGTGGGCTCTGCCGCGCTCTCCGATGTCCACTTGCCTGTTAGCACTGGCTCGTGGATTCTGGCTGAGGCTTGTCTGTTTTGCGGTCCTGTAACTTCCGTTTTTTTTTTTCCAGTGCGGGTCATCATCCCGACCTCGTCGCCATTGTAAAGTTGCAAAGTTGTAAAGACAGCCCTCACCACCAAAGACACACTGAAGACAATGAAGTCAATCCACTCAGGGGCCCCCACGGATCCCTGCCCCCACCACATCTTCAACAGAGCCGCTGACACCATCGCACCCATGCTCTGCCACACCATCAACCGCTCCCTGGCGACCGCCTCGTTCCCCGACGACTGGAAACACGCCAAGGTCAACCCCCTCCTGAAGAAACCCTCAGCGGACCCCACCGACCTCAAAAACTACAGACCCATCTCCCTGCTCCCTTTCCCAGCGAAAGTCATCGAGAAAGCCATCCACAGCCAACTCGCCACATTCATTGAAGAACACAACATCCTTGACTCCTCCCAATCCGGCTAAAGAAAAAACCACAGTACGGAAACCGCCCTCCTCGCCGCAACAGACGACATCCGCACCCTACTGGACAAAGGAGAAACAGTAGCCCTCATCCTCCTGGACCTATCAGCGGTGTTCGACCCAGTCTCCCACCGCACCCTAATACGCAGACTCTACGACGCAGGAATCCAGGACAAGGCCCTCGACTGGATCTGCTCCTTCCTCTCCGGCAGGACGCAACGGGTAAGACTCCCCCCTTTCCTCTCAGACCTCACACCTACCACCTGCGGAGTCCCCCAGGGCTCCTCCCTCAGCCCGACGCTCTTCAACGTCTACATGGCTCCACTTGCCCCCATCGTCCGAACCTACAGACTCAACATCGTGTCATATGCAGACGACACCCAGCTCATCCTCTCCCTATCCAACGAGCCCAACACCGCCAAACGAAACTTTCGAGAAGGCATGGAAGCCGTCGCCAAATGGATGAAAAACAGCTGCCTACAACTAAACACCAACAAAACAGAAGTACTCCTCATGGGCCCAAACCCCGACGCCTGGAGCAACACCTGGTGGCTCACCGCCCTCGGAAACCCGCCGACCCCCACAGACCACGCATGCAACCTGGGAATCATCGTGGACTCCGAGCTCAAAATGGACCGCCAGATCAACTCTCTCTCATATCTTCCTGCTTCCACACCCTCCGCCTCCTTCGTAAGACCTTCAAATGGATCCCCCTCGAACACCGAAAGACAGGCACTCATGCCCTGGTCACCAGCAGACTCGACTACGGCAACGCACTCTACGCTGGAATAAACAAAAACCTCATCCGCAAGCTACAGAACATCCAGTACGCCGCCGCAAGACTGGTCCTCAACCTGCCAAAACACTGCCACATCTCCCTGCACCTGCGCACACTCCACTGGCTCCCCGTCGAGGCGAGAATCACCTTTAAGATGCTCACCCACGCACACAAGGTCCTCCACGGCACCGGACCAGCATACCTGAACAGCCGGCTCAAATTCCACGCACCCCAAAGGACCCTACGATCAGCCCAGCTCTCCTACGCAGAGGTCCCCCGCACCAGAAAGACCAGATCGGGAGGCCGCTCCTTCTCCTTCCTCGCGGCCAAAGCATGGAACGCCCTTCCGCTCCACCTCAGACAGACAACATCGCTCCCCATCTTCGCAAGAAACCTCAAAACCTGGCTCTTCGACAGACCCCCTCCTTGATGGAATGGAACCTGCACCCCCCCCCCCACCCCTAGCGCCTTGAGACCCTTACGGGTGAGTAGTTGCGCTTTAACAAACTCCTGATTGATTGATTGACATTTGTAATAAAGCTTGAAACATTGAGAGAACATATTCGAACCAGTTGTTGTTGAATGGTTGCACAGATTGATGCTGTGGTGGCGCTGAGTGATGTTGTGGTGGCGACGAGTGTTGCTGTGGCGTTCAGTAATGCTAGGGGCGGCTCTAGGCTCATGGTGGCCCTGGACAGGGAGTGTAGGTAGGGGGCCTAAGAAGAGGGGGTCCCGGCGGGGCGGAGCACGGAGGCCATTGAAGAGGGGGGGTCAGGGTGTTTGGAAGTGGAACAGAGCCAGAGGCCACCAAATCCCTGCCAGGGGCCACCACACAAATATGAACCCATCCACAGAGGATTATTATATTAAGGATATATATTGGCGTGGTGGCCCCTGGGATTTGGTGGCCCTGTGCAGGTGCACAGCTTGCATATGCCTAAGGCCGCCCCTGGTAATTCTGTGGTAGCGCATAGTGATGTTGTGGTAGCGCATAGTGATGTTGTGGTGCCCCTGAGTGATGCTGTGGTGCCCCTGAGTGATGCTGTGGTGGTGCTGAGTGATGCTGTGGTGATGCGATAGATAGATAGAGTGAGGGCGATAGATAGAGGGAGGGGGATAGATACATAGAGGGAGGGCAATAGATAGAGTGAGGGTGATAGATAGATAGAGTGAGGGCGATAGATAGATAGTGTGAGGGCGATAGATAGATAAATGGCGATAGATAGAGTGAGTGCGATAGGTAGACAGAGTGAGGGCGATAGATAGATAGACAGATAGATAGAATGAGGGCGATAGATAGAGTGAGGGCGATATAGATAGATAGAAGTGTGGCTCAATGATTGAGATAGTGTGAGGGCGATAGATAGATAGACAGATAGATAGAATGAGGGCGATAGATAGAGTGAGGGCGATATAGATAGATAGAAGTGTGGCTCAATGATTGAGATAGTGTGAGGGCGATAGATAGATAGAGTGAAGGCGATAGATAGATAGAGTGAGGGCGATAGATAGAGTGAGGGCGGTAGATAGAGTGAGGGCGGTAGATAGACTGATAGAGTGAGGGCGTGTTGCAAAGTCATCCTGTGCCCTAGGCACCCCCCAACTTTTTGCTGACTGGAACTGGTGGTAACTGACTCTGACTGACCCTGGGCTCTGTTTAACCAGGGCCAGTGCCAAGCTAAAAGGAACACATTAGAATGCAGTTAAGACACCCAAAATACAATAGGGTACACTATGGTATGGTGGGGTACCCCCGTAATTGGCATGACCTACCCCATAAGCCCCTAGTATGTAATAGGGCAGGGGATTGAAACTACTTAGAAGTCTCCAGTATCCTGGGGCATGGCAGTTTAGAGGCCAGCAGATTCTCTGCACCAGAATGTGTGCAGTGCTGAAGCCTGAGGTCAGTTTAAAAGCAGCACTTGTGCCCAGGACAGCTTTTTAACCTTAAAGTGTGCCCAAACTCGACTTTGGGGGTAGGGGCCCTTTAAAATGAAAAACCTACCATGTGTTTGCATATTAGGGACCCCCAGGGTCACTCCTAGGTATCCCATAGGTGGGGGTCAGTTATCTAAAAGGAGCGCCCTTATAAAATGAGTTTTTATATGCCTGGGTAAAGTGAAATTTTACATTTCACTCCCCACATTGTATTAAAGAGCTGCTCAAATTCGACTTTGATGCTAGAGAATTGGGTAAGAATGATCTGCAATATTTCTGCAGATTCAAAACCCCTGAAGTCTCCCCTACTAGTTGCACAGGGGGTGGGGGTCCTGTAGAAATTAGGGAAATACTTATAAAATATGGTTTTAGAAGCCCTCATGCTGAAAGAGTAGCCCAAGTAATTTTCCCCATTGCAAACCCAATGGCCCATAGGTTAACATGGTAGGAAGTTATTGATTAATAAATATTGATAGGAGAGGACTAGCCGGACCATTCAAAGGCTTCCCAGAATGGTAGTAGTACATCCAACAATATTATATTGTTGAATTTCTCCTAAAGTGTACATACAAGAAGTTATGAGACTTTCTTGTTTGTAAGTCCAAATTCAGCCTTTCAGTGGTCTGCCCTGATTGGTCAGAGTTAAGTGGATTAGCCAGGCTGCTGGTAGGGCAGTGTGCTGGTCTATAGGAATGCCAGGCCAGGAGGTGGCGTTGTAAACTATGCTCTTCAAAGGCAGAGAGGAGGCCTGGGTTTCAGGTTCAATCTGACACTCTTGACCCAGAGTCAGGGCTAGGCTTAAGGAAGGTATGTGCAGATGGTAGGGGGAGAGTCCATGGAAATAAGCCATCCCAGGGGGTGTGTTTAGCCAGCTCTTACCTCCTTGCTGGAAAATCAGCCATTATGGATTTGGAAGAATCATGCACTCTGGGACAAACTAATGGACACTCTACAGGATGTGGTCATAACTATGAGGAGTTGTGAGAGACCGGGTGGCAATGGACGGAGCAGAGGCTATAGGCCATAACCCTGGCACCCCCGACAGGGAAGTACACAAACCCCCAGACGATGCCATCAATACACCTATCAACGGCACCCCACTCTGACCGGCATGGCGACTCCCCCCCCACACCCTGCCCACGCCATGCACCTCACGCCACCAACCCGCCGCCCTCCCAACACTAGACAGATGTCCATAGACACTATTCAATGACGCCTACGAGCCCCCAATGCATCGACACTCTCCCACCACGACACACGCACCACACCTCCAAGTTAGATGATCATGACCCCCCCCTTTTTTCCTTCATTGTTCTTTTTTTATAATGTCGTTTCCTTCACCGAGCCAACACGGCTGGAACGATTGTAATGAGTCTTTGTTATGATACGTAAAGTGATGTACTCCTGTATTATGTGAAACGCCCCGCAACCATGGCATACGTCCTTGAGATGTAGAACTATGTATGATGTACTATTCACGTTTTCTTTCCTCCTGTGAGTTCAATAAAAGATATATTTAAAACAATATATATATAAATAACTATGAGGAGTTGCCCTGATCTCATTGGTCACCAGTGACCTGGTGCTTGACCCAGATAATTTTGAATACGCATTTGAGAGGGGCAGAGCCGTCCAGATCTGCTGCTTGAAACTTACTGAAGCAAGAAGTGCCCTGCTGAAAAGATTTAGCTGTGCACGGAACTCTAAGGCCTGACCTCTGAAGACTGCACCAAGTAAAACTGCATCCCTGTGGATTACCTTGCTGCCAAAGGGCTCAAGAGTTGAACTCACTGCAAGCTACAGGTTAACAGAGCTCACCTGGACAGCCCCAAGAAGAATTCAAGCCTGGAGTACCAGTGAATTTGTAAGGGTTTTGTTCAAGTGGATTGCGGAATTGAAGTTTCACACTTTCAAGGACTTTCTTGGAGATTCCAGATCCTTGGATTGTGTCTTGGATATTTTGGGACCCGCAAGCAGAACTCCAGGAAGGTGTTCTAACTGGACCCCGCTTTCTGAAGAAGGCGGCCCACTACAGTGGTGAGAAAATTCTTCAGAACAATTTATAAAGGTGTGTCCCTGACAGAGAAAACAAAATGACTAAAAGGGGCACTGTTGGTTTCTAAGCACTAGAAAGTGACTAATCTTTAAAAGTTCATATCTCTGGTTCCCTTCAGTGGATTTTTTTTTAGTTTTGGTGTCATTTAAAAGATACAAATATTACCTATTTTTATAAATTGGTGTTGGATTTTTATTTTGTGTTGTGTCTTAATTATTTACTGAAATTGTGTTTTTAAATGCTTTACATACCGGTCTTTGAAGTTAAGCCTGTCTGCTCGCAGCTACGTTACCAAGGGTTGAGCATGGGAATAATTTTCTAAGACCTATGCTGAGTCCTATCATGTGTTAGTGGCCTTATTGCCTGTGGCAGACCTACATTTGCCCCTACCAATAACCCACTTTCCAACATTTGGTGTTCAGCGGTGTGGATGAGGACTTGTGTTTAAAAAGTACACCTTTCAGTGAATAATTTAAGATTATAAAAAGCCTCTAAATTGCCTTAGAACAAAACTTTTGAGTTAGATTTTTGGAATTTGGACTAAACTGTCTTTAATCAATTGTTTTGCTGGACCTGGCTAAACTGTCCCAGTTTAAGATGGCGGAACTTAGAGAACTGTGTAGGCTTAGGGGGCTGCATCCTGCCAAGAAGATGAGGAAGGCAGGGTTGCTTGAGTACCTAAAGGCCTGGGCCAGGGCAGCGGAGGAGTACCCAAGGGGGTGGGAAGATGTTCCCCCCAACCTCATCTGAGAGAGGGGTGAGAATGAGACCTTTCCCATTGTGACTAGTGGTAGCCAGGTGAATCAAGGTGGTGGTGGGAGGGGGGGAAGGGTCCCCTACTCAGGTACCACTACTATCCCTTGCAGAGAGACAGCTTCAGGCTCAATTGGAGTTGATAGCCTTGGAGAAGGAGAAATTCGAATTGGCTAAGAGAAAATGGGATAGGGAGGAGGAGAAAAGAAATGGTGGCAGCGAAAGTGAAGAAGATGCTGAGATGTCCAGGGGTGGTAGATTTGAATCTAAACTTCCCAAAGGCATAGTACCCAAGTACACTGAGGGGGATGACATTGACAAGTGGCTAGCAGCTTTTGAGAGGGCCCTTAACATGAGTAGGGTTCACTCTAGGTATTGGGGTGCACTCCTGTGGGAGTTGATTCCAGCAGTTGGGAGGTATAGGCTCCTGACCCTGCAGGGAGAGGATGCAGAATCATACCAGCAGATGAAGGCATGCTTAGTCAAGAGATTTGGTGTGACTCCAGAACAGTACAGGGTGAAGTTTAGAGGCACCCAGAAATTGAGTTCAAAGTCTTGGGTAGACTTTGTGGATGTTTCAGTAAAGGCACTGGAAGGCTGGATTGTTGGTAACACATTTGACACATATGAGGGGTTGTATAATTTGTTTTTGAAAGAACACATTTTGGCTCGTTGTAGGAGAGTAGGGTCTGCTTCCTATGGTCACCCCCACTTTTTGAGTGATTCTCTGGTGTTTCGACTTTAGTGTGGCTGTGGGCCTGCTAATCAGACCCATAGCCCAGCTGTTCTCTCTCTAAATTGATACCATGTACTTTAGGTACATACCAGATAGGATATTGGGTCACCTTTGTGAGCCCCTGTATAGTGTACCATAGGTTCCCAGGGCGTAGGTGCATCCAAGGCCTACCAGGGCTGCAGCATGTATTATTCCACCCCTGGCTGGCCATCTAAACTGACACCACAGGCTGATCACTCAGCTTGGGTAAGGTGGTGTAATCACCCCTTACGTAGATATAGTATATCTGGTACACAGACAAAATATCGAGTTCTAAATTTCGATATACAATTATATCGAAGTTTAAATATTGATGGGACATAATATAGAAGATAAGTAATATCGACAGTCTTAATATCGATATTAGTATGATATTAGTAATATCGAAGTTTTAAATATCGATGTCAATAATATCGAAATAAATAATTTCGATGTTACTGATATCGATTTTTAAATACATTTTGTGTATTTTATATAGTATTTATTATGTTTTATTATTTATTTTTAATGTAATTTAATTAAATATTGTCTTTTAGTACTGTAGCGGGTTGTGGGTTTATAGGGGAATAGGGTGGGAAGTAATTTAATTATGTTAAATTAATTATTAATTAGTAGGAATTATTAAATAATTAATTGAGAATTAATTTTTAATTAATTTAATTAATTGATTAGTTGATAAATATTTTCAGTAGCGGGTTATGGGTTTATAGGGGAATAGGGTGGGAAGTAATTTAATTATGTTAAATTAATTATTAATTAGTAGGAATTATTAATTAATTAATAGAGAATTATTAGTAAATAATTTTATTTAATTGATTAATTGATAAATATTTTCTGTAACGGGTTATGGGTTTATAGGGGAATAGGGTTGGAAGTAATGTAATAATGTTTATATAATTATTAATTAGTAGGAATCATACATGAATTAAAAATAATTGGTAATTATATTTAATTATTTTGGTCATTATTTTTAATTAATTGATAAATATGTTCTGTAGCGGGTTATGGGTTTATAGGGGAATAGTGTGGGAAGTAATTTCATTATGTAGAATTAATTATTAATTAGTAGGAAGCATACATTTATTTTTATTAATTGTTAAATAAATTTAATTAATTGGTAATTAATTTTAAATAATTAATTAATTGATAGATGTAATTTATAAGTATGTAATTTAAACCCCTACACTATCCAACACTTTCCCTACTGTTGCACTCTCTGGAGTTGGAATAGTAATTGTTACCCCTACGCTATCCAACACTTTCCCTACTGTTGCACTCTCTGGAGTGGGAATAGTAATTTTTACCCCTACGCTATCCAACACTTTCCCTACTGTTGCACTCTCTGGAGTTGGAATGGTAATTGTTACCCCTACGCTATCCAACACTTTCCCTACTGTTGCACTCTCTGGAGTGGGAATAGTATTTGTTACCCCTACGCTATCCAACACTTTCCCTACTGTTGCACTCTCTGGAGTTGGAATAGTAATTGTTACCCCTACGCTATCCAACACTTTCCCTACTGTTGCACTCTCTGGAGTTAGAATAGTAATTTTTAATCCTACGCTATCCAACACTTTCCCTACTGTTGCACTCTCTGGAGTTGGAATAGTAATTGTTACCCCTACGCTATCCAACACTTTCCCTACTGTTGCACTCTCTGGAGTGGAAATAGTAATTTTTACCCCAACGCTATCCAATACTTTCCCTACTGTTGCACTCTCTGGAGTTGGAATAGTAATTGTTACCCCTACGCTATCCAACACTTTCCCTACTGTTGCACTCTCTGGAGTTGGAATAGTAATTGTTACCCTGACGCTATCCAACACTTTCCCTACTGTTGCACTCTCTGGAGTGGGAATAGTAATTTTTACCCCTACACTATCCAAAACTTTCCCTACTGTTGCACTCTCTGGAGTAGGAATAGTAATAGTTACCCCTACGCTATCCAACACTTTCCCTACTGTTGCACTCTCTGGAGTTGGAATAGTAATTTTTAACCCTATGCTATCCAACACTTTCCCTACTGTTGCACTCTCTGGAGTGGGAATAGTAATTGTTACTGCTACGCTATCCAACACTTTCCCTACTGTCGCACTCTCTGGAGTAGGAATAGTAATTTTTACTCATACGCTATCTAAAATGTATTTAGCTTTTTTATTAGTATTATGTTGTTATTAATTGTTATTTATGTGAATTTTTTACGTAAATAAATGTATTAGTAATTTATTACATTTTTATTAGTTTAAGTTATGACAATAATTAATTTAGAGTTATTATTAATGAAAAATATATTATGTATTATATATTTATTAATATTAATTTGTATTACATTATGTATTAATTTTAAATATTATAGTACATTTTTAAATATGTTTATTACATTTATAAGTATTATTTTGTTAATATTACATTTTTATTATATAAAAAAAACGATATTTTACAAAAAACGATATTTTTGTCATTCTATATTTTATTTTCGATATTTTTGTACTTACCTTGTTAGGGATAGAATTCCTATATTTTTGACTTCGATATTTTTGTTCCGATATTTTTGTATTTCGATATTTTTGATTTCGATATTTTGTCAGACATTCAGTATCTATATCTACCTTATATATAGACATATAGTAACCTATAAGTCACTCCTATGGCAGGCCTTAACAATCCCGGAGGCAGAGTGCTTGGTTTTATGTGAGAGGGTGCCCTAGCATGAGCTGAGCCTCTCTGCAGCATTCGGAACTATCTCCTTATAGCTGTTCTATGATATAGCCATACCATATACTCTTAAGTGCATTATAATTCTCGCGGTTAATGCTAACTTTGGTTTGGCTTTATCAAAACATGTCATGTAAGGTGTCAAACACTTTGGAATACTACCCCTCCCCCCCCCCCCCCAGTTCTGGCGGCGGGGGTAGCATTCCACCCTTCTAGAGGGTAAGGACATGTATGTTACTGCTTTACCCAGTTAAAGTTAAACAGAGCCTCAGCCTCACAAAATGGATGCTGATGCCACAGACACAAGTCTGACCTTCTACTGCTGGATGAAACTCCAGCAAGGGAGGCCTGGACAATAGGTTTCCTGTTTAGGGAGGTGCTAGCACCTCCCCAGACAGTCTGTAGTGTAATGGGGCAGGGTGGGTTGAATGGAAAGATGCTTTTCCAGACACTGCCTGGGGCACACAAGGTGCTCCATGCATAGCCCGGTTCAAACCAGTTGCTGGGGTACTCCAGCCCCGCTCTGGCGCAAAACTGGACAAAGGGAAAGGAGTGTAACCACCCCCTTCCCAGGTCCACCCAAAAGAGGGACCTAGCAGGTAATCCAGCCCCTAGAATCAGTATAAAGATAGGAGCTGTGTCTAGTAATTTTAGATTATCCTGCACTGAAACTTTGAAACAGAACTCTTGGAACTTCGACGTTCTATACCGACTAGAAGACTGAAGACATCTCCCTTGTGGTCAAGGAGTGACCACCCTGTGCAAACAGGCACCACCAGTAACTTGCCGGTTTGCTTTGTCGACGCTCCTGCTGGAATCTGAAGACTCAGCGACTCAGGAACTTCCAGACTTTTCCGACTCCGATCCACATCCACAGCAAAGCTGAGACCCGTGGCGGACACGAGAGATGTGGGACCGGACACCCTGGACTACTTGTATTTTGCTAACTGCTCGACTCCCGAGGTACACTCGCAGTTGTGCATTGGGGTATGAGAAGCTGTAGACCCCAGCGCCACCATTTGCACCGAAGCTCAGCCCTCCACACTACACGAGTGCTGCGTGGGGCCTGCTCTTGCATTTCAGCTCGACGCTTCTTCCCGGTTGCTAGCCCGCTGGCTAGTTAGGCCTCCGAAGACTTTCTTTTGAAACTACACCACTTTCCTGGTTGCTCCAGGCTTGCTCCAGCTTCCCTGCAAAGGAGAAGCTCCCCAGACCTTGCTGGTCGGACTTGAAGCCAATCTGCACTTCCTGCGTGGATTGCGGTTGCCAAGGCTTGTTGGGTCCAATCTGTGCCGACACCGCAGTCAACTAGATCCTTCGTGGGACAGCTTGAATCCAGATCCTGGTTGTTGTCGACGCCTCCTGGTCCTCGTGGCTGCAGAGACAAGCTTTGCTTCTTCACCTGAAATCACTCGACATCGCCTGGTTCCTTCCTGGTCACTGGCTAGTGACCCAGTCTCTGTCCCCTCTGCTTTCAGGTTCTTCACTCCTTCGATGTAATGTAAATGTAATAAATGTAGTTTCTTATATAGCGCACGTATCACCACAAAGGGTATCTCGGCACTTGCTTTGGGAACCCGTCCTGGTTTTTCCCTGTGGGATAGCCCAGCTTGGCACCCACAAGGTGAAAGCCAGGCATCCCGCCGCGGGGGGCGTAGTGGAGATTGAGCAAGCTATTGCCCAGAGTTGCAGAGCGTGAACCCCTGATTCAAGTAGGCACCGAAGCGAGAATTATCAGGTCCGTGGACATTTGGGCTCCAAACCCTGCCGCGTCGGGAATTGAACCCTGGTCCCGGGCCGACCTCTGCTTCTGGGTCTGCCTCCTCTAACCGGTGAGCCACACTTCTCCACTTCGATCCACCCTTGGATCCATCCGGACACTCTTCCACTGGCCGCCTGCAGCACTTCTTTTGCAGATCTCCATTGAAAGCATCGACGAAACCCGACACGAAAAGACACCTATGCACCCGGCTTCCCTGGGTGAGGTAACTCGAGTACTCCGGTGCTCCCGTGGGTATTGACTCTTCAAGATTCCTAGTTAAAAGGGGTTTCACCGTATTCCACCTGGAAGTGTCCTTAATCATTATCTTTGTAACTTCTTCGTTCTCCATTATAAGTCAATGGTAACTCGCGACTGTGTTTAGACACTGCACGCGTCTCCCGTGGGTCTCCTACTTCCTCTCCTTGGGTTGTCTAGTGTAGCCCCAGCGATTCCCTAGGCCCTGGGCCTATTCACTATTTCTGAAGTGGTTCTTATACCACTTACTTAGTATATGGTTTGTAAGGCCCCTAGGGCTAAACTGTATTTGTGCAACTTATTGCATGCTAATTGAGTAACTTATGATGTACTTCGATCTCTGACCTCATAAAGAGTTCAGAGCAGTTTTGTTAAAAATAAATACATATATATTTGATATATACCTTGTGTGGTGTCCTTTCATTTGGTATTCAAGGGATTATAATTGGTAAAACAGCTTGCTTCACATGCTCTCTGAGGCCTTAGCCTAAGACTGCTGGTCCTTGCTACCACTAGGATAGCTTGTCTATAAGGTTGACTTTACAACCACCATCAATAAGGGTCGTTTAGACTGGTGCAAGGTGCCCACTAGAATAGTGGACATCATATGCCAGGCTAACTTCTCACATTGGTGTGCAGCGGATGGGATAAGAACTTGCTGTTTTTTACCATATAATCTTGTAATATCATTTGAAAGATCACATTAAGGTACCAGTAGGTACATATAAATCAAGTCTTATAACACTTTAAGTTCTACTGAACTTAGTTGTTGTAGAGCAAATGGCTTAGCACACCCTGACTACAACTCTAGAGAGGTTCTAGTAGATAACATTTAGTGTAGGTAGGTGCACACACCACACCACAGTAGAAAATGTCCTTAGGAGGAGAGCCTAGTGTGCCTCTACCCACAGAAGTTGACCCTGCCAGGGCACCTTCTAAGTATGACTCAATCACTTTTAATGAACTTAGAAGCCTGTGTGCAGTCAGAAAGTTGAGACAAGGACAGAGTCCAACCTTTAACCACCTGGTAGATCTCTCAGTGGCTCATGATGTAGAGAATGCATCAGACCCAGGTAACCATGGTAATATAGAGGGGGGCCATCCATCAACAGAGGAAAATCCACTGGTCTCTGATGGGGATGATGACCAGGATGAAGTTAATGAACCTATCCTGGGCCACACAGGACTATCTGGGGGTGGTGAGGGCCTTGGTGGGCCCCCTCCTACCTTTCCAAGTAGGCCTATCCGGAGACACAGAAGGCCCAGGTCACTGCCCAGTGGCTCTGAGCATTCTGATGACTCAGTAGGGTCTGATGCCTCTGCTCTAAGGAGGATGACTCCCCTTGAGAGGAGAGATCACAAAGCTAGGATGAAGGAAGTAAATCTTAGGATCAAGAAGCAAGAAATTGCCCTTGCAAAAGAGATCCTGGCTTTTGCAAGAGAGCAAAAGTTGAGTAGGTTAGAACCCACTGGTGGCAGCAACATTCCTAGAGATAGAGAAAGGTCTTATGACCGTAAAAACCTAAATAAGATTGTCCCTCCCTACAAGAGCGGGGATGACATCCACAAGTGGATAACTGCTTTGGAGAGGGCCTGCAAAGTACAGCAGGTACCCCAGAGTCAGTGGGCAGCAATCTTATGGCTCTCCTTTTCAGATAAAGGAAGAGACAAGCTCCTCACAGTTAGTGATGAGGATGCTAACAACTACACTTTCCTGAAGAGTGCTCTGATAGATGGGTTTGGCTTAACTACTGAGCAGTATAGGTTGCTGTTCAGAGACACCCAGAAGACACAGACTCAGGACTGTACTGACTTAATTTGATCATGAGAGAACAAATACTTAACAACTGTCAGAACCAGTTATTGCATCAACACCTGATTGACTATGATCTGACCTCTCCCCAAGAATTGGGAAAGAAGGCAGACAAATGGGTCAGAACCAGGGTGAAGCAGAAGGTACAGAACCAAGGTGGTGATCAGAAGAAGCAAGACCAAAAGGGTGGGGAGAAAGCAAAAGACCAGAAGTCTTCGCTGGGTCCCCAAAAAGCTTCTAATGGTGGGGGTCCCCAAAAGTCTAAAAAGAAATGAGATCAAAATAAACCATGGTGCAACTTTTGTAAGGTTAATACTCACTGGACCAGTGATTGCACCAAGAAGGAGGCAGCTCCAGCCACCATTGCCCCTATGGCAACTGTTCCCCCTAGTATAGCTAATAGTGGTGGTTCTCAACAGAAGTGTGTAGTAGGGTTGACCCTGGGAACTGAGATGGATTCTGGCCTAGTTAGAATACCAACTCAAGCTGTTCTTGACTGTGGTGTGGACATGGCTATGTCCTCTACTGTGAGCCCCAGTAACTTGGGCAAGTACAGACAGACCCCTTTGATTAATAACAAAGTGGCTCAGGCCTACAGGGACACATGTGCAAGTGTCACAATTGTGACACCCAACTTTGTGGACCCTGGACAGATAATACTAGGTGACAATTACCTAGTGACCAATGCAAGCAATGTCACTACCACCCACCCATGGTATGGCGATTGTTAATTTCTCCTGGGGAGGGGTAACTGGCCTCTTAAGAGTTGTTGTTAGTTCAGACCTCCCTGTAGAATGTTTGCTTGGCAATGATCTGGAATCTTCAGTCTGGTCTGAAATTGAGTATAGGACTCATGCAGAGATGTTAGGTATATCATCACTTGTCCTTGCTGTGACCAGGTCACAGGCCAAAAAGTGCAACACTGAACAGGCCCTGGATCCTGCAAATATGGACCAGTTGCCTACCAGGAGGAGATTACCAGTAGGGTTAAGGCAGGGCCTTCCCCCTTGCCTCAGGATGAGGATCAGCCTTCCAAGGAAGCTGATTGTGAGACCCAAAAAGGAACTGTCCCAGAAGAGCTTGAGCCTGATCAGGTTGAGTTTCTAGGGACAGGGGGACCTTCAAGGGCAAATCTGAGGCAGGGGCAGTTGGACTGCCCTTCTCTCGAACCCCTCAGACAGCAAGTTGCTGCTGGGAATGCTACAGGTACCAATAGAGTGTATTGGGATGAAGGGCTCCTGTATTCAGAGGCTAGAGACCCCAAGCCTGGTGCTTCCAGGAGGTTGGTCATACCTTTGGCATTCAGGGTCTTCCTTCTTACCTTAGCCCATGATATTCCCCTAGCAGTACATATTGGCCAGAACAAGACTAGGGACAGGCTTGTCCCTCACTTCCACTGGCCTCACATGTCAGAAGATACCAAGGAGGTTTGTCACTCCTGTGTCACCTGCCAAGCCAGTGGCAAATCAGGTGGCACCACAAAGGCCCCCCTAATACCACTACCTGTGGTGGGGGTTCCATTTGAGAGAGTTGGGAATGACATTGTTGGACCAATGGATCTCCAAACAGCATCTGGGCACAGGTGTATTCTGGTGGTAGTGGATCATGCCACCAGATACCCAGAAGCTATTTCCCTAAGGACCACAACAGCACCTGTTTTGGCAAGAGCCCTCCTGGGAGTTTTCTCAAGAGTGGGTTTTCCAAAGGAGGTTGTCTCAGACAGAGGTGCAAACTTTATGTCTGGATATTTGACTGCTATGTGGAAAGAGTGTGGAGTGAACTACAAGTTCACCACACCCTACCATCCACAGTGCAATGATCTAGTTGAAAGATTCAACAAGACCTTAAAGGGCATGATTAAGAGTTTACCTGAAAAGCTTAGGCGAAGTTGGGACATCCTACTGGCCTGCCTTTTGTTTGCTTACAGAGAGGTCCCACAGAAGGATGTTGGCTACAGTCCTTTTGAACTTCTGTTTGGGCACCCTGTAAGAGGACCCCTTTGTCTGGTAAAGGAAAGAGGGTAGTTACCTCTCAAAGCTCCAAAGCAAGACATAGTGGATTATGTACTTGGTCTCCGCTCCAGGATGGCTGAGTATATGAAAAAGGCATCCAAAAACCTTGAGGCTAGCCAGGAACTTCAAAAAGCCTGGCATGACCAAAAGGCTGTTCTGACTGTTTACCAGCCAGGGCAGAAAGTGTGGGTGTTGGAGCCGGTGGCCCCAGCGGCACTCCAAGACAAATGGTCTGGACCCCACACTATTGTTGAGCAGAAGGGAGAGGTAACCTATTTGGTTGATCTTGGAACTCCCAGGAGCCCCCTAGGGTGCTTCATGTCAACAGATTAAAATCATATGTTGACAGGGCAGACATGGGCTTGCTCATGGCTACAGATGAGGGACAGGAGGAAGAGAGTGACCCTCTCCCAGATTTGCTTTCTCAGAACCCTGATATGGTTCAGTGGATGGTGTAGCCTTGGCAGGCAGCCTCACCGAGCAGCAGCAGAAGGACTGCAGACAAGTTCTACAGTCGTACAGACATATGTTTTCTCTGACTCCAAGTCAGACTAGCTGGTGCACCCATGAGGTGGACACTGGTGACAGTCTGCCTGTGAAGAGTAAAATCTACAGGCAACCTGATCATGTAAGGGACTGTATCAGGACAGAGGTCCAAAAGATGTTGGAGTTGGGAGTCATTGAACCCTCAGAGAGCCCTTGGGCCAGTCGTGTAGTTCTAGTGCCTAAACCTCACACCCAAGATGGTAAGAGAGAGATGAGGTTTTGCGTGGATCACAGAGGCCTCAATGCTGTCACTAGGACAGATGCCCACCCAATACCAAGAGCAGATGAGCTCATTGACAGATTGGCTTCTGCCAAGTTTTTGAGTACATTTGACTTGACAGCTGGCTACTGGCAGACCAGACTAGCTGATAATGCAAAAGCCAAAACAGCATTTTCAACCCCAGGAGGTCATTATCAGTTTGTGGTAATGCCCTTTGGTCTGAAGAATGCACCTGCCACATTCCAAAGGTTGGTGAACCAAGTCCTCTCAGGTCTGGATGACTACTGTGCAGCTTATCTTGATGATATTGCTTTCACTTGGGAGGATCACCTGATCCACCTGAAGAATGTTT
This sequence comes from Lissotriton vulgaris, assembly GCF_964263255.1. Classification (NCBI taxonomy): domain Eukaryota; kingdom Metazoa; phylum Chordata; class Amphibia; order Caudata; family Salamandridae; genus Lissotriton; species Lissotriton vulgaris. The sequence goes on from NC_141693.1 coordinate 1,558,861,596, forward strand.
TGGAGGCCCTGCAAAAGCCAGGCCTAACTATCAGGGCTACCAAGTGCCAGATAGGGCAGAGCAAGGTTGTATACCTGGGCCACCTTGTAGGTGGAGGTCAGGTTTAACCATTGGAGAGCAAGATCCAGACCATCAAGGACTGGACTCCTCCCACCACCCAGACACAGGTCAGAGCTTTCTTGGGCCTATCTGGGTACTACAGAAAGTTTGTTAAGAACTATGGGTCCATTGTGACTCCTCTTAATGACTTAACCTCAAAGATGCCAAAGAAAGTTCAGTGGACAGTAAGCTGTCAAAAGGCATTTGATGACCTGAAGCAGGCCATGTGCACTGCACCTATTCTGCAAAGTCCAAACTACTCCAAGGAATTCATTGTTCAAACAGATGCTTCTGAATTGGGTTTGGGTGCTGTTCATTCACAACTGAATAAAGATGGTCAAGGCCAGCCAATATCTTTTATTACCAGAAGGCTGACCCCTAGACTGAAACGTTGGTCAGCTATTGAGAGGGAGGCCTTTGCTGTGATTTGGGCCCTGAAGAAGATGAGGCAATACTTGTTTGGTACTCACTTCATGATTCAGACAGACCATAAGCCCCTCTTGTGGCTAAATCAGATGAAGGGTCAAAATCCCAAACTGCTTAGGTGGTCCATTTCCCTACAGGGGATGGACTTTACAGTGGAACATAGACCTGGGACTGACCATGCCAATGCAGATGGACTCTCCAGATATTTCCACTTAGAACATGAAGACTCAACTGGTCAAAGTTAGTTTAATGTCCCTACGTTTGGGGGGGGGGAGTTTGTAGGAGAGTAGGGTCTGCTTCCTATGGTCACCCCCACTTTTTGCTGTGATTCTCTGGCTTTTCGACTTAAGTGTGGCTGTGGGCCTGCTAATCAGATCCACAGCCCAGCTCTAAATTGATACCATGTACTTTAGGTACATACCAGAATGGATATTGGGCCACCTTTGTAAGCCCCTGTATAGGTACCCAGGGCATAGGTGCATCCAAGACCTACCAGGGGCTGCAGCATGTATTATGCCAACCCTGGCTGGCCATCTAAACTGACACCACAATCTGATCACTCAGCTTGGGTAAGGTGGTGTAATCACCCCTTACGTAGATATAGTATATCTATATCTACCTTATATATAGACACATAGTAACCTATAAGTCACTCCTATGGCAGGCCTTAACAATCCTGGAGGCAGAGTGCTTGGTTTTATGTGAGAGGGTGCCCTAGCATGAGCTGAGCCCCTCTGCAGCTTCCGTAACCAACCTCTTTATAGCTGTTCTATGATATAGCCATACCATATACTCTTAAGTGCATTATAATTCTCGCGGTTAATGCAAACTTTGGTTTGGCTTTATCAAAACATGTCATGTAAGGTGTCATACACTTTGGAATACTACCCCCCCCCCCACCAGTTCTGGCGGCGGGGGTAGCATTCCACCCTTCTAGAGGGTAAAGACATGTATATTACTGCTTTACCCGGTTAAAGTTAAACAGAGCCTCAGCCTCACAAAATGGATGCTGCTGCCACAGACACGAGTCTGACCTCCTGCTGCTAGACGAAACTCCAGAAAGGGAAGCCTGGACAATAGGTTTCCTGTTGAGGGAGGTGCTAGCAATTCCCCAGACCACCTGTAGTGGTGGGTGGGTTGAATTCGAAAGATGCTTTTCCAGACACAGCCTGGGGCACACAAGGTGCTCCATGCATAGCCCGGTTCAAACCAGTTGCTGGGGCACTCCAGCCCCGCTCTGGCACGAAACTGGACAAAGGGAAAGGGGTGTAACCACCCCCTTCCCAGGTCCACCCATAGGAGGGACCTAGCAGGTAATCTAGCCCCTAGAATCAGTATAAATATAGGAGCTGTGTCTAGAGACTTTAGATTATCCTGGACTTAAACTTTGAAACAAAACTCTTGGACCTTTGATGTTCTATACCGGCTAGAAGACTGAAGACATCTCCCTTGTGGTCAAGGAGTGACCACCCTGTGCAAACACCCCACACACACAACCCCCCCCCCCCCACACACACAACCCTCCAGTAACTTGCCCTTGCTTTGTGGATGCTCCTGCCAGAACCCGAAGACTCAGTGACTCAGGAACTGGACTTCCAGACTTCTCCGACTCCGATCCACATCCACAGCAAAGATGAGACCCGTGGCGGACACCAGAGATGTGGGACCGGACACACTGGACTACTTGCATTTTGCGAACTGCTCGACTCCCGAGGTACCCTCGCAGTTGTGCATTGGGGTATGGGAAGCCCCAGACCCGAGCTCCATTTGCACCGAAGCTCAGCCCTCCACACTCCACGAGTGCCACTTGGGGCCTGCTCTTGCATTTCAGCTCAACGCGCCTTCCCGGTTGCTAGTCCGCTGGCTAGTTAGCCCTCCGAAGACTTTCTTTTTAAACTACACCACTTTCCTGGTTGCTCCAGGCTTGCTCCAGCTTCCGTGCAAAGGAGAAGCTCCCCAGACCTTGCTTGTCTGACTTGAAGCCAATCTTCACTTCCTGTGTGGATTGCGGTTGCCAAGGCTTGTTGGGTCCAATCCGGATACCGACACCGCAGACAGCTAGATCCTTCGTTGGACAGCTCGAATCCAGCTCCTGGTTGTCGTTGACGCCTCCTGGTCCTCGTGGCTGCAGAAACAAGCTTTGCATCTTCACCTGAAATCACTCGACATCGCCTGGTTCCTTCCTGGTTCCTTCCTGGTCACTGGCTAGTGACCCAGACTCTGTCCCTCTGCTTTCAGGTTCTTCGATCCACCCTTGGATCCATCCGGACACTCTTCCACTGGCCGCCTGCAGCACTTCTTTTGCAGATCTCCATTGAAAGCATCGACAAAACCCGACACGAAAAGACACCTATGCACCCGGCTTCCCTGGGTGAGGTAACTCGAGTACTCCGGTGCTCCCATGGGTAATGACTCTTCAAGTGTCCTAGTTAAAAGGGGTTTCACCGTAGTCCACCTGGAAGTGTCCTTAATCAGTAACTTTGTAAATTGTTCGTTCTCCATTATAAGTCAATGGTAACTCGCGACTGTGTTTAGACACTGCACGCGTCTCCTATGGGTCTCCTACTTCCTAACCTTGGGTTGTCTAGATAGAGTGATGGCGATAGATAGATAGAGTGATGGCGATAGATAGAGAGATAGATAGAGTGAGGGTGATAGATAGAGTGAGGGCGATAGATAGATAGAGTGAGAGTGATAGATAGATAGAGAGATAGATAGTGAGGGCGATAGCTAGATAGATAGATAGAGTGAGGGGGATATATAGATAGATAGATAGATAGATAGATAGATAGATAGATAGATAGATAGATAGATAGATAGATAGATAGATAGATAGAGGGCGATAGATAGATAGAGTGAGGGCAATAGATAGATAGAATGATAGATAGATAGATAGATAGATAGATAGATAGATAGATAGATAGATAGATAGATAGATAGATAGATAGATAGATAGAGTGAGAGCGATAGATAGATAGATAGATAGATAGATAGATAGATAGATAGATAGATAGATAGATAGATAGATAGATAGATAGATAGATAGATAGATAGATAGATGTGGGTGTGTGTGTGTGTGGGGGGATGTGTGTGTGGGGGGTTTGTGTGTGTAGGGTTGTGTGTGTGTGTGGCGGGTTGTGTGTGTGGCGAGCTGTGTGTGTGGCGGGTTGTGTGTGTGTGGGTGGGTGTGTGTGTGTGTGTGGGTGGGTGTGTGTGTGGGGGGTTGTGTGTGGGGGGTTGTGTGTGTGTGGGGTTGTGTGTGTGGGGGTTGTGTGTGGGGGGTGTGGGGGGGTTGTGTGTGTGTGGAGTTGTGTGTGGGGTTGTGTGTGTTGGATTGTATATGGGGTTGTGTGTGGGGGGGTTGTGTGTGTGTGGAGTTGTGTGTGTGGGGTTGTGTGTGGAGTTGTGTGTGTGGGGTTGTGTGGGGGGTTGTGTGTGTGGGGGTTTGTGTGGGTGTATGGGTGTGTGTGGGGGGATCTGGATGGGTGTTTGTGGGGTTGTGTGTGTGGGGTTGTGTGTGTGTGGGGGGGGGTTGTGTGGGGTTGTGTGTGGGGTTGTGTGTGTGTGTAGTTGTTGTGTGGTTGTGTGTGGGGTTGTGTGTGTGGGGTTGTGTGTTTGTGTGTGGGGTTGTGTGTGTGTGGAGTTCTTTGTGTGTGGGGTTGGCTCAGCGAGACCTAAAAAGGACTATATGCATTGAGTTAAAACATATAGGTGTCTTCCTCCGCCTGTTCAGCACGGAACAATGACATTCCACAAGAATACTGTTTTCACATACATCTTCAGGAAGTACCCGGATGCACATATTGACTAGAAAACTGGAAACCACTGTCATATGGTCCACAGTTACTATGTCAGCATTTCCAAACAGATTTAGAATGGCAACAGAGCAACTCTGAGCAGGTTAACTTATGGATGAACAACAAGTATTGAAATTAGACCAGGAAAGATATATTTTAATCTTTGAGGCAATACCATATCCGATCTAGAGCATTGATATTTATTCTACCCCATGCCCCTGCACGACAGCACTTACAAAACTATATGGGCATTAGTATAAACTGTTTCTCTTATTGGTGGGCCAAGAATGATTTGTGTATGCTTGGACCATTTCACTGAAAACGGTAGTGAGGGCGATAGATGGATAGATGGGTGATAGAGTGAGGGCAATAGATGGATAGAGTAAGGGCGATAGATAGAGTGAGGGTGATAGAGTGAGGGCAATAGATAGATAGATAGATAGATAGATAGATAGATAGATAGATAGATAGATAGATAGATAGATAGATAGATAGATAGATAGATAGAGTGATAGATAGAGTGATAGATAGATAGAGTGATGGCGATAGATAGATAGAGTGATGGCGATAGATAGATAGATAGATAGATAGATAGATAGATAGATAGATAGATAGATAGATAGATAGATAGATAAATAGATAGATAGATAGGTAGGTAGGTAGATAGATAGATAGATAGATAGATAGATAGATAGATAGATAGATAGATAGATAGATAGATAGATAGATAGATAGATAGATAGATAGATAGATAGATAGATAGATAGATAGATAGATAGAGTGAGGACGATAGATAGAGAGATAGAGTGAGGGCAATAGATAGAGTGAATGCGATGGATAGATAGATAGATAGATAGATAGATAGATAGATAGATAGATAGATAGATAGATAGATAGATAGATAGATAGATAGATAGATAGATAGATGGTTGTTGTGTGTGTGGTTGTGGTTGTGTGTGTGGTTGTGGGTGTGTGTGGTTGTGTGTGGTTGTGTTTGTGTGGCTGTGTGGTGATGTGTGTGGTTGTGTGTGGGGTTGTGTTTGGGGTTGTGTGTGTGGTTTTGTGTGTGGGGTTGTGTGTGTGTGTGGGGGGGGGATGTGTGTGTGGGGGGGTTTGTGTGTGGGGGGTTGTGTGTGTGTGTGGGGTTGTGTGTGTAGTGGGTTGTGTGTGTGCCAGGTTGTGTGTGTGTGGGTGGGTGTGTGGGGGTCTGGGTGTGTGTGTGTGTGAGGGGTTGTGTGTGGGGTTGTGTGTGTGTAGGGTTGAGTCTGGGGGGTTGTGTGTGAGTGGGGGGTTGTGTGTGTGTGGGGTTGTGTGTGGGGGTGTGTGTAGGGGGTGCGGGGGGTTTGTGGGGGGTTGTGTGTGTGTGTGTGTGTGGAGTTGTGTGTGTGGGACTGTGTGTGTGGGGTTGTGTGTGTGCGGGATTGTGTGTGGAGTTGTGTGTGGGGGAGTTGTGTGTGTGGGGTTGTGTGTGTGGGGTTTGTGTGTGTGGGGTTGTGTGTCGGGTTGTGTGTGGGGTTGTGTGTGTTCGGTTGTGTGTGGGGGGTTGTGGATGTGTGTGTGTGGGGTTGTGTGTGTGGGGGTGTGTGTGTGGGGGGTTGTGTGTGTGAGGTGTGTGTGGGGGGGTGTTGTGTGTGTGTGGTGTGTGTGTGGAGTTGTGTGTGGGGGGTTGTGTGTGGGGTTGTGTGTGTGGGGGCTTGTATAGGTGTGTGTGTGGGGGGTCTGGATGTGTGTGTGTGTGGGGTTGTGTGTGTGTGTGTGTGTGTGTGTGTGTGTGGGGTTGTGTGTGGGATTGTGTGAGGGGTTGTGTGTGGGGTTGTGTGTGTGTGGGGTTGTGGGTGTGTGTGGAGTTCTGTGTGTGTGGGGTTGGCTCAGCGAGACCTAAAAACTTTCCTGCACTCTGCAGTCAGTGCTCGATGTTATAGCCTGCCCGCCCCGGTCCGACTCAGCAATTATTGCCGTAGAGCGGAGGGCGGACAGGTAAGAGCCTGACAAACTTCCTCACTTCCGCTAGTGTATCAGGTAGCGGTCTAGCCTCCCACAAGGAGGGGCTATTTAGCCCTCTCGTCGCCCTGAGCGCGCAGCGGTCGCGCGCAGGGGAGTGCCTGAGGACGCTCCTGAGACAAGCCAGAGAGAAGCCCGTCTGTGCCCGTCCGTGCCTGGACGGGGCTAGGGGCGAGTACCATGGCTGTTTCATCAATCTCCATGAGGATTCCTGATGTCGCCCGCATTACATATCCATCAAAGGTACTACGGGATTTCTGTCCCAGTACGTCCTATACATGTGCCGTTACCCTCCCTTCGAATCTAGAAGGCCCTTTTACTTGCCCTAACTGTTCTATACATTTCAACTCTGAGTTAGTGGCCAATAGCTCCTTGCGAGTGTCACCCGCAAGACCTTGCCTAACACCTAATACCGGCCCAGTAAAGATTATCAAGGATCCCAATCCTATAGGAAGCAAACATTTGTTATGTAATGTGCGTTCACTATCAAAGCACGCTTCACAGGTGTGGGACCTGATATCTACAGAGAAGCCTGATCTCTGTTTTTTAACGGAGACCTGGCTCAAGCCTCATTCTGCCCCAGCTATTACTTTAGGCATCCCGATGGGCTATAAGATCTCTAGACTGGACCGCCCACATAAAATAGGTGGAGGAATAGCAATTGTATATAGGGAGGAGCTAACTGTTACTACTCTGGAGGAAATTAGTACTCCCCTGATGGAACTAATGATTTTTAAACTTAGCTGTACCTCCGGGGAGAACAGAAGGGGTGCGGTTTTATATCGACCCCCTGGCTCGAGTGTGGATTTTTCGATCGCACTTATGGAGGTCCTGGCTCCATTCATCTTAAACAATCAGATTTTCCTATTAGTTGGGGATTTCAACTTCCACAGTGAACTGGAGACCTGCATGGAGGCCAGAACACTTCTTACTGATATGGAACATTTAGGTTTGAAAAAAATGAATCAGGGACCCACACATGAGGCAGGCCATACGTTGGATTTGGTGTTCTCCAACTCATTTCTAAATATGTGCCCATCCCCCATTCAAGCAGAATGGACTGATCATTTTATTTTAAAATTTTACACTAAGCCCATGTGTAAATTAAGTGTACCGACTGCTTTGGCGACCAAAAGAAGACCATGGCACAAACTGACACAGGACACCTTTCGAGAAGCCTATCAAGCCCCTATAATCAACGAGCATGAGGGAATAATGCCAATTGAGCTCAATCGCTTTGCAAATGCTGTAAATGAAGCAATTGATAGTACTATACCACTTAAAACGTATAAACCCCGCCAAGCAGCCAGACAAGAAGTCTGGTATTCCGAAGACCTGAGACACATGAAACAAATGACCAGGAAGCTTGAAAAGGTGTGGAGACATTCTCGGAAGCCGGAGGATAAACAATGCTACCTAACATCCCTTAGATCCTATCATAAGGCAATAAGGATGGCTCGGAAAAGCCATATTGCGATGCAACTTGCAGAGGCTGGGAAGGACTCTAAAGTTCTCTTTCAAATCCTGCAAACTTTTACCAAGCCTGTAGCATGCGAGACGGCGGAGATTGCTTCTCAAGAATTATGCGATAGGATCTCATCCTTTTTTATGAATAAAATTGACACGATCTATGCCAAGATATTGGCCACTAAATCAACAGAAGTGGCCGATCCTAACAACCTCCCTCACAATAGTATTCAGCAGAACACACTGGCCAATCGTTTAAAAAACTTTCCCCCTATTTCTTTGGAAGAAGTCATCTCCCTTATAAAAGTAATTAAGAGCGGTAGTCCGCAGGATACTGTTCCCGCCCGGATCATGCCTATGCTGGCTGATATTCTTGGTCCAGACATACAGAAACTGATTAATCTGTCATTAAGCACGGGAGAAGTCCCGAGAGATTGGAAACGGGCATTGGTAAGACCGCTAAGGAAAAATACCACCATTCCTTGGACGGATCTTGCCAACCTGCGACCCATCTCTCTCCTCCCCTTTATGGGCAAGATGATGGAGAAGTTTGTTAATGGACATCTGTCCAGATTTGTTGAGGAGACACATGGACTGGATCCCTCCCAGTCGGGCTTTAGGCCGAGACATAGCACCGAGACCACCTTGCTGTCAGTCGCAGACGATCTACGTATGTACCAGGATGGGGGTTATTCCGTCATCCTGGTTCTGCTGGATCTGTCTGCGGCGTTCGACACCGTGTCTCATGACATCATGACCACCAGACTTGTTAACATCGGTCTGGAAGGTGTAGCTCTGGCATGGTTGAGGAGTTTCCTGACCGACCGCACCCAGACTGTCACCTTGGGTGCCTACCGGTCAGAGGAGTTGGGGATCTCAAAGGGGGTGCCACAGGGGTCTTGCTTAAGCCCGACCCTGTTTAATATCTATGTGGCCCCCCTGGCAAACATCATGAGATCCCATGGGTTCCTCCCTATGTCATACGCGGATGACACCCAACTCCTCTTCCCGTTTAAACATCTTACGGATACGGTCAGGAACTCTTTCTCCTCGGGGATGAAGGCAGTAGCTCACTGGATGGCATCAAACTTCCTGCAATGCAATGTGGCAAAAACGGAGGTGATGCTGTTCGGTGAGGCAAAGCTCCTATGGTCCCCAGACTGGTGGCCGCAAGACCTTGGCCCAGTCCCAGAGCCAAAGCAGGTGGTAAAAAATCTCGGTGTGCGTCTGGACCAGGAGCTCTCTTTAAAACAAAACAGCAATCAAGTAGTGGGCTCATGTTTCCATGTGATCGCTATGCTGAGGAAAGTCTTCCCCTTGCTCCCTGATACAACTAGGAGAACGTTAGTGCAGGCCCTTATACTGAGTCGACTGGACTACTGCAACGGGATGCTCCTGTCAGTAAACGAGGGAGTTATCGCGAGATTGCAGGTAGTCCAGAATACGGCGGCCCGTCTTGTCCTAAATCAGCCTCCCCGCACACCATCGAAGCCTCTTCTGAACACCCTACACTGGCTTCCTATCAAACAAAGGGTGAAATACAAGATAGGGTGCACTATACATAGAAGTCTCCAGAACAAAGGCCCAGAGTATCTAAACAATAGATTCTCTCTCTATAGGCCCGCTCGATCCTTGCAATCCAGTGAACAAGGTCTCTTACAAGTTCCAAGAGCCAGAAAGACCAGACAAGGTGGAAGAGCTCTATCCATTGCCGGACCAAGATTGTGGAACAGCCTTCCTCTTTCTTTGAGACTCTGTCAGGAGTATCTCTTATTTAGGAAACAGTTAAAAACCTTCTTATTTCCTAAGTAATTACTGCCATCTGCCTGCCTATTGTTACAAGCTGAAAAGGTTCTCAAAGGCGCGGAGATACTCCTCCGGGAGATGATCCTAGCGCGATATAAACCCGTAAATAAATAAATAAATAAATAAATAAAAAGGACTATATGCATCGAGTTAAAACATATAGGTGTCTTCCTCCGTCTGTGCAGTACGGAACAATGACATTCCACAAGAATACTGCTTTCACATACATCTTCAAGAAGTACCCGGATGCACATATTGACTAGAAAACTGGAAAACCACAGTCATATGGTCCACAGTTACTACGTCAGCATTTCCAAACAGATCTAGAATGGCAACAGAGCAACTCTGAGCAGGTTAACTTATGGATGAACAACAAGTATTGAAATTCGACCAGGAAAGATATATTTTAATCTTTGAGGCAATACTATATCCGATATAGAGCACTGATATTTCTTCTACCCCATGCCCCTGCACAACAGCACTTACAAAAACGAATATGGGCATTAGTATAAACTGTGATGGCGATAGATAGATAGAGTGATGGCGATAGATAGATAGATAGATAGATAGATAGATAGATAGATAGATAGATAGATAGATAGATAGATAGATAGAGTGAGGGCGATAGATAGAGAGATAGAGTGAGGGCAATAGATAGATAGAGTGAATGCGATGGATAGATAGATAGATAGTGAGGGCGATAGCTAGATAGATGGATAGAGTAGCTAGATAGATGGATAGAGTGAGGGCGACAGATAGAGAGATAGATAGATAGATAGATAGATAGATAGATAGATAGATAGATAGATAGATAGATAGATAGATAGATAGATAGATAGATAGATAGAGGGAGATAGATAGATAAAGTGAGGGCAATAGATAGCTAGATAGATAGATAGATAGATAGATAGATAGATAGATAGATAGATAGATAGATAGATAGATAGATAGATAGATAGATAGATAGATAGATAGATAGATAGATAGATAGATAGATAGATAGATAGATAGATAGATAGATAGATAGCTCCATTGCTGCTACTCCTGAGGCGAAAAGCCGGGAGGTGTAATTTTAACTGTTTTAAAACTTGCTGTGTACTGCATTTTACTTTAGAATACTTGCCTGATTGCACATTCTCTGATCCCTTAACAGCGGATTCTCAGCTGCTGGGATTCAGAAACCACTCGTTTCTTGGCGCCATTGAACGCCGAAGGGAGACGACAGCCACGCCCACTTCTTGTTGGCCACGCCCCCTCCGCAGACATAAATAGAGCGCGTTGCACTCGAGCGCTGCTCCATTGCTGCTACTCCTGAGGCGAAAAGCCGGGAGGTGTAATTTTAACTGTTTTAAAACTTGCTGTGTACTGCATTTTACTTTAGAATACTTGCCTGATTGCACATTCTCTGATCCCTTAACAGCGGATTCTCAGCTGCTGGGATTCAGAAACCACTCGTTTCTTGGCGCCATTGAACGCCGAAGGGAGACGACAGCCACGCCCACTTCTTGTTGGGCACGCTCCCTCCGCAGACATAAATAGAGCGCGTTGCACTCGAGCGCTGCTCCATTGCTGCTACTCCTGAGGCGAAAAGCCGGGAGGTGTAATTTTAACTGTTTTAAAACTTGCTGTGTACTGCATTTTACTTTAGAATACTTGCCTGATTGCACATTCTCTGATCCCTTAACAGCGGATTCTCAGCTGCTGGGATTCAGAAACCACTCGTTTCTTGGCGCCATTGTACGCCGAAGGGAGACGACAGCCACGCCCACTTCTTGTTGGCCACACCCCCACCTACGTTACCCGTTACCACTATAAACCATGTGTCAATATCGGAAGCGCAGCGGACGAGCGCAGCGGGCACGCCGAATGCGCGCCGAAGGCGCGCTTAAGGCAAGCTCGTCTGCGCTCGTCCGCGACGAGGACGCGCCTAGCGCCACAAGCCCTGTTCGGCACAGCCCATTATCCCCCGGCTCCACTCGGGATGTGTTGCTCGACCTTCGAGGGTATGCGCATGAAGGTAAGCTCTCCTTCGAAGAGACGGCCTTCCCATTAACTGACTTTACACAAAAGGACCTAATTGTAGGAGGCCTTTTGAACGTAAGATCCTTACCAAAACATGCCACCGAAATCAATCTTCTTATCGAGTCTCATCATTTAGATGTACTCTTCATAACTGAGACCTGGACACACGCAAACTGCGAGACCGATCTAGCAGCCGCCTGTCCGCTAAACTTTAACATTCTCCACCTTCCTAGACCCAAAGGCCGCGGCGGCGGAGTTGGTGTCATCTTCAAAGCCTCGTGGCAAACGAACATCCTAGACATAGACCCGACACCTGGAATCGAGCTCCTCGGACTGTCTATATACTGCCATCAAGGAGATACCTTTACAGTAATCATCTGCTACCGCCCACCTGGGGCCTTCTCCCTCTCGCAACAGCAAGCCCTCCTCACGACTATCACCAACATGGCAACCTCTCACAGTAAACTAGTACTTCTAGGAGATTTTAACCTCTGGCCAAACGGCAGCCTAGACGCAGGACTAGACAACCTCCGGTTGTCCTGTGACAGTGTAGGCCTCCAACAACTGATAAAGGACCCCACTCATTCTGCAGGCAACCGACTCGATCTTATCTTCTCGAGCCCAGGTTTGACCCAAGTAGGTGACATCCTGCCTATGAGTTGGACAGACCACTCGCTCATCAAACTCTATATTAATAATGCCACAACAAGCAAAACCAAATCCCACCCGCTCCCACAGTTTTCGTACCGAAACTGGAAAGCGCTAGAAAAACTCAGCACCTCTACCAGAATCTTCGAGGTGGAAGACAGTTTCACTATCACCAACTCAGTGGAAGATAACTACAGGTCCTTTAGCTCGAGAATCACCTCCCTTGCGGACTCTGCTGCCCCTCTTAAACTCTGTAAACCGAAATGTAGAGCCCCGGCTCCCTGGTATAACGATTCTTTGAAAACCCTCAAATCAGCCTGCAAACAAGCTGAGAGAAAGTGGAGACACGGATACTGTAACAATAACAAAACCCTCTGGAAGAAGGCACTCCGTGACTACAAGTCCGCTATTGCAGAGAGCAAAGCAAATTACTATTGTTCCACCATCACCAACGCGGCCAACAGTCCAAAAAGCATATTTCAGATTCTGGACAATATCTTACACCCTGACTGTGTCAAAAACTCCATCCCCCCTTCCCAGTCCCTTTGTGATAGCCTCGCTCAGTTTTTTACTGATAAAATTGAGACTATCATCAATAACCTAGCAACGCCCCCGTCTTCCACTCTCTCCACCCTCCCCGAAATCAACCTCACTAACCCTGAACCTCTGAGGCCAACCTGCCCTCCCACGAATAAATTGTTGGATTTCCCTCTTATTTCTCAAGCAGAATTTGAAATAGTCGCACAAGGCATCACTTCCGGATCCCCCTTGACCCTTTGCCACCGAAAATATGGAAAACCTGCGGGCACCAACTATTTCACACCCTCCGGTTGATTTGTAATCAATCCCTGAGCTGCGGCGTCGTTCCCCGCTCCTGGAAGCAAGCGCTTATAACCCCGCTGCTAAAGAAATCCACGCTAAACCCAGATTGTCTGTCCAACTTCCGCCCCATATCACTCCTGCCTTTCCCAGTGAAGGTGCTCGAACGCTGGGTTAGTAAATGTCTCTCTACTCACCTCGAGCAACACCACTTTTTGGACGAATTCCAATTTGGGTTTCGCCCAGCCCATGGCACTGAAACCGCGGTGCTCACGGCCATGGAGGAGCTTCGAATGCGCGCAGACAGGGGTCAAGCTGTGGCCCTCATCTTACTTGACTTGTCTGCCGCATTCGATACTGTCAATCATAGGGTCCTGCTCCAGCGGTTGAGAGCGGCTGGGATCGACGGCACGGCCTTGATCTGGTTTCACTCATACCTAAGCGACAGAAAACAGGCTGTTTCCCTCCCCCCCTTCCAATCAGCCTTCTCCCCGGTCCCTCACGGTGTCCCCCAGGGCTCATCTATCAGTCCGATCCTTTTTAACGTTTACTTAAAACCTCTGGTCACGTTAATCAAGTCACACAACATGACCACAGTAAACTATGCGGACGACACACAGCTCCTTCTTTCGTGGGAAGGCGAAGATTCCATTTCCTTGCAAGCCTTCCATGACTGCCTACGAGACACGGCATGCTCGCTGCACCGGAACTCACTTCAGTTCAACTCCTCGAAGACCGAGGTGATGTATTGCCCTGCAAGTCGCATACCCCGCCCGCTGCCCGCTGAGTTCTGCCCCCCGGAAAACCCTAACAACCCCCCACCAGTCACCACCGTTCGCAACCTGGGCGTCATGCTCAATCATCAATTAAGCATGGAAACACAGGTCTCAAGAACAGTCGCAACCTGTGCCGGCCTTATGCGCTCACTGCGCAAAGTCTTGCCTCTTCTTCCATCCTCCGCCAGAGCACTAGTAGTCAGGTGTACTATTCTTAGTCGCCTTGACTACTGCAACGCCTTGCTGCTTAAATCTCCTGCGATTCTACTGGACAGACTCCAACGAGTCCAGTCGGCAGCAGCCAAACTGGCTCTGGGATGGACTAGGAGATCCTCGGCCACTGCTGCACTGGCCGAGTTGCATTGGCTGCCCTTGAGGCAACGCATTGCCTTCAAGGCCCTTTGCCTGGTCTTCAAGGCACTACATGGAATAGGACCCAGACCTCTTCAACGTCTGTTCTCTTGGTATACCCCCACCAGAACACTCAGGTCTACAACTGCCTGCCTCGCGAGAGTGCCCAAATGTAAGAAGGCCAGGATGGGAGGAAGATCGTTCAGAGTAGCTGCAGCCAAGCTATGGAACAGTCTACCTGTCGACATTCGCCATATCCCTCATCTCCTCCCATTCAGGAAACGTATCAAAACATGGCTCTTTCCCTTGTCCCTGTAACACCGGCCAGTCCCAGTCCACCCCCGTCAATAAACCATAAGAGTAGCTACCAGCGCCAGGATACCTGCTAGGTGACAGTCGCGCTTTATAAATGTTTTAAATAAATATAAATAGATAGATAGATAGATAGATAGATAGATAGATAGATAGATAGATAGATAGATAGATAGATAGATAGATAGATAGATAGATAGATAGATAGATAGATAGAGGCTAATAAATAGATAGATAGATAGATAGATAGATAGATAGATAGATAGATAGATAGATAGATAGATAGATAGATAGATAGATAGATAGATAGATAGATAGATAGATAGATAGATGGTTGTGTGTGTGGTTGTGGCTGTGTGTGTGGTTGTGGGTGTGTGTGGTTGTGTTTGTATGTGTGGCTGTGTGTGTGTGGTGATGTGTGTGGTGATGTGTGTGGTTGTGTGTGTGTGGGGTTGTGTGTGTGTGGTTGTGTGTGTGTGGGGGGATGTGTGTGTGTGGGGGTTTGTGTGTGGGGGGTTGTGTGTGTGTGGAGTTGTGTGTGTGGGGTTGTGTGTGTGGCGGGTTGTGTGTGTTGCAGGTAGTGTGTGTGTGAGTGGGTGTGTGGGGGTCTGGGTGTGTGTGTGTGGGGTGTTGTGTGTGGGGTTGTGTGTGTGTGTAGGCTTGAGTGTGGGGGGTTGTGTGTGGGGGGGGGGGGGGTTTGGGGTTGTGTGTAGGGGTGTGGGGGGTTGTGTGTGGAGTTGTGTGTGTGGGGTCGTGTGTGTGGGATTGTGTGTGGGGTTGTGTGTGGGGGGTTGTGTGTGTGGGGGTTGTGTGTGTGTGGGGTTGTGTGTGTGTGGGGTTGTGTGAGTGGGGGGTTGTGTGTGTGGGGTTGTGTGTGGGGTTGTGTGTGGGGTTGTTTGTGTGGGGTTGTGTGTGTGGGGGGTTGTGCGTGTGTGTATGGGGTTGTGTGTGTGTAGGGTGGGTGTTGGGGGTTGTGTGTGTAGGGTGGGTGTGGTGGGAGGTTGTGTGTGGGGGGGGTTGTATGTGGGGGGGTTGTGTGTGTGGGGTGTTGTGTGTGTGGGGTGTTGTGTGTGGGGTTGTGTGTGTGTGTGTAGGGTTGAGTTTAGGGGGGTTGTGTGTGTGTGGGGATGTGTGGGGTTGTGTGTGGGGTTGTGTGTAGGGGGTTTGGGGGTTTGTGGGGGGTTGTGTGTGTGTGTGGAGTTGTGTGTGTGGGTCTGTATGTGTGGGGTCGTGTGTGTGGGATTGTGTGTGGGGTTGTGTGTGGGGGGTTGTGTGTGGGGGGGTTGTGTGTGTGGGGTTGTGTGTGTGGGGGGGTTGTACGTGTGTGTGTATGGGGTTGTGTGTGTGTAGGGTGGGTGTGGGGGGTTGTGTGTGTAGGGTGTGTGTGTGGGGGGTTGTGTGTGTGGGGAGGGTTGTGTGTGGGGGGTGTTGTGTGTGGGGGTGTAATGTGTGTGTGGTGTGTGTGTGTGGAGTTGTGTGTGGGGTTGTGTGTGTGGGGGCTTGTATGGTGTGTATGGGGGGGTCTGGATGTGTGTATGGGGTTGTTTGTGTGTGGGGTTGTGTGTGTGTGTGGGGTTGTGTGTGGAATTGTGTGAGGGGTTGTGTGTTTGGTTGTGTGGGGTTGTGTCTGGTTGTTGTGTGGTTGTGTGTGGGGTTGTGTGTGTGGGGTTGTGTGTGTGGGGGGTTGTTTGTGTGTGTAGGGTTCTGTGTGTGTGGGGTTGGCTCAGCGAGACCTAAAAAGGACTCTATGCATCGAGTTAAAACATATAGGTGTCTTCCTCCGTCTGTTCAGCACGGAACAATGACATTCCACAAGAATACTGCTTTCACATACATCTTCAAGAAATACCCGGATGCACATATTGACTAGAAAACTGGAAAACCACAGTCATATGGTCCACAGTTACCATGTCAGCATTTCCAAAACAGATCTAGAATGGCAACAGAGCAACTCTGAGCAGGTTAACTTATGGATGAACAACAAGTATTGAAATTAGACCAGGAAAGATATATTTTAATCTTTGAGGCAATACCATATCCGATCTAGAGCACTGATATTTCTTTTACCCCATGCCCCTGCACAACAGCACTTACAAAAACGAATATGGGCATTAGTATAAACTGTTTCTCTTATTGGTGGGCCAAGAATGATTTGTGTACGCTTGGACCATTTCACTGAAAACGGTAGAATAGAAAACCACCTAAATAAATCTGCAGTTAAAAAGCTCCATTACAAAGTCTCAGTCACTTCTATGAAACCTCTTACGTTGTCTCATTCCATTGAGGTAACTGCCGCCAGTTCACAACACATGCAAGAACTAACAAAGCCAGGGGAGGGACAGAGGCCCGGGATAAAAGAAGGCTTCCTAGCAGGAGGGAAGTGCTTTCTGTTTGTTAACACATCGAACTGTGAGGTTTGCAAGCCGGAAGTCGCGTGTAGTGCGCAGACCCTAAATGCGTGGAAGCGCCGTTTCCCAGAAAAGGTCGCGGGTGCAAGGGACCGATTTCCAGCAGGGGTGCTGGCGATGGGGGCGAAACCAAGAAAGATAGAAATGGTCACTGAGGCTAAAAGTACTGTCTCGATTTGCTTTTTGTATGTATTTGAAGTTTTGCTATGGTTCTTCTAACTCCTGCAAATGTTACGTGACATGGCGCTGTATAAATGATGTATGTGGCATGTTAACTTTGTACAGTGGCAGAATGCGAAAGGCTATCAGAATGGACATCCGAGCTGTCTAGTTTCCCAGGTAAACGTGTGAGTAGCTAATTTAGCTTGGCTTTTCACTTTCTGAGGCTTGTAGTGCCCCTGTTTAGCCCATTATAACACCATGCTTCGGGCTGGAAAACATGAGAGCTCGGAGACGGTTTGAGGAATCATAACTTAACAAGCATTGGCTGTGTGGCATCACGGCTAGAGCTGCCGGCTTTGGGTCTGGGGAACCAGGTCGGAGTTCATTGTGGGTTCAACATCATGTGGTGTTGGCCAAATTATCACTCTGTTTCTTAATGCCGAAAAATATGTAGCTGGTGCTCATGTAAAGTGCCCTAATACCTGCGGGTCAAGTTGGCGCTACATTAAACTGCAAATAAGCGTGAATTTAATGTGCAAACAAATGCAGATTTAGCACAATAAAGGAAGAGAATGGTGGGCCTTGCCTTATTTAGTTCTTACCGTTTTTATTGGCATTGAGGGTATTGCAAGATTTGGATGCTAGTGAGTCAAGTACTAACTATGTCAACTTTCTTGTCAAAAGAACACCAGAGTCATGTTCGAAATGGAAAAATAATGACATTGTATAACATTCTGGATGTTCACTAAACCTACAAATAGCGCCTTCTTCCATGACCTCTGCTGTCAAGTGCAATAAAATCAGGCATGTGTTACCAAAAGATCAGAAGTTTGTAAGTTAAATAGACATATAAAGTGTAATAAACAAACAGGAAGTGGGATAAGGGAGGGGGTGGCAAAGGGTGAGCACTTTGGCGCCGATTTTCTTTTTCTTTTTCTTTTTTTTAATCCTCATTTGCCTTGCCCTCCATTCAGAATCGCCGACCACCTTGCGTGTCCCATGCCAGAAGACTTCAGATCTTTGCCTTCCCCTGTATCAAGACACGATTATTTTTACTGGCGGAAAGAGA
The DNA here is from genome assembly GCF_964263255.1 of Lissotriton vulgaris. Classification (NCBI taxonomy): domain Eukaryota; kingdom Metazoa; phylum Chordata; class Amphibia; order Caudata; family Salamandridae; genus Lissotriton; species Lissotriton vulgaris. The sequence goes on from NC_141693.1 coordinate 1,558,879,759, forward strand.
GTTCCGAAAGAAATGAGGGGAGGAGGATAAAGTGCAAGCACACCATAACTCCATCTCCATCTCGGTGTTTTACGACCTGCCGGACCAACGGTGTTTCGAAGGGCACCCTTGTACTTGGTCCATGGAGTATTCTAGGCATAATCATTGGACCCGGGGAAAAAAAAAGAGAAAAAAACAAAAAAAACCCGGGTCAACCTCTCCACTGAACCAACAAGTCCCAAAAGGCCAGATTTCTTTTGTTACCAGACCTAGCAAGATCCACTTTAGATGTTTCATATAACGATGTTAGCCAACCCGAGTGTGACGGGGCTGTATTCTCCACCCAAACTTTGCAAATTTGCCTCCTGGCCAGGAGAATCGCATAAAAAAAGAAGGACCTTGCCTGGCCAGTTATGCCTGCCTTGAGTCCAAAAATGATTATTGGCAGAGTAAGTGACAGCGAGGTGTTTAGGATAGAGTCTAAGGACCTTTTTACTTCCTCCCAGAAGCTGGCAATGTGGGGACAGTCCCTGAACATATGCACGTCAGATGCTTCACTATAGTTACATTTATTACATTTCTTTCCTGGGAGGAATTTAGACAGTATTGGGGGCTTGAGGTAAGCCTGATGTACCGTGAACAGATGATTGCGCCTGAGCCAGGCTGGTTTCACAATTTTATATAAGAGGGTAAAAGATTTTATCCATGTCGCCTCATATGGGAACCCTAACTCTTCCCCCCACAATTTATCTGGGAGAACCAGGTCCCCATCCACCTCCTCCAACAGGCTCCAATACCATAGGGCTACCTCCTTGCCTCCCCCTGGGCGCTCTACCAGCTGCTGTTCCAAGCTGCAGTTCTTTCCCAATGGGGCCCCTTTCATAATCAAAACCTTGGCCCAGCTTTCTAGCTGTAGATATTTAAATCTGAGAAGCCCGTGCCCACCAACTCCCGTAATTCCTCCCAGGAAGCCACAAGCTCCCCCCATCTTACCACCCCAGCATCCCTTACTGGAGTGAACTATCTATCTTGCAAGCATAATGGTAACCCAGGGGAGTCCCATATCGGTGCATAGTTGGAATAATAAGCCAGCCCTATTCTTTTCCTGATCTGAGACCATGCTATCCCCAAGGATGCTAGAATTTTTAATTTGACCTTTTAAAAAAAATTCTGGTCCCCGAATTTGAATAAGAACCCGTCAATTGACAGGTCCGATCCATTCAGCATGGCTTTATACATCGTCCCGGATGATGTACCCACTGGCGTTTTTAGAAGCATTCTTGTATGGGACAGCTGAAAAGCCCATGCATAGTACTGCAGGTCCGGCAGAGCAAGTCTATCCTTCTCCCTCCTCCTCAACTTTTTCCATGCTAATCGAGTGGACTTGTAATTCCATACAAAGGAGTGGATTTCTCGTTGACTTTTATCCAGCAATTTAGCATCGAAGGCGAGAGGGATGGTGTTAAAGATGAAGGTAAATTTGGGGAGGATAGACATCTTGATTAGATTAACTCTGCCCAGGATAGTCAAGGGAAGGTGAGTCCATGATTTCTTTAGCTTCTTGCACTCCTAATGTGTATGCTCCAGATTGATTTGAGCGATGTCCCCTATTTCTTGCACCACCCCAATGGAGAGGTACCTCATGGAGGTTGTCAACCCAAGATGTAAATTGGGGGTGTTCCACACCATGATCTCCGTTTTGCTGGCGTTGATTTCATACCCCGATATACTCCCAAACTCTTCCGCCCTCTTAATTACTGTGGGGAATGCTTTGTCTGGGTCCGACGTAAAGCTTAAAATGTCGTCCACATATAATGCGACCCTCCTCTCCCACTCTCCGAATTTAAATGGTGGGATATTTTCATCACCCCGCAGGATCGGGGCAAACGGCTCGATGTATAGATCGAAGAGGAGGGGAGAAAGCGGGCGTCACTGCCGCGTTCCCCTCGTAATTTTAAAAGGATCGGTCAGGACACCATTTATCAAGAGCCTTGCCGATGGAACGCTATACATCAGAGAGATAACTTGACAAAAACCCTCACCAAAGCCGAACTTCTTCAAGACCGCCTTCAAATAGCTCCAATTGACCCTGTCAAAGGCCTTTGTCGCGTCCAAAGTAAGAATGGCTAGAGGGAGAGAGAAGGTCGAAGCTATATCGATTGCCCCAACGAGATCATATGTTAAGTGAGACAACTGCCTCCCTTTAATGAATCCCTTCTGATCTTGCTGTAATATTTCTCCAATAACAGCCCCCCCTCTCGCTGACATAATAGATGCGATGATCTTGTAATCGCTATTTAAGTTAAGACAATAGTCGCCTCTCCCCAAGATTTTGGAGGGGCCTCCCCATTCCTTAGTATTCCATTAAAAAGGGTCGTCAATATTGGAACTACAGCGCCGCCCAGGGTTCGATATAGCACTCCTGGCAGGCCATCCGGGCCAGCTGCTTTCCCTTGCTTCAGTTGTCCCATGGCCTTACTGACCTCAGACTCCGATATGGGCATCTCCAGACAGTTACTCTGTACTGTTGAGAGAGTGGGCAAAGTGATGTTGTCCAGCCATGTATCTCTTTTGACAGTGTCATTCGGGTTATCCTCCCTATAGATTTCCTCAAAAAATGCTTGCCCAATCTTCTGCTAGGAGGTCCTTACCAGGGCCTCTCCCTCCACCTTTATCTCTCTGATGTAATTCTTGGCTTGCTCGGTCTTAACTTTCCAAGCCAAGATCCTGCCTGCCGCTTCCCCAAATTCAAAGTGCAAGATCTTACTTGCCTCCCATCTATTTGATACTCTGTCCTGAAGAATGTTCTCCAGCTGTCTTTTCATTGTTTCTAGTTGCTTTTGCTCCTCCTGGGACCCAATTGAGTCCCCCAGCTTATCCTCAAAGAGCCTCATCTCCACCTCAAGCCTGTTGATCAGTTCCCGATATACTTTCCGCCTATAAGAGGCTCTATTTGTAATACATCCTCTGAGAAAAGCTTTTAAAGTTTCCCAGATTATAGCTACTGCTGCAGAGTCTAAATTAAACTCCAAAAAGGAAGTAGTTTCAGATATTAGAAAGGCATCTTCCTCTTCTTCCAACAGTATCGTGCGGTCAAACGACCAGGAAGGATGTTTCGCCTGAGCCTCTAGTTTGAGGACAAACATTAGAGCTGAGTGGTCCGACAGGTGAGATGGGAGATATTCTATGGTGGTTAAAATATCATTGATGCTGTAGCTAAATAAAGCATAATCTATCCTAGATTTGTGCTTATATTTCAAGTTACAGAAAGAAACCCCAAGTTTATTACCCGACCTTTCCCGCCACAAATCTGCTAATCCAAGTTTCGACATTGCTGTAATAAGCGACTGCCTTGACTTAGAAGGGACACACGCTCTAGAACTGGGAGATTTATCTAATTTGGGGTTAAGCACAATATTAAAATCCCCGACCCATACTACAGGCTCTTGCGAGGAAATTAAATGATTACTAATAATATCAAGGAAAGTTATATCATCCGTGTTGGAGCCATAATAGCCAACCACTGTGCAAATCCAGCCATCCACTGAGATTCTCAACAGCAACCATCTCCCGCTTTGGTCCTCTTTAGAATCCAGAATCTGAACTTTCGCAGATTTTTTAAAAATAAAAAGGATCCCTCTGATGTTCCGTGCAGTAAAAACTGTCTATCCATCTGTGCTTGTTTAATAGTCCAATGACCTCACCCTTCAATAAATGTGTCTCCTGCAACACAATGATCTGCGCAGCGGAGTCCCTAATATATTGCAGAATCCTTTCTCTTCTGTTCCTTACGCGCAAACCATTGACGTTCCAGGACAAGAATTAGACTGACATCAGCGTATGAATTTCTGCCCCCCCCTACAAAACTGCCTCCTTCCCAACTTTTTAGCTTGACTATGATAGGCTCCCGATCTAAGACCTAATCCATACTTAAAGAGAGCAACCGTGTGCAGATTTTTTATCATTTTCCCCTTCACCCCAACCCTCCCCCCACCCCTGGAAAACCCACCCATACTTACTCCGGCTGGATGTGAAGCCGGATTTGCGTCCACCGACAGCTCCCTCACTCCGCACCGCCTCACCCCGCTGGACCCAGAGGCTATCTTGAAAACTAGCTATCGGGAGACTTTGCTTGACCCCCCCCCCCCTCCCCCAGTGTAAGAACAGCAATAATAGTGCCCATAAACCCAAAGTATTATTGTGTTAGAGATATTTTATTTGTTATAGTGTTTTGTTTTATACCCTCTTTCTCTTTCAACTGCTATTTTTTTATTTTGTTATTACCATATTCGTTTATTCTTTTTTTAAATTATTATTATTATTCTTTTTTTTGCCTAGTGTAGCCCCCATACCCTGATGTGTACACACCCCCTTTCATTTTCATTTTTTTTTTAATCTCTTTTTTTTTCCCGCTATTTAGGCCCTTGGTTCTAGTGTTTCATTCCATAAAGGAAGGCTATTGTTAGTCTTCTTCAACTCTCCTCCACGTTCCCTAATATTCTAGGGCTAAAGACAGGGTGGAAACTGAAATCAAAACCAGGTTAGTCACAACTAGACCCCTCCCTGAGAGTGGATGTTGATGGATTCCAGAAGCTCATCGGCCTCCACAGGTGATCGAATGTTGTGCATCTTGTTGTTATACATTATGCATAGAAACGCAGGGAACCGCATCTGCAGTGTAGCCCCTAGAGACCTGAACTTGTCCATACGCTGGCCTAACTCTCACTGTCTGTCCAGTGTGGACTTTGACAAATCTGACCTGATCTCAAACGAGAAATCCCGACCCTTCAGTGTTTTTGCCTTTAAGGCCAGATTCAAATTTTTTTCCTTCAGGGAATAAGTGAGGAAGTTGACCAGTATCTTCCTGGCTTAGTTCTGCCAGGTTTTAAACAGAAGGGATCGCGATGAGTCCGTTGGATGTCCTTCTAAAGCTCCTCCACTGATTTCTCGAGGTCCAGAGAGTATTTTAGTAACCTGACCACGAATGCCTTGACATCTCCCCCCTCTTTTCCTTCGGGGATCTTCAGGAGTCGAACATTATTTCTCCGCGAATAATTTTCAAGTGATTCCACCCTCTCCCTCATAGCGTCTCTTTCACACCGCAGGTACTTTATTTTATTTATTTATTTATTTCGACTTATATAGCGCATTATCACCCCGGGGTCTCTAAGCGCTTTGTGGGTACATACCAGAATTCATACAGCCAATCATCAAATTACAACACACCCCATGCTTGCTGGAAAAGCACTGTTTTTAATTTTCTACGAAAAGCCAACAAATTGGATTCTTTGCGCAGTTCGATTGGTAAGCTATTCCAGACTGCTGGAAAGACATTAGAGAAAGCACAACCACCCAGGGTGGACAATCTAAAGCGCGGTTGGGTTAAAAGGGTGGCTTCCGATGAGCACAACACCCTACCAGGCCTGTAAGGGGCCAAGCGAGCTTTCATATAGCTTGGCGCCTTTCCATACAGGGCTTTATGCGTAATGCAAAGCCCTTTAAACATTACCCTCTGTTTGACTGGCAGCCAATGAAGTTCGCGCAAGAGAGGGGAGGCATGCTTTCTCCTCGGTTTTTTAAAAATCAATCTTGCAGCGTCATTCATGACGATTTGCAGTCTATTCAGATGTTTTTGTGTGAGCCCTGCATATAGCGAGTTGCCATAGTCAATCCTGGTTACGATCATGGCAGATACCGCGCGCCTAAAGGTAGAAAAAGACAGAAGTGAGGAGATTTTCCTTAGTTGTCGAAGGAGGCCCATGCAGGTGCCCACCACCACAGAAACTTGCTTCTGCATTGTCAAATTACCATCCACATGGATGCCCAGGCTTTTTACTGCTGCTGCAGGTTCTGGGGGCGCCCCTAGTTCTCTTGGCCAGAACAGATCATTCCAAAGGTTTCCAACGATGGTGATTGGCAACACCTCGGTCTTGTCTTGGTTAATTTTCAGGGAATTGATTTCAGGGAATGGATTTTAGATTCAGCGATCCCTAGACTGGATTTCAATAGACTCACAGCCCCTTCAAGCACCTCCGTTCTTTCATACAGGCCATCCACCTTCCTCACATGAGGACCTGATCTCATTCTGGTTAGTCTTGGAGACTATGAAGTCGTTTCTTATCTAGTTAGTTAAACTGTCCACAACAGAAACAAGGTCTGAGGCAGGATACCCAGCCTCCCCTTCACCCCTACTCACAGGGTTCAGTTCCGGATCCAGCGCCGAAATACCTTGTTTAGTGGAGGGCTTCCCAAAAAGCTCAGAGTCAGGCACCTTAGATGGAAGAATTGCGGCGGCAGCCCCCTGCTGCCGCCCAACCTGCACGCTAGGAGCCCCCGGGCCGCCGCACTGCGGCCCGACTCCAACGCAACAAGGAGACGGGAGGTAGGAGGCGCCGCTCCGCCAGCAAACACATCCGGGGATTGATTTCGCGGTAACTCCGCAGTTATAGTGTAGAGATGTAGGGCCGTCGATAAGGCGCTGGCTACCGGGCACTTATTTTTACTCCAGACGGGCGGTCAATACCTTCACTACCGAGCCAAAGACCTTGCTCCCATTGCCGCCACGAGAAAACGCCTCTCAGGTCAGCAGCACAGTGGTTTCTTGGAGAGCTGCCTGAACACGCACACCACTCTAGCCAGTGGCCGCCATGTTTCCCCCGTCATAACCCTGGCGGCCGCTTTGATGTTCTCAATGGCCGCGCGCCTCACTGAGAACATCAAAGAGGCCGCGAAAGTCCTCCCAAAGGCTGAAGGCGGACAAATGGTGCGCGCACCCCCGTGCACAAGCACTATGTCCGATCCGCCTGCAGACTTTGGGAGCATTTTTGAAAGTCCCTACTTAACTCTCGCAGAGCATCGGTAACGCGATGGCTCAGCGAGACCTAATAACGGAAAGGTAAACACAGCCCTTGGCAGAGGGCGTGGGGGCAGAGCAGCTTCAGCAGGCAGATTGCAAGGAAGTGGCCAAGCCCATCAAGGTTTGGAGGGTGGAAAAAAACGGGCGGTATGGGGAAGGCCGCTTTTGTTAAAAGTGAAAGCGCTCTGCAAATAAAAACAAGCACTGTAAAAACAAACAAGCACTGTTTGTTTAATGCTAAACTCCTGCAACAACATGGAAGGTTTGAAGGGAGGGACCGGGCGGTATGGAGAAGGTCGCTCTTGTTAAAAGTGAAAATGTGCTGCAACTAAAAACAAGAAATAAGTGTGAATTTTTGAGGACAAAAGTAAACATGACAGGATGCAGCAGTGGATCCGTACAACTCCGACTTTCATCCCTAAGTGGAGTTTGCAATTTCAGCCATGTTTTTGTGTTTTTAGGTCGAGCTATAGCAGCGCATGCGCTGTTGCGCGACTTATAGTAATGGGGCTTTTCAAAGTGCGACCCACTGGCCTAAAGCTTGCGTTCATGTGGCTTAAGATTGCGCTCATGTGCGCGTGAACGCGCGCAGACGCCATCTGCCTTAAACAGCCTGCCCATTTGGCAAAAGCCTCTTCCAGCTACAGGAATGAGCCGCTGTGCTGGGCTCCAAGTTGCCCCCCTTCCCTCCTCCCCCACCACGCAAGCCTCTTCCAGCTACAGTCCGCGCATTACAGCAACCCTTACACGCCCAGCGGCATTCACTTTTGCCGCCACAAGTGCGTGCGCACCACTCGCGCTTCTCCCCCTCCCCCGTCACATATTGCGGCCAATGCTTTTTCTAATTGAACTGGGATATATATAAAGGGAGGCCAGATTTTGTCTAAGTCGTCAACAATCCCGCTCAGCAGCACTTTCGTTTCTAAGAATTTATATAGAAGATTTATGGCAGCCAAATATTTGCTTTTATCGAGGAATACAAAAGTTTAGGCTTTCCATTGCCGTTCTGCTGTCCAATTGTGGGGAGCATATGGTCAAATCTGTGTTTGAGCCAATGCGTGGCAAATGATTTTAGCTCTCTTATTTATCAAAAAAGGCAACCCCGACAATAAACGCCGGTGATCGTCTTCATTAACGTCATTTAGTTTCTGAGCTTTTTTTCTAAATAATAACGATTACCACAGGCAGATCCTCCCGAATATGGGCTTTCTTGTCCCTAATTGCAACAGAGCGCCTGGCTCATTAAATAACTTATCGTAAAATCATGAAGCCAATTGCCTTACGCGGCTGTGCCCTTTTGTGTTCTTGGGAGCTGGCCGAGGGAGGGGCATACAAGAGCACGCCCTCAGAAAAGTGTGCAGCACCGGACCACTGGCTCGCTGCGTCTCACCTTTGCTAGCCATCTGGGTCGATTGCCTTTGAGTAGATGAAGCGCAGATAATAATTCATGCAGTTTTAGGTCTCGACTATTATTTCCCGCAGGGATAGATAGGCGAGATTATAGTAGGCAGTTCAAAAACTCTACCACACTTGCGGATCGCGTACAGTTCATGTGAGCTATGCGCGTGCACGCCATCACCAGCCACGTCACACCACCATTTGTCTGTGCCTTGCATCAGACTTCAAAGGCTGCCGCTCCCCCGCCGCCCACGTGCACATCGCGCACCACCATGTGCCTGTGCCTCGCATCAGACTTCAAAGGCTGCAGCTCCCCCGCAACACCAATGCCGAGAGCTTGTTTTCCGCTATCCCTTTGTCCCCCACCTCTCACGTTCTTCTCTTCCTTGTTTCTACTTGATTTCTAATACTTGAGTCCCTTGACTTTTTCTTCCTTTTCAACCGGTGCTATCTCGCCTGCTTTCCTAGAACGTTCATCACCTCTGACTGCATTTCGTTCAAGTTAAGATACCAGCCCCTCTAATCCTCCAATTGCCTCCACGTAGAGTTACATTTTTTTGTAGATCATGGTTTGAGCTGCACCAATGTGCTCTCCTGTTCCTGACGTCAGATTCTCCAGCCCCACAAACTCCTGGACTCTGCCTCTAAGGAGTCTTTAATTTAATGTAAAGTCTTTAAGCCTTACTTGCTTCTTGAGGAGAGTCTGTTCTGTTATCACCATCCATAGCTTGCTACTCTGTCTATATTGTTCTGTGCCGTCTATCTTCTGCATTTATTTTCTTTTCTCTTTCAATCTGCTTCATAGCACTACAATCACCTTTCTGATGGCCCCCATCGAAGAGAGTAATGATTTTGCTATAAGCAAATGCCTCCATTCTCTTTCTGCCCTCTGCTGCTGTCATTCTGATGTGGGTCCTCAGCGTGCATCTAATGCAGAAGACCTGTGGTTTATCCACCTGGTACCCACTCCTAAGCCCACCTCTTCTTAGCTTGAGTGGGGCACTCTCACTTCCTGCCTCCCACGTGCTGCATCGAAATGGAATGAGAGCGACACACTGTATGAGCCTAATCTCTGGCTCTGGTACTCACACGCCAATCTCCTTCTCTCTCGCTCTCTTTCTCTCTCTCTCTCTCTCTCTCTCTCTTTCACTCTCTCTCTTGTTCTCGTTCTTTCTCTCTTTTCTCTCTCACTCTCTCTCTCTCTATTTCTCACTCGTGCTCTCTCTCTTTCTCTCTCGCTCTCTTCTCTCTCCCTCTTTCTCTCTCTCTCTTTCTCTCGCTCTCTCTTCTCTCTCTCTCTTTCTGTCCCTCTCTCTCTCTCTCTGTCTCTCTTCCTCTCTCTCTTTCTCTCTCTCTCCCCTCGCACCCCACCCACCCCCCTTCCCCCTGGATTCAGATACTAACACCCAGGTAGCTATTGTCTGATTTCAAAAGCTGAACATTGAAGGAACCTGGTGCCCTCTAGTTTCGCTGTATGTGCTTCTGAGCCTAAATGATTAGATACAATCTTCTTGTTATTTTTTACGAACGCGGCTGCTCATTCCCTCCCCCATCACTGAGCGCGTCTTGTGCACCCCACAGTCATGTACAAAGCTCCTTGGAATTGCTGGAAACCATAGTTTCTTTGTGCAGTGGATGTTTACGAGGCAGCGCCTCGCAGACAGTGTACAGTGTGTATAATTAGTGTCTTTATAATATGTATAATTAGTGCTTTCCACCCTTGACGTGAGCTCCCCTCCCCCAACGGTCACCGTCACAACCCCAGCCTGCTCCTGCAATTACATGCCCCAACACCAATGATCAGTGTGGCAGGGAAAGCGCGCTATCGGTTTCCATGAGTTTGCTGCAGGTTAGAGTATTCTTCATGAACAAAACATTAAGTATGGGCGAATTTTGCGAGTTTGCGGTTTGCGAATTTGCGTATTCACGAATTCAAAATCCGCGAACTCTCGCGAATTTGCAGATTTTTTCTTTTTTTTGTGTTCGCAAGGGTTTCTGCCAGTTCGCAAGGGTTTTGTACCAGTTCACAAACACGAACTTACTTGTCGGGTGGCAACGTTCACGACTATGTTGTTTCTACGTCTGGTTCATCACAGCACCCTCTGTTTCACCACTGACCCTCTGGTTCACCCATGCAACCCTCTGGTACATCACTGCCACCCTCTGGTCCATCACTGTAGATTATGGGGGGAAAAGCACACCTGCCCTGCTTCAACTGACATGAATTAATTTAGTGTTGATTAATGTGTCACTGAATTTGAACTTCCAGTCTGGCACCTGCTTCCTTATCTGTAATTGCTTTCTGTTGCAGTGCAATTTTTTTTCACAGGACCTTTGTGGCCTACTTGTAGCTATTCTCTGAGCCTGCTGTGAGGGTCAGAGCAGGGTCATAGAATAGTTGCAAGTAGGCAACTGAACTCTGGAGGGGGCCCTCAGGAAGCACTACAGGGAATGGTTACTAATGATGAGCTTGAACTTTTGCACCTGCTGAGTGCTTTCAGTTTTGCAAAAATCGTTTTTCTGCAATTTCGCGGGATTCGCGGGGCGCGAATTTGTGTGAGATCGAATTCGGAAGCCGCGAATCGTGCGAATATGCGATTTGTTTTTTTGCAGCGTGTTAGTTCGCGTGGTTTTGTGCGTTTTAGCGAGCCGCTGGTAGCGCAACGAGGCGAAGTTACCCTCGCAGTTTTACATGGGCGTGGCCATCTTGTTTGCGTAACGTATTTCCGTTTCCGGGCGCTATGTGTAATCTCGCAAAGTGTGCGGCTCGCTAGTACAAGTTCGCGTGTGATCGCAAGGGAAATCTCGAGCAAACTTACCCACGCGGTCGTGAACGGGCGCGGCCATCTTGTTTTTCATTCATTGCTATGGTTCTGGGCATGCTTTCTGTATCCTCTGTCAATCTCTGCCATCCTTTGCTTGTTTGAACTTTTTTTTGATCTATTTTACTTATTATCTATCCCTCTATTTTTCTAGCTCTATAATTTTGTGTTTTCTGCTACTTTTGGTTAATTTTAAACTACTTTTTTAAACTCTTTTCTTTTGTTCTTCCCTATTCTATTTCTTATTTATTATTTACCTTCCTTTCTGCCCAGACCATGGTAAAGGGAGCCGGGAAGCAGCCTGAGAAGGGGAAGCGTCCCGCACCCTGTGCCCGGCTCCCGTGCGGGCGTTTGAGGGGGGGCAAGTCACAGCCCGGGAGATCTTTAGCGCGGAGGAGGTGGCCGCACTAGTGTTTTATGTCCAGCGCCGCCTCCCCAGGACCATCATGGCAGGTGGCAATATCGCTAGCGGCTACGGGATCCGGGAGCGCCGGAAGCGGTGGGAGAAGGTGTGCCGGGCCATGTATCAACACTCTCGGGTCCGGCGCACCTACCACCAGGCCACCCACCTTTGGACGGATCTCCTGGACCGGGAACGCGACTTGGTCGACCTGCTCGGCCTCGAGATCGCCGGGCTTGGTGAGTAGTAGTAGCTATTTCTTCACTACTCTGTTTTCTCCTGCTCTGTGTGTTATTATATTGCAAATTTTTGTTTTTTACCAAGAGCAATAATGCTGCCAATTACATTGTAGGTAAATTATATTTCAAAATCTCCTGTGCATTTCAGGTGCACTGCTCTCCTTCTCAGTAGCGTTGCTACTATGCTTATTTGTTTTCGATTTTGTGTTCATTTCATTGGCCTCAGAAATTAAGTATGAGTGTAGTTTAAAGAACTGCGTAATGCTAGACACTAAGGGTCAGATTTTCAATTACCGGCTCATCCCTGCAAAGTAGTATGGGCCCAAAACGTGACCGAAGCGTTACGCATCTGTGCCGTAAAGGCGGCGCATTGCTGGAGTTGCGTTGCAACGATGGCGCAGCTCCAGCAATGCTCTGGGGTGCCCTATCTCCCCCATGCTGCGTCAAGCCGTGCGTCTCCTTCAAGCAGGCGCAGGGTTTGAGTCACGCATCATTGTCCTAAAAGTGACTGATTGAAATCTTGTAGATTTCCCTCAGCCACTTTTAGGATGCATTCCTGCGCACGAACGCCCTCCCTTGCGCCGGAACGCCCCCTGATGGCGCAGGGCTTTACAACGTGATGCATCTCCCATATGCGTCACATTGTTAATATACGCCTTACCATGGCGCCTCTTTTGTTCTGCCGCTGCGTCACAAAAGTCACGCAACAATGGAGCCAAAGAGCCGCAAGGGGCTTGTAAATCTGCCCCTACAGACTCAAGTCCAGTCCTTCCTTCGTACACCTGGCAATAAGAAGAAATAGTGGTGGTGGATTGATAGTTTGAGTATTTTAATGACTGGTTAATGTAGTAGGAAACATTTTAGTGTTGTCGCTGATCTGCAATCACAATGGAGTTTGTCTGTCACTTCGTGTGCTGCGGACTAAAACCTGCCAGTCCTAGGTGAATCTTTTTAGTAGTTAGTTTAGTGAGTTACATAACTTTCCAAGTCGACGGTCCGCAAATCAAGCAATACTAATATCGTAGTATACCACATGAGATAGGTCAATATATCCAGTGGAATAGTTGTCTATTTGCTATTTCGCCAAAATATTTTGTTATTGTTTTTTTGAAATGTTTGATTTGGTTGACAATCATCCATGTTTTCGGGTCTTCCTTTCTTTCTTTCATGTTGTACATCAGCTCCCCCCAGGGGCAAGAGGACAGAGGAGGAGGGGTTATCGGCTGCTGCTGCTGTTCAAGGCCAGGATCGGTCAGGCGAGAGCTCCTTTTGCTGGCCCCGGTAAGTTTTAATTTTAATATAGAGTAGCTATTTTTTCCTAGCGTTCCTCATTCGATTTTTTCTAAATCGTCTTTGATCTTCTTGTAGACTGTATCTAAATTCTTATCCTGCCTCTACTATGACTCCCTGTGGTATTACTAGATTATTCTTATTAGTCTGTCTGTGTAGCTAACTAAGATTGCACATTTGGCAAAAGGTGTTAAACGAAACTCCCATTCTAGTCAGCAATAGCTCTATGCACTGAGTGCAGTCCTCTGGGGTTGTCCATAATGTCTTTTCAAGTCTTCTAAATGTTTATGCTTTGACAATTACCAACAATAAAAAGGTGAATGACCACCAAGAAAGAATAAGATACCACTTACTTTTGGTTTGGATAGGAGGACAATCCATACTACTACTGTTGCAGGGACAAATCTGCACAAACAGAACTATGGACACTAAATAGTGCATTCTTTATCAATTATAATAGGCGCAGGTAGACTTCCACATACCTCAGTGATATCAGACTTTGAAGAACCCCCTATCTCCTTACTGACTAGATAGTGTGGCAGAGTCATTTAGCTCCCGAATTCATCGATCATTGATCCCCAATGATGATTATCCAACGCAGGACAAGAGTACGGAGTCAGAGTCCAGCAGTGTCAGAGGCACGGACTCATGCTTGCAAATTGCAAAACCTTTTGCTCATTCACTCTTGACCAAAAACCACAGAGTCTATTTAAGTTTTAAAGCTTTATGAAAAGTAAAAATATTTATTAAAATCAAGCTTATCATAAAACATAAACGGTTGATTAAAAATGGAAAAGTGCTTAGTGATTTATTTCACACATTTATTGTGGGCGAGCCGAGGCCTCACCTGGTTTGAACTTTAATTTTTCTTTTTGGTGCTGAATCGTTGGTCACTCCGTCCTAGTGATGATGATTTTTTCTTAGAAGTGAAGCTTCTGTCTGTTATGAGAAAAATGGTGCGTGTTAAAAAGCAAGCATTCATCAGTTGTGCCAAAAAGTGCAGCAAGACAACACCCTTCCCTGGAAAAAGGGACATTTTTACTTTAGAGGAGACAGTCACAAATTATTAGATTGGTTTCTGTATTCACATTTCTTCATTCCTAGACAAAATACTAGTGAGTGGTGTATGTCTATGACATCTAACATACTTAAATGTACTTTGTAGGTGGAACATCTGGTGCTGGGCCCAGCGCAGAGGTGGAGGAGGAGACTTCTGGGGAGGAGGCGGTGCAAGTGCCGGACGAAACTGCTGTGCCGGTTGCCACGGTAGTGGCGGGTAGTGGTAAGCTCTTATATTCCTTACTTATTGAGATTGCAGACTGCATAGTGTGCTCCCCGTGAGAAAACGTAAGGTTTGTCCAGATGAGAGACATGAAGAAGAATGATTGACATATAGTTTGAATGGATGGATGCCTGGATCATGGTACTATCTGACTCTTAGATAGCATATGTGTATCTAGAGAGAGTAGACGGTCACTGGATGAACTAAGTGTTACTTTGAAGAGCATGTAACACCGCACCCGCACGTCCGTCGCAGTGTAGGAAAGGCAAGGAAAAGAAGTTTTAATTTTGTCAGAATACTACCATGAATAGTAGCAGTAGTTTGTATTGCAAGCACAGCATATATCCGGCTATTACGATGGCCACTCACTACCTCTGTTAATAAGTTTAGTAGAACTCGGTCATTCATGTGTGGATGTATCACTGTTCACTCAATAAAAAGCAAAGCACCTAAAGTCATCCCATATGTAAGCAAATACATACCATGTGCAGTGATAGATAATCAGATTATTTATCTTCTTCATTTTCCTTTTCTAGTATTCATTGGCACTGTAGGGTGAAAGTTAAATTAATTAAGCAGTAGCCCTTGTAACAGAGTATTCTCAGTACCACCCGTAATAGAAAAGTAAGAGCATCACCACCTGCATGTACTGGACTGGTACAGTAACACAAGTCTGTCTCACTCATCATGGCGGGCATCTGTTTTTCTCTGGTGCAAGTTGACTGCACTGGCATTATGCCGGCTTGCAGAAGTTAACATACCAATTTTGCTAAACAAGAGAGAAGAAGAAGAATAAGACTGGTGTACTGTCATAGTCGACTCTAATGGAGTGAGTCCATAGTGCTCGTAGAATTGATTCCTTAAACTCCCACTAATGTTAGAGCAAGGATGAAAAAGTGGGAGGTTAGATAGATACTGGCCACAATAGTTATGTACTGCGCTTGCAAGTTGCAAGTTCTACTGTGACACAACTTTCTGCTGAATCATTTTGTGCTAATCTTAAAGAGCATTGGTTACAGACTATGTCTTTCTTTTTTCATATAGATGCTCCTTCCAAACCAACACGGAAGGAGCTGGCTAAAAGGGCCCAGCAACGGAGGCTGGATGCCACTGTCGCCGAATATCGGCGGCAGGTGGCCCAGGAGGAGGGGGACACGCAGAGTACTTCTACAACATCCACAGCGACACCTGCATCCTCCTCCGCGCTCCCTGGGTCAGCCAGTCAGTGCAGCAGGTCTCCAGTGGTACGGAGCCGGGGCACCGCAGCCACCCGCCACCGCCGAGCAGCAAAGAAATCAGCTGCCCCCCACAGCAGTTGCAAAAAATGGATGCACCGCCTTTCCCTCAGGGTGTCCTACCTTGAGCAGGAGCTCCTCAACACCAAAACCCTGCTCGAGACCCTCCGCAAGGAGCATGCTGACCTGGCCCGAAAAGTCAACAGCAGCCAGCAGTAGGAGGAGACTGTCCCTTGCCCCTTTTTTAAAGACTTCTGGGGGGTGGGAATTGGGAGTTGGGGTTTCTAATTTTTTGGACTTAGTTTTCACGGACATTCATTGGGATTCGGGAGGGGGGGTGGGTTGGGTCTTGCGGGAGATTATTTATGTTAGGGATATATAAATATAGTTTAAACTTTATCTTAGCATACGTGTTTTTTACTGCTTTTGAGGCTGGTGGGTGGGGGTTTAACAGTAAGGTTGTTTTCCTGAAACTTAAGTGGCATCTTGATTCAAGTTGTGTAAGTACTAGTAATTGCCCAAATGTTTTCAAAACTAAGTGCCTGTCACAGAGTAAGTGAATTCAATAGTCCTAGGACCGTTAGTCTCTCATCTCTTCTAATACTCCATTATACTACCTCCCCCAAACGCTTATCTTACCTGTAATTTGTGTTTGGAAATAGGGCTAGGCACAGGGCTGGCTGCACGGGAAATGGCGATTAAGGTTGGCAATCCTGGGCAGATGAAATGTCATCATTGCTGTGGTACTTGTGGTATTACACAGTGGCAGTTGCAGCATCTGAAAAAAAAGAAAATGAAACCTTGTTTGTCCTTACCGTAGCATTAGAACGGTACGATAGAGAATATAGCAGGTGACAGTACACTAGAACAGTGCCAATATGTAGCCTAACAAATGGTAAAGTATTGAAAGTATAACTAGTACTTGCGTTAAATTTCTTTGACATTGGCTACTACTACAAGAAATAGTACTGAAGGTGAAGGACACAGCAGCGTAATAATTTGCCACGTCTAGGAGGAGGATGTTCTTGATGACCAATCAAGTTGATGGCGCACATGAAAATCTGCTTTCATTTGGCAATAGCGACTCAGTGTCAAGCTGAGTAAGAATATATCCTCGGATTCTTTCACCAGCCTGTTGCTATGACCTTATCCTCCCCAGCAAGTGTGTGGAATTATTACTGTCATTTAGTCACACATCAATCAAAACCACACAGCCCGGGGGAAGAGGGTTAGGGTTTGGAAAATGGATGGGAATGGGGGTTTTTGGGAAAGTTTTTTTGAGAGAAGAAAAAAAAAGCACAGCATGGACAAACAATAATTGAAGATAAACAAATCTTTGGGTACAAAGCTAACCATAAATCATTTCAGTGACATAAAGGAAGTGCATGCACTACTGCATGCATGGTTACTGAAAAGTAAGTAGTACTTTCGACAACCGTGAATGAAAGAATGCAACAGTACAGGGCTGCAGTAATAATTATGCGTTTTCACTTGTCTATCTCTGCACTCAGAGAAACACTTCTTACATTAAATTAGGTTTAAAAAATAGCAGAAGTAAAACCTATAGAATGGCTGTAGGGATGAATTTAGAAGCAGAGATCAAAGAAATGCTGAGTCACACTCATAGAAGTTCACAGCAATAACATTACTTAAAAGATAATTAGAAAAGAACGGATACTGTATCTGTATGTTGTTGTAGTTGTCCTGTTGAATTTGGTAAGTTGCATGCATCCAACTATTCCTCTTATTAGCGGGACTCCTCCATTCCATCTGACGCTCCGTCCATCAATGTTGGTGACCAGAAGACACCCTGTCCACTGCCTGCCTGGCGGATGCTGAATTGCGGCTCGCTAATGTGAAGCCTGACTTCATCCTTTTTTTCCCATTGCACAGGCTGAAACCCGGCCTGTAATTATTGATGGAAAAACAGGAAGTGATATTAGAACACCACTGACAAATAAATATAAGGTATGTACGCTGTGTCGTGCAAAAAGTCAGACTTTGAGTTTCCTAATAGACATTACAATATTTTTGAAAGTGCGTACTCTGTCTGAGTCTCCTTTTGAAGGATAAATAAGTATGGGTGAATTAATTTAGCGGATCTTTCCCCTCAAGCTAGGTGTACTGTAAACTGTGTTTTAGAACAAAATTAGACCTTCCCAGCAGTGCTCCCAGACCCTTACTAAACCCAGTCGCAAAAATGTAGAAGACCCCCAATCAGATCTCCAAAAACGAGGCCTAGTAGAAAATGGTGACAAAACGTACTTTGAAAGTAAAGTAGGCCCAAATCCACCCTTACCCACCATGGATTGTATTCAAACCACTTGCAAGCAAGCAAAAGTATCCATACCCAGCATCGCTCCAAGACTCGCAAACCCCCCCACAAACAGCCCCCCACCCAAACACATGCAATACATAACGAGCCTTAAGTTAAGAATAGTGGCAAATGCTTTCTTTAACTAGGCCAAATCCCCTCTTTCCCACCATGGATTTTCTTCAAACCACTTGCAACCAAAATTACACATTCCCACGAGTGCTCATAGACCCCAGAACTCAGTTGCAAAAATCTAGAACACCCCGAAACACATGCAATCCTGCTGCTAGTGCTAACCCTAATGAGCCCTAAGTTAATGTGCCAAAACGCTTTTCAGCATGGATTTTCTCCAAACCACTTTTATCCGGTACTATACCTTCCCAGCAATGCCCCAAGACCTGCCAACCCACCCACAAAAAAGCAGAACACCCCCATACAGGCAAAAAACAAAAAAGGAAAATCTCATACTTAGAATATTTTCGGCCTTCTTTCAATTCAGTCCAAATACGTTGTGCAGCTAGGCCCTAACTCCCCTTTTCCACCATGGATTTCCTGAAAAACAAATTCAATCAACATTAGACTGTGCCAGCAGTGCTCCCAGACCCCAAAACCCACCCACAACAACCTAAAAGCCCGTCAAACAGCACCCCAAAGACAGGCAAGTGATCAAAAGCGCAAAATCTTTTTCTGCTCCGGTTTTCTCCAAACCACTTTTATCCGGTATTAGACCTTCCCAGCAATGGCCCCAGACCCGTCAACCCAGGCGGAAACAAGTAGAAGACCCCCCAACAGCCAAAAAGCAAAACTACAAAAATGGGGACTTTGAAATTTTCAGGCAAATTTCCAAAATCACTCCGCGCACGCTCTGCAGCTAGGCCCTAACTCCCCTTTGCCACCATGGATTTGCTTCAAACCTCTTGCAATCAAAAGTATCCATACCCAGCAGTGCTCCCAGACCCCAAAACCCACCCACAAACACCCGGAACCCCCCCAAACAGCACCTCAAAGACAAGCAAGTCAACAAAAACGCTAAAAAAAATTCACCTCCGATTTTGTCCAAACCACTTTGATCCGGTATTAGACATTCCCAGCAATGGCCCCAGACCCCTGTAGCCACCCGCAAAAAAGCAGAACACCCCCAAACTGGCAAAAAGCAAAAATGGGCCTACTACCTGGAATTCAGTCCAAATACGCTGTGCAGCTAGACCCTAACTCCCCTTTTCCACCACAGATTTCCTGAAAAACAAATTCACTCAACATTAGACTGTGCCAGCAGTGCTCCCACACCCCAAAACCCACCCACAACAACCTAAAAGCCCGCCAAACAGCACACCAAAGACAGGCAAGTGATCAAAAGCGCAAAATCTTTTTCTGATCCGATTTTCTCCAAACCACTTTTATCCGGTATTAGACCTTCCCAGCAATGGCCCCAGTCCCGTCAACTCACCCGCAAAGAAGTAGAACACCCCCACAAGTGCAGAGTCTTTCTTCATTGGGCGTAATCCAGCCATCTGCTTTGAGGGAAATAGGAGTCTGGAGGAGGAGGATAGAGGAGCATGTTCTTGTGAACTTGTGAACCTGAGGAATGCAGACTGCGGCACCTTCAAATCAATAAGCAAATAAGTGAAGACAGTTCTGCTGATGGGCTTGTTTTTGTGATTAGGTGATTAAAGTTTTTTATATAGATTTTACAAAACAAAGAAAGACAGACACACAGGAATAAAAGTGAATAAGGACGAAAAAGAAAGTTATTGATTCATTGACTCATTTTCAGGGCTCTGTGTCAGGGAAGAAGAGCTCGTGGAGAAGTGTGAAGTGTGGCTCAATGCTTAGAGCGGCAGACCTTGATGCAGAACGCTGGCCAGGGACCAGGGTTCGATTCCGGCCTCGGCGGGTTTCGGGCTTAAATTCCTCTGACCGGATATTCTCGCCTCAGTGCCGATTCTAAGCATGGGTCCCACGCTGCAACTCTGGGCAATAGCTTGCTTAGTCTCCACAAAGGCCCCCTGATACACAAGGGATGCCTGGTTTCACCATGGGATGCCCAGGAGTGGACACCCCACAAGGAAAAGCCAGGAGGGGTTCCCTTGTGGTAGGAGTACAAGCGCCGGGATGCCTCCGGGTCACTGTTCGCGCTATACAAATACGCCACATTTACATTTACATTTACTCATACTCTGCGAATTCAGGCGAGAGTAGGTCACCTAACAGAGAAGAACCTCCCTCATCTAAGTTGGTGTCCTCCTCGTCTTCTTCCTGCGTGTATTCTCGTATTTTGTAATCTGGTGGTATGAGGTGCTGATTCATCTTGATCATTGTTAACCTCTCCACATTTTTGGCCGAGAGGCGGGTCCTTTTGCAAGTTACAATGCCACCAGCAGCACTGAAAACACGTTCAGAAGACACGCTTGCGAGTGGGCAAGACAAGTAATTTATAGCCAGGTTGGTGACTTCTGGCCACAATTCTCTTTTCCCATGCCAATACGCCATTGGGTCATCATGAACATAGACCTCTGTTGAGTCATTCAGATAGTCCTGCACCATCGACTCAAGGTTCTCCAGGGTTCCTCCACTTTGCTTACTTTTTGCTGGGACCTTTTGAGAAGCAAACCCAAGCTGAGTTAGCCAATCCTCTTCTTCACACAATGTTACTGTTGTGTCTGGTGCAGATGATCCGGTTGCTGGTGTCTTTAACGGCTGAGAGGGAAAATCACTCACTTCTGCCACAGCCACAGATGCAGAAGTGGATTCTTTTGACTCCGGATGGCCTGCTGATGCTGATGTACTGCCTTTTCCTTCAATTTCCTGCCGTTCTTTTTCAAGCCTACTGGCTGCCACAGCTAGCCAATGTTTGGACTTTGTAACTTCTGCGTCATCAAAAGGAAAGAATACTCTGCCTGCCAGTGCCTTTTTGTACCGTGGATCCAGAATAGTAGCACAAATGTAATGCTGTTCTGTGTGGATCTTTTGAAGACGTTCATCGCAAAGTCGGCGCTGTAATAACTTCTCGGCCAACTCAAATGCTTGTTCCTTTTCTTCATCATTTTGAAACGTAGAAGACACCGCCTTCAGTTGGTGCTCTAGCATGCACAACAATGGGATAGCTTTTCCCAAATTACAGCCCTCCCTGCTGACTGCACGCGTGAAGACCTCAAAAGGATGAAGCATGTCTGTCAGGCTTTTAACTAGGTTCCATTGCTCCACGTGTATCCTCTGGTCCTTCATAGCTGCACCCTGTGTAAAAAAATACTGATCGACTACCGCACACTGCTCAAACAGACGCTCAAGCATGTAGAAGGTTGAGTTCCAACGTGTTACCACCTCCTGGATGAGTGCTTTCACTGGCAGTTTGCAGGCACCTCAGCTGCTTCCGGGCCTTAAAAGAATGGTTGAAATGTGTGCACATTCTTCAGCAGGTGGTCAGTAACTCGCACACTGCACTTTCTTCACTCAAGAATTTTTTAACAACCAGGTTTATACAGTGCGCCAAACACGGCACTCTGAAATAGTTACCCTTATCCATGGCCTTAACTACATTGGCACCATTATCCGTGGAAACATAACCAACCATGCGTTTTCTTGGGGACAGCCATTGAAAGATCTTTGTGTTAAACTCATGCAAAATGTTTTCTCCTGTATGATTTTTCTCCATGGCAAACATGGCTAGTGTCGCATGTTTCCGAGCAGCTTTAAAAACGTGGTTCGGGTCAACATCTGCGTTTAGCTTTGCTTTAACTCCTGAAAAAGAGAACCAGTGTGCAGTGATGCACATGTAATCAATAGCTTGGCAACTGGTCCACATGTCTGTTGTCAGATGTATAGTGTGAACAGCACTCTTCTGCAAAGCTGCCCCAATCACCTCCAGCACATTTTCATGTAGTGCTGGAACCGCAACTCTGGCAAAATAGAACCAGCTAGGAACCTTCCATTTAGGGCAGAGCGTTGCCACTAATTCAAGAAAACCAACCCCTTCCACAAAAGAAAAAGGGAGAAGGTCCAGCGCTAGCATTTTAGCCAGCTAAGTGTTATACAGACGCGTCATTGGGTGGTTGCGTTCAAATGGCTCATCTGAAAACAACATGCTTCTAATGGTGGGCTGGACCATTTTACTGGATGATGATGACTTCTTCGACCCAGTTACGCTCGGTGATGATGAACTTTTTGCATTGGTGTCTCACTCTCTCCCACACTCTTAGTGTGGCTCATATATCTTGCAGGGGGTGTGCTGCTGACAGGAGTACTGGGTGTAAGTGAAGAAATGTTTGACGCTTCTTCCTCCTCGTCATCATCAGATGAAACATCAATGGATACAGTTTGTTGACTTGCAATTTGGGCTTCCTTAATCTCCTTTAGGTGCGCATGCCATTTGACAGTGTGCTGTCTCTCAAGATGGCCTCTCTGGCCTCTGGTACCATAGTTGGTACCAAGCTTACCACAACTAACTCCAAGCTTACAAATGGTACAAATGGCTATGTTTTCCCTTGTTGGGCTAACACACAAGAAGTCCCAAACTGCGGACTTCAAATGTCTGTGAGGGGCGGAGGAGGCGATACTGGGAATGCTAATGCCAGATGAAGTGGAGGATGTGTGTGGCCGAACTTTACTACGTTGTGCACTTGCAGCACCACTAATTGAGGAAATGGAGGTCGAGGTGGATGGAGGTCCCTTCTGGCGAGAAAATATGGAAGCGGTAGGTGGTGGTGTACTAGTTAACTGCATTGGTGGTGGTCCCAATGCCAAGGTCGACAACATCACGCTCAGCAGCATTTCGGGCTAGGGTAAAAATGTCTGTTTGCTGCATGCCCGCTGAGGCTGGAGTGGCGTGTATGATGACTGCGTCGTCGTCGTGAGAGTCTTCATCAGCAGGAGTATACGCCACTTCTTGTTCAGCGTCATCATTTTTTTTTTTTTTTTTTAAATATATTTTTATTGCAGGAATCAGTAAATTTTTACAAAGCGGACCAGCATTATAAGTTCAATCAAAATTAGTAGGATACATCCCATCGTCCCTCAGCAGGATGGTCCATTACACAGCCATTTAGCCCACAACCCAAGGGTCGGGCGGCAATTACCAGTGGGGACTCAACAGGAAGACGAAGCCGGTCCGGATGATCCACTATCCGTCATCTGCTTTTCTAAACCATCCTACAAAAAAGGCCAAAAGAAACCCCCCCCCCAAACACTATGACCAAACAGAACCCCCCCACCCCCGCCATCAGTGCACGGTAACAGCCGTAATAGGATCTATGAGAGGACCCCTGGGGAAAGCAACAGACATGGAGAGTGCAATCGTCTATCGGGACTCGGGGCGAGCTGCATCCTCACTTTCGGAATCGCTGGGAGCGCAATAATCCCTGAGGGCCTGCACTAATGTCTCCCATTCTAGCGCTGCCTCCTGCGCCTTCTCGTTGTGTTGTCTTCTAGCTAACTGGTATCGCAGCGTACTTTCTCCCGCCGCCCATTTCAAGAGTTCGCTGTGCCATCGAACCCCCGTTGGACCAACCCGTGCCTTCCAGTTCCTGGTCACCTCCCGTTTAGCAAGGAGAAGCCCCAGATCGATGAATTTACTAGTGATTTTATTTTTGGGGGTATGCGGAAACCAGTGCAGGAGCCCCACTGCCGCATCGACCGATAAGGATCTCCCCGTTACCTCCTTCAGGGTATCCCCCACTTCCAGCCAATAGGAGGACAGCCCCGGGCAAGACCACAACATGTGGAGGAGGTCTGCATCAGGCGCAAGGCACCTGGGGCAGTCCGCAGAATCCGTGGCAAAATATTGTTGGATCTTCGCCGGGGTCAAATATGCCCTGTGGAGTACATAGTAGTGGACCAATTGAAAGCGGGCGTGGCGCGTGCCCTTCTAGGCCCGCCTCATAAGGTGGGACCAGGTTGTCTCCAGGATCTCCTTCCCTATGTCCTCCTCCCAACGGGTTCTTAAGGTAGTGAGGGGGGCCAACCCCTCATTGATCAGTCTGCCGTATAGGCAAGTAACCGCCTTAACCGTTACCGCGGACATCATGACATACTGGCACACCGGAGATGTAGGAGGTTCCTCCAGTCCGTGCTTCCAGTGCGCCTGAATCGCTCGGACCAGGGCCGTGTGCAAAAGAAAATCGCCGCGAGGAACCTCGAAGCGATCAATGAGCTCCTGAAAGGGCAATAGCGCCCCGTCCTCATAAAGGTCACCCACCAACTGTAGACCCGCGTCTTCCCAGTCCGCTAGTCGTGACCAATCACCGCCATGAGGCAGGGCCGTCAGCATACCCAGAGGCATTTCGGGTGCATATGGTATCCGCAACTGGCCCCGGGCGTGGGCTCGGTTCCAGCATAATCGAATGGTCCTCTCTTCGAGCGTCAGGTCCTGCAACAATACAGTGCGCAGGTAGTCCCCTTCCAGGCTGTCAAAAGCCTTCTCCAAATCTACCGAAAGGACTACCGGGCATGGGGCGTCCACGAGCGGTTCTCCCAGCAAGCGGAACAGCCTACGGATGTTCATGGTCGTGTTTCGCTTGGGAATGAATCCGGCCTGGTCCTGGTGTACTAGAGAGCTCATGTGACCTAGCAATCTCGATGCTAAGATGCTGCTCAGTATCTTATAATCGACCGTCAACATTGATAAAGGACGGATCAGACGAGTCCCTTCCCGGTTTGAGGAGGGGAACCACTAAGGCCTCGCACATCGAGCCGGGGAGCCGACCAAGCCGCTTCGCCTCTCTGTAAACTATCAGCAACCTCGGTGCCAGGAGATCAGCATAGGCGGCATAAAATTCAACAGGAAGGCCGTCTAGTCCCGGGGTCTTATTCCTCGCCATCTTTTTAATGGCGCTGCGAATTTCCCCCAGTTCAATGTCGGAGCCCAGGGCTTTCGCTACGTCAGGCTCCACCATTGGGAGCTCTAGGGGTCGCAGGTAGTCATCGATCAGGTCGGGGTCTCTGGCCGAGCGACTACGGTACAAGCGTTCATAGTAGCGCAGGTAACAACTCAAGATCTCAGGCTGAGTGTGCACTTCGGCCCCTTCCGCCGTACGCATGGACGTCGTTAGAGAGGTCTGACGCATGGGATTAGCCAACCACGCCAGCAATGCGCCTGATCTGTCCCCCTCCGCGAGCGACCTAACAGTATAGGCCTTATAGTCGAAGCAGCGCAACCGCTCGACCTCCGCCGCTACCGCCTCCTTCGCCGCTGCCGTGCGTTCCCGAAGTTCAGGACGCCCGGGGCGGCGGAGTTCCAACTCACGGAGTTTCCGATCGGCCACAGCCAAATCATCAAGGATGATTCGCCTCATGCCCACCTTTTTAGAAATGCAAAAGCCCCTGACCACCACCTTAAAGGCGTCCCATTCCAGCGCCCTCGATCCCGCAGTGCCCCCATTGGACGCGAAGTATTCCGTGATCTTATCTTCTAGGTCCGCCTTGAAGACCGTGTCCTCCAAGATTTCGGGACGCATTTTCCAGGTGGGTACAGCAGGCACCCCAGGAAACCAGCGAAGGTCCAGCAGGAGAGGGTTATGATCTGAGATGGTCCTGGTCAGATGTTCAGATCGGACCGCTGCTGAAACCAATTCTGCCGAGCCCAGAAACCCGTCCAGTCGGTGGTGCAACTCGTGCAGGCCTGAGAAGTAGGAATAGTCCCTAGTGTCGGGGTGCTGTGCCCTCCAGATATCCGTAAGACCCCAGTGCGTCTGCCAGTCCCTCCTACCTTTAGCCACACGGCGAACCGGAGAGTCAGGGAGGGGGGGGTGCGAGCGGTCAGCCTCCACATCCACTATTGAATTGAAATCCCCGCCGAGCAGGAGGGGGCCGGAGAAGAAATGGGCCAACGAGCCCGATAACCTGGAAAGGAAGGCAAGCTGGTCCACATTAGGCGCATAAACACAGCAAACGTTTAGGTCCCTCCCCCCCAGTGTGCCCGAAATGGCCACGTAGCGACCCTCCGGAACCACCACAGATTTCGTAACCTGAAAAGGAACCCCAGCTCTGATCCAAATCAGCGCCCCCCTGGCATACGCGGAGTACGAAGTGCAAAAGACCTGCCCTCTCCACCTACGCTGTAGCGCCGCCCCTTCCGCCTTGTTAAGATGGGTCTCCTGCAGCAGCGTCATTTGTACCCCTCTACGCACTAAATAAGCGTGGACTTTGTGACGTCTAGACATAGTGTGAAGCCCCCGTACATTCCAAGTGATGCATTTCACATTAGCAACATCAGCCATTGTCCCATATCGTTCGTGCAAAGTCTCTCCACCCGGGTCCCAACAAAGAAAGAGCAACAATCAACCCAGCACCGATGGCGGCCATTTTCCCCAACCAAAAAACAACAACCCCCGTTCGATCCAAACCCTTGCCCACCCTCCCCAGAACAGGACCCAAATAGTACCATCTAGTTCCCATCCTCCAAACCATACCCCCAACAAACCCACAGTCCCCAACTAATCCTGCAGTCGCCACCGCAGGAAGGCCTTAAGGGCTAGGTGCGGGCTGGGCGCCGGCAATGGGCCCTCGATTCTCGGGCTACCGAGACTAAAGTGAGCCCAAAACAACAAACCCCCCCCCCCCCCATGTCACGAGCAGGGCACCCCACCTCCACTTCACCGGAGTTCATGAGCAATCGCCTACCCCCGCCACCCCCGCTGCGGACCCCCACCCAAATGGACTCAGCTCACCCCATCATCCCTGTCCATCCAAAAGGTCCTCAACCGAGTTCGGAGTGATCACCGGCGTGTGGACACTGTCTGTCACCGATTCCTCCGAGTCCGTTGGTGCCCCCTCGTCACCAGGGTCCGCTTCCTCCTCAATGGGACCGTCTCGTGAGCCAGACAGCGTAGACAACACCTCCAACACTCCCTTCCGCTCCGTCGACGTCTCCACAGTCGAAGGTCTGCCTGACTGGCCACGGCGACTCCGAATTCTTTTGGACCGCCGCCGCTGTCCAGGCTCCACTGCTAGTTGAGATGAGGAGCCAAAGCCATCCTTTCCGGCTCTATAGAGTTCGAGCCAGCTACAGACGTCCTCCGGGGAATCAAAGAACTGAGTCTTGTCATCAACGATTATGCGGAGCCTTGCAGGAAACAGGAGCGAGTATTGGATGCCCTCGCTCCGGAGCTCGCGCTTGACCGCCAGGAAAGAGAACCGCCTGTGCTGGGTCTCATATGTGTAGTCCGGGAAGATATTCACCTGGCTATTCTCCACCTTGTAGGGTCCATTATGTCTGGCGGCATTAAGGATGAGGTCTCTGTCCCGAAAGTGCAGTAAACGTGCCACCACCGGTCGTGGGGCACGGCCCTGCTGCGGCGGCCTCGCTGGGACTCTGTGCGCTCGCTCCAGGGTGTAAAAGGAGGAGAGGCCCTCCGGGGCCACCGTGTCCCGTAGCCAGGCTTCCAAGTAGGCCACCATGTCGCCATCTTCAATCTTCTCCGGCAGGCCCACCACTCGAATGTTATTCCGCCTATTACGACCCTCCGCATCTACCGCTCGCCGCTCCAGGGCATCAATCCGGGATAGGGCATCCTTCATCGTCGCGGCCAGGGTTCTCTGTGCTGGCTCCAAGGTCTTTACCGAGCCCTCCACTTCCTTGACCCTATCCGAAAGCTTGTCGTGGTCCGCTCTAAGGAGGCCCAGGCTCGTCGCAACCTGAGCAATGTCCTGCTGGAGGGCCGAGCGCGTGGTCGCGATCGCCTCCAGGACCCGGTCAAATTGTTGCTGCAATGGCGCGCCACCAAAGCTCTCCGGGTCCCCACGTTCATCTTTGTCCGGGGCCTCCGAGTCTGAGGCGGCTGGGGTGGTCCCCTTGGCTCCCCTCGGTTTTCCCATGGCGCAGGAGTCCCACGGTGGAGAGTCAGTCAGAGGTACCACCGAGTGCGGGTGTCGACTATGTCTCTCTCGGCTGGTGGTCTTCAGGCCGAGGGCCGACGATCTCCGCCTCCAGGGCCTGTTGGTCCTCCACAACCTCGGGCCGCGCCACCACCGCGTCGTCGGAGGGCACCGAGGAGGAGGCGGGGACAATCGGCGCCAGGTCAGGCAGGCCCGCCTGGCCGATGAGGATCTGGATCGAGGGTCACCAACACCACCGGAGACTTTGTGGCGCCAAGGCGCCGTGCTGCCCATGGAGGTCAGTCGCTCAGCGGGATGCAGGCGGGTGCGGCTCAGGGGGTCGGCACCGCAGATAGGGCCGCCAGGCGTCCGTGAATCGAGGTCCACGATAGTGTGGGCATCCGACCATCCAGGAGCGTTCACCGCGTTCAAAGTCCGTTCAGAGCGACATCCAGACCATCACAGCATAGGGAGATAGAAGGTGGAGGGTGCGCTGTAGCCAACAACGCTCCTCCAGATTAAGGGTCCCATCCAAGGAGACAAAGAGGTCCGGGCGCCATGTTGGGCCGCACTCCGCGGGTCCTCAAACTTCGATTTTCCGTCGGATCAACCCGTGTTCGAGTTTCACCGGGTGCCTCGGCAGGTCCCAGTCGGTCCGATCAACGGTTTGCGGGGACTAGGGTGCCCCGCGCACTCCGATCTGCAGGATAATCATGGGCTCAGTCCCGGAGCCGAGCTCTCAGGCGACCATCGCCATCGGCGTCCAAGCCACGCCCCTGTTCAGCGTCATCATCACACTCCATAAGTACGAGACTTTCGGGGACCTTCCTTTTACTCTTAGCTACCTTTGTCAGATCATGGTGTGCCTCACTCTCAGACGGCTGTGGTGGTTCCCAATTTTCATCTATATCATCTGAAGGAAGGGGGCTTGAAGAAGATATAGACACCATCCTTGATTGTTTCCTTGCTAGGGATATGGAAGACAATGAATGATCAGGAGGAGTGGCTTCCTCAAATGATACCTCGGCTTGAATGTCGATTTCCTGATGTGCCCCTACTTCGGGAGGAACAACTATTGTGGGTACTTGTGCCGCTCCATGCACCTCTGCTTCAAGTCAGTCAAGTCAAGTCAAAGAATTTATATAGCGCACTACATACCCAGAGGGTCTCAAGGCGCTTAGGAAGGGGAGGAGGATTATTTGTCAAATATCCACGTTTTAAGTTGCTTTCTGAATGCTAGGTGGTTCTGGGTAAGGCGAAGGTAGGTAGGGAGTGAGTTCCATGTTTTAGCAGCCAGGTATGAGAAGGATCTGCCTCCCATGGTGGTCTTGTTGATGCGAGGTACGGTGGCGAGGGCTTGGCTGGAAGAACGTAGTTGGCGGGAGGGGGTGTAGAAGGACAGTCGTGAGTTGAGGCATTCTGGTCCGATGTCGTAGAGTGATTTGTGTGCGTGGGTTAGCAGTCGGAAAGTGATTCTCTTATTGACGGGTAGCCAGTGGAGGTCTTTCAGGTGACCAGAGATGTGTTCGTTGCGCGGGATGTCTAATATGATTCTGGCTGAGGCGTTTTGGATTCGTTGGAGTTTCTTCTGGAGTTTAGCGGTAGTACCTGCGTAGAGGGTGTTTCCGTAGTCCAGTCGGCTTGTTACCAGAGCATGGGTGACTGTTTTCCTGGTTTCTGTGGGGATCCAGCGAAATGTTTTTTTGAGCATGCGAAGAATGTTGAAGCAGGATGAGGATACGGCGCTGACTTGTCTGTTCATTGAGAGTGAAGAATCCAGGATGACGCCTAGGTTCCGTGCGTGGTCTGTCGGGATGGGTGCTTTTCCAAGGGCTTCCGGCCACCAAGAGTCGTCCCATGCAGAGGGGGATGTACCTAATATGAGGGCTTCTGTTTTGTCTGAGTTCAGTTTCAGACGGCTGTGTTTCATCCATTCGGCAACTTCTTTCATTCCTTCGTGCAGGTTAGTTTTGGCGGTGCTGGGGTCATTGGTGAGAGAAAGGATTAGTTGAGTGTCATCCGCGTAAGAGATGATGTTGAGGTTGTGTTGGCGGGCGATGGTCGCGAGGGGGCTCATGTATACGTTGAAGAGGGTGGGGCTGAGTGAGGATCCTTGTGGTACGCCACAGATGACTTCAGTGGCCTCGGACTTGAATGGTGGAAGGCGAACTCTCTGGGTTCTTCCGGAGAGGAACGAGGTAATCCATTCAAGTGCTTTTCCTTGTATTCCGATGTTATTGAGGCGTTGTAGAAGGGTGCTGTGGCAGACTGTGTCGAAGGCTGCAGAGAGGTCGAGGAGGATGAGGGCGACTGTGTCTCCATTGTCCAGTAGAGTTCGGATGTCGTCTGTTGCTGCGATGAGGGCGGTCTCAGTGCTGTGTTTAGCTCGGAAGCCAGATTGTGAGGAGTCGAGGGATTTGTTGGCTTCGAGGAAGGCGGCGAGCTGGTTGTTGACAGCTTTCTCGATTACTTTTGCCGGGAATGGAAGGAGCGAGATGGGGCGGTAATTTTTGAGTTCGGTGGGGTCCGCTGTGGGTTTTTTCAGAAGGGCGGTGAGTTCAGCGTGTTTCCAGCTCTCAGGGAAGGTTGCGGAGTTGAAGGAGCAGTTGATGACGTCTCGGAGGTGCGGTGCTATGACGGAGTCTGCTTTGTTGTAGATGTGGTGAGGACATGGGTCTGTGGGGGATCCTGAGTGGATGGAGTTCATCAGGCGGATGGTGTCCTCAGTGGAGATTGGGTTCCAGTCGTTAAGGGTGTTCACGGGGGGAGAATGTTCAGCATATGGTTGGGCGGGTTGGTCTCCGGGTTGGTTGTCGAAGCTGTTGTGGATGTCTGCAATCTTACTGTGGAAGAATGAGGCTAGGGAGTCGCAGAGGGCTTGAGAGGGGGTGATGTCGTTGGAGTTGGCCGAGGGATTGGAAAATTCCTTGACGATGTTGAAAAGTTCTTTGCTGTTGTGGGCGTTGTTGTCAAGTCGATCCTTGAATGCTGTTTTCTTGTCCTTTGGGATTAGTTGGTGGTGTGAGCGGGTGGCGTTTTTGAAGGCGTCCTTGGTGCTAGTGGTTGGGTCTTTTTTCCAGGCCTTTTCAAGGGAGCGGCAGAGTTTCTTGGACTTCTTAAGATCATCGTTGAACCATGAGGCCTTCTTGTTGCCAGGTTTGTTTTGACGTTTTTTCAGTGGTGCTAAGGTGTCGGCGGTGTTGGATAACCATAGGGTGAAGTTAGCGGCGGCTTGGTCTGGGTTAGAAGAGTGGGCTGGGGTGTTTAGAAGGAGCGATGAGGAGATCTGGTCGATGGTGATTTTGTTCCAGTTTCTTTGCAGAGTTTGTTGGAGGTGGTTGATGGGTTTTGGCTTGTTGTAGGTGAAGTGAACGCAGCTGTGGTCAGTCCAGAGGAGATCCGTAGTGTGGCTGAAGGAGACATGATTGCTGGAGGTGAAGATGGGGTCGAGTGTGTGACCTGCGATGTGGGTGGGGGAAGTGACCAGTTGTTTAAGTCCGAGGTTGGCGAGGTTGTCCAAGAGGGTGGTGGTGTTGCGGTCGTTGGTATTTTCAAGGTGAAAGTTGAGGTCTCCCAGAAGGATGTAGTCTTTGGAGGGGAGCGCGTGTGGAGTGATGAAGTCAGTGATGTCTTCACTGAATTTTGCGCGGGGTCCTGGTGGTCTGTAGAGGAGGGTGCCTCTGAGTGTGGTCTTGGGGTCGATGTGGATCTGGAAGTGAAGGTGTTCGGAGTTGGCGAGGTTGGCGTCAGAGCTGGTTGAGATGCGGATTGATTTCTTATGGACGATAGCGATTCCTACTCCTGTGTGGCCGGTACGGTCCTTGCGGGTGATCTTATAGTCTTCAGGGATGGCAATGGTGATGTCAGGGGCGGAGGAGGCGTTCATCCAAGTTTCCGTTAGGAAGGCGACGTCTGGAGAGATGGTGTCTAGTAGATTCCATAAGTCAATGGCATGTCTGTGGACCGAGCGGGTGTTGAGAAGGATGCATTGTAGGTGGTTGGGGTCGGGAGTCTGTGGTGTGGTCGTAGCGGAGATGTTGTCGGTGCCGCTGAATTTGCAGGAGTAGCAGGAGAAAGGTCCATCGGTGTGTCCGGGAGCGGCTTGGATGCAGTTGGGGGCGCGACCGGGGTTAAGGGCTAGGAGCGTGGTGGCATCGTAGGTAATGCGGGCGGGGTGGGAGGGAGGGGGGCCAGGGGGTCTGGCGCTGGGCGCGGTCCAGGCGCGGACGGGCGTAGACGGGCTTACCTTTGGCGCACCTTCGGCGCGAATTGGGCGCGGTCGCTGCGCGTAAACGCTGCGCGCGGGAACAACTGTCATATATGGATAGTGGAGGGGGAGGGGCGAGGGCGACTCAGCTGGGAGGCGGGGCGGGCTGACCAAGACAACAACAACCAACAAAATGGAGGAGGGGGGAGCACAACAGAGCGCTTGGGGAGAACGCGCTGACACAGCAGCAGAAAAGTACAATTATAAGTCAAAGCGCGTTATATGCAAAGCGGCAGCCAGGCAGAGCTATATGAGGCACAGAGGAGGCAAAATCCACAAAAGCGCTGCTTTAACGATACCAGTACACACCAGGGAGCACTGGGAGCGACCACTCCAGCCAAAGCGAAGAGCGAGTCACAGCGCTTTCAGGTAGGGAGGCGCTGTTTGTATCCTGTGGGAGGGCGACTCAGCTGGGAGGCGGGGCGGGCTGACCAAGACAACAACAACCAACAAAATGGAGGAGGGGGGAGCACAACAGAGCGCTTGGGGAGAACGCGCTAACACAGCAGCAGAAAAGTACAATTATAAGTCAAAGCGCGTTATATGCAAAGCGGCAGCCAGGCAGAGCTATATGAGGCACAGAGGAGGCAAAATCCACAAAAGCGCTGCTTTAACGATACCAGTACACGCCAGGGTGCACTGGGAGCGACCACTCCAGCCAAAGCGAAGAGCTCCTTGCGCTGCCTCTCCTTCCACATGTACTTGGGCTTGTACTTGCACACGTGGTTGTTGTTGCGGCTGTGGTGGTTGAACACTTGTCAGATGAGTTACAACAACCTGTGTTGATTGAGGGATGCTGCTACTTTCTTGCAATGAGCCAACATCACTGGTCGATGGTGATTGAACCACTAGACTGGATGCCTTTGCAGCACTCAAGGGCTTGGACTTAAGTTGGCCTGGTGGTGGTGGCACTGAGCCCAATGGAGCGGGGGTGCTGCTCCCAGCTTGGTCCCCAGCAGACCCCACTGCTGCTGAAGGCATACTTTTTTTTCCCCAAAAAATGCGGCGCTCAGCACACCAGTCTCCTTGGTAAGTGGCGCCACTTGCTTCTTCTGCTCCTTACTGGCAACTTTCTTGCTAAAGGAGCTACGGGCAACGCTTTGTGGGGCCATCTTCTTCAGATGTCAGAACTGCAGGTCGCAGTTGCACAAGTTGCAGAGTTGTCTGTGGCCACACCTGACGTTGTGCTGCACACACCGCAGCAGGACTTGTTCCTGGCACTGATGAGGAATGATGAGGCTGATGATTCGTCTTTCTGCACCTAAAAGCAAACAAAGCCAGAGGAACATCAGTTAAATAAATGTTGCATATGTAGCGCTTCAATTAATAGTTTGCAAGTAAGCATTTTTATTATACCCACCCCCCCAAATGGAAAGACCAATAAAATGCACCACTGACAGAGTACCCCTGGGCATAATGGATGAAAGCATGGCAGACTGGGTGCAGGCCTATGGCACAACAAAGCACACTGTCGGGCTTCAAAATGGCCCCTAGACCCCCACCACATGGCCAGGCCCTGCCTGTACCAGTCCTCAAAATGGCCCCGACCCATATGGACAGGCCCCATCAACACCCCAAAAAATCAAAAAAACACAAAGAAATCCAATGCCATCCATGCCCCCCATGATGTTTATATTAAAGAGACCCCACAGAAAGACTCAGTCCAAGCACCACTGAGTACCCCTGGGCAAAAGGCCCCAACAACAACCCAAACCTCGAAAAACACAAAAATCACCACAATCCAATGCCATCCATGCCCTCAATCATGTTCAAATTCAAGACACCCCACAGAAAGACTCTGCCCATGCACAACAGAGTACCCCTGGGCATAATGGATGAAAGCATGGCAGACTGGGTGCAGGACTATGGCACAACAAAGCACACTGCCTGGCTTTGAGATGGCCCCTAGACCCACACCACATGGCCAGGTCCTGCCTGTACCAGTCCTCAAAATGGCCCCCACCCACATGGACAGGCCCCATCAACACCCCAAAAAATCGACAAAACACACAAAAATCACCACAATCCAATGCCATCCATACCCTCAATCATGTTCAAATTCAAGACACCCCACAGAAAGACTAGGCCCATGCACCACAGAGTACCCCTGGGCATAGTGGATGAAAGCATGGCAGACTGGGTGCAGGCCTATGGCACAACAAAGCACACTGCCTGGCTTCAAGATGGCCCCTAGACCCCCACCACATGGCCAGGCCCTGCTTTACCAGTCCTCAAAATGGCCCCCACCCACATGGACAGGCCCCATCAACACCCCAAAAAATCGACAAAACACACAAAAATCACCACAATCCAATGCCATCCATGCCCTCAATCATGTTCAAATTCAAGACACCCCACAGAAAGACTTGGCCCATGCACCACAGAGTACCCCTGGGCATAGTGGATAAAAGCATGGCAGACTGGGTGCAGGCCTATGGCACAACAAAGCACACTGCCTGGCTTCAAGATGGCCCCTAGACCCCCACCACATGGCCAGGCCCTGCCTGTACCAGTCCTCAAAATGGCCCCCACCCACATGGACAGGCCCCATCAACACCCCGAAAAATCGAAAAACACACACAAATCACCACACTCCAATGCAATCCATACCCTCAATCATGTTCAAATTCAAGACACCCCACAGAAAGACTAGGCCCATGCACCACAGAGTACCCCTGGGCAAAAGGCCCCAACAACAGCCCAAAAATCAAAAAACACACAAAAATCACCACAATCCAATGCCATCCATGCCCTCAATCATGTTCAAATACAAGACACTCCACAGAAAGACTAGGTCCATGCACCACAGAGTACCCCTGGGCATAATGGATGAAAGCATGGCAGACTGGGTGCAGGACTATGGCACAACAAAGCACACTGCCTGGCTTCAAGAAGGCCCCTAGACCCCCACCACATGGCCAGGCCCTGCTTGTACCAGTCCTCAAAATAGCCCCCACCCACATGGACAGGCCCCATCAACACCCCAAATAATCGACAAAACACACAAAAATCACCACAATCCAATGCCATCCATGCCCTCAATCATGTTCAAATTCAAGACACCCCACAGAAAGACTAGGCCCATGCACCACAGAGTACCCCTGGGTATAGTGGATGAAAGCATGGCAGACTGGGTGCAGGCCTATGGCACAACAAAGCACACAGCCTGACTTCAAGATGGCCCCTAGACCCCCACCACATGGCCAGGCGCTGCCTGTACCAGTCCTCAAAATGGCCCCCACCCACATGGACAGGCCCCATCAACACCCCTAAAAATCGAAAAACACACAAAAATCACCACAATACAATGCCATCCATGCCCTCAATCATGTTCAAATTCAAGACACCCCACAGAAAGACTAGGCCCATGCACCACAGAGTACCCCTGGGCAAAAGGCCCCAACAATAGCCAAAAAATCGAAAAACACAAAAACCACCACAATCCAATGCCATCCATGCCCTCAATCATGTTCAAATTCAAGACACCCCACAGAAATACTAGGCCCATGCACCACAGAGTACCCCTGGGCATAATGGATGAAAGCATGGCAGACTGGGTGCAGGCCTATGGCACAACAAAGCACACTGCCTGGCTTCAAGATGGCCCCTAGACCCCCACCACATGGCCAGGCCCTGCCTGTACCAGTCCTCAAAATGGCCCGCACCCCCATGGACAGGCCCCATCAACACCCCAAAAAATCGAAAAAATACACACAAATCGCCACAATCCAATGCCATCCATGCCCTCAATCATGTTCAAATTCAAGACACCCCACAGAAAGACTAGGCCCATGCACCACAGAGTCCCCCTGGGCATAATGGATGAAAGCATGGCAGACTTGGTGCAGGCCTATGGCACAACAAAGCACACTGCCTGGCTTCAAGATGGCCCCTAGACCCCCACCACATGGCCCTGCCCTGCCTGTACCAGTCCTCAAAATGGCCCCCACCCACAAGGACAGGCCCCATCAACACCCCAAAAAATCGATAAAACACACAAAAATCACCACAATCCAATGCCATCCATGCCCTCAATCATGTTCAAATTCAAGACACTCCACAGAAAGACTAGGCCCACGCACCCCAGATTACCCCTGGGCATAATGGATGAAAGCATGGCAGACTGGGTGCAGGCCTATGGCACAACAAAGCGCACTGCCTGGCTTTAAGATGGCCCCTAGACCCCCACCACATGGCCAGGCCCTGCCTGTACCAGTCTTCAAAATGGCCCCCACCCACATGGACAGGCCCCATCAACACCCCAAAAAATCGAAAAACACACAAAATTCACCACAATCCAATGCCATCCATGCCCTCAATCATGTTCAAATTCAAGACACCCCACAGAAAGACTAGGCCCATGCACCACAGAGTACCCCTGGGCATAATGGATGAAAGCATGGCCGACTGGGTGCAGGCCTATGGCACAACAAAGCACACTGCCTGGCTTTAGGATGGCCCCATAGACCCCCACCACATGGCCAGGCCCTGCCTGTACTAGTCCTCAAAATGGCCCCCACCCACATGGACAGGCCCCATCAACACACCAAAAAAATCGAAAAAAAACACACAAAAATCACCACAATCCAATACCATCCATGCCCTCAATCATGTTCAAATTCAAGACACCCCACAGAAAGACTAGGCCCATGCACCACAGAGTACCCCTGGGCATAAGGCCCCAACAACAGCCCAAAAATCGAAAAACACACACAAATCACCACAATCCAATGCCATCCATGCCCTCAATCATGTTCAAATTGAAGACACCCACAGAAAGACTAGGCCCATGCACCACAGAGTAACCCTGGGCATAATGGATGAAAGCATGGCAGACTGGGTGCAGGCCTATGGCACAACAAAGCACACTGCCTGGCTTCAAGATGGCCCCTAGACCCCCATCACATGGCCTGGCCCTGCCTGTACCAGTCCTCAAAATGGTCCCCACCCACATGGACTGGCCCCATCAATACCCAAATAAAATCGAAAAAACACACAAAAATCACCAACAATCCAATGCCATCCATGCCCTCAATCATGTTCAAATTCAAGACACCCCACAGAAAGACTAGGCCCATGCACCACAGAGTACCCCTGGGCATAATGGATGAAAGCATGGCAGACTGGGTGCAGGCCTATGGCACAACAAAGCACACTGCCTGGCTTTAAGATGGCCACTAGACCCCCACCACATGGCCAGGCCCTGCCTGTACCAGTCCTCAAAATGGCCCCCACCCACATGGGCAGGCCCCATCAACGCCCCCAAAAAATACAAAAAAACACACAAAAATCACCACAATCCAATGCCAACCATGCCCTCAATCATGTTCAAATTCAAGACACCCCACAGAAAGACTAGGCCCATGCACCACTGAGTACCCCTGGGCATAATAGATGAAAGCATGGCAGACTGGGTGCAGGCCTATGGCACAACAAAGCACACTGCCTGGCTTTAAGATGGCCCCATAGACGCCCACCACATGGCCAGGCCCTGCCTGTACCAGTCCTCAAAATGGCCCCCACCCACATGGACAGGCCCCATCAACACCCCAAAAAAATCGAAAAAACACACAAAAATCACCACAATCCAATACCATCCATGCCCTCAATCATGTTCAAATTCAAGACACCCCACAGAAAGACTAGGCCCATGCACCACAGAGTACCCCTGGGCATAAGGCCCCAACAACAGCCCAAAAATTGAAAAACACACAAAAATCACCACAATACAATGTCATCCATGCCCTCAATCATGTTCAAATTGAAGACACCCCACAG
The DNA here is from genome assembly GCF_964263255.1 of Lissotriton vulgaris. Classification (NCBI taxonomy): domain Eukaryota; kingdom Metazoa; phylum Chordata; class Amphibia; order Caudata; family Salamandridae; genus Lissotriton; species Lissotriton vulgaris. Next base: position 1,558,917,426 of record NC_141693.1, read on the forward strand.
AAAGACTAGGTCCATGCACCACAGAGTAACCCTGGGCATAATGGATGAAAGCATGGCAGACTGGGTGCAGGCCTATGGCACAACAAAGCACACTGCCTGGCTTCAAGATGGCCCCTAGACCCCCACCACATGGCCAGGCCCTGCCTGTACCAGTCCTCAAAATGGCCCCCACCCACATGGACAAGCCCCATCAACACCCCAAAAAATCGAAAAAACACACACAAATCACCACAATCCAATGCCATCCATGCCCTCAATCATGTTCAAATTCAAGACACCCCACAGAAAGACTAGGCCCATGCACCACAGAGTACCCCTGGGCATAATGGATGAAAGCATGGCAGACTGGGTGCAGGCCTATGGCACAACAAAGCACACTGCCTGGCTTCAAGATGGCCCCTAGACCCCCACCACATGGCCAGGCCCTGCCTGTACCAGTCCTCAAAATGGCCCCCACCCACATGGACAGGCCCCATCAACACCCCAAAAAATCGAAAAAACACACAAAAATCACCACAATCCAATGCCACCCATGGCCTCAATCATGTTCAAATTCAAGACACCCCACAGAAAGGCTAGGCCCATGCACCACAGAGTACCCCTGGGCAAAAGGCCCCAACAACAGCCCAAAAAACGAAAAACACACAAACATCACCACAATCCAATGCCATCCATGCCCTCAATCATGTTCAAATTCAAGACACCCCACAGAAAGACTAGGCCCATGCACCACAGAGTACCCCTGGGCAAAAGGCCCCAACAACAGCCCAAAAATCGAAAAACACACACAAATCACCACAATCCAATGCCATGCATGCCCTCAATCATGTTCAAATTGAAGACACCCACAGAAAGACTAGGCCCATGCACCACAGAGTAACCCTGGGCATAATGGATGAAAGCATGGCAGACTGGGTGCAGGCCTATGGCACAACAAAGCACACTGCCTGGCTTCAAGATGGCCCCTAGACCCCCATCACATGGCCTGGCCCTGCCTGTACCAGTCCTCAAAATGGTCCCCACCCACATGGACTGGCCCCATCAACACCCCTAAAAATCGAAAAACACACAAAAATCACCACAATACAATGCCATCCATGCCCTCAATCATGTTCAAATTCAAGACACCCCACAGAAAGACTAGGCCCATGCACCACAGAGTACCCCTGGGCAAAAGGCCCCAACAATAGCCAAAAAATCGAAAAACACAAAAACCACCACAATCCAATGCCATCCATGCCCTCAATCATGTTCAAATTCAAGACACCCCACAGAAATACTAGGCCCATGCACCACAGAGTACCCCTGGGCATAATGGATGAAAGCATGGCAGACTGGGTGCAGGCCTATAGCACAACAAAGCACACTGCCTGGCTTCAAGATGGCCCCTAGACCCCCACCACATGGCCAGGCCCTGCCTGTACCAGTCCTCAAAATGGCCCGCACCCCCATGGACAGGCCCCATCAACACCCCAAAAAATCGAAAAAATACACACAAATCGCCACAATCCAATGCCATCCATGCCCTCAATCATGTTCAAATTCAAGACACCCCACAGAAAGACTAGGCCCATGCACCACAGAGTCCCCCTGGGCATAATGGATGAAAGCATGGCAGACTTGGTGCAGGCCTATGGCACAACAAAGCACACTGCCTGGCTTCAAGATGGCCCCTAGACCCCCACCACATGGCCCTGCCCTGCCTGTACCAGTCCTCAAAATGGCCCCCACCCACATGGACAGGCCCCATCAACACCCCAAAAAAATCGAAAAAACACACAAAAATCACCACAATCCAATACCATCCATGCCCTCAATCATGTTCAAATTCAAGACACCCCACAGAAAGACTAGGCCCATGCACCACAGAGTACCCCTGGGCATAAGGCCCCAACAACAGCCCAAAAATCGAAAAACACACACAAATCACCACAATACAATGTCATCCATGCCCTCAATCATGTTCAAATTGAAGACACCCCACAGAAAGACTAGGTCCATGCACCACAGAGTAACCCTGGGCATAATGGATGAAAGCATGGCAGACTGGGTGCAGGCCTATGGCACAACAAAGCACACTGCCTGGCTTCAAGATGGCCCCTAGACCCCCACCACATGGCCAGGCCCTGCCTGTACCAGTCCTCAAAATGGCCCCCACCCACATGGACAAGCCCCATCAACACCCCAAAAAATCGAAAAAACACACACAAATCACCACAATCCAATGCCATCCATGCCCTCAATCATGTTCAAATTCAAGACACCCCACAGAAAGACTAGGCCCATGCACCACAGAGTACCCCTGGGCATAATGGATGAAAGCATGGCAGACTGGGTGCAGGCCTATGGCACAACAAAGCACACTGCCTGGCTTCAAGATGGCCCCTAGACCCCCACCACATGGCCAGGCCCTGCCTGTACCAGTCCTCAAAATGGCCCCCACCCACATGGACAGGCCCCATCAACACCCCAAAAAATCGAAAAAACACACAAAAATCACCACAATCCAATGCCACCCATGGCCTCAATCATGTTCAAATTCAAGACACCCCACAGAAAGGCTAGGCCCATGCACCACAGAGTACCCCTGGGCAAAAGGCCCCAACAACAGCCCAAAAAACGAAAAACACACAAACATCACCACAATCCAATGCCATCCATGCCCTCAATCATGTTCAAATTCAAGACACCCCACAGAAAGACTAGGCCCATGCACCACAGAGTACCCCTGGGCAAAAGGCCCCAACAACAGCCCAAAAATCGAAAAACACACACAAATCACCACAATCCAATGCCATGCATGCCCTCAATCATGTTCAAATTGAAGACACCCACAGAAAGACTAGGCCCATGCACCACAGAGTAACCCTGGGCATAATGGATGAAAGCATGGCAGACTGGGTGCAGGCCTATGGCACAACAAAGCACACTGCCTGGCTTCAAGATGGCCCCTAGACCCCCATCACATGGCCTGGCCCTGCCTGTACCAGTCCTCAAAATGGTCCCCACCCACATGGACTGGCCCCATCAACACCCCTAAAAATCGAAAAACACACAAAAATCACCACAATACAATGCCATCCATGCCCTCAATCATGTTCAAATTCAAGACACCCCACAGAAAGACTAGGCCCATGCACCACAGAGTACCCCTGGGCAAAAGGCCCCAACAATAGCCAAAAAATCGAAAAACACAAAAACCACCACAATCCAATGCCATCCATGCCCTCAATCATGTTCAAATTCAAGACACCCCACAGAAATACTAGGCCCATGCACCACAGAGTACCCCTGGGCATAATGGATGAAAGCATGGCAGACTGGGTGCAGGCCTATAGCACAACAAAGCACACTGCCTGGCTTCAAGATGGCCCCTAGACCCCCACCACATGGCCAGGCCCTGCCTGTACCAGTCCTCAAAATGGCCCGCACCCCCATGGACAGGCCCCATCAACACCCCAAAAAATCGAAAAAATACACACAAATCGCCACAATCCAATGCCATCCATGCCCTCAATCATGTTCAAATTCAAGACACCCCACAGAAAGACTAGGCCCATGCACCACAGAGTCCCCCTGGGCATAATGGATGAAAGCATGGCAGACTTGGTGCAGGCCTATGGCACAACAAAGCACACTGCCTGGCTTCAAGATGGCCCCTAGACCCCCACCACATGGCCCTGCCCTGCCTGTACCAGTCCTCAAAATGGCCCCCACCCACATGGACAGGCCCCATCAACACCCCAAAAAATCGAAAAAACACACAAAAATCACCACAATCCAATGCCATCCATGCCCTCAATCATGTTCAAATTCAAGACACTCCACAGAAAGACTAGGCCCACGCACCCCAGATTACCCCTGGGCATAATGGATGAAAGCATGGCAGACTGGGTGCAGGCCTATGGCACAACAAAGCGCACTGCCTGGCTTTAAGATGGCCCCTAGACCCCCACCACATGGCCAGGCCCTGCCTGTACCAGTCTTCAAAATGGCCCCCACCCACATGGACAGGCCCCATCAACACCCCAAAAAATCGAAAAACACACAAAATTCACCACAATCCAATGCCATCCATGCCCTCAATCATGTTCAAATTCAAGACACCCCACAGAAAGACTAGGCCCATGCACCACAGAGTACCCCTGGGCATAATGGATGAAAGCATGGCCGACTGGGTGCAGGCCTATGGCACAACAAAGCACACTGCCTGGCTTTAGGATGGCCCCATAGACCCCCACCACATGGCCAGGCCCTGCCTGTACTAGTCCTCAAAATGGCCCCCACCCACATGGACAGGCCCCATCAACACACCAAAAAAATCGAAAAAAACACACAAAAATCACCACAATCCAATACCATCCATGCCCTCAATCATGTTCAAATTCAAGACACCCCACAGAAAGACTAGGCCCATGCACCACAGAGTACCCCTGGGCATAAGGCCCCAACAACAGCCCAAAAATCGAAAAACACACACAAATCACCACAATCCAATGCCATCCATGCCCTCAATCATGTTCAAATTGAAGACACCCACAGAAAGACTAGGCCCATGCACCACAGAGTAACCCTGGGCATAATGGATGAAAGCATGGCAGACTGGGTGCAGGCCTATGGCACAACAAAGCACACTGCCTGGCTTCAAGATGGCCCCTAGACCCCCATCACATGGCCTGGCCCTGCCTGTACCAGTCCTCAAAATGGTCCCCACCCACATGGACTGGCCCCATCAATACCCAAATAAAATCGAAAAAACACACAAAAATCACCAACAATCCAATGCCATCCATGCCCTCAATCATGTTCAAATTCAAGACACCCCACAGAAAGACTAGGCCCATGCACCACAGAGTACCCCTGGGCATAATGGATGAAAGCATGGCAGACTGGGTGCAGGCCTATGGCACAACAAAGCACACTGCCTGGCTTTAAGATGGCCACTAGACCCCCACCACATGGCCAGGCCCTGCCTGTACCAGTCCTCAAAAAGGCCCCCACCCACATGGACAGGCCCCATCAACGCCCCCAAAAAATAAAAAAAACACACAAAAATCACCACAATCCAATGCCAACCATGCCCTCAATCATGTTCAAATTCAAGACACCCCACAGAAAGACTAGGCCCATGCACCACTGAGTACCCCTGGGCATAATAGATGAAAGCATGGCCGACTGGGTGCAGGCCTATGGCACAACAAAGCACACTGCCTGGCTTTAAGATGGCCCCATAGACGCCCACCACATGGCCAGGCCCTGCCTGTACCAGTCCTCAAAATGGCCCCCACCCACATGGACAGGCCCCATCAACACCCCAAAAAAATCGAAAAAACACACAAAAATCACCACAATCCAATACCATCCATGCCCTCAATCATGTTCAAATTCAAGACACCCCACAGAAAGACTAGGCCCATGCACCACAGAGTACCCCTGGGCATAAGACCCCAACAACAGCCCAAAAATTGAAAAACACACAAAAATCACCACAATACAATGTCATCCATGCCCTCAATCATGTTCAAATTGAAGACACCCCACAGAAAGACTAGGCCCATGCACCACAGAGTAACCCTGGGCATAATGGATGAAAGCATGGCAGACTGGGTGCAGGCCTATGGCACAACAAAGCACACTGCCTGGCTTCAAGATGGCCCCTAGACCCCCACCACATGGCCAGGCCCTGCCTGTACCAGTCCTCAAAATGGCCCCCACCCTCATGGACAAGCCCCATCAACACCCCAAAAAATCAAAAAAACACACACAAATCACCACAATCCAATGCCATCCATGCCCTCAATCATGTTCAAATTCAAGACACCCCACAGAAAGACTAGGCCCATGCACCACAGAGTACCCCTGGGCATAATGGATGAAAGCATGGCAGACTGGGTGCAGGCCTATGGCACAACAAGCACACTGCCTGGCTTCAAGATGGCCCCTAGACCCCCACCACATGGCCAGGCCCTGCCTGTACCAGTCCTCAAAATGGCCCTCACCCACATGGACAGGCCCCATCAACACCCCAAAAAATCGAAAAAACACACAAAAATCACCACAATCCAATGCCATCCATGGCCTCAATCATGTTCAAATTCAAGACACCCCACAGAAAGGCTAGGCCCATGCACCACAGAGTACCCCTGGGCAAAAGGCCCCAACAACAGCCCAAAAAACGAAAAACACACAAACATCACCACAATCCAATGCCATCCATGCCCTCAATCATGTTCAAATTCAAGACACCCCACTGAAAAACTAGGCCCATGCACCACAGAGTACCCCTGGGTATAATGGATGAAAGCATGGCATTCTGGGTGCAGGCCTATGGCACAACAAAGCACACTGCCTGGCTTCAAGATGGCCCCTAGACCCCCACCACATGGCCAGGCCCTGCCTGTACCAGTCCTCAAAATGGCCCCCACTTACATGGACAGGCCCCATCAACACCCCAAAAAATCGAAAAAACACACAAAAATCACCACAATCCAATGCCATCCATGGCCTCAATCATGTTCAAATTCAATACACCCCACAGAAAGACTAGGCCCATGCACCACAGAGTACCCCTGGGCAAAAGGCCCCAACAAGAGCCCAAAAATCGGAAAACTCACAAAAATCACCACAATCTATTGCCATCCATGCCCCCCATGATGTTTACATTAAAGAGACCCCACAGAAAGACTCAGTCCATGCATCACTTAGTACCCCTGGGCAAAAGGCCCCAACAACAGCCCAAAAATCGAAAATTCCAAAATTGTAGTTGCAGCAACTGTAATGCCCCAAACTAACTTACTTGTGAAATTTCTAATCCAAAAGTGATCCAAAGAAAGTCAAAAAGGCCTCACATCCAAATATCCAGAAGCATCCACAAAAAGTAATCCTTCCAGGTGAAGATCCAAATCAAAGTGACCAGGACATGAACAAAGCACTGGGAGGAGCCTGCTGGACAGGAAGAGGAAGTTGGAAACTGTGGGGCACTTCCTTCCTCCCATCCCCCCAAAATGGACTCCTTGCAAAAAAAAGTGCAGGCAAATGTCAACCTGAGGAGTTATTCTGATAAAAATCATCATTTTCAGAAGGTTTATGCTGCTTGCTGGTGGATTTCTTGTGCAGAATTGCAAATTTTGCAATTTCGCGAGTGCGAGATTGTTGCTGCCCGCCGCATCAACGTGTTCGCAATTGCGAACTCCCGTGATGCGTGATCACGGCCTACTCGCGTTGACAAACTCTCGCTGTGCAAAGTGGCAAGCCGCAATGACGTAATCGCGGTCGACAAACTCCCGCAGCAAGATCTAAAATGGCGCAGCACACGCAAAACATGGAGAAAAACAACTCTGCAAACGCTGAATGACGGTATGTGAACGCCGCGTGCCGCAATATTGTATCACCAAGCAAACAAATCTGCTATGTGCGAATTTACGAATTTTCGGCAAATTCGCGTGAGTTCGCGGATTGTGAATTTGCCGAAAATCCGCAAATTCCGCGAGTGGAACGGATTTCACGCCCATGCTTACAAAACATGCATTAAGTAGATGCCATTACCATCAAATAAACCATACATGTCTCATACACAGAGCAGAATTACTGGCCACTGAGTCATGAGGCACGGATCTTTGGAGAAGTCAGTCTATGAATGTGACATTCTTCGTAGTGCCCTGTTGTGTGTTCCTATCTGTATACCTGTGCTCTTTCCACAGTTGTCTTTTGTGGCCACTTCATATTCTCTTCTTACTTTATTCCCTCGTCTCCTAATGCTTTACGTCAAACTCCGTTTTGTAAATGTATATTTTTTCTCTCCAAGTCTATTCACAGTTTTGCCCCGTTCGGTTACTGAGTCCGACACAGACCAATCTTGTATTTTGTTTTGTAGTTTTTATATAGCGCAAACGCAACCTACAGGTTTAGGATTGCTTTACATGAGCACCAGTTACATTATAGAAGGACAGATTCATATTTATGTAGGGAGCTCTGACCATTCCGCCACATCCTATCCAAATGAATCTTTTGTACCACTACTACAATAGCGTGCTGCACACCTTCACTTTGGTATCTACTGCAGGTAAAAGTTGGGCGGGTCAGATTGGGCCCTTTAGTGAATTACATACCTAAAACATGTACACTTAGTCTTCAAACAACCCGGGGCAGTTTTAAACATGTTTGATACTGCATGCATGTATGCTTGCTGCAGCCAATGATTGTGGTAATATCAGGGGAAACAGCCTTTATAACGAAGGGTGAACAACGAGATGCCTTTACAATGAAGGCATTACGACAATGTCTTCATGATACTTGTTTTGAACATGCTTTCAGTTTAGGCAGTTTCTGTACTAAAATGTACTTTGAGCTGTGTACTTCTAGCAATGACCTAGGTAATGATTTCGGACCAGTATTGTGAGTGACACATCCTGTCCAAAATAAACATGCACATCCTCAGCGAATGACTGCAGCAGCAGTTGGATGGTGACGGCCGGTTTGGCTTGGTGGTGAGTGTAAATCACTGTAAAGTAGTAGCCCAACGCTACTTTCACCACTCTCTTATCCCCCTAGAATCACTAGCCGCTCACAGCTCTTCCGCACAAGCAGTTCCACAATACCCACAACAGCCATATCCCTCACAAACTAGCAGTCTTACACTACCAACAACACTTGCACACTCCACATAGAGTAGGAGTCTCCCACTAACAGCACTCTCACGCATTCACACTACGTACAACACTCGCACACCCTTCATAGACTAACAGTCTCACTGTTGTAAATAAAACAGCGATAATGTTAAGCATTCGCTGAAGACATGCTATTATGTCTTCATGGTAGTTTTCCCGCTCATACTTGAAAGTACGGCCAGACACCATTTTGTTCTCTGGCTTCTATCTTGTAGGCCACATTTCGCCATGTGCTCGCCACGAGGCAAGTCATACCTCACTGACCGTCACCCCTGGAGTTTGCCCAGCAACAGGCTATAAATAGTTCCTGCTTATCTTGCGCATGCCCAGTACATTTAACATCTGTTTCTGCTTAGAGGGGATCGGAATGTGTATTTGGGGGGCTTCATGAACCGTTAACTCCACCCATGTATTGATCATGCTCAAGAAATGTCCTTATATGGTTGTAAATCATGCTTTTGAGCTGTAATCGCCCACTTATGAGCCCTTTCTTTGTGTATAAAAGGGGACCTCATGTCCGAGTTCTTTCTGCTACCTTGTACAATACTGTAGAGTGTTGTGTGGGCTGTAGCACCACCTTTAAAGGTTTATTAAAGTATGTTTTTGTATTTCCAGTTTCCGTGCCAATTTCTTATGTAGTCTGAGGACTTTGTGTACAGAAGGGCGAACCCTTTCGCACTCGCGGGCTTGCTGAGGCCTGTATTCATCAATTGGCGCCCGTCACATGGGGCTCATCGGCGACTCGGATGCTCGAAGGACTGGTCGTGACAAAGGATCGGAACCTTGCTGGGGACGTGATCACTGCCAGCGGCGCCTTTTAGTCCTGGCATCCCAAGGTATTCTTCCTTCCCTTCCGATCTCACCATCTGGGTGGCGCCGGTCATCGACTGAGACCCCTTTTGTCGGTTTGCCGCGTAGTGGCCGTTTGGGCGAATTCGGAACTTGGCAGTTGGAATCTGGACGCTCTTGATTGGTAAGAATCGTTGTACGATACTTGCTCCGAGCCTTTGGTAGTCTTGTTTGGCAAGGCAGTTTTAGGATACGCTTGCCCCGACTGATTTGTTTGATTGTTTGGTAGTGACTAGTCATAATATTGATCCTATGAGAGTGATATATGAGTTGCAACCCATATAGGCAGGTAATGTGGGGATATTTCTCCTGATCTGGGAATTTGAGCGGCGCAATGTTTAAGTGCCATTTAATTATAATATTGCATATTCTGCATTATTTCTAGACATGCCTGTTTTTAGCGCACTCAGTAAGTGGTGCTGCTGTTTTGGAAATGACCGGTTGGTACTTGAAGAATCACAGCCGGCTCCCCCAGAGGGGACGCAGAATAGGGATATGTATGTTAAATTTGGTCTTTCCCCCATAATGTACAGCACGTTGTGGAGGAAGTATGCCAAGAAGGATCCTGAGTTGCGATGGCCTATGTATGGATCGTTTGATGTGAGGAAGATTGAGTATGTGGAACAGTGTATATGTAAACGGAGAGTGCGACAAGATATGTTTGAATGTATACGAATGTGGGTGAAAGAGGTGCGAGAACGTGAGAAGCGTGAACAAGCACTGATTGAGAAAGAGCAGCGAAAGAGTGAGCGTGAAAAGGCACATGAGATGAAAAAGCGAGAAGCTAACAAATTAGAAGAGAAGCAGGAGAAAGAACGTCGGTTGCAAATATCTGGCTAGTACCCTGTTCGTCAGCCTCTCTATCCTGTCCTTAATAATTCGGAGGATGATTTTTCGTTATTAGATCGTTCACCACCGCCGTATGCTGGTCCGTCCGCCCCGAATGGAGGAGATCAAGATTCTAGGCCACCCGACCAGAAGAGGGATACGCGGTCTATGTTATCGGCCGATCGTATGGCTGATCTTCGTAAGATTGCTTATCGGGTCACCAAAGATACTATGCCCCTTGCCGATTTGTTGATAGAGCTTGAGACATGGGAAGATAGGGAAAGATTATATTTTGTTAGTTTTCTTTCTGATGAAGTGGTGTCAGCCTTTCGGAAATATTCTGATGTTCTTGAACCAGCGGATGTAATAGCTGATGCAAAGGAACTGCGTAAAGGTCTCTTTCTTTCTCCCCAGGTGGCCAATGCAATTCGACAGCTATTTGCGTTACGGGATGAAATGTTTCGGCTCCAGGATGAAGCACGGAAACGGAAGGCTGGCGACGAGCCATCGAATCCGGCTGGCGGCGGGAAGCAGTCATCCATCTTTTATTCAGATAAGATCGATGCAGTGCATGCTAAACCAATGCGGGAGGCGGCGCCTTTGTATGTTCCCCCTAAGGGAGCAGGTACTAGTACGGATAGAGGATCTCCTGATGCTCAAGGGTATTTTATCTATAATTGGGTTTATACTCCTTGGAATAGAGCAGACGTTATGGCATTGAAAGCAGCATTGCCTGATCCTCAGAAGAATCACGCAGCTTTTTGTGAGGAAGTTGAGGGGGCTTTGAATTCTTATACTATGACTTTGACCGATATTGATTTGTTTTTCGGGCTTATATTACCACCAGATATGTGGAGATCAATACGAAAGGTTGACGATCTTCAGTTATGTAAAGCTCGATGGGTGGATCTTGAGGATGAGGACAGGGAGAGAAAACCAGCACAGAAGCCGCCCCAGTCGATTTTAGATCTTCCTACTGCTATTGTAACTAAATTTAAAACGTTTATTCCCCCTAAAAAGATTGATTGGACTATATTAGCGTCCTGTAAACAGAAAATAGATGAATTTGTGTCGGATTTCTTCACGCGGTTTGAGGAAACGTTCCATGATTTTAGCGGTCAGTCACTCACGGACGATACGGCCGACATCTCTTTGTTGATAAATATGTCTCGAATTTATTACCAAGTATAGCAGCTCGATTAAAAGCGAGTAAAAGTTCTTGGACAACTTCGACACCAGCATCCCTCCTGACGATGGCTCAGTATTACAAGCGTCAGGAACTAGAGGCAAAGAGGAGTGAGGAAAAGAAATCTAAAGATCTGAAAGCGAAGGTTATGTTAGCACAAGTATATGGGCCGCCTCGTAGAGGTAACGATCGGGATGGCAGGAATTTTTCTAATTTTCCTTCAAGTCGTACTGACTTGGCCAGGGATCAATGTGCATATTGTGGACAGAAAGGCCATTGGGCGAATGAGTGCCCGGTGTTGCGTGCACAGCGCCAGGAGCGTGGGCAGGGGTCTATAAGGGGTAGAGGACATTTTTCAGGCCCTAGAAATAACACGAATGACCGAGCTAGATTTGATTCTAATGTGCGGCCCCGAGACGGGTCTAATGTTTTTGATCAACGAAATCAGTACCAAATGTCTGACTATACACCTCCCGAACAGCATGAATCGCAGTATGCATAGGATTGCGTAGGATGAGGTAAGGAACCAGTTGAAGTGCCAGTAGATCAGAGGGGTCCTTATGTTACAGCACATGTTTTGGTCTCTACTGATAGGTTCCTGGTTGATACAGGAGCTACTCGCAGCTTTTTGTCCAAAAAATTGGTTCCGAGGGCTCCCCTGTCTGGCTCAACGATTACGTCAATAGGGTACGATGGAACCCCTTCTGTTAGTCCACTGTCACAACCTCTTAGACTTTATGTAGATCAGTTTGCTGCACCATGCCCCTTCCGACTTTCCTCAAACACTCCTGATAATATCGTCGGACTGGATATGCTCAAATATTTCCGGGCCACGATACGGGTTCCCCTGAGGGAGTACGTGTTATTTTGAATGACAATTATCCACTAATGGAGAGGGTGTACATGATTACCGTAGAGGCTGCATTGGCCTCTTTGCCTGAATCTTTGTGGGCCACGTCCGATACCGACGTGGGACAGATGATTATCCCTCCGGTGCACATCAGTGTAAAGGAGGGAGCTGTGCTGCCACGTCTGCCTCAGTATCGGATTTCACAGGAGGGGGAGGAGGCGCTCATACAGATAGTGCAGGACTTGATTAAAGTAGGGGTGGTTGAAGAAGTTTCATATAATGTGTGTAACAGTCCTATACTACAGATTTTGAAAAAAGACACTGACACCAGGATTTATCGATTTATTATCGATTTGAGGGAGGTTAACAAGATAGTGATACCTCAATACCCAGTGGTTTCTGACATTACGACACTCCTTACTCTGGTCCCGCCAACTGCAACAACGTTCTCTGTTATAGACTTGAAGAATGCCTTCTTTTCGATCCCTATTCATCCTGACAGCCAATATCTTTTCGGCTTCACGTTGAATAATAGATCGTACAGATTTTGTAGAGTTCCCCAAGGCTATACTGAGAGTCCCAGCATTTATAGCCAGGCATTGAAACGACAATTGGATTTGTTTGTTTTACCAGATGGTGTAGCGCTTATACAGTATGTCAATGACATCTTGCTGGCTGCCGACACCCCTGAGCAATGTGAGGAAGGCACTTTGTCCTTGCTTACATTTTTGGCATCTCACAATCACAAAGTATCGAAAAAGAAACTGCAATATTGTAGACCAAAGGTAACCTACTTAGGTCACCTTTTGTCTAAGGAGGGGCGCACACTCACACCAGATCGTATTCAAGCTATTTTAGACACACCAGTACCATCCACGCAGAAAGAAGTTTGAGCCTTTCTAGGCCTTACATCCTTTTGTAGACAGTGGATATTGGGGTTTTCCTACATAGTTAAACCATTGTTAGACTTGTTGACAAAGGATACCCCAGTTCCCTTTCCATGGACGGATGAATGTGAGAGTGCTTTTCACCAATTACGTCAGGCCCTTTGTTCAGCACCAGTATTAGGCACCCCTGACTATACAAAACGTTTTACATTGTATGTACATGAGAGAGATGGATGCGCGTTATCAGTGTTAGTGCAGATGCACTAACACTGATAACGCGCTAAGCAGCGGCCTTGTGCATACTTTTCGGCAGTACTTGATCCTGTTGCTCGAGCGTTGCCTGGGTGTTTTCGCTCGGTTGCGGCGACAGCTGTGTCAATACACCAGAGTGAAGGGAAAGTCTTATCTCATAAACTGTTGGTGTTGGTCCCCCATGCTGTTGATGCCCTTTTGAATCAGACAAAGACGCAGCATTTAACTAGTGCTCGCCTGACAGGATACGAGCTAACACTGTTGGCTCCTCACATAATGTTGAAGAGATGTGCAACATTGAATCCAGCTACGTTGTTGCCCTTTCCAGCGACTCAGCCTGAGGCGCAAGAGACGCATGACTGTGTATTTGTGACCGAGGAACAGACAAAGGGTCGTATTGATTTACAAGATACGCCCTTTGCAGATGTGGATGGAGAGCTGTGGGTGGATGGGTCTTGTTTAAAGTTGCCAGATGGAACGACTTCCGCAGCATATGAAATTACCACATTACACACGGTAGTGGAGACAGCACGCATACCACAGAAATCAGCTCAGGCAGCAGAACTGATAGCGTTGATACGAGGATGCGAGCTTAGTGCAGGATTATGTGTGAATGTTTACACAGACAGCCGCTATGCTTTCGGAGTCGCGCACGATTTCGGCCTGCTCTGGAACGAAAGGGCTTTTTGACATCACATGGAACCCAGATCATGTTTGGAGAATTAGTAGAACAGCTTTTGACTGCACTGACGCTCCCTAAGAGAATAGCTATGGTGAAATGTAGTGCACACAAGAAAGTGACAGACAAAGTGGGACAAGGAAACGCTTTTGTAGATCGAGTAGCACGTGAAACCGCGATGCAGCCTGGCTCCACTTCAATGTTTGTTGTGAAGTCACAAGCTGAACGGTGGCATGATGCTAGGGAGAAAATATTAGAAATGCAAAAGACTGCTACTGAAAAAGAACGAGAACAATGGTCCAAAGATGGAGAATTGGATGATGAAGGTTGTTGGAGGAATAAGCAGATGGATAGGTGGAAGTTACCCACAGCCTTTGTACAACCTATGGTTCAGATGGCGCATGGGCTAGCACATGTGGGAGCTTCGGCAATTGTGAAACTGCTTACGCAAGTTTGGGAGCATCCAGAAATTGCTAGCACAGCTAAAAGAGTGGTACAGACCTGCATGATTTGCCTTAAATACAATCCGGGAAAAGGGACACGAACTCCGGCAGGAGGATTTGCAACACCCACTGCACCTTTTGAAGTATTGCAAATGGATTATATTCAGCTGGAACGCTGCAATAATCTGAAGTACGTTCTGGTCGTGGTTTGTTCATTCAGTAAATGGATTGAAGCATACCCTACTAAGGACAATACTGCAATGACTACTGCTAAGGTGCTTCTGAAGGAATTCTTTCCTCGTTTCGGTATTTGCAGATTGTTGTGGAGTGATAACGGGCCCGATTTTGTGGCAGACGTTATTAAGTATGTCCTGAAGGGATTAGGCATTGTGCAAAAGTTCCACGCAGTGTTCCACCCTCAATCAGCAGGGTTGGTGGAAAAGTATAATGGCACCCTCAAATTAAAGATTGCGAAAATACAGGCTTCTACTTCTCTGACTTGGCCAGATGCTCTGCCTTTGGCGTTGTTGTCTATCAGATCAGTACCACACTCCCGGACGGGCTTTACGCCCTATGAGATAGTTTTCGGGCGCCCCATGAATATATGGGGTGCCCAAACCGAGTTCAGTGTATGATGTACCTTGTGTTTTAATGAATGACTATTTGGCACAATTAACTGATAGCCTGGTTTCCATTCATCAACAGGTTCGAGAAGCACTCCCTGATCGGTCCACAGGAGAAGGTCATAATCTCCGGCCTGGTGACTTCGTCCTCGTGAAATCGTTTGAGAGGTCGAACAGTCTCCAACCGAGATGGTGTGGCCCTGAACAAGTCCTCCTAGCCACGAGAACAGCAGTACGGGTGACGAATCGCAAAAACTGGATCCATTCGATCCATTGCCGGAAAGTGCAACCTGATCTGGTGGAACCAGCTGTACTGACTGACCATCGAGATATCCTGACTACGGAGAGAGGCTGTGCTGTGGTACCTGACGATTCTGAGGAGTTCTTCCCGGACCAGACAACGCCTGCATCACGAAGATACAATCTACGACCAAGAAAAGAATCTGCAATTGTATAAGAAGTTGTCAGAACGGTCCCTAGGTTTGTGAAACAGAGAGCCAATGAGGCAAGGGGGGGGGGGATCAGCCATGCATTAGAGTAGTGACACCCGTCTTGGCCCGATGGTGAAGAAAACAACGGCTACCTCAGGGGTAAGAGTTCTGACAACACTTTAGTTTCAGGAAGATATTGTGTACTTTGCTTGAGATGGATAAGAGAAAGATTTTTGGTTCTGTAGGGTTCATTCTCGTCATAGCAGTCATTGCTACAGTCATGTGGTTTGTTGAGGAGAAACCTCCTGCCCGTGAACTGTATGTTGTTTCTACTCCAGTCCCTGATGAGCACTTTTTCTATACACTCCCATATCAAGAGTTGAAACATCGACAGTCATATTTGAATAACACTTTCATTCAGATGTTGCATCATACCCACGTTGCTACAAATGCCACAGACTGTTGGATATGTGGGATGATGCCAGTGCACCAAAAGAAAGGGGGAACGCCGTTCATACCGCTTCCCTTTTCTTACAATGTCTCTTGTAGAGCGTGGTACACTTTGCCTTTTGCTACAAGAAAGCCCACAGTGGGACGACTGATTTTCAGATTGAACAAGAAATGTCATCAAGACAAAGATGGCTATCCACAAGCCAACGGAACTATATGGGAGTGGGAAGAATATCGACCGGACAATGAATCGACCCCTTATATCTTCACGAACACTAGAGACACTGTTGGGCAAGAAAAGTTTGTGATTTCGGTGGCCCAAGCGCAAACTGATCTATGTGTACAGAGTGTAGGTCACATTCCTGTAGGTGTTAGCGATTGTATTGTTGTACTGAATATAGACGGCCTGAAAAACAGTACTTTCCTTGCTTCACATAACACCTATTTTGTATGTGGGAATAAGGCCTATTATCGATTACCAGCTGGTTGGTCTGGAGTATGTTATGTATCGTTCCTATTGCCACCTGTATTCTTGGCATCTGCTTCATATCATAAAGACTTGAAATTATTGAATAATGTAACTGTGAACAGATTCAAACGGACTCTGTCTATAGATGATGTCGATCAGACGGACACTAGTCTGCAACAGTACATAGACTTCAATTTAGGACTGTTTTTCTTTGTGGGACCTGCTCTGTATAGCAGAAAAATACAGCGATTGACGAGAGTAGTAGAAGCTGTTACTAATGAAACCCCTGCAGCTCTTGGGAACCTTACTGAAGAGGTACAAATCACTAGAATTCTTGCGTTACAGAACCGAATGGTTCTCGATGTTATGTTAGCAGATAGGGGTGGAGCTTGTAGAATTATCGGAAGTAGTTGTTGTGTGTTTATCCCTGACCATACTTCTTCTGTGTATAAAGCCATTAACAAATTGCACAACATTTCAGATGATATACATCAAGAAAATGGGTCTTGGACTTTCTCTGGGTGGTTCTGGACCTTGATTTCTACATGGGGCTGGAAGGTCCTCACTGGATTATGTATAATTGTTGGCATATTATTCACCTGCTGTGTATGCATTCAATGTAGCCCTATGATATGCTCGTTGTGTGTTTCACTTTGTGTGCCTAACAAACAAGCTGTTGCGGATGCTGCCCATAAGAAAACGATAACTAGAGAGATAGCGGATATGATGAGCATCGATATAAACGATGAGTATTTAGATTACCCAAGAAAACTGAATGTCTTCAGCAAATGCTGAAAGGGTCGTCTGTTGTAAATAAAATAGCGATAATGTTAAGCATTCGCTGAAGACATGCTATTATGTCTTCATGGTAGTTTTCCCACTCATACTTGAAAGTACCGCCAGACACCATTTTGTTCTCTGGCTTCCATCTTGTAGGCCATATTTCGCCATGTGCTCGCCACGAGGCAAGTCCTACCTCACTGACGGTCACCCCTGGAGTTTGCCCAGCAACAGGCTATAA
Organism: Lissotriton vulgaris; assembly: GCF_964263255.1. NCBI lineage: Eukaryota > Metazoa > Chordata > Amphibia > Caudata > Salamandridae > Lissotriton > Lissotriton vulgaris. Next base: position 1,558,935,060 of record NC_141693.1, read on the forward strand.
ATAGTTCCTGCTTATCTCGCGCATGCCCAGTACATGTAACATCTGTTTCTGCTTAGAGGGGATCGGAATGTGTATTTGGGGGGCTTCATGAACCGTTAACTCCACCCATGTATTGATCATGCTCAAGAAATGTCCTTATATGGTTGTAAATCATGCTTTTGAGCTGTAACCGCCCACTTATGAGCCCCTTCTTTGTGTATAAAAGGGGACCGCATGTCCGAGTTCTTTGTGCTACCTTGTACAATACTGTAGAGTGTTGTGTGGGCTGTAGCGCCACCTTTAAAGGTTTATTAAACTATGTTTTTGTATTTCCAGTTTCCGTGCCAATTTCTTATGTAGTCTGAGGACTTTGTGTACAGAAGGGCGAACCCTTTCGCACTTGCGGGCTTGCTGAGGCCTGTATTCATCATCACACTCACTCAAACACTCTCACACACCGTTCACAGACACCACTCTCACACGCCTCCCAAACTAACAGTCCTGCACTCTCACACCACTAGCATCCTCTCACTACCCTCACATGCTGGAAGTCAGAGTACCAGAAACACAGTCACACCCCTCGCAGACCAGCAGCGGAGCCAACAGGTCTGGCACAGGCACTGTATCTAATGCGCCACCCTCAGGTCGGTATTCGTAATGCCTCTGTATGGTAAAGTGCTGACACAAACTACACAGAATGCACATTGGCGCAGTTTGTAAAGCGCTAATATTACCCACGAGCCAGGATGAAAACCCACTCCCATCTGACCCGTGGTCCCCAGCTTGTGGTTGCTGTGATACTTTTCAGTTTTTTGCACCGCACAGCGGCTTGTCTTATGTCACGGGCTGGTTAGAGGTAGCGCCAACATGCCACAGACCGTCTGCTATCTCACTAACTGTTAAACAGGTATTATTTTCCAAGCTTCAGCCTCCTGTTATTTATGCCCCCGATAACAAAAAACACCATAAGCAAACACCATAAGCAAGCATTGGCACACACAGAAACAAGTTGCCAGCATTTAAAGAACAAAATTAGATCAAGACATTATTTATAGGTAATACTTTTTTAACATAGTCTTTCACTTGTACGAAATGCTTTCTTGTTTTAATTCTGGGAAATATTGAAAGCCGTTATTAAATAGGATGTCTACATGTTGAGCTGTCATCCAATACATTTCACACACAACCACACATACAACCGCGCACACACACACAACCACACACGCACAACCACACACACACACAACCACAACTACACAACCACAAATACAACCACACATACAACCACACACACACAACCACACACACAACCACACCGTTAGTGCACTTTTTTTACCAGGCACAGACATCATCAGTCGCCATTGAACGCTTTCATCAGGCACAAACACCACCAGCCATCAGTGCACGCTTTCACCGGGCACAAACACCACCAGCCGTCAGTTCACGCTTCCACCAGGCACACACCACCAGATGTCAGTGCACGCTTTCACCAGGCACACACACACCACCAGTCGTCAGTGCACGCTTCCCCAGGCTCACACACACCACCAGCCATCAGTGCACGCTTTCACCAGGCTCACACACAACACCAGCCGTCAGTGCACGCTTTCACCAGGCGAACACACCTCTAGCCATCAGTGCACGCTTCCACCAGGCACACACACCACCAGCCGGCAGTGCACACTTCCACCAGGCACACACACCACCAGCCATCAGTGCACATTTTCTACAGGCACACACACCACCAGCCATCAGTGCACACATCAATTGTTAACGCATCCACAATTAACTATAGTAGCAATCACTGTGGTATACAGTCAAAATATCGAGTTAAAAATATCGAATTGCAGTAATATCGAATTAAAAATATAGAATGGACACAATATCGAATGGACAGAATATAGACAACAAAAATATCGAATAGAATAGCAGTAATATCGAATTTAAAATATAGAATGGACAATATATCGAATGGACAAAATATAGACAACAAAAGTATCGAATTTGAGGTAAGTAAGTTAATATTGATTTTTTAATAATATCAAATTTTTTAAAGTATTTTTTATGTTAGTATATGTGTGAAAAGTGTATATTTATTTTATAATTTATTTTAAGTAATTTAATTTATGGTATTTCATTTTTGCGTAATATAATTATGTAGCGGGTTGTGAGTTTATAGGAGAATAGGGTGGGAAGTAATTTAATTATATTTAATTAAATATGTTAATTTATTTATTGCTATTTATTTTGAATTAACTGTTAATGAATTTTTAATTTGTAATTAATTAAAATATAATTGGTAATTAATTTTTATTAATTGATTAATTGATAATTATGTTAATTTTAATTAATTTATTTTCTGTAGCGGGTTGTGGGTGTAAAAGAGGAATAGGGTGGGAAGTAATTTAATTCTAATTATTTAAATATTTTAATTTATTTATTGGTGTTTATCTTGAATTGTTAATTAATTTTTAATTGGTAATGAATTAAAATATAATTGGTAATACATTTTTATTAATTGATAATTATGTTAATTTTATTAATTCATTTTCTGTAGCGGGTTGTAGGTTGATAGGGGAATAGGGTGGGAAGTAATTTAATTGTAATTAATTACATTTTTTAATTTATTTATTGGTATTTATTTAGAATTAATTTTTAATAATTTTTTAATTGTTAATTAATTAATTAATTGGTAAATACTTTGTATTAATAGGTAATTATTTTTAATAATTAATTTGTATTTTTATTTTTAATTGATTAAATATTATATTATATTAAATTGTTAATTACTTTTAATTAATTTGTAATTGATATTAATATTTAATTTATTTTTATTCATATTTGTAGTATTTACTTTCCCTACTGTTGCACTTACTGGAGTGGGAATAGTAATTTTTACCCCTACGCTATCCAACACTTTCCCTACTGTTACACTCTCTGGAGTGGGAATAGTAATTTTTACCCCTACGCTATCTAACGCTTTCCCTACTGTTGCACTCACTGGAGTGGGAATAGTAATATTTATCCCTACGCTATCCAACGCTTTCCCTACTGTTGCACTCTCTGGAGTGGGAATAGTAATTTTTACCCCTACGCCATCCAACGTTTTCCCTAGTGTTGAACTCACTGAGTGGGAATAGTAATTTTTACCTCAACGCTATCCAATGCTTTCCCTACTGTTGCACTCTCTGGAGTGAGAATAGTAATTTTTACCCCTACGCTATCCAACGCTTTCCCTACTGTTGCACTCACTGGAGTGGGAATAGTAATTTTTACCCCTAGGCTATCCAACGCTTTCCCTACTGTTGCACTCTCTGGAGTGGGAATAGTAATTTTTAGCCCTACGCTATCCAACGCTTTCCCTACTGTTGCACTCTCTGGAGTGGGAATTGTAATTTTTACCCCTACGCCATCCAACGTTTTCCCTAGTGTTGAACTCACTGAGTGGGAATAGTAATTTTTACCTCAACGCTATCCAATGCTTTCCCTACTGTTGCACTCTCTGGAGTGAGAATAGTCATTTTTACCCCTACGCTATCCAACGCTTTCCCTACTGTTGCACTCACTGGAGTGGGAATAGTAATTTTTACCCCTAGGCTATCCAACGCTTTCCCTACTGTTGCACTCTCTGGAGTGGGAATAGTAATTTTTACCCCTACGCTATCCAACGCTTTCCCTACTGTTGCACTCTCTGGAGTGGGAATAGTAATTTTTACCCCTACCCTATCCAACGCTTTCCCTACTGTTGCACTCACTGGACTGGGAATAGTAATTTTTTACCCCTACGCTTGCCCTACTGTTGCACTCACTGGAGTGGGAATAGTAATTTTTACCCACCCATTATCCAACGCTTTACCTACTGTTGCACTCTCTGGAGTGGGAATAGTAATGTTTACCCCTACGCTATCCAACGCTTTCCCTACTGCTGCACTCTCTGGAGTGGGAATAGTAATTTTTACCCCTACGCTATCCAACGCTTTCCCTACTGTTGCACTCACTGGAGTGGGAATAGTCATTTTTACCCTCCCACTAATCAACACTTTCCCTACTGTTGCACTCTCTGGAGTGGGAATAGTAATTTTTACTCCTACGCTATCCAACGCTTTCCCTACTGTTGCACTCTCTGGAGCGGGATTAGTAATTTTTACCCCTACGCTATCCAACGCTTTCTCTACTGATGCACTCTCTGGAGTGGGAATAGTAATTTTTACCCTCCCGCTATCCCACGCTTTCCCTACTGTTGCAATCACTGGAGTGGGAATAGTAATTTTTACCTCTACGCTATCCAACGCTTTCTCTACTGTTTCACTCACTAGAGTGGTAATAGTACATTTTACCCTTTCCGCTATCCTACGGTTAAAAGATTGTATATTTTTTATTAATATTACGTTAATATATATATATATATATATATATATGTATATATATATATATATGTATTAAGAAATCAAGTTGTATGTTTTTTTAACTTACATTAATTTTTTATTAATTTTAAGGTTATTTAAGTATGTTTAAGTTAATTATATTTATTATTTCATTAATTTTTAATTACTTTTAAGCATTTAAAAAAATTCGATATTTTGACTAACTATATTTTTACAACGATATTTTTGATTCAATATTTTTGTACTTACCTGTTTGGAGATAGGAATTCGATATTTTTGCATTCTATATTTTTTCCTCGATATTATGGTACTTCTATATTTTTGTCATCAATATTATTTCAGTGATCCAATCGCAGTATGGTGCACTTTACTTTTAAACATATTCATCTAAAGCGCAGCATGCCATCATTGCTACAAAAATAAATACATATTTTTTGGACCTACAATTTATAGACTTTTGTTGCAATTGGTGTTGCAATATTTAGTAATTCCAATAGCTCAAACTTAATTAATGCGAGACCTATTGCATTGCAAATGCTTGTTGGTGTTTGCTTGTATGCCTTTGCTGTCAGTGGATGTAAGTCTATGTTTGTGTCTACCTTTGTTTGCATTTGTGTGTTCCTGAATGAATGGTCGGACTGATCATTCTTGGAGTCTTCCGTTTCCCCTGTATGCTGCAGGCTAAAAACCCCTTTTCTGAGGTGTGCGTGCACACACTCCACACAACTGGAAGCTTCAAAGAGAGTGCTACTACTGAAAACAGTATATGCTCCACTCAACAAGGAGCCTCAAGCTTTGTTTCTGGTACCGCCTGCCACTGTCTGATGGGCAGGATAGCCCTGAGCAGAATGGTGTCTGTAAGTCCTGCAGAATTCCCCTATGTCATACAGCAGGACCCCCCTTTGCCAAATTGAACACCCTATTGGTGTCAGTGTGGGCCGGTAAAAGGAGGTGAGTGAAACTGGAAATACTGAAGTTAGACACAGAGCTGGAGGGGCTGGGTCTGCTGGTACTGCGGATGCACTATTTTGCAGAATTGCTACAATACGCAGTACAGTGGTGTGCGGACGGCCCGAATGGGGAAAAGGAGCTTCTGGCGGAGTTGGGTGCCACAGCAGACATCCCTAGTGGCCTTATGCGGGGGTAGGGGCCTGGACGTCTGACAGTTTATTGCCCCGCAGGTGGCGGAGACCTGGGAGCAGGCGGTCGTGCATGTGCTGCGTAGAGCTTGATCCAGCGCTCTGATTGAAAAACTGTCTCACAAACGCTACCTATTACCTCAATACTCACCATTAATCATCAAACGCATATACAGGCCCATAACACCAATGAGACCATTTTTGAGCAACTTAATCAGGTGGTCTGATTAATCAAAACTACACTCATAATATTTACATTATTATATACAACTGCAGTTCATCTTTCTTTACCATGTGTTTAAACATTTATTATTCATTAATCAAACCACTAAAGGCGATTGGATCAACTGATGGAAACTAGACCATGAATAAACAAGATCAGGGTGGCTTGGGCGCCGATGGCGATGGTCGCCTGAGAGCTCGGCTCCGGGACTGAGCCCGGGATTATCCTGTTAATCGGAGGCCGTGGGGCACCCTAACCCCCGCAAACTGTTGATCGGCCCGACTGGAACCTGCTGAGGCACCTGGCGCAGCCCGGACGGGTGGTGATCCGACGGAAAATCGAAGTTTGTGGTCCCGAGGAGAGCGACCCAACATGGCGCCCGGACCCCATTGTCCCCTCGGACGGGACCACTAGACTGGAGGAACATCGCTGATTACAGCGCGCCCTCCGCCCTTTTGTCTTCCTGGACTGTGAGGAACCGGACTTTGAACTGATGGGACGGCCCTTCGACTGCGGAGACTTCGACGGAGCGGAAGGGAGTGTTGGAGGTGTTATCTGCACTATCTGGTTCACGAGACGGTGCCATTGCAGAAGAAGAGGACCCTGGTGACGAGGGTGCACCGACGGACTCGGAGGACTCGGTGACGGATAGCGTCCACACGCCGGTGATCACACCGAAATCGGTTGAGGACCTTCTGGATGGACAGGGTTGACGGGGTGTGCTGCATCCTTTTGGGTGGGGGCCCGAAGCGGGGGTGGCGGGAGCCGATGGTTGATCATGATCTCCGGAGAAGGGGGGAGGGGGTGCCTTGCTCTTGCCCCGAGGGTTTCCGTTACTGTTTTGGGCTTGCTTTAGTCCTGGTAGCCGGGGCATCGAGGGCCCGCTGCCTCCACCCAGCCCGCACCTGGCCCTTAAGGCCTTCCTACGGTGGCGACCGCAGGATTAGTTGGGGACGAGGGGTTTACCAAGGGCATGGTTTGGATGGGAACTAGATGGTGCTATTTGGGTCCTGTTCTGGGGAGGGTGGGCAGGGGTTTGGTTAGAATAAGAGTTGTTGAGTTTTGGTTGGGGAAAATGGCCGCCATCAGTGATGGGTTGATTGTTGTTCGTTCTTTGTTGGGACCCAGATGGGGAGACTTTGCACAAACAGTATGGGACAATGGCTGAGGTTGCTAATGTGAAATGTATTACTTGGAACGTGCGGGGGCTTCACACCATGTCTAGGCGGCACAAAGTCCACGCTTATTTAGTGCGTAGGGGAATACAAATGGCGCTGCTGCAGGAGACCCATCTGAACAAGGCGGAAGGGGCGGCGCTACAGCGTAGGTGGAGGGGGCAGGTCTTTTACACATCGTACTCCGCGTATGCCAGGGGGGGCGCTAATTTGGATTAGAGCTGGGGTTCCCTTCCAGGTCACAAACTCAGTGGTGGATCCAGAAGGGCGCTACGTGGCCATCTCGGGCACTCTGGGGGGGAGGGACCTAAACGTTTGCTGTGTATACGCACCTAACATGGACCAGATTGCCTTCCTTTCCAGGTTATCGGGCTCGTTGGCCCACTTTTTCACTGGACCCCTCCTGCTCGGTGGGGATTTCAATTCAGTAGTGGATGTGGAGACCGATCGCTCGCACCCGCCCCTCCCTGACTCTCCGGTCTGCCGTGTGGCTAAGGGTCGTAGGGACTGGCAGCTACGCTGGGGTTTGACGGATATTTGGAGGGCGCAACACCCCGACACTAGAGACTATTCCTACTTCTCGGGCCTACACGAGTTACACGTTATGTTGGACGGATTTCTTGGCTCGACTGAACTGGTTTCAGCAGCGGTCCGTTCCGAATATTTAACTAGGACCATCTCGGACCATAACCCCCTCCTGCTGGCCCTTCGCTGGTTTCCTGGGGCGCCGGCGGTGCCCACCTGGAAGTTACGTCCCGAGGTCCTCGAGGACACTGTATTCAAAGCGGACTTAGGGGATAAGATCGCGGAGTATTTCGCGTCCAACAGGGGCACTGCGAGTTTGAGAGCGCTGGAATGGGACGCTTTTAAGGTGGTGGTGAGGGGTTATTGCATCACCAAGAGGGTAGGTATGAGGCGGGTTATCCTCGATGACTTAGATGTTGCCGATCGGAGGCTCCGTGAGTTGGAACTCCGCCGCCCCGGACACCCTGAACTTCAGGGACGCACGGAGGAGGCGAAGGAGGCGGTGACGGCAGAGGTTGAGCGGCTGCGCTGCTTCGACTACAAGGCCTATACGGTTAGATCCCTCGCAGAGGGGGATAGGTCGAGCGCATTGTTGGCGTGGCTGGCTAACCCTACGCGCCAGACCTCACTGACGACGTCCATGCGCATGGCGGACGGGACCGTGGTGCACTCTCAGCCGGAGATTCTGAGCTGCTACCGGCACTACTACGATCAGCTGTATCGCAGTCGTTCAGCCAGGGACCCTGACCTTCTCGAGGATTATCTACGGCCCCTGGAGCTCCCAACGGTGGAGCCTGACGTAGCGAAAGCCCTGGGGTCCGATATCGAACTGGGGGAGATCCGCAGCGCCATTAAAAAGATGGCACGGAACAAGACCCCGGGCCTAGATGGCCTCCCTGTGGAATTTTACGCAGCCTACGCTGACCTCCTAGCCCCGAGACTGGTGATCGTATATAGAGAGGCGAAGAGGCTTGGCCGGCTCCCCGGCTCGATGCGCGAGGCCTTGGTGGTTCCCCTCCTCAAGCCGGGACGGGACTCGGCCGATCCGGCGTCCTACCGTCCCTTATCGATGCTGACGGTCGATTATAAGATTCTGAGCAGCATCTTGGCCTCGAGGCTGCTGGGCCACATGAGCTCCCTGGTACATGAAGACCAGGCTGGGTTCATCCCCAAGCGAAACACGACCATGAACATCCGTAGGTTGTTCCGCTTGCTGGGGGAACCGCTCGTGGACGCTCCGTGCCCGGTGGTCCTATCGGTAGATTTAGAGAAGGCATTTGATAGCCTGGAATGGGACTACCTGCACACTGTGTTACGGCGGTTCGGCCTCGGCGAGGGTTTCATCAGATGGACCACGGTCTTGTATACCTCTGTATCGGCCAGGGTTCGGGCAGGCCCGTTAATTTCCTCACAGTACCCGGTGGAGAGAGGCACGAGACAGGGCTGCTCGCTATCCCCACTTCTCTTCGCGCTGGCGGTGGAGCCTCTCGCGTTGCTACTCCGATCGGGGGCTCATTATAATGGCTTCTGGACACCTTCGGGCCCACACTATATTTCGCTATATACCGATGACCTGTTGCTCTTCCTTGAAGACCCGGTTGTTGCCCTGCATGGAGCTGCGACGGCGCTCACGGCGTTTGGGGAGGTCTCGGGCCTCCGGGTGAATTGGGCTAAGACATGCCTTTTCCCGGTTCGCAGAGGCACCCCTAGCCCTGTTCTCAATAGAGAGATTAGATGGGAACCTGACTGCTTTAGGTACCTGGGAGTGTATGTCTATCATGAACCATCTGACCTCCTAGACGGAAACATTGCCAGATGCAGTCGAGCGCTACGGGGTAATATGGACTTCTGGGCTACGCTACCGCTCTCGATGGCGGGGCGGATCGCTCTGCTCAAAATGGTGGCGCTTCCCCGGTTGCTGTATTATTTCCGAGCGCTACCGATCTGGATCCCGCCGGCCACATTTAGGCTCCTACGATCAATGATAGTCGGATTCCTCTGGGGCTCGGGCCGCCAAAGGGTGGCCCTTAAGACCCTGATGAGGCCGAAAGCCGAGGGTGGGCTGGCGGTGCCGGACTTTGAGAAATACTATCTAGCGATGCAGCTCCAGACCCTCACCCAGGAAATCGCCAGGGAATTCCGGGGCCCGGAGGACAGAAGAGGTACGGGGATGGCCAGGCATGTTCTCTCCTTCCCAGCGCTATGACAACGTTTGGCCTTGCAAGACCTGTCGCTGGAGGAGAGGACCATTCGCCTGTGTTGGAACCGAGCCCACGCCCGGGGCCAACTGCGAATACCGTATGCGCCTGAAATACCTTTAGGGATGTTGACGGCCTTGCCCCATGGCGGTGATTGGTCACGGTTGGCGGACTGGGAGGCCGCGGGACTGCAGTTGGTGGGGGACCTCTATGAGGATGGGGCGCTCTTGCCCTTTCAGGAGCTCATTGACCGCTTCGAGGTTCCCCGCGGAGACTTTCTATTGCACTCGGCCCTGGTCCGAGCGATCCAGGCGCACTGGATCGGCGGGCAAGAGGAGCCCCCTACGTCTCCGGTGTGCCAATATGTCATGATGTCTGCGGGCACGGTGAAGGCGGTCACTTGCCTCTACGGTAGACTGATCAATGAGGGGCTGACCCCCCTCACGACCTTGAGAGCCCGTTGGGAGGCAGACATAGGCAAGGAGATCCCGGAGACGACCTGGTCCCAACTCGTGCGGCGAGCTTGGAAGGGCACGCGCCACGCCCGCTTTCAGTTGGTCCACTATTACGTACTCCATAGAGCATACTTGACCCCGGCGAAAATCCAACAGTATTTCGCCACGGGCTCGGCGAACTGCCCCAGATGCCCGGCGCCGGAGGCGGACCTCCTCCATATGTTGTGGGCCTGCCCGGGATTGTCCTCCTACTGGATGGAAGTGGGGAAGACCCTGCAGGAGGTGACATGGAGATCCTTATCGGTCGATGCGGCAGTGGGACTCTTACATTGGTTTCCACATACCCCCAAAAACAAAATTTCCAGCAAATTCATTGATTTGGGGCTTCTCCTAGCTAAACGAGAGGTGACCAGGAATTGGAAGGCACGGGCTGGTCCGACTGGGAGCAGGTGGCACAGCGAACTCTTGAAGTGGGCAGCGGGAGAAAGCACGCTGAGATACCAACTAGCTGGGAGACAGCATAACGAGAAGGCGCAGGAGGCAGCGCTAGAATGGGAGACATTAGTGCAGGCCCTCAGGGACTATTGCGCCCCCAGCGACTCTGACAGTGAGGGAGCAACGCGCCCCGAGTCCCGATAGGCGATTGCAATTCATGTTCTGATACTCTCCTCATGGGTCCTCTCATGAATCCTACTGCGGCTGCTACCATACACTGATGGCGGGGTTGGGTTGGGTAGGGGTTATTTGGGTTATAGTGTTTTATGGGAGGGGTTTTCTTTGGGGGTTTTATAGGCTTGTTTAGAAAAGCAGATGACGGACAGTGGATTATCCGGACCAGCTTTGCTTTCCTGCTGAGCCCCCATTGGACTTTGCCGCCCGACCTTTGGGTTGTGGGCTGAATGGCTGTATATGGGTACATGCTGCTGGGGGATGGTGGGATGCAGTTCATTGATTTTATTGGATTTATACTGCTGGTCGTATATATGTAACAATTTGCTAATTCCTGCAATAAAAATATATTTTAAAAAAAAAAAATGAATAAACAAGATCAGCTTGTCTTTCTAAATCTAATTTTATTAACTTTATTTTCCATAAAGAAAAAGCATTTACGTTTAGAATCTTTATTTTATAAGCAAATAAGAAAGCAGCATTTTAATAAGGAAATGAATTTAAACTGACATCTTCAAAGCAAGTTCAGAATCATGAAATATTAGCAGAATAACAGTTTCCATTCCCTAAGTCTATTTCCCTGACTATTTCTCACTTTACCTAAAAAGAAAAGAATCATTTAAAATCTGCTGTCCTTACATGCGCCAAAGGTCCATCAGCATGTCACGTCATTCAGGAATCGGAAAGTAAGAGTTTTTTCCTTGCTCATAGTGTCAGACTTTATACCTTTTTCTCTAGCTAAACTTTCTACATTTTACATTCTTTTTAGCAAATCCGAACTTTTCATTGGCTGTCCTGTGTCAGTCTATGATAAAATTATTAGGTCATCTCCGACTCTTGACCAAGTCCAGGCTTCATATCAGCCCTATTGTCTTTCATTTCCATGTCTTTCAGCTTCCCCAAGAAAGATACTTTTTCCTCGAGTTTCGAATGTTGACTTCCTAACCTTGGCAGACATTTCAAGATCCGGTCCTTGAGCCATTTCTCCATGAACACGTTCAACGCAACCAAAGAACTGTTTTTCAATTCACAATGACATTGCAGCAAAAATCTTCACAGCTGCGCATGTGTAAAGAGTTCACTCTGGACAAGCTTTTGCATCTGCAGCTCTGTCAGCCATATTTTCTGAACCATCTTTAGGCCTCACTTTGGAAACTATTATTAAACAAACACAAAACATCAATTAATTAAAGAATTGAAACCCATTCTGATACCCTCCCCTTTTACTAATTAATCCAGTTAATTATGTTACCTAGCAAAAGCACACACAAGCAGCATTATTTTTACTTTTCCTTTTCGAACAGCAGGAACTCCATGAGCTCTTCATCACAGAAAGACATAACATAAGCACATAAAATAAGCACATGCCATTAATTTAACTGCCGCATTTAATACTGACAAAGACATTAGACAATGTTTGTTTATTATTCTTTCTTTGCGTTTGCAACATAGAGCACATTAGTTTATCCCGCGTGTAATGAGGAATGTATTCTTATACTAAGTTGATTAGTAATTTCACCACACGCTTATTAATTAAATTACTCATTAGGGGAGATTAACTTCACAAGTTTGAACAAAATTTTGTTCTTCACCTTGCTCCATCAACTCCCTCATCTGGTGATTTCTAAATCATCAAATAATACCCAAAACTTTTTAAATTTTCAACCCTTGAACATGTTTTGAACTTCCTTAATATTAGTATTTCTAAACTTTAGATTCATCTGGTTTTCTGCATCCCTCATTTTGAGCTCTCCGAAACTCTTCTAATTCTATTTCTTTTTCTTTTCTTAGTTTGCAAATTCTTTTCTTTTCTATTACATGTTTTCTCCTCTTGTGTATCATGCAACTTATTTTTACCAAAAGTATCACTATAGCTATGCTTATTAAAGGAAAAACAATTTTACCTATAATTGAACTACCAATCTCTTGAAACCAGTGTTTAATTACTGCAAATCTTTTACTTAAACGTTCTGAAAAACTCTCGTCTTCTAAAGGTTCTACTTCACTATGTAACTCAGTTATATTTTTTATGTACATCTCTATATTCTGAATTTTGTCAGGTATGTAAGTACAGCAATGTTGAACTTGCAAAATTACACAGACTCCACCCTATTTTGCTAGGAAAATGTCTAGTGCAAGACGATTCTGCATCACCATAGTTCTCAAAGCAATAAGCTCTGTATTCACTAATTGAAATCCACTTGCAGTGTCTGTTGACAATCTATCAACAATTCTAATTTTGTTTGCATTCAGGGTTATTCCTACCATAGGTATTAATACACCAACTATGTCTCCCATTATTTCTGTAAAGCTTTCTCTTCTAAATCTATTCAGTGATTGCTAATTTCAAATGAACCTTTTGCATTTCTATCTACATGAAACATCTTTGGAAAGACTAAACCTACATAACATGCCCCATACCACTGGTCTGGGGGATTGTAATAAGCTTTATTCCCACAAACAAAATAAATTCCAGGAAAAATTGGATCTTTGCCTCCTTTATATCCCCAACCCCCTAAAATACGGTAAGGGTCTTCAAATTGACTTGCACCTACGAAATAATTGTCAAACATAGTATTATCTTTTCTTATACAAAATTTTCCACTAACAGTTTTATCTATGTTAATTGCAACATTTTCATTTCTACCATTAAGCTTTTCATCTTCCATTTGCCAAAATTGTGATTTAACACGTTTTAACATCTCATTTCGCTTGTAAATTGCCCTTCTCTCTTCCACCATATTTAAGAACGACTTCTCTTCTGTTCTCAATTTACATGTTAAATTATTTCTAAAAGCATACTCATAAGTGAGTTCACTAGTTGTTAGGAAACATTCCCTCATCTGTTTAGCATGTTTCACTTTATTCAAGCTATCTACAACTTTTAAATTTGCAAAAATTTCATCAAAATCAGAATATTAATATTCCAAACGTCCAGTCTTATAAAACAAACTAGCTATTACACTACATGTTATACCATAAGTAAGAGGAAGCATATTATATGTAACACCTTCAGACACAGAAGTAGGTAACTTCACACAGATGTAACAGTCTTTTGCGTCCATCACCTTAACATATTCAGGTAAAAATCTTGAAAAGGTATTGCTAGAGAAATCTCCCATAGATCTATCTTGATGAATCTCTGGTTTATGTACAATAATTTTATTAGTCTTATCAATTTCGTCATGATTATCCAAAATTTTACTAGTCATGTTAGCTTTATACATCTCTTTATCTATTCTAAAAGGAAAAATGACAGCTACAATTAACCAAACTAACATTATCATAATTACACATATTGAAGACAATTTGCAGCATCTTTTAAGAATTGAGCATCTCGAATTATTATTAGTATAAGGCATCTTTACTTTCAAACAAAGCCCTAAAAATAAAAATGAAAAATTGAAAAATTACTAAATATACTCCCCTCTTTTTTTTCAGATAACTTTATTTACTAACAGCTTTTCTTCGACCTTATGTCATACATCAATGTGTTTTCCCGCTAACACAATTTCTTCGACCTTGTGTCTCTTAACACAATTTCTTCAACCTTGTGTCACTTAATGAACAAATTCAATCATTATCACTTTCCTCATCTAAATTACCTTGACTACTATTTACTTCTACTACTGGTGGAATTATGATATAGGTCCACTCAGGTGATTTATACTTCTGATTTGGCTTTATTATTCTCTTTGCTCTGCTGTTTATCACTTCTATTTTCTTTCCTGCTTGTTTTTTCTTATTTAAGTCTTCTTCTTTTTGACTTGTGATCTCATTCACCTGCTCCTTTGCTTTATTCACTAATTTAAATTTCAGGCCTTCATTTTCATTTGGCCAATTATCTCCTTTTCTTGTTAACTTCCTTTTCGGTTCCACTAAATTATACTCCACTCTCCAAGCTCTTTTTCTTGATCTTTTCAATTTTGATTCATCTCAACTGTCATCTGTTTCACTTTCTGTGTTATCAGCTGATTCATCAATAATCAGTTTTATTGTGTCAGATTCTTCTTCAGATTCAGGTACTTCTTTACTCGGCAGTCTCACTTTGTTAGGAACAACATCCTTATAGCTGGTACTTGGAATTTCTTCTTCTTCCTCTTCAATTACTTCCAATTCACCAGTTTCAGAATTTTCGATCCTTCTTCCAAAGCTTCCAATCTGCTTTTCAATACTCTCCTGATCTTGATCTTGAATCACTTCTTGTTCAGTTTCCTCTTCTGCTACTTGATCTAGCAGATCTTTATCATTTTCTTCTTCAGAATCTTGTATTACAATCTTTTCATTTTCTTCATTCAGTGCTTCATTTTCCTTTGGATTTTCCAGATGTCGACTTTCTTGTCGATCTTCAGGATCTGGATTTCTTTCAGGCTCTTCTTCTGAATCTGAATCAGCTGCAGTCTCTCCTTCATCTGGATTCTCAGGTGTTGGCACACGTATGGTGTGGCTAGCATGAATCCATCTTTTCAATCCCTTACACTTTACTGCATTTGTCATGACTAATATCACCTGTCTTGCCTTCTGCCACCTTGGTACTAGGCAATTTCTTCTTCGATGTACTTTTGTCCTTACCCAGTCTCCTGGTAACAGATCAGGAGCTTGTTCTTTCTCTTTTGTAAATACTTCAGTTCCTACCTGATGGAACATAAAAATCTCCACGTCAGATAGATTTTTGCAGTAATCCATAATGACGCTATCATTAATGCTCAACAGTTTATCGACTGGAACAAATGCTTGTCTCATGACCCTGCCCATTAAAATCTCATGGGGACTTAATCCTGTTTTTCTATCTGGAATGCTTCTCAAAGACATCAAAACAAGTGGAAGTGCATCTGTCCACTTCATTCCTGTTGCTAAGCACATTTTTGCTATTCTGTTTTTTATTGTACCATTCACTTGCTCAACAACACCTGATGCTTCTGGTCTGTAAGCACAATGTCATTTTTCCTTTATATCCAGTGCTTCACAAATCAATTTAGCAATCTGTTTTCAAAATGTGTGCTGCGATCTGTCTCGATCGACACTGGAAATCCATACCTTGGTATGATTTCTCTCAAAAGCAATTTTGCCACAGTAATTGAATCATTGTGACATGTCGGAAATGCTTCTACCCATCTTGAAAACAAACAGATTATCCCCAAGACATATCTGAGTTTGTTGTGAGGTGGCATGTCAATGAAGTCAAGCTGTATTCTGGTAAATGGACCTCCCTCCCGTACTATGGTTCCCATGCTTACAACAGTTTTTCTGTTTGGGTGGATCTGTTGGCAGATAAGAATCCTTTGACAAAAGGACTCTGCAATTATTCTGAATTTTGGATTGTACCATATTTGCCAAAATAATCTGATCATTGAATCTCTTCCAATATGTCCTGGACCATAATACATGCGTGCCATGTCAGAAATCATACTATCTGGCATTACTGCTCTGTCATCTTTGTAAACCCAAATCTCATCTTCTTCTCTTTGTCTGCATCCTGCTTTTAACCATGTGTCTTTCTCCTCATCCCTCGCCTCGTCTTGCAACTGTTTTACTCCCTGCCAAGTCTCAACTACAGATATTAGCATAAGTGAGTTCAAAACATGTTCATTTTCTTTTTTCCGATTAACTGATACATTATGTTTTGCACAGAATTTTGCTATTGAGTCGGCATATGAGTTTCCTTTTGTGATGTAGTCCTCTCCTCTCTTATGTGCTGTGCATTTAACTACTGCATTTTTTGGTAGCTGAATTCCATCAATTAATCTTTTGATTAGCTGAGCATTTCTTATTGGTGATCCCGCAAAAGTTAAATAACCTCTTTGAGACCACAGCTGGCCATAGTCATGAACTACACCATAACCATATTGACTATCCGTCACTATGGTAATTTTCTGCTCTTTACCCAATTCACATGCACGAATCAAAGCAATTAACTCTGCTACTTGAGCTGAACAAATTCCTTTGAGAGAGGAAGCTTCAATCAAATCTGTAACTGTACACACTGAATATGCTGCACTCAGAACACCTTCATCTGTTCGTAAGCATGAACCATCAACAAACAAAACATAATCTGATTCAGCTAATGGGACATCCTTTAATGTCTTGTCTTAAAATAGATGGACTTTCGGTGTACCCTTGAGGGATTCTACACCATGGTAAAGTACGCTCTTTGAACCGTAACGCAAACATTTGTTGGCTTTCTGGATGCAATGGAACAGTAAAGAATGCATTACATAAATCAATAACTGTATACCATTCTGCATCATGCGGAATCTGATATAAAATTTCCGCTGGATTTGGAACAACTGGACAACATGGAACAACAATTTTATTAACCTTTCTCAAGTCCTGAACAATTCTGAAAGTTCCGTTTGGCTTCATAATTCCCATAATCGGTGAATTACATGGGCTACTCTCGATTTCTTTTAGAACACCTTGTTTTATGAATTTGTCTATTACAGGAGTAACACCTTCAATGACTTCTGCTTTCATTTTATACTAAGGAATGTTTGGATAATCTGCTCCTTGTTTTACTGATATTTGTACTGGGTCTACGTTTTTCATCAAACCCATTTCATTTCCAGTGAAATCCTAAATCTTTATATTCACTGTGTCCTTTAATTCTTCAGGTAAATATATTTTATCAAACACAGGAAATAATTTACTTCCTTCTTCCTCAACCATTGACATTGTTAATTTGTAAAGCCCATCTCCTTCTGGAGTTTGAAGCTCTATACCATCCGGTGAGCAATATATTGCGCAGTTCATTTTACAAAGAATATCCCTACCTAATAGATTTAAAGAACTGCTATCACAAACTACAAATCTATGCATGTCTTTAAATTTACCTATTTCAACTTCAACTGGTTCAGTTAAATCTGTTTTTATTTGCTGATTAGCTACACCTACTACTTGGATTTTATCTCCAGAGAGAGGAAGGTTTTCTATTTCCACTGATCTAACAGTAGAACGGGTAGCACCTGTATCCACTAGGAAAGTAATTTCTACATCATTCCCTTTACCATTTACAAATGGACCAGATTGATCTACCTCAAGAGTGGCTCCAAGAACACACTCTTCCTCCTCTCTCAGGCACCGTCAGAAGTAATCTTCAGATTCACTCCCTCCATCTTCTTTCAACCAATATTATCGAGACACATTCGACACATTCACTCTTGGTAATCTGTTTACCTGTTCACCTCCGCTGAATCCTGTTTCTGTACTGTATCTCTGCAAATTTACACAGTTTGGAAGTGGCGGTTGTGGTAATTGACTTTGCTGAATCACTACCTGTCGCTGTAGCTGTTGCTGTTCATTTATCTCATTCTGCATCTGTGGATTTAATTATGTATTTTTTAAATAAGTTCTGGGCGGATTCTTACACTCACGCTTCCAGTGTCCAATTTCATCGCAATTAAAACATGGGAGTTTCTGTTTTAACTCTTCTATATTTCCCATCAATTTTGGTTTATTATAATTACCTTTAAATTTCCCTTGATTCTGATCAACATTCTTATTTCCTAAAGTTGCTATTTGTTGTTCAGCCACTTTTACCTGTGCCCACATAGCCTTTTCTTTCAGCTTCTTTTGTTTAGCATCTATTTAATCACTACAGTATTTTGCTTTTCTCAAAATATCATCTACTGTGTGTGATTGCAAACCACCTATTCCAGTTCTCACCATTTCACTAATTTCAGGTCTCAAGCCATATACAAATCTTTATATAAAATGGCTCATGTCTTTTTCACTTAAATGTTCATAACCACTGTATTGATAAAATACCAGCAGTAATCTTTCATAAAATGAATGTACTGATTCTTTTGACTCTTGAATTGTTCTATCTATTTTAACCCAATCTATCTCTTTTGGGGGAATCTTGTTTTTCAAAAACACAATTACCTGTTCGTACTTTCTCATTACCTCTGGAGAAGGAGCACCTGTTACTTTATCTCGTTCATATTCTTCTCCATGCCAACCCATAGTAGTTTTATATTCTGTCCAAAGATCTGATGGGACAACTATGTCAAATAATCCATCAAGATCAACCCACAAAACATTTGACACTTTTACAAATCTCTCTACCTATCGATACCATTCTACAGGTTTTTCTCTTAATCGAGGGAAATCATTTGTAAACAGTAAAATGTCCTTTCTTGTCCATGGGACATGCACGTACCCTCCTCCTGCCATTTCTCTCATTGGAAACTCATTTACTACTTTTTCATTTTCTCTGACAGGAAAAGCTAAACTTGTTCTGTCTTCATCTCTTTTCTTTGTCCATTTTGCTCTCCATTTACTTAATTCACCCCATTTTCTCAAAATCACAATTAAGTCTTTTATATGAGTTATTCTTCCTAAAGTATTCATATTTTCAATGTCTTTTTCAGAGAAATCCACTCTATAATTTTTCTTCAAATTTTTCTGCTTGCTTAAATCCATTTCTAATTCAGAAGCCATATCTTCCAATTGATCATATTTAATTTTCGTTTTCCATGTTATGCTTTTGCAAATAAATAATAATTCATCATCCTGATATGCCTTCAAACTGTCAGTTCCAATTGTAACAATTATTATTCCTCTAAATCTGCTTTTAATTTTCCAACCTCAAGTAATTTACATTCTGGAGTTTGTGTTAAATCTATTTTACTCAAACTCTTTTCCGGAGTTCCAGAGTCAGAATCTGCACCAGTTGGAGTTTTACATGACAAACTTTGATTAAAAGTTAAATCAGGCATCATCATTTTCTCTCTGTATATTTCAGACAGGTCTGAATAAAATTTTTCGGTCACTTTCTGTATTTCTGAATTTGATGGAACAGTTAAAGCTGAATGCCTAATTTCCTTTTGGTCAAATACTGGAAGAACAGGTCCAATCGTTACAGGTACTGTTACTGCATCCATGCTTTTTGTTAACTGCTGTATTAATTCATTCTTTGAACGAATATATTCTGAAGTATTTGGTAATGGTAATCCCTCATACCTTTCTGCTCTAATTCCACTTCTTGGGGTTTCATTTCTTTGAACTGGAGTTTCAGTAAAATTACTATTTTCTCCTGATATATTTGAATTATGTCCTGTTTCTACTCTTTCAGGTGTTTTTCTATAATTCAGGTTTGTTTCAGGAGATGTCTCATCAATTATTTCTCTTTGTGGGGCACTTGGAGAAGTCCATGTACAAACATATTGATAAGGTGGCGGTTTTTTAGTATACATTTCTTCTAATACCGCATCTTCTGAATCACTTTCTTCACTAATATTATTTTTCTTTTGGGTACTCTTTTTTCCAATTACCTCATCAATTAATCTCACTGGGTACAAGCCATCACACATGTCTGCACTTCTCCATCGACGCATTCTATCCTGATGTGTTTCTCTATCAAGACCTAATCTTGTTCCCTTTAGTATTTCTCTACTCTCTCGTTCTAATTCATGCATTTCGTCCTCCACTTCAACTAAAGCTTCAAATTGAGTAGGTCTAGGCCTTGGTACAAGTTTCATCATTCTTTCTCTTAAATTTTTCAAAACCGCTATGTTAAATGATCCGTCTTCTGGCCATGCTAACACACCATCATTTTCAGTATACTTCATCCAATTCTCAATCCAAAGACAAGTATGATAACCATATTCACTCAACATATAAGCTGCAGGTGTTTTATAGAAATTTTCTTGTCAGGTTTAATTTTGTTTTTCAATTTCTGAACCCATGAAAGCTTCTTTTTCTCCTTCATGTAATAATAGTCCATGTGTTTAAACAATTTCCCTTACTTCGGAAAAGATCGTAACAACTTCCTTGGTATTCCGCAACACCAACCAATCCGTGCGCAAAACTTACCAATAAACCAATCAGGTTAAGCTTCGTCACTATTTTGCTCAACCAATAGAATTACTGTTTTTCAGGTTGAGCCAATCAGTTGTAAGCTTGCTCAGTCACATGAACCAATCTGTGCTCGAATACTGTGACGTATGTTAGCCAATCACAGCGAGACTCTTGTGACGTATGCTACCGCTGCAGCTACTCTGTCTCTCACTCCACTCCTTAAACTGACCCCTCCTTTACAAAAAATTGTCACAGCACCATATTTACAAAACTGTCAATTGAATTCAGTTAATAACTCCCACAAAACAAACCATTCGTCTGTTTCGCTAAAATAAAGTGATAGCTTTCCAAACATTTAAGTATTCTTTTATGTGAAATAGACAACGCTATTTTCACAGAATATTTAAATTCGTCGATAAAGTAAGGCTACTTTACACTTCTAGAAGGTAATAATGAACTCGTTTCTCTCTAAATGCACATACAGAGATTTTTACACCTCCTTAGAGACAAATTAGAGTTTCACTCGATCGAACATTACAAATTCATTTACGCACATTCATACGGAAAAATCCCTAGCCATTTATACATAAATCTTTAGTAGGACTTTAACCCACTAATAGAAATCCTCACTCGCCAGTAAGTTTTTTCTAGTGTGTGTGTCAATTCAAAGGCAATTAACTGAAAAGGCTCCGCACCAATTTAAATACAAACTATAACAAGACGTTAGCGCTTCTTTCCTTCCGTTGCTTCCCTGAGAAATGGATCCAAAAACTAACAATCCCGCGAGTGGACACAGCGAGACGTGCTTTCTATTACCGCACCCGTGTCTGGGCACGATAATTGAAACCACATGGCCTATTGGTGTCTATTACGCGCATCAAGCACGTAATAGACACCAAAAAGCCGTGGGCGGAGCAACGCGCCCGCCTTTGGCCAATTGCGTGCAGTCTTTTATAAAAAGATGCATGCAAAGGCCAATGGGGTAGCACAAAAGAAATCGCACACGCACAAGCGTGTGCGATTCCTTGGTCAGTGCTGACTCCCCCTTTTTCACCCCCTAAATGTCTTGTGCTGCACACCCACTGCTGCGCACTGCAACGCTTGCCGTGAGACCTAAAAAGGGCCATGGCATTGATTTTCATGCTCACATTTTTTTTTTACTTTGCTTCATCTATAGCCAAACATACCGGAAAAGTGAATAAAAACAGTTATGTGATGCTTGCAGCCACAAGTGTTCTCTATCACACCAACAAGCAACCTTAGTTTATTTAGTGTTTTACCCAGTTGTTTAAGTGGGATGATATTAGGGTGGTCAACTCTCCATTTTCAGTCTCGGGACACTTTGCACTAGATGAGCTGTGGATAAAATATTTTTTCGCATTCGCAATAAGAATTTCCAAACCTATTTCAGTACCAGTGTTTTCGGATTCTATTACAGGACCGGAGGCTTCGGATTATGCTTCTCTTTCTATTTATTTGCTACTCACAGCAGCCAATGAAAACGTTTTATCAAACCAAAAAGCCACTGTTCCTTTTTCCTGAGCCTCTTTCTTTGCTGCTCACGCAGTGTTAAGTGCTGACATTTATCTTTATGAGCTTGTTGTATTATGCACGCAGTGCGGTATTGAAATAATGCGATACACGTTAATGTTTGTCACTTGGTTACGCTGTGCCATGGATATGCGTTTTTGACACTTGCTGGGTGATTGACCTTCGGGCAGACGAGCGAAAGACTCCCGCTGGGAGCAGAGGTACTGTGCTGTCCCCAGCAGCGTTTTAGCAGTGAAATTGACTGTGCTCTCTTGCCCTTCACCGCTGGTGGCTTTCCCTAACTGCCGGGTGCGGTACAGAGCCATTAATGCTACAACATGCATGGCCCAATTGGGCGCGTCCCCTGCAGGCTCAGAATAGCCTGGAACTTTCACCGAGCAGTTATTTGCCTTACGCCTGACCGGCTGCAATAATCGCTTGGCCCAGGAGGCTTGGGCCAGGAGTGAGCACACGCTCCTTTGAATTGATAATTGGCTCTTACGCCCTGGTGGGCTGGTATAATCAGGAAAACAGCACTGCTGAGGAGCTAGGTACCTGTAGATTTAATTGTTGGCGTGCATGTGGGTTGGCTCCCCCCCTGACTCCTCCAGTTTTATAGACATTGCAACTCAATATATAGACATCCTTAAAAATGTGCAATAGAAGAGTGGGTAAGAGATGAGGAGGAGGAGACCTATCCTGAAGAGCAACAGGAGAACCTCTTGGAAGATAATATTGTTGACGCTCTTGTCCAGCAGTCTGTCAACAGGACCATAGAGAAAGGAGTCCCTAATACTGTGCAGCAAGCCTTGGCAGCCAGCTTAAAGCCCATTACTAAGAAGCTAGAGAGCTTCGCAAAGAGGCATGGATTCCAGTCCCCTACTGATACTCAAACTGATGACAGCGCAGGCTAGTCTAAACCACGGCCATGGCCCCATTCTGATGCATTTACAATTTGCCAAAAGTTAATGCTCCTGATCATGGGTATTCCAACCCAGCCAGTACCGCCGGTGGTAAAGCAAAGCGCAAGGAGAAGGTGTACACGAACACTGACACCACAGGCACAGACACCACTGACGATGAGGTTCCTCCCAAGAAAAGAGCTAGAAAGGTAGCAGACAAGATACCCAACACAAATCCACAGAATCCTAACACTCCATTCACATTTAACCCACATCCACATTTAATCAGCTATTGCAGATATTGTACATCCGCACTCCTCTGACTGGGCCCCTACACCAGAGGTGGCAGATTATTTATACAACAACCTGAGAAAGGGATTCGACAAGAAGTGAGCAACAGACTGCGTTCTGAGTGTCCTCGGCCAGATATTCCAGATAAGGTGGCAGAGACACCAGAAATTGACGCTAGCCTCCTCACTTTCCTTAAGAAATTTGCGAAGGATCCCAAAAAAGGGATTGAATGTGCCTAGCGGGGCTGCCAGGATAAGCTTTTAGACGTAGCAGGACCCTTAGATAAAATACTCGAGATGGCCTTGGTAGCCAAAGAATCTGCAATGCCAGTAGACCCAGATGTCTTAGCAGGCTGGACGCAGAGAGCGGTATGCCTCCTGGGCTACGCCAATTGCGCCATCTCTACTGAGAGACGCAAGTCCTTATTAATGAGGATGGACTTCAAATTAACGGAGTTAACGTCAGGCGAACCAGACCCTTCAGCAGAGGGTAACCTCTTTGGAGATAGAATTGTCAAAGACGTCTCTAAATATGTGGGTACGTTCACATCATCTGGACAAGGCATGATCTGGAATTAAACAAGTTTTTCAAGCAGACCTTTTTAATAGGGCCATGCGAGGCAGAGGACGCTTGCCAGGCCGCCTGTACTACCAAGGTCCTTCCAGAGGCGACTACGGACGTGTCCTGGAGAGTGGGATTCCACCAGAGGAGGGACCTTTTATCCCACGAGGAAAAGATTCAAAAGAAGGAGGTTTAACAGGGGCGGACACCGGGCCAGGTTCCAAGCCCAAAATTTACAGGTTAGTATTAAATTTGAGGGAGTTCAACCACTTTATGACCTACAAACACTTCAAGGTGGAAGGCATCCATCTCTTAAAGATTTATTAAAAGAAGGAGATTGGATGGGCAGGTTAGACCTGAAGGATGCCTATCTGACAATTCCTACTTTTCCTCCCCATCGGCGCTTCCTACAATTCCAATGTCGAGACAGATGGATGAAGTATTTGGACCTTAATTTTGGGCTTTCCTCAGCTCTCTGGTGCTCCACCAAGGTGATGAAACCGGTGATTGCTCACCTATGGGAACAGGGCATTTGCATGATTGTATAATAATAATAATAAAAGAGTTTCTAATGCACATAGTTATACTACACAGTATGTCCCTGCGCTGCAGCTAGTTACCCGTCCCGGACAGATTGCGTAGGATGAAAAAGCCGTCCCTTACAGAGGCATTATTTTTGGAAGAGTCATGTTTTTAGTTTTTTCAGAAGATCCCCTCCGATGGTTCAGACCTGAGTGACTGCGGAAGGTCATTCCAGAGTTTGGCGGCCAGACATCTGAAAGCTCTTTCCCCCATCCGCGCTCTTTTGATTACTGGTAGTTCTACCCTTCCTGTTCCCACAGATCTCAGAGCCCTGGTAGGTATGTAAGGAGTCAGTAGATTGTGGAGGTAGGTCTGGCCCTCACCCTGCAGGATACGGTGACTAACGCATAATGTTTTGAATACAATTCTCTCCCTAACCAGGAGCCAGTGTAGCGTTGCAAGAACAGTCTTGGATGGAGCTCTTCTGGGTAGCCTTAGAACAAGGCGAGCTGCTGCATTTTGAATGCCCCGTAGTCTTTCAACACACCTCCTATTTTCCCCCAGGTACAGCGTATTCCAGGCGCGATGTCACCAGAGCATGGACTAGCATTTTTCTGGCGGCTGCAGGGAGCACATCTAGTGTCTTCCGGGGGACCTTCATTATTCCGAAACATTTTCCAGCAACCACCCTGGTGTGGTGGTCGAAGGAGAGTTTCGGTCCAACCATATCCCCAAGTTCTTAACCTGTATCTTGTGAACTGCGGTGAAGCCCACGGACTGGGGCCAGCACCTAGAGGTCCATATAGATGGCGTCCTGCCAACTATTAAAACCTCTGTCTTTTTTCCATTCAACTTAAGGCAATTGCTAGCCATCGAGACCTCTAGCTCCTGTAAGCTAGTGGAGAAATTGATGGCTGCCTTGTCATGGGCTTGGGATAGGGATACCACTAATTGCGCGTCATCCGCATATGACGTTGCACAGACAAAATATCGACTCCAAAATATCGACTGGACATAATATCGACTTTTAAATATAGACTGGACAAAATATCGACTGGACAGAATATCGACTACAAAAATATCGTTTTTAAGGTAAGTGAAGTAATATCGACTGTGTAAAATATAGATAGCAAAAATATCGAATTTTTAATAATATATAATATTTTATAGTGTATTTTTATGTAATAATATGTGTGCAAAGTGTGTATTAATGTAATAAATAATTTTATTAAAAGAATTTTGTTTTAATATTAATTGCGTAATGTAATTCAGTAGCGGGTTGTGGGTTTATAGGGGAATAGGGTGGGAAGTAATTTAATTATAATTAATTAAATATGTAGATTAATTAATTGATATTAATGTAACATTAATTGTAAATTAATGTATATGTGTTAATTAATTTAATAATAATTGCAAATTAATTAATAATAATTGATTAATTGGTAAATATGTAAAGTTTACTAATTTAATGCAGTAGCGGGTTGTGGGATTATAGGGGAATAGGGTGGGAAGTAATTTAATTAATAATATTCAAATATGTTAATATATTTATTGATAGTAATTAGTAAATAATTGATAATAAATTTATATGTGTTAATTAATTAAATAGTAATTGTTAATAATTTTATATTAATTGATTAATTTGTTAATATGTGATTTTTACAAATTTAATTATTACAACTACGCTTTCCAACGCTTTCCCTACTGTTGCACCCACTGGAGTTGGAATAGTAATTTTAACCCCTACGCTATCCAACGCTTTCCCTACTGTTGCACCCACTGGAGTGGGAATAGTAATTTTAACCCCTACGCTATCCAACACTTTCCCTACTGTTGCACCCACTGGAGTGGGAATAGTAATTTTAACCCCTACGCTATCCAACTCTTTCCCTACTGTTGCACCCACTGGAGTTGGAATAGTAATTTTAACCCCTACGCTATCCAACGCTTTCCCTACTGTTGCACCCACTGGAGTGGGAATAGTAATTTTAACCCCTACGCTATCCAACACTTTCCCTACTGTTGCACCCACTGGAGTGGGAATAGTGATTTTAACCCCTACGCTATCCAACGCTTTCCCTACTGTTGCACCCACTGGAGTTGGAATAGTAATTTTAACCCCTACGCTATCCAACGCTTTCCCTAGTGTTGCACCCACTGGAGTGGGAATAGTAATTTTAACCCCTACGCTATCCAACACTTTCCCTACTGTTGCACCCACTGGAGTGGGAATAGTAATTTTAACCCCTACGCTATCCAACGCTTTCCCTACTGTTGCACCCACTGGAGTTGGAATAGTAATTTTAACCCCTACGCTATCCAATGCTTTCCCTACGCTTGCACTCTTTGGAGTGGGAATAGTATTTTTTACACTTCTGGTATCGTACGGTAATATAATAGTATCTTATTTAATTATAGTATGTTACTATATATATATGTTTTAACAAATAAGATTGTAAAAAATTATTTTTATTAATTTCATTTATTATTTAATTATCATAAGTTAATTTAAGTATTTTTAAGTATATTTTAGTAATTAAATTTTAATATTAATTTAATTAAACACTGTTTTTAATAAAGTCGATATTTTTTACAACTATATTATTGTAAACAATATTTTGTACTCGATATTTTTGTACTTACCTGTTTGTAGATACAAACTCGATATTTTGACTGTCGATATTTTGTCCACAATATTTTTGCAAGTCGATATTTTGTCCCTCGATATTATTTCAGTGATCCGCATATGACACAACACTGATGTCGGATTTTACAATTAGGTCTGCTAAGGGAGACATATTTAAATTAAAAAGGGTGGGACTAAGGATGGACCGCTGGGGTACTCCTTGTGTCAGCCTAATGCTTTTCGAGTAGAACGGTCTGTGCGACACTTGGAAGCTCCAATCTTCTAAGAAGGATCTCATCCATTCCAAGGCCCTTTTATCCAGCCCTCCCTTTTTAAGGCGTTGCAGGAGCAAAGAGTGGTTGACGGTATTGAAAGCGGCGCTGAGGTCAAGTGGCAACAGCGCCACCGTCATGCCTTCATCTGCATGGCTACGTATTGTTTCCGTGGATATCAACAGAGCTGACTCCGTTGAATATGAGGCCCGAAATCCTGACTGAGTGGGATGTAGTAGGTTATGCTCATTCATGTACAAAGGTTAATTGTATGTTTACCACCTTCTCTGCGATTTTGGCAAAGTATGGAAGGAGCGAGACTGGTGGGTAATTATCCAACTGGCTTGCCATCACCCCTGGTTATTTAGGTCTCGACTATTCTATCCTGTTAGGGATTTAATTGGCGAGATTAAAGTAAGCAGTCCGAAAGTCTACCTAGCCTGCGGATCACGTACAGTTCATGTGAGGCAGGCGTGTGGGGCAGGCGCTCGAGGCAGGCGCGTGCACATCAAACACCATAGGGCTTGGCATCCGACTTCAAAGGAAGCCGCTCGCACACCACCATTTGTCTGAGCCTCGGAATCAGACTTCAAAGGAATCCGCTCCCAAGCCGCTCCTCCGCCCCCCCCACCCCATCAGACTTCAAAGAGATGTGCTCCCGCTCCCATGCCCCCCTCCCACCACAGCAATGCAGAGAGCTTGGTTTTTTTGCATCCATTTCGCGGGGTAGCCGTGTTTTGTTCGGCGTTCTCTGCACCTTTCTCGTTTTTTTTTCTGGACGAAAGTGAGAGCCTACCGTGCTTGTTTACAGTAGCCTTGCTCCTCAAATGCTGTTGCTGTGTTGCCATCTCACTAGGGACACAGCTTGAAAACACTCGACTTGCTAGCTGCAATGCTACATCCGCTATGCTTTGCCTCTAGACACATTGATCCCTCGCAGACTGTGTTGACTCTACCCCTCCTGATTCTGAAACTGACCAACGCAGTCACCACACAGTCTCTTCTCTCTGTCTTATGATGTCTGCCCTGCCACCATTTACTTCGGACCCTCACCCTCACACCTCCTTACCCTCACACACCCTCACACCCTTTCACCCTCACACACCCTCACACACCCTCACTCACTCTCACACCCTCAAATACCCTCACTCACACCCTCACCCTCATCTTCCTCACCCTCACAACCCTCTCACCCTCTATCACCCTCACCCCCTCACACCCCCACACACACTAACCCTCACACCCCCTCACCCTCAAACCCCCTCACCCTCACATACCTTCTCACTCTCACAACCCCTCACTCTCATACCCCCTCACCCTCACAGCCCCTCATATGCCCTCACCCTCACAACCCTCACCCTCACTCACCCTCTCACCCTCACACACCCTCTCACCCTCACACACCCTCTCACCCACCCTCACACCCCCTCACCCTCACACACACCCTCACTCACCCTCTCACCCACCCTCACCCACCCTCACACACCCTTTCACCCTAACACACCCTCTCACCCTCACACACCCGTCTCACCCACCCTCACCCTCACACATCCTCACACCCTCACACACATCCTCACCCTCACACCCCCTCACCCTCACACACCCTCACCCTCAGACCCCCTCACACCCCACACCCCCTCACCTTCACCCTCACACACCCCTCACACCCCTTCACTCTCACACCCCCTCACCCTTACCCTCACAACCCCTCACACACCCTCATCCTCACACACCCTCACACCCCCTCACCCTCACACCCCCACACCCTCACCCTCACACACCCTCTCACCCTCACAACCCCTCACCCTCACACCCCTCACCCTCACACACCCTCACCATCACACCCCCTCACACACACTCTCACCCTCACACCCCCTCACCCCGTCACCCTCACCCCCGTCACTGTCACCCTCCCTCACCCTCACCCTCACACCCCCTCACCCTCACCCCCTCCCCTCACACTCTCACCCTTACCCCCTCACCCTACAACTCCACACACTCACCCTCACAACCCCACACCCTCCCCCTCACACACCCTCACACCCCCTCACCCTCACACCACCTCACCCTCACACCCCCACACCCTTGACCCCTCACCCACCCCCTCACCCTCACACACCCTCATCCTCACACCCTCACTCACCCTCACCCTCACACCCCTCACCCTCAAATCCCCTCACCCTCACACACCCTCACACTCACACACCCTCACACCCCCTCGCCCTCACACCCCCTCACCCTCACACCCCCTCACCCTCACACACCCTCACACACCCTCACTCACCCTCACACACCCTCAGTCACCCTCACTCACCCTCACACCCCTGCACCCTCTCACCCTGACTCACCCTCACACCCCCTTAACCTCACACCCCCTCCCCCTCACACTCCCTCACCCCCTCAACCCCCCACCCTCACACCCCCTCACCCTCGCACCCCCTCACACCCTCACCCTCACACACCCTCACTCACACACCCTCACCCTCACCCTCACACCGCTTCACCCTCACACCCTCTCACCCTCACACACCCTCACCCTCCCACACCCACACCCTCACACCCCCTCACTCACCCTCACACACCCTCACACAAAAAAGCATAGGATAGCTGTTGAAACCGGCCTCGAGGCGTGGTCCCGCTTCCCCCGCCTGACGGGCCCTGTCCTCCGGGCTGAAGAGACCCTCTCCAACCCTGCATGAGGGCCGCCACCATGGGCGACCCCCGCGCTCCCCCCATCAGGACATGATGACTCCGACTGGCCCACACTACGGGCCCGATACCTATACTGGGCCACCCATCCAGGCCTCTTGGCCTCGGCCTGACCCGGCCCCAACGCAGCCCCAACATCAAGGTACCAAGATCCGCCCAGGTGGTAAATCGGCCACTTGGCACCTCACGGAAGATGAGAGTTTCGATGGGCCTTCAGCCGCCCCCGGACGCCGGGTTTCGATCGCCCTCCTGCCTCCCCCCATCAGGACATGACGACTCCGACTCGCCCACACTACGGGCCCGATACCTATACTGGGCCACCCTCACAGGCCTCGACTCCATCTTGGGCCTCCCTCATCCAGGCCTCTTGGCCTCGGCCCGGCCCCAACGCAGCCCCAACATCGAGGCACCAAGATCCGCCCAGGTGGTAAATCGGCACCTCACTGAGGATGAGAGTTTCGATGGGCCTTCAGCCGCCCCCGGACGCCGGGTTTCGATTGCCCTCCTGCCTCCCTGGGCGCTGGCTCCACCCCCCTGCTGAGTGTCTGGTAGCTCCCATCCCGGCCCCTCTGGCCCCCAGGTGCGAGGGTCCGGACATCAAAGGACTTCAGACCTATATCTGGGGCAGCCCTGGAATGAGTCGGCAGTTGTATCCTGGAGTCGAGAGTCACCGAGAAGAACTCATTTGAGACCTGCTGGCGCTGCCGCGGTCCAACCTCGCTGAAACCATCTTTGGAGCCCTGCTGGCGCTGCCGCGGCCCTTCCTCGCTGAAATCATCTTTGGAGCCCTGCTGGCGCTTCCGCGGCCCATCCTCGCTGAAACCATCTTTGGAGCCCTGCTGGCGCTGCCACGGCCCATCCTCGCTGAAACCATCTTTGGAGACCTGCTGGCACTGCCGCGGTCCAAGCTCGCTGAAACCATCTTTGGAGCCCTGCTGGCGCTGCCGCGGTCCATCCTCGCTGAAACCATCTTTGGAGACCTGCTGGCGCTGCCGCGGTCCAACCTCGCTGAAACCATCTTTGGAGACCTGCTGGCGCTGCCGCGGCCCGACTCTAGGTAAACCCCCAGTCGGCTCGAGGATTGAGATCTGAGCGCGGGGTATCCCCGTACCCGACTGGTACCAAGACTGTCCCGCTACCCTATTCCCCCAGCTACCAAAGACTTTGAGGATCCCTCAATCCCCTTGTGCTGTATTGCTAAGATAACCTGCCTAGTTTACTGATAAAGACTTTGAGAACCTATCCTTGTGTGGTGTCCGTCTGTAGTGGCGTAGTGTTCGACCTGTACGATCCTAAGAGAGGAACCTCACTCGGAGGCCTCTCGACCGCGCTCGGCCAGTTCTCAGAGGAGGGGTGAGACTTGGGGTGGTCTGGCAGGGAGCCCTTGCCCTCCCCCCTAAGGTCGCCTTTCTAACATTGGTGGCAGCGGTGGGATCCGAGCCGACGCAGATCGTACAGAGAACGACTCAACCACTACTAACAGAAACACACGACCATGACTACCAAGGAAACCAGACCAACCGCAGAATTCCAGATGGAACGGCTAGAAGACTACAGCCACAAAGAATTAAAACAATTCTGCAAACACCTGGGCATAGCTACCACTGGACTAAGCACCAAGGACGATTTCAAGCAGGCCCTGCAAACTTGGGTGGACACAGGTGTAACGCCACCCCAGAACGAAGTTATCACGATCCCCGATACCCAGCCAGAAGCTATCGCAACTCCAGCGGAGGAAAGAAATGACAACATGAGCATGGGCCTCTCCCATGAAGATGCCCGAGAGCGAGTGAAAAGGCGGCTCCACGAGTTGGAGCTGGCACGACTCCGTCTGGATGGAGAACTACAGTTGGCCGAGAAAAAGATAGCCCTTGAGCAATTACGACTACAAGGGGACCTAGAGGAGAAAAGAAAGCAGAGGGATTTAGAGGAGAAGAGGCTGGCGTACGAGCATGAGCGGGGTTTAAAAGAA
Source organism: Lissotriton vulgaris (assembly GCF_964263255.1). Lineage (NCBI taxonomy): Eukaryota > Metazoa > Chordata > Amphibia > Caudata > Salamandridae > Lissotriton > Lissotriton vulgaris. The sequence continues at coordinate 1,558,966,991 of NC_141693.1, forward strand.
CTCGAGATCAAAGCCAAAAGCGGGGTGGCTGGTGCGTCCGAGAGCCGGAGCCCACCTCCCCCGGCAGACACCAAGGTCCACATCCCCAAGGATGTCGCCAGAGAGTACTATAAAAACGACAACATCCAACAATGGTTTAAAGCCTACGAAGTAGCCATGACCTCACACTGGATACCGCAAAAAGACTGGGGTGTCGGATTGTGGGGGAGATTCGTCAACGAAGGGAGAGACGCCCTACTACAGCTTCCCGACACCGAAATGACCTCCTACGAGCACATGAAAGCCGCCCTTCTTACGCGCTATGGACTCACTCCCGAGATGTACCGGCAGAGATTCCGAGACTGTAAGAGAATCCCCGGTACTACCTGGGTGGAGTACGTGAACTACTACAGCAGAGCCTTAGAGGGGTGGATTAAAGGCAGCCAAGTCACCACCTATGAGCAACTGTTCAATCTCATCGTATGGGAGCACCTCTCCAACAACTGTTTTGTCGAGCTCAGGCAGCATCTCCTGGACAGCAAACTGACCGAGCCCCGTAAACTGGCCATCAAAGCCGATCGCTGGGAAAGCACCCGGGTCTTCAGAAACTCGATGGGAGACCCAGGCAGAACCCACCCGGGGTCCCACCGTCCGCGAGGCGGAGGAGCCGGACAGACACGGAACCGGGACGCCCCCGCGGTGCCGTTCCCGACCAACACTTCGCCCTCCCTGGGCCGGGGAGGAGCCCCTTTAGCCCGGCCAGGGCCCCGCTCAAACGTCGTCTGCCACAAATGTCAGCGACCTGGTCATTATGCCAATGGCCCCAACTGCCCGATGAACCAGCGACTCGGCACAACTGGGCCGCCACCCCGCCAGATCGCCACCGCCTCCCTGGTAGAGGAGACGGGCGAGGAAGAGAACTATGACCCAGAACTGACCAAGTGCGAGCCCGCCGCCATGTCCCTGGTATGTCTGGGCGAAAGAGACATGGTCCCCCGGGCCCCGATCCCGGCCAACACTCAGAAGTACAGCCAGTGGGTCACCATTAATGGACACCAGGCCGAAGCCCTCCGCAACACGGGAGCCAGCGTGATGGCCGTACGTAGCCACCTGGTGACCCCCGACCAGATCCTGCCCAATGTACTGTGCCCAGTACGGTCCGCAGACAATTCTGAAAGCCTGTGCCAGATGGCTCGCATTCCCTTCGAGTGGGGGGGAGTATCGGGCCTACGAAGGTGACCGTCCGGGATGATGCCCCCGTTGACTGCCTCCTCGGAAACGATCTGGAAAGTTCCCCCTGGGCGGACGTCGAGCGAAGAGAGCATCTGGGGATGCTCGGCCTCCCTGAATGGGCCTGTGCGGCCACCCGATCCATGACCGCCCGGGCCACCCCCCCGTAGAAGAGCCGGAGTGGCCCGAACCTCCACCACCCGCCGTCTCCGAAGACTCCGACCCTGAGGCCGGACCCCAGGATCCCAACCATGAAGAGATCATCCCACTCCACGACCTTCCGGAACTAGCCCAGTGGCACCAAGAAGGTGGCCCCACACGAGAACAATTCTGACAGGAACAGAAGACCTGTCCCTCCCTCGAGGGGATGTGACAACAAGCCGCCGCTCAAAGCACCGGAGACTCTTCGGGGTCACACTGGGTCTATTGGGACAACGACCTCCTCTACAGTGAGCATAAAATTGCCGAGCTAGGGGCCAGCCGGGTGCTGGTGGTTCCCCTCCGGTTCCGAGACTTTCTCCTGCATCTAGCGCATGATGTGCCCCTCGCCGGGCACCTGGGGCAGGACAAGACATACAGCCGCCTGGTGACCCATTTCTACTGGCTCAAGATGAGGAACGATGTGAGCAATCACTGCCGGACTTGCCCCACCTGCCAAGCCAGCAGGAAGAGTGGCGGAAAACTAAGAGCCCCTCTACAACCGTTTCCCGTCGTCAACACTCCCTTCGAGCGGGTGGGGATCAATATTGTGGGGCCCCTGGAACCCCGAACATCCCAAGGTCACCGGTTCATCCTCGTCCTGGTGGACCATGCCACCCGCTATCCCGAAGCCATCCCTCTCCGGACCGTGACGGCGCCCATAGTGGGCCGGGCCCTAATGGGGATCTTCTCCCGGGTGGGCTTCCCCCGAGACGTCGTCAGTGACCGGGGGACGAACTTCATCTCCCGCTACATGAAGTCCTTGTGGCAACAATGTGGGGTCACGTACAAGTTTACGACCCCCTATCACCCCCAAGGGAACGGACTGGTGGAACGCTTCAATCGAACCCTCAAGGGAATGATCATGGGCCTGGAGGAGCCCTTACGACGCGAGTGGGATGTGTTGCTGCCCTGCCTTCTCTTCAGCCCCTTCGAACTGTTATACGGTCACCCCTTCCGGGGTCCCCTAAGCCTGGTCAAAGAAGGCTGGGAGGTGGCCACCCAGGATGCTCCACCCGACGTGTACCGGTACCTCCTAACTCTCCGAAACCAGACTCAGCGGTTCCGGGAACTTGCCAGAACCAACCTCGAGGCCAGCCAAGAAGACATGAGGCGCTGGTATGATCAAAACGCCTCGTCCATTGAGTTTGAGCCCGGCCAACAAGTATGGGTCATGTCCCCGGTCGAACCATGTTCCCTCCAGGACAAGTGGACGGGGCCCTTCAAGGTGGTAGAACGCAAGGGCCCTGTCACATATCTGGTGGACATGGAGTCCCCCAGGAACCCCCTCGGGGTCCTCCATGCCAACAGCCTCAAACCCCACTTTGTCCGATCAGAACGTAGCCTCCTGATGGCTACTGATAGTGGGACCGAAGACGACTCCGAGCCTCTCCCGGACCTCCTAAGCACCTCCGAGAAAGACGGCTCCGTGGAGGGAGTCCACCTCTCCTCCACCCTAACCCCGGAGCAACGCAGAGACTGCAAAGAGCTGTTGGGACAATTTGCGGACCTGTTCTCTCTCACCCCCGGGGTTGCCCCGTGGTGCGTCCACGACGTCGACACCGGGGACAGCCCGCCTGTGCGGCACCGGGCCTACCGAGTCCCTGAACGAGTTCGGGCTTGCATACAGGCCGAAGTAACCAAGATGCTGGCTCTGGGGGTGATCGAACCCTCTGACAGCCCGTGGGCCAGCCCTGTCGTCCTGGTCCCCAAGGCTGCTGCCCCGGGCACGGCTCCCGAGCTCAGGTTCTGTGTGGACTACCGGGGGTTGAACGCCGTTACCCGGACGGACGCCCACCCCATTCCCCGGGCTGATGAACTGATCGGCCGCCTGGGGGCGGCCCGCTACCTGAGCACCTTCGACTTAACCTCCGGCTACTGGCAGATCGGACTCACCCCAGGCGCCCAAGAACGCTCCGCCTTCTCGACCCCCGATGGCCACTACCACTTCAGGGTGATGCCCTTCGGGATGAAGAACGCCCCCGCAACGTTCCAAAGACTGGTAAATAAGGTGTTGGCGGGACTCGAAGCATTCAGCGCTGCCTATCTGGAGGATATAGCAGTCTACAGCCTCCACTGGGATAAACACCTTCAACACCTCCAGGAGGTGTTGGCAGCCCTCCGCCGGGCCGGATTGACCATAAAAGCAAGCAAATGCCAGCTCGGCCAAGTGTCCGTGACCTACCTAGGACACCAAGTGGGGAGCGGCCAGGTGGCTCCACTCCAACCCAAGATCAACGCCATCCTGGCCTGGGAGCCCCCGGTCACCCAGACAACGGTCCGAGCCTTCCTGGAGCTCACTGGGTATTACCGGCGCTTCATAAAGGACTATGGAACTATTCTGGGCCCCCTCACTGAACTCACTTCAAAGAAGCACCCACAGAAAGTACACTAGACACCCGAGTGTCAGGCCGCCTTTGAGACCCTAACGATAGCGATGTGTACCGCTCCCGTGCTCCAAGCCCCCGACTACAGCCGGGAATTTGTGGTCCAAACAGATGCTTCCGAGCATGGTGTCGGGGCAGTCCTGTCCCAGGTCAACACCGAGGGAATTGATCAACCGGTGGCCTTCATCAGCCGGCGTCTGCTGGCCCGAGAGCAGCGTTGGAGTACCATAGAACGAGAAGCCTTCGCCGTGGTGTGGGCCCTCAAGAAGCTCCGACCGTACCTCTTTGGCACCCATTTTCGGGTGCAAACTGACCACTGGCCCCTACGGTGGCTGATGCAGATGCGAGAGGAAAACCCGAAGCTACTACGTTGGTCCATCTCTCCGCAAGGGATGGACTTCACTGTGGAACATCGCCCCAGCAGCGACCACGCCAACGCCGACGGCCTGTCCCGCTTCTTCCGCCTCGGCGAGGAGAACCCCCAAGAAGATGGGTGACTCTCCCTGCCTTCGGCTGGGGGGGACGTGTTTTGGAACCGGCCTCGTGGCGTGGTCCCGCTTCCCCCGCCTGGCGGGCCCTGGCCAACATCGCCCCTGTCCTCCGGGCTGAAGAGACCCTCTCCAACCCTGCGTGAGGGCCGCCACCATGGGCGACCCCCGCGCTCCCCTCATCAGGACATGACGACTCCGACTCGCCCACACTACGGGCCCGATACCTATACTGGGCCACCCTCACAGGCCTCGACTCCATCTTGGGCCTCCCTCATCCAGGCCTCGTGGCCTCGGCCCGACCCCGGCCGCGGCCCCAACGCAGCCCCGACATCGAGGCACCAAGATCCGCCCAGGTGGTAAATCGGCCACCTGGCACCTCACGGAGGATGAGAGTTTCGATGGGCCTTCAGCCGCCCCCGGGCGCCGGGTTTCGATCGCCCTCCTGCCTCCCTGGGCACTGGCTCCACCCCCCTGCTGGGTGTCTGGTCGCTCCCATCCCGGCCACTCTGGCTCCCAGGTGCGAGGGTCCGGACATCAAAGGACTCCAGACCTATATCTGGGGCAGCCCTGGAATGAGTCGGCAGTTGTATCCTGGAGTCGAGAGACACCGAGAAGAACTCATTTGAGACCTGCTGGTGCTGCCGCGGTCCAACCTCGCTGAAACCATCTTTGGAGCCCTGCTGGCGCTGCCGCGGCCCATCCTCGCTGAAACCATCTTTGGAGCCCTGCTGGCGCTGCCGCGGCCCATCCTCGCTGAAACCATCTTTGGAGCCCTGCTGGCGCTGCCGCGGCCCATCCTCGCTGAAACCATCTTTGGAGACCTGCTGGCGCTGCCGCGGTCCAACCTCGCTGAAACCATCTTTGGAGCCCTGCTGGCACTGCCGCTGCCCATCCTCGCTGAAACCATCTTTGGAGACCTGCTGGCGCTGCCGCGGTCCAACCTCACTGAAACCATCTTTGGAGACCTGCTGGCGCTGCCGCGGCCCAACCTCGCTGAGAACATCTCCGGAGCCCTGCTGGTGCTGCCGCGGCCCGACTCTAAGTAAACCCCCCGGCTCGAGGATTGAGAGCTGAGCACAGGGTATCACCGTACCCGACTGTTAACAAGACTGTCCCTCTACCCTATTCCCCCAGCTACCAAAGACTTTGAGGATCCCTCAATCCCCTTGTATTGTATTGCTAAGATAACCTGCCTAGTTTACTGATAAAGACTTTGAGAACCTATCCTTGTGTGGTATCCGTCTGTAGTAGCGTAGTGTTCGACCTGTACGATCCTAAGAGAGGAACCTCACTCGACCGCGCTCGGCCAGTTCTCAGAGGAGGGGTGAGACTTGGGGTGGTCTGGCAGGGAGCCCTTGCCCTCCCCCCTAAGGTCGCCTTTCTAACAATAGCAAAACATAGCATAGCATAACAAAACAAAACATAGCATAGCAAAACACAACAAAGCATAGCATAACAAAACCCAACAAAACATAGCATAGCATAAGAAAACATAGCATAACAAAACAAACCATAGCATACGTAACAAAGCATAGCAAAACAAAACATAGCATAGTATAACAAAACATAGCATAGCATAACAAAACACAACAAAACATAGCAGAACAAAACATAGCATAACATAACAAAACATAGCACAACATAACATAAAACAAAGCATAGCATAACAAAACATAGCGTAACAAAACTTAGCAAAACAAAACAAAACATAGCATAACAAAACATAGCATAGCATAACACAACATAGCATAGCAGAACAAAACAAAGCTTAGCATAGCATAACAAAACATAGCATAACAAAACACAACACATAGCATAACAAAACATAGGAAAACACAACAAAACATAGCTTAGCTTAACAAAACACAACAAAACATAGCATAGCAAAACAAAACATATAATAACATAGCAAAACATAGCATACCAAACACAACAAAACAGCGTAGCATAGCATATCAAAACATAGCAAAGCAAAACAAAGCATAGCATAATAAAACACAACAAAACATAGCACTGCATAACAAAACATAGCATAGCATAACAAAACACAGCATAGCATAACAATTCACAGCATAGGATAGCAAAACATAGCATAACATAACAAAACAAAACATAGGATAGCAAAACAAAACATAGCATAGCATACAGCATCACTCCGCACCACCACAGCATCACTGAACGCCACAGCATCACTCGTTCTCCGTCACAACATCACTCAGCGCCACCACAGCATCAATCTGTGCAACCATTCAACAACACCTGGTTCAAATATGTTCTCTCAATGTTTCAAGCTTTATTACAAATGTAACAAAAAGATGTTAATATTTCACTTCTGTACTTGGATTTTTGTCACAATAAAATACATTGAACATATTTTTCCCAAAAGTTATTTACAAAACTTTAAGCTATTGCCATTATAAATTACAATAACTTTTATTTAAGTATTAATTATTGAAAAAAAATTAAAAGCCATTGTTATTTGTAATATCAATACATGTAAGTCACGTAAATACAACACATATTGCATTACAAATGCTATAGGTGTCACATTTGCAAAAGTTATAACTATTGGCATTGTAAATGACAAAGCTATTAATTTCGCTATTTTCAAAAACAAAACAAATAAAAAATGTGTCATTTACAATACCAATAGCTCAAACTTTCCTAATGTGAGACCTATTGCATTGCAAATGCTTGTTCTTAATTGGGATGGCAACCTCCTGCTTCCATTGCTCAGGGTCTGCCCCTGATTCATAGGAGAGTTGCAGGAGGTGACCAATATAGGGAGCCAAGATTTCCATACTCTCTCTTAGGGTCTTCGGTTTCGTCGGGTCCTTGGGTGAACCGGACTTGATAGTTAAAGCAATGTTTTAAGCTCCTCCAATGATGGGGGGACAAATCTAGAGAGGCTCGGGGACTTCTCTGTGGTAGGTTCCTCACCCCCCCCTCCGCTCCTTGCCCTGTCGGGAAGGTGGAATACATTTTTGCTATATCATGGCACACACACAATCCTTAGCCACGCACCACTTACAGATAACCATGTCTCTATTGCAAAGTCTGGGGTTTGTGATGAACAAATCCAAATCATCTCTTTGTCCATCTCAGAAGGTGAATTTTCTGGGATTTGTCTTAAATTCCCAGACAGCTCAACTGAGCCTTCCAAGATCCAAGCAGTGAGATCTCAAGAATGAGCTCATGACGGTATTGTCCAAACAGACAGTGTCTCTACAAACAATATGCAGGGTAGTGAGATATCTAGCATCATCAATTTAGGCTACCTTCCCGGGCCCTCTTCATTATCGGGTCCTTCAGAGACTAAAGATACAGCACCTTCGCAAGGGACTGTCCTACATGGGTCTACTGCCTCTGTCTCAGGAAGTGCAAGAGGAGATACAATGGTGGTTGAGCCATGCGGAAGCGTGGAACAGCAGAGCCATTTTCGGCTTCCAACCAGAGGTCGTTATAGAGTCAGATGCCAGTTATTGGGGCTGGGGAGCACGTTGCAGAGATATATCTCTACAGGAGGAAGATGGTCACTGTGCGAGTTAGATCTTCACATCAATTGCTTAGAACTGCTGGCAGGCTCGTTTGCCATTCAGACCATCTCCCCCAAACAGGTCTCTTGTTGCATACTGCTCCGGATGGACAATATCTCAGCAGTGAGATATATCAACAAGTTCGGAGGTACGAGGTCGTCACTACTAGTGGAGATAGCGAAGGACTTCTGGTACTACTGCCTGAGTCATCAGATCTCAGTCATTGCGGAATACATTCTGGGACAGTCAAACACTGTGGCAGACTGGAATTCCAGATACCTCCAGGACTACAGCGATTGGCAGTTACAACCCCAAGTATTTCATTGGTTGCAGGAGATATGGGGTCCTTGCCAGATAGATCTATTCGCCTCCAGGCTGAATCAACAGTTTTAGACATTTTTCAGATGGAGGCCGGATCCGTTAGCGAAAGCTGTACATTTTTTGTCAGAAAAAACGTCGGAGGGTTTGGCCTACCGGTCAGTCAATAATTTTAGATCGGCCATTTCGGCGGGACATACACAGATAGCCAGTAAGTATGCACCAAGTAGTTTGTAAATCGTTAAAAGGAATCAGGGTAGCTAATCCCCCTAAACCGAATTATTCTTCTCTGTGGGATGTGTCATTAGTTCTTGCATTGTTTGGCAAGTGACCTGATAATAATCTGTTGTCTAGGAAAAAGTTGAAAGCCAAATTAGCTACGCTATTGTGTTTATCTGCCTGCCGACATTCGTCAGATGTCAGAGCGTTGGATATTACAGGTAGAGTATTTACTGCGGAAGGGTTTTTTTTTAGCGTTACGGGCAGGACTAAGACGTTATCAAGAAGTATTGAATATCATGCTTTTTCCAGTAATGCAAAGTTATTTGTGGTTCAGTGCCTAAAGGCTCATGAAGAATATAATCGGTCGGTTAGACCGAAGGTTCGACACAATTATTAATTGCATAGCAGAAACCTTATAAACCTGTGTCAGCGGCTACAATAGCCAGGTGGTTAAAATCAATTAGGCAATAAGCTGGAATTGATACCCAGAGATTTGGAGCACACTCTGTTCATGGTACAATGGCATCCAAAACCTTTACGTTGGGTTCTAATACTCAAGATATTATGCAATCTGCTGACTGGTCTTCAGAGTCTACATTTAAACTATTTTATTATAAACCGGTGGGTGATATAGCTACAGTTGTTTTCGATAAGCGTTAAACTAGCATAATTCGAAGCCTCCGGTCCTGTAATAGAATAAAAATTTGCTAGCATTCGCGCCAAGAAGTTTCAACTCTATTAAGGACACGGAGGCGAGGATTATCTCACCTGGTTATATTACAGTATTTGTAATACATGCCCACCCGTATGCGTTTTATATTCGGTTTAGCAGAAGTTACAGGTTTTTCCTATGTTTCTATTCATTTCATTGTTCATTGATGCATTTTTTTTTTGCCAGACTTTGCTTGCCTAATTTTTGTTTCTTTCTGCATTTCCTGTGCCCGGTTTACCCCTTAGCTCCCCCCGCTGTCCCCCACCCGTTTCTTTCCCGCCACTGCGTCCCTGCAGCCCCGCCGCCCTGCTCTCCCATTCGCCACCTTGCTCCCACCTCCCAGCTGCTCCTCCCTCCCACCTCCCCTCATATGGAGGTGGCACCGCTGGCATGCCTAAGGCAAGCCCGTCCGCGCCTGGACCGTGTCCAGTGCCAGACCCCCTGGCCCCCACAAATGCCACAACACCCACCCCGCTACGATGCCAGCACCCTCCACGCACTCAATTCAATCCAATTTTATTACTTTATTCGGCTAATTAGTAATAACCATAAAAGCATACAACATGAAATTTCATATACAAAGAAGTATTACACAAGATTCCCTATAAAAAGCTATTTTCCACACATCGAAACAGTTAAAATTCATCCATACAAATTGATTTCCGGAATATAAATAAAAAAATTTAAAACTCTGAGACAGTTGCAACAGTTAAAACTGTGTCTAGTCTCTGCAATTCTAAAAACACTGGGCGACATCGATTTAAATTGATTTCCTTTAGGATTGAGATGATAAATTTCCTGCGAGGCAGTGTATAAAATTTACAAAAGAATAAAACATGAATGTCAGATTGGACTGAAGAGTCGTCACATGGACACTTAATTAAATCATGAGACCAAGAGTTCATAACAGGGAAAGTCAAAAGAATATTCAGTCTAAAACGTGTGAGGACAAACCTCTCATGATTGGTCATGTATAAAGTTAAATATGGCTGTAGTTTGTCCCCAGTTGATATCAAATGATGTAAGGAAACAGTCTTTTTCTTTACTTCCTCTTTTGCTCTTTTCTCTTGGAGGTGTTCCATACATTGCTTTTTCAGTGACCTCCTAGGTATATTAACCATTGTAAGTTGATCATCGTAATATTTTTAGCAATCAATTTCAACAAGGAAACGTTTAACAAAATCAAGCCATTTGATCCTACTTACATTTTCTAGGTTTAAAACATCCCTAAAAATAGCGCGGTTCAGTACACACTCATTTGTTGTCCAGACCCTGTGTCACATAAGAATTGGCTGAATTTTAATCGTGTCTGCGATATGTGGCTGACCGAGTTCTGCATGACAAATATGAGTTGAGACACTCTCAGGTACAGCCAAAATGTGCCTCAAAAACATATTTTCCGCTATTTGGATTGTTTTTGTGTTGGCATATCCCCAGAGGCCTGATCCATAAAGGACAACTGATATACAGGTAGCATTATAAATAGTTAAAATTTCCCTGATCGTTTTTTTCCCCATTTCTTTAATAAAATTTTTTAGGGCCATTATTGTTTTTGAGAACAAAAGAGTTCTCGCTTTAACCGCAGTTGCCCATGTGCCGGTCTCATGGAACAGGATACCTAAATAAGGGAAGGTAGGGGTATAATCCAAGGGGATATCTTTTATATACATAATTTTCCCCTGTTTCTTACTTCCTGTTCCACAATTCATGGAAAACGTTTTCGTACAATTAATTTTTGGATCCAGGTTCAACATGAAGTTATTAAAAGATGTTGTCAGGCCCTGTAGGGCTAGGGGCGTCCGTGCCATTAGGACCGCGTCGTCCGCATACAAGAGTGCAGGGATCGATCTTTTGGCTACCATAGGCATATCCCTGCACTCTTGTAGCAGTGCGCGTTCAAGGCCATTTATGTAGGTTAAGAATAGAAAAGGGGCAAGGGCGCACCCTTGACGTACCCCACGGCCTATCCCAAAGGATCTGGTACATTCTCCATCCTTCCCGTAACGGACAGAAGCTGTGGCACCTGAATATAGTTCCCGTAGAAAACAAATATTAGTTTCTTCCACCCCTAAACTATCTAGGATGGCCCAAAGTTTACTATGGGAACCACAATCGAAAGCCGATGTGAGGTCGACAAATGTGAAATATATGCGTTCCCCCTTAACCCTAGTGTATTTTTGGTGCAAAATAAATACATTTAGGCCCTGTTCAACTGTTCCTACACCCTTCTGGAAGCCATATTGCAGGTCACTAATTATCTCATTTTCCTCTGCCCAGTTTTGGAGTCTCCCTAAAATGACTCTGCCAAGGATCTTTATGGACGAATCAAGAAGGGAAATGGGTCGATAGCATGCACAATTTTGTCTATCTCCATTCTTGAATATTGGCACAATTACCGAAGTGAACCCCTCGTAAGGGCAGCATTAAAAAGTTGTACCAACATGGGCCCCCAAAGCTCGCTATTTTCTTTAAACAGGTCTGCTGGAATCCTGTCCGGGCCTGCAGCCTTTCCGCCCTTAGTTGTTCTAAGACTTGCCACGACTCCGCCCACTCAACACCGGACGATCACACACCTGCTTCCTGGCCGCCCCGAAGCACACCCAAGGGCCCTTCTGCTGGAACTGCAGCTTCACCAGCATCCAGCCTGCCAACCCACCGAGCAGGAAAGAAGAACCCAATTACCTCAGATGCATTGTTCTCAACACCCGCTCCGCCCGCAAACACACCGTTGAACTCTGGGACCTACTCGACTCAACCAACCCAGACGTCACCTTCCTGACGGAGACCTGGCTGAACCCCTCCTCGGTACCCAACATTGCCATAGCCATCCCGGAAGGCTACAAGGTCACCCGCAGGGACCGCACCAACGGAGTAGGAGGAGGAATCACCATCGTCCACAGGAACACCCTCAGAGTCTCCACCAACACCGACGACACCCTCAGCACCACTGAACACCTGCACTTCCAGATCCACACTGACCCTAACACCATCCTCTACAGACCCCGACCACATTTCAGCGAATCCATCACCGACAACTTCACCATCTTGATCGACAACGTAGCCATCCTCGAACTCAGACAACTCGTCACAACACCCACCCACTCCACCGGCCACACGCTCAACCCCATCTTCTCTGCAAGTCCCCACGTCTCCTTCAACCACACCACCAAACTCCACTGGACCGACCATCGCTGCATCCACTTCACCTTCCGGACACCCACCATGCACCACTGCACCCAACAGATGCCTCGGCGCTGCTGGAACAAAGTCACCAAAGAACAGCTAACCACCACCCTCGCCCAGAGCCCACCCGCCAACCCCGACACCGCCGCCCGCAACCTCAGACAGTGGATCAACGACTGCGCCAAAACACTCGCCCCGGTCAAGAAACCCTCCAACAGCCACACCAGCAAGAAACCCAGCTGGTTCACTGAAGACCTTCAGGCTTCCAAGCTAACCTGCCGGAAGCTAGAGAAGAACTGGCTCCGGTAACGAACACCGGACAGCTACGCAGCCCACAAGAATGCCACTTGGAGACACCATCACCTCATCAGAGCCCGCAAAAGAGCCTCCTTCAAAGACAGCCTAGACAACAATGCATACAACAGCAAAGAGCTCTTCAACATCGTGAAGGAATTCTACAACCCCAGCTCCAACACCAACGACATCCCACCTTCGCAGGACCTGTGCGACTCAATGGCCACCTTCTTCCATCGCAAGATTGCAGACATCCACAACAGCTTCAACACTATGACCGCTCGACAACCACTAACACCTCCGCCCCCACGACCACCATCCGCACCAACCTCCTACTCTCCTGGACCAACATTAACGACAATACCACCATCAAGATCATGAACACCATCCACTCCGGATCTCCATCGACCCATGCCCTCACCACGTCTTCAACAAAGTCAGCTCCACCATCGCACCCAATCCCCGGAAAGCCATCAACATTTCCTCCGAGACAGATACCTTCCTGGAGAGCTGGAAGAACGCCAAGATCAACGCCTTACTCAAGAAACCCAAGGCAGACCCCAAGGACCTCAAGAACTTCCGGCCCATCTCCCTGCCCCCGTTCCCGGCGAAGGTAATCGAGAAGACCGTCAACACACAACTGACCCGCTACCTTGAGGAGAACAACATCCTGGACCCGTCCCAATCCGGGTTCCACAGCAACCACAGTACCGAAACTGCCCTCATCGCCGCCACCGATGACATCAGGACCCTGCTAGACAACAGAGAAACCTCTGCCCTCATCCTCCTGGACCTATCAGCTGCCTTCGACACAGTCTGCCACCGCACACTACGCACACGCCTCCACGACGCCGGTATCCAAGAGAAGACCCTGGACTGGATCACCTCCTTCCTCTGCGGCAGACTCCCCCCCCCCATCCGCTCCGAAGCCACCAAGATCATCTGCGGCGTACTCCAGGGCTCATCCCTCAGCCCAACGCTGTTCAACATCTACATGGCACCGATCGCCCACGTCCCCCGACTGCACGACCTCAACATCATCTCTTACGCCGATGACACCCAGCTGATCCTCTCTCTCACCAAGGACCCCACACCACCAAAACCAACCTCCACAAAGGAATGAAGGCCGTTGCCGAATGGATGAGGAACAGCTGACTGAAACTGCCAGCTCCGCTCCGCCGACCTCGCCCTCGCCACAGTCCCCCGCATCCGAAGAGGGACCTTCAGCGGCAGATCATTCTCCCACCTCACTGCCAAGACCTAGAACACCCTCCCCATCCACCTACGGCAGACCTAAGACCTGCTGCCCTTCAGAAGACTCCTCAAGACCTAGCTTTTCGAGCAGTAGCAGCACCTCCTACCCCCAGCGCCTTAAGACCCTCACGGGTAAGTAGTGCACTTTACAAATGCTTTGATTGGTTGATTGATGTTTCTATTCATTTCAGGTTCCGAAAAGAAGACAGAATAGATTTACTTCTGGTTGAAGAAGATGTATAACGTTCCAGTTTGGTTATGGTTCTTCCACGTTGGAGGATGACAGTTTCAACTTGATTAATGTTATGGGACTAAACAGTTCGAGCAAAGAAAGAGGTTCAGGAAAAGAGAACAGTGGCTCCTATAGGGTCAAACAGGATGTGATGAATGACAAGCTTCATGGGAAATGTAGTTTTTTGGTTTGATAAAACGTTTTCATTCGCTGCTGTGAGTAGCAAATAGATAGAAAGAGAAGCATAATCCTCGCCTCTGTGTCCTTAATAGAATTGAAAATTCTTGGCTCGAATGCTAGCAATTTTTTTATTCTGCATTCTCTTTGCTGTTTATTAACATTATTCCCACAGCAGCCAATCAAAATTCAAACACTTTAAAACTACATTTCCCAGCATTCCTCATATGATGTCATCAGCAATACACTAATCAGGTCATGCCTCTCGATATATAATGACAAGATGCAATGTTAATGCAAATTTTCCTAGTTGACATGAAGGAAAGTTTCAATTCTATTAAGGATGCAGAGGCAAGGATCATGCATCACTTTCTTCACTCTTTATTAACAGCACGTTCAAAGATAAATTCAAAAACACATCACTGAAACTACACACTCCCATGAACACTAAGAGTAACCTACAGTCCAATCACATAACAGTCTGATTGTCCATATAATAATGGTGATGTCGTAGTCCTTGGTCTTCTTCATTGAAGGAAGTTAAGCCCTCTGGACCTTTTTCCATTTAGATTCCGAACCTATGATGATATGGATAAAAGGTTAAAGTTTCTCACTTACTTTGATGATATGGATAAAAGTTTAAAGTTTCTCCCTTACTTGATCCTTACCATTGCATCCAACATTCTAGAACAAACTTGAATACCTTGAGAATACTAATATCAAAAATGGAGGGAAGAGGATAGGAAGTCCATTCGTTTCCCCTATACAAGTTACTAATAATCAAAAGAGAATGGACACTAGTTTCTACAAAACCATTAGTTTTTTATCGAAAACCCTCATAGACTTCCTGGTATTATCGTTGCGGTATATCTTTTTTCCGCCCCATCAGGAGTCCTGGCATAGTCATTGGGTCAACGATTAACGTGCAGGATGCCTGCCTCACCCGAGGCTACTTCTGGTGCATGTAGAAGTGTCCAGAAATCAAAAAGGGGGACAAATAAGCTAAAAAAATAATGTCTAGTCAAAAGGAAAATTTTAATATAAAAGAACGACTAGTCACTATCAGTAGTGTTCCTCACTGTGAAGTAGTGTGGCTCACTGGTTAGAGGCGGCAGACCCGAGAGCAGAGGACGGCCCGGGACCAGGGTTCGATTCCCGGCGCGGCAGGTTTCTGGACCAGGGTCAGCAGACTCGATAATTCTCTCGCCTTGGTGCCCACTCTGATCAGCGATCACACTCGGCAACTCTGGGCATTAGCTTGCCTCATCTTCACTAACGGCCCCTCCAGACCGCCGGGGATGCCTGGTCTCACCCTGGAGATACCCATTAAGGGACCATCTCTCAGGGAAGCCAGGAAGGGTTTCGCAGCGGTCGAAGCACCTTGGGACCCTACGGGTAAGTAGTGCGCTATATAAATGCCTATACACACATACACAGTATTAAGAACCATGGCGATATGTAGGTAGTTGAGTTATTGGGCTACCATATCTTTTTAGAAAAGTGTCGACATGTTTCAGCTCACAGGGCCCACAGGGGTCTGGGGAGCTTTCGTCAGGACAATAAACAAAAAACTGACACAAGACTTTTGTTGGTTTTCTTCACAGCTTGGAAATTCCATTTAATACTTTGAAACACACACAAAAGGTGTGAGTGTTATTTTTATGTATGTTTGTTTTTTGTTTATTGTCCTGACGAAAGCTCCCCAGACCCCTGTGGGCCCTGTGAGCTGAAACATGTCGACACTTTTCTAAAAAGATATGGTAGCCCAATAACTCAACTACCTGCATATCGCAATGGTTCTTAATGATAGTGACTAGTTGTTCTTTTTATATTAAAATTTTCCTTTTGACTAGACATTATTTTTTTAGCTTATTTTTCCCCCTTTTTTGATTTCTGGACACTTCTACATGCACCAGAAGTAGCCTCGGGTGAGGCAGGCATCCTGTACGTTAATCGTTGACCCAATGACTATGCCAGGACTCCTGATGGGGCGGAAAAAAGATATACCGCAACGATAATACCAGGAAGTCTATGAGGGTTTTCGATAAAAAACTAATGGTTTTGTAGAAACTAGTGTCCATTCTCTTTTGATTATTAGTACCTTGAGAATACCACTGGACAAGAAATGATTATCAAATGAATCCAAGAAAATCTATTATCTCACAATAGATATTGAATTACACTATAAAGCTGGTTACCGGTAGGAACAGTGTTAATACTAAACCACAAGTATAACAATAAACCATAGCATTTACGTACAATTTCAGTACTTCACTGATAATCACAGGATCCTGTTCTCTTGTCTGAAGAATCCATGTAGTCCATTGCATAAGTCCCCCTAGGGAGGGAGGCATAGAGGGAGCATGCCAGGGGGGGATAATCCTCACCTCTGTGTCCTTAATAGAATTGAAACTTTCCTTCATGCTAACTAGGACATGTTTTATTCTATGTCAGGACCGGAGGCAACGATTATGCATTTTTAAAGCTTACTTACCACCAAAGCGGCTGTGTCATAGATTGGTGTAAAGTTGAACTTTTTGAAAGTGGAATCAGAGGACCAATCCACCGCATTCATGATATCCTCCAATCTGCTCCCTACCTGACAGCCTTGGAAGCCATAGCCCTCTGTTGAATGTGCTCCAAACTCACAGTATCAATGCCGGCTTCTGCCAAGATCCATCTCACCCACCTTTCAATGGTCGGGGATGACACAGCCTTTTAGGGTTTTTTAATGGCAGTCAACAGTTGCCGTTGCCCTGGAAGACGTACCTCCAATGTCATGTCTTCAGAGGCCTTTAGGAATCTGACCACATACAACTTAGGAGAATCAAGAAAAGCTGGATAGGATACCGACCTGGTACTCATCTTCGTCCTCCTTGAGATGCTGAATGTAACCCCCTCTGGGGTACAGATTCTAGCAGATACATCTAATGCTCTCACGTCGGCAGATCTCTTGCACGAGATGAGATACAGCAACATTGCCAACTTTGCTGATATTTCCTTCCTGGAGAGCTATTGATTGTCCTGCATAGCGGGGTTTAGGGAGACGGGAAATCCTGATGCCCTTGAGGAGATTACTTACCCAGGGGTGCTCCCCCACTGGAACATTATTCACCGGTGTATGACCTGCTGAGATAGCCGATCTGAAGGAATTGATGGTACAATAAGCAACTCCTTCCTGAAAAAGTTCCACCAAGAAGTTCACTATGTCTGTAACACTGTTGCCCATGGGATCCAGGTGTCTCCCCACACACCAACGTACCCATCTCCTCCAAGCCGATCTATACCTTTTGATGGTCCCTGGGGCCCAGGCTTATTGGATAAGGAATTCAGCCCCCTGCAAAAGTCTGATGTCTTGCCAGTGTCACCTGAAATCCTCCATTCCATGAGATGGAGATGGCCCTGGAGAACCGATGGGTGAGGATGGCCCAGAGGGTCCAACAGAATCCCCTTGTATGATGAAAGTCGCACTGGGGCGTCCCATGCCAGTTACAGGAGAGTAGGGAACCATGCTTGTGATCGCCATCTAGAAGTGACCAGTATTAGTGAGGCTCCCTGATGCCGGGCTTGCACTGCTACCCGCTGGATGAAGAGAAAGGAAGGGAATGCGTAGGCTGAATCTGCCGACCAATCTGGAAGGAAAGCATCTACCGCTTCCGCCCCCGTGCCTGGTCTCCAACTGAAGTATCGGGGCAGTTGAGCGTTCCATCTGGAGGCAAACAGGTCCACTGCGTATGGTCCCGAAAGTGCCATCAATGCCTGAAAAATCTTCGGGTCGATCCTCCAGTCACTGCCATCTCTGAAGTGCCTGGAGTTCCAATCTGCTACGGAGTTCTTCGCCCCTGGGAGATATTCAGCTGTCACCGAAATCTGGCATTGGAGGCAGTAATTCAGACCCTCCAGGATTTTGCGATTTCGCGATTTCGCGGTTTGCCGCGAAATCGGCACTTTTTAAAAAATGCCGCGATTTTTACAAAAGTGCCCACGAAATCGGCACTTTTGTAGAAATCGCAGCATTTTTAAAAAAGATAATGCATGCCGCTTTATCCTGGGGGGTCTGTGTAACGCAGGAGTCCCCGCGATTAAGTACGGCTGCACGGACTGCTCCTGGCTGCATAACTCAGACCCCGAATACCTCCCAACAACACCGGAGAGGGAACCTGCTGGGCGCTGGTGACGGCCCGGGTGGTGAGTGACAGACCTGATTTTGGGACCCAGGGTGGGGTTCCAGCCGCATATACAGCCCAGGGCAAGGCGGATGCAGCACGACTGACTCCCCTGACTACCACGCTTCCTAGCTCCATTGCCGATACCGGCCCGCCTCTCTCCATCTACCTTGTCCAGGGCACGAGTCGGGGTACCACGCGGGTGGACGGCATCCCCCCACCTATTTCCGAGGGTTTTTCAGGGTGGACGCCGTCCACCCTGCTAAATCAAAACCGCGTCCACCATTGAAAAAAAACGGGAGCGCAGCGCGCACAAAGTAAATAAAGCATTTCCGCATTTGTCCGTACCAATTTAAAATGCAGCACTGTAGAGGCACAGCGGGATAGCTACCCTCACACCTCCAGCCCTTGATGAGCTGTTAAAAGGTGCTCGAAGGTGACTGAGAGGGAGGGGCGGCAGCTTCGGAGCAGCGACAGCTATTCACATGCAAACAGCCCTGAATGCGTCTTGTATCTGCTCACACATTCCATTTCTACCCAGGGCCCCAAACATCCGAGACTTGGCCAGATTACACCCCGGATTACACCCAGGCACCACGTGGTTCTCTTCACCGAGCTTAATTACTGTCACTAAATTGTAAGCAAACATCGGTTCTTCAAACATGCAGGCTATAATGTAAGAAAATAAAGAAATGGCACAATCGCACCCACACTGAATAACAAAGTATGGAGGACAATCAGTTCTCTCGGAGTATCTCCTGTAAGTACAGTACATCACAGTGGGGGATGGCATTTTGAACAGAGAGCCTGTCTTCTCGTTGTCTTGTGCAGGAGAGGAGCCCAAGATGATACTAGAATACTGCATGCCCACCCCTGTGTTCCCTCTCCTGTGATGGCTCCTGCCCTCCCCTCAGTGATGGCACCTGTCCCCCCATGTTGTGGCTCCAGTCCACCCCCACCTGTGATGGCTCCTGTCCCCCCCTGTGGTGGATCCTGTCTCCGCCCTGGGTGGCTTCTATCCCAGTCCTGGAACGGCCCCTGCAGCGAGGGTGAAGTTCTCGATGGGCCTCTTCTCAAAAGGGCTCAGCTCAAAATTAATATGGAAAGGTGGGCGTGTAAGTAAGTGAAGGGATGTGTGAATGGCTGGATGAATTAGTGAAAGGGTGAATGGTGAATGAAAGATTGAATAAATGGATAATGAGAGAGGATAGATGGATTGATGAGTGAGGGGAAGGATGGAGAGAAAATGTAAATAGCTGGATGTATGGGTGGCAGGGTAGCTGGATGATTGATGAGGGGAAAGATGGATGAGGGGAAGGATGAGGGACGGAGGGAAAGGATGGATGGATGGATGAGGGGAAGGATAAATGGATGAGGGGAAGGATGGATGGATAGAGGGGAAGGATGGATGGATGAAGGGCAGGATAAATGGATGGGATGGATGGATGGATGGGTGAGGGGAAGGATGGATGAGGGGAAGGATGAAGGATGGATGGATGCGGGGCAGGATGGATGGATGGGTGAGGGGAAGGATGATGGATGAGGAGAAGGATGGATGGAGGGGAAGGATGGATGGATGAAGGGCAGGATAAATGGATGGGATGGATGGATGGGTGAGGGGAAGGATGGATGAAAGGAAGGATGGATGACGGCAAAGGATGGATGATGAGGGGAAGGATGGATGGATGGATGATGAGGGGAAGGATGGATGGATGGATGATGAGGGGGTGGGTGAAAGGATGGATGATGAGGGGAAGGGTGGATGGATGATGAGGGGATCTATGGATGGATGATGAGGGAATGGATGGATGATGAGGGGGTGGGTGAAAGGATGGATGGATGATGAGGGGAAGGATGGATGGATGATGAGGGGAAGGATGGATGGATGATGAGGGGAAGGATGGATGGGTGATGAGGGAAAAGTATGGATGGATGATGAGGGGAAGAATGGATGGATGATGAGGGGAAGGACAGATGGATGATGGATAGATGATGAGGGAAAAGGATGGATGGATGATGAGGGGAAGGATGGATGGATGATGAGGGAAAAGGATGGATGGATGATGAGGGAAAAGGATGGACGGATGATGAGGGGAAGGATGGATGGATGATGAGGGGATGGATGGATGGATGATGAAGGGAAGGACAGATGGATGGATGGATGGATGATGGGTGGGTGAAAGGATGGATGGATGGAGAGTGGGTGAAGGGATGGATGGGTGGGTGAAAGGATGGATGGATGGAGAGTGGGTGAAGGGATGGATGGATGGATAAGTGGGTGAAAGGATGGATGGATGGATGATGAGTGGGTGGGTGAAAGGATGGATGGATGGATGATGAGTGGGTGGGTGAAAGGATGGATGGATGAGTGGGTGGGTGGATAGTGGATGGGTGAAAGAATGGATCAGTGGATTGGATGGTGGGTGGGTGAAAGGATGGATGAGTGGATGGTGGGTGGATGGGGGTAGGTGGATGAGTGAAATGATGGATGGATTGATGGATTGATAAGTGCAAGGGTGAATGAATGGACATATGAGTGAAAGGGTGGGTGTAAGGATGGATGAGTGAGTGAAAGGGAGGGTAGATGGACAAAAGGATGAATAGATGTGTGAAGGAGTGAAATGATAGATGGATGAGTGATAGGGGCAATGGATGGATTCATGAGTGGATGAGTAGATGGATGGATGGGTGGGTGGATGGATGGATGGAAGGAAGGCTAAGTGAAAGGGTCGATGGAGAGAGAAAGGGAGGATGGATGGATGACTAAAAGAGTGGATGGGTGGAAGGATTAGTAAGTGAAAGGATGGCTGGATTGGTGAAAGGGTAAATGGCTGAATGGATGAGTGAATGGATGGATGGGATGAAGAGTGGATGGATAAGTGTACAGATGGATAGGGTGAAAGGGTGGATAGATGGATGGATAATGGAGATGAGTGAAAGGATGGATGAGGGGATGGATGAAGGGATGGATGAGTGAAATGATAGATGGAAGGATACATGATGGATAGGTTTGCAAATGGTTGAATACTTTTGGAAATGGCTGGCTTACTTATATACTATTGCGCGACCTCTGATGTGTCTGTAAAACGTACCTATTGTCCTGAAGTTGTGTCCTAAATTTTGACCTCCTGTCCTGAATTTGTGTCCTGAATTTTGACCCTTTGTCCTGAATTTTTACACTCACCGTCCTGAATTTGCACCAATGCCAGTTGGTCACCCTAATTCTTTGTGCGGTAGAACCAAGGCTCTTTAACACAGCAGCATGAGAGTGACGAGAGAGAAACCTGGCAGAGTGCTGCCAAAGAGCTCTCCCACTCAGAATATTTCATTATTCAAGTGATCGTGAACAATTAAGGGTAAACTGAGATGTGAAAAACTAAACACAATGCGATGCGGCTGCACGAGACTTGAGGAGTTAATTAAGTATTAGTACTAGCAAGTGTGCTGTAAGTTAAATTAAAACATTTTACATGCACTGTGCGCCTCGTGCGTGTAGAATCAGAGTACCACTCGACCCGGCCCTGCCAATTAAGTGCCGGCGCTAAGCACTGGCACAAATTAAGCCCTGCATTGAACAATTGACACCAGGCTACAAAATGTAAGTAGTATGATGGTGTACCCTTGTGTGTTCTTCCGTGTGTCGCTGTTTCCACATGGAATGTTTAATGATGACAGCAACGCCCCCTTCTAGTTTGTGTTGTCGGTCTGAATTGTATAATTTTGTGGAATGGGGAGGTAAATGTAGGTGTACTTATATAGCGCAACCTGTCACCCAAAGGGCATCCTGGCGCTTGCTTAGGGAACCCGTCCTGGTATTCCCCTGTGAGAGGCCCCGGCAGGGTCCACAAGGTGAAAGCCAGGCATCCCGCCGCGAGGGGCCGTTGTGGAGATTAAGCAAGCTATTGCCCAGAGTTGCAGAGTGAGACCCCATGAGTCGAGTAGGCACCGGAGCGAGAATTGTCGAGGCCGTAGAATTTTTGAGCCCGAGACCCGCTGAGGCGGGGAATCGAACCCTGGTCCACGGTCAATCCCAGCATCCGGGTCTGCCGCCTCTAACCACTGAGCCACACTTCTCCACTGTGTAGGTGTAGGATGGCGCTGGATTGTTCATTTAAACATGACTCCATGATGACGTCTGACTTGGCATTACGTATGTCAGTATATTTTTAATTTAGGCTCAATCCTGTCAGTGTTTGGATAATTGCACTACTGGATAGGGGGGCACAAAGTTTTGCAAAGGTTCTGCCCGCTTTCTTCAAGGGGTCCCCACAAAATGACATCATGAGCTAGGCCCACCTCGATTTTATAGTAAGTAGTCTCTGTAAAGGGGGAAACAACCATTACAATGCATGAGTCATAATCGGCCCTTTTTTTAGGAACTATCACAAAAATAAACAGTATTAATACAAAGTAAAGCAATGTTTATATTTTGTTGCACTGAAGTAAATGAAGGCAAATAAGTCAAACTAAAATATACCAAAACTAAATACATTTCCTAAAATAAATAGAAATAAATAAATCTGCTAAAATAAATACAATGGCCAGTTAATATATCTAAAATTTAGGCATTGACCCAAGTTAATGCCCCGGCAGCTCCATTGTCTTCAACCAAGATTCCCAATGTTAGACTAATGTTCTGATTTGTTACCTTTGCTGCAAATTGTAAAGCGTTCTGATATCCTTCAGGATCAAGTTCGCGCTATATAAAACTTTATAAATAAAATAAATAAATCTAGCCACAGCTAGAGAGTGGCAGCTGGGACAAAACTATGTAATACAGAGTCGCTAGTTTACAATAGGTGGGGAGATAACATATAACACTCATCGATAGAATAACGTGAATATGGAGCCCTAGTGTGTGTAATAGTCATTGTTGAGTGTGGGAAGCAGCCTCTCTGGGAACCTGTAATGTATACAAAATCTTGCAGTCAAACTTTCCTGTAGTGTTTTGAAAATGTGTTGATGTCACCTTCGCCAAACTTCATCCACATTTGGGCTGCTAATTCCTCCATACAGGGACCTTAAGTCACAGGCTTAAGTACCAAGCAGCTTCAATTGTTAAATCTTGCATTATATGCAAATGATAGATCTGCCTTACATGTGATGTCACTTCCTGTTGTGATGTCACTTCCTGTCGTGATGTCACTTCCTGTCGTGATGTCACTTCCTGTGACCACGCCTACCTTGGAGAGTCCCCCCACTTCTTTTTTTAGGACTTGTGCCCTGACCTTGTCTGATTGCCCCAAGAGACTTGCTTGCTGCCTGGGGGCCTCACGGTGTTCAGCACTACGTGCACACACTTTACTTCTCTCCCACAGCCGGACATTACACCGGGTCAGGGGGCGAGAAACCCGAAAGACCGCGCATAACACATGACAACTCGGCAGGCAGGAGTGAGTACGCCCCCCCTCCCCCCTCCTCCCTCCTCCTCCTCCCTCCTCCTCCTCTTCGAAAATCTAGAAATCGGCCTGACGGCGGGCCAAGATGTCAGGATGGGGCCCACGTGGGGGACCGGCTGGAAAGCTCAAGAAATTCGCATATTACGGTTTGCTTAAGATAACGATTACCTGGTATGATGGAAGAAGACTGACTTGGCGGGCTAGAGTATAAATTTGAAACATTGATAGAAACTAGTCTCAAGATACAATTTTTCCACTTCAGATTTTGTTTCAGTAGTCTATGTTATTAAGAATAGTTTCAAGGTGCTAGGAAAATGAAACAAACCTGAAAATGAAAACAATGAGTATTTTCTAATTTCATTCCGTCTTCATTTTTGGGAAGGTGAAGCCCTTCTCAAATAGTTCGTTTTTATCACTGCGTTAGGCCTTGCATAGCTTATAAAACGCTCTCTCTCCGTTACACTCTCTTGTTTTGTCTCTCTTTTGTGCAATATGAGAGTATGGCAACACAAGGCACGTCTGCTGACTATTCGTTCGTGGGCGTGGTGTGATAATTGAATCTTTCATCCCGGATGATCTATCCTCCAACACCTTGCAAATGGGCTACTTAGCCAGAGAACTGACATTGCAGGAGGCAATAAAAAAACACAAAGCCTCCTGTAGCTATAAATGGGTTTTGGACGACCCGTGAAAAGCTTAGGGTGAAGCTGAGTTTGAGGTCCCAGCCCAGTCACACATCCGGTAAAAAAGTGCGTGTACTGAAAGCTGAAGGCTATACTATCGCGCAACTTCCTATGATGTGTCTGGAAAACTTACATTTATTCACATTTTGTCCTGGATTTTGACCCTTTGTCCTTAATTTTTAACCTTACCGTCTTGAATTTGCACCCATGCCATGTTGGCGACCCTGTTCTGGAAAGGAGAGCTGTGCAGTGTAGAGTGGGCGTGGAGGTGCAACGCAGTGCAGGGATGTGCGCTGAAACCGAGACCCGTGAAGGCAGCAGGGAGCTGTGACAGATGCACATCTGGAAACGAGAGCTGTGCAGTGTAGAGTGGGCGTGGAGGTGCAATGCAGTGCAGGGATGTGCGCTGAAACCGAGTCCCGTGAAGGCAGCAGAGAGCTGTGACAGATGCACATCTGGAAACGAGAGCTGTGCAGTGTAGAGTGGGCGTGGAGGTGCAATGCAGTGCCGGGTTGTGTGGTGGATAGAGTTATCTATGACAGAGTTTGGGAATCCCACAGCTGACAGAACATGCAGTCCACAGCATGCTACAGCTCACCAAATGCAAACGCCCACAGCACCTCACAGAAATCCAGGCATCCTGTAGTTCGCAGCTTCCTACAGCTCCGAGCACTACATCACAACAGCATCAACATCATTGATCTCACACCGCATGCAGTTCCTACCAACCCACAGCTCTCAACATCTTGCAGCTCACAAAATCCCCCGACTCATGGCTACTTACATCCCACAGGAGCCTTCCTGTTGTGCCCTGTAGACTAGTGGAGCATGCTATCCACAACTCCAAGCATAGGCTTCGTACAGCTCAGTGCGTAATACAGCTCCAGTGACTGTCAACAGGTCATCCACTGCAAAGGCGGCGAGGCTGGCCGGCAGTCAGAGCACTGTCCCAGTGTGGAATGGAGTCGTCTGGCTTCCAGGAGTGGCTGAGACGGAGGCTAGACGCACTGGAGATAGATAGCGCTGTGTACACGGCCTATATTCAGGGCCTGCTGCGGGAAGAGGAGAGCGACGAGGACAGGCTGGAACAACAAAGATCCAAACCTTTTTTTATGCACGGTGTGCCAATTGAGCTGCTGCACTGGGGAGGCGCTGACACCGCGATATAAAGCACCGTCTTGCCGCACGCAATGCAGGATGCCTGTAATGCTGTTTTGCAGCCCTGGGCTGCTGACGGGCAGTCTTTTGCTTTTCGAGGGAAACAAAGTGTCTACATTGTAAATAAACCAAATATACATAGCTTCATGTTGTTAAATAACTAAAAAAAACTAAGATATCTGTGTTTGTTGTAGGAAAAATGGCGAAATAAAATGCCGCAAAATTGCCGCTAAATTTCCATATTTGTGCCGCTAAATTTCCATTTTTGTGCCGCTAAATTTGCTAATCCATGCCGCTATATCCTGGGGGGTCTGAGTAATGTCCAAAACAGCAGAAGCGAAGTCTCACTCCTATACTAGGTGCACAGCTCCAAGTAGGGATTTCTTAAACTCCACACTTAGAAACGTTTCACAGAAAAACAGTCAATGTTATCCTATGGAGGAAAATAGGGTTATCGGTTTGGAGGTAAGTAATCGGTCTTTGGAGTTGAGGTTATAGGGTTCGAACCACAGTTCCCTCAGGGCAAATTGCATAGGCCCAGTGTTATCCAATGGGGATAGGGGGCCTCCGGTTGGTGGCTGCTGGCTAGCAGGCCACTCGGCTGTGGAAGCAAAGCTCCTGGACTTTAGCTCATTGCAAATGGGGAATCAAAGTAGCACCAAAGGTGCACCCTCAGTGGCACTAGGGCGGCCGGGTGCAGGGTGCTGTTTCAACGTCGGACGCCCTGTTGGTTGCAATGGAGAACCTCCGGTTTGCAAAAGCGCTGCAGGCAGGGAGATGAAGGTCTTCGGGATGCGACCACCACTTCAAGAGTTTAGTTGGGAAGTTAGGGGTTGGTTAGGCACTGTCCATATGGGCATACAAGGCTATGGGACATCGGGTGCAGGGGTGCGTTTTGAGGTCGGATATTCTTACCAGCTCCTGGTCGCGGTTAGGGGGGCCTTCTGGTTTTAGACTGCAGGTGTCAGCTGGAGGCTTGAGGCAGTTCAGGGTTCACCAGATCTCGGTTCAGGATTGCCGGGGTGACCTCCTCGTGGTGTTTGCCCACTCGAGCTCGGGCCATGGACGGCGGGTGCAGAGTGGGGCGGATTCGCAGTGTCTGGCCAGAGGTTGCAGGTGAAAAAATTCGGTGATCACGGGAGACAAAGTCTTTGTGCTTGAAGGCAGGCAGGTCCTCCGGGGTTTTCAAGGTTGTTGGCTGCAGGACACACAGGGATTTCGCAGGAGCAGGTTCGAGGTGGAGACAGGCCGGTAGGGCTGGGGCCAAGTCAGTGAGCGTCTTCCTGTTGTTAGCTTCAGCATGGCTGTTCGGTCCTTCTTCTTCTTTTCTTGTTGCAGGTTCTTGTCTGAGGAAGCAAGTTCAGGGGTGCTACTAGATACTAGATTTAGGGGTGTTACAGGTAGGTAAATGTTATGTTATGTTATGTTAATAACATTTATTAGGCGCAACAGCTGCCCCAGCGAAGGGGCGTCCTGGCGCCAGATCATATGCAGCAACATAACAGATCAAAGCTGAACAAGGGGGATATTTAACTGACCGAGGTAAATAGGTGAGTTTTAATGGCCCGTCTAAAAAGGGTTAGGCTGTTAATGGCGCGGATTTGAACAGGGAGAGAATTCCATAAGTCCGCCGCCATCACACGGAAGGAACGACCTCCCATCCTACTGAGCCTGAACCTAGGCTTGTTCGCCAGAAACTGGGCTTCTGATCTAAGAGATCGTGTAGGGACATAAAAAGAGATAAGGCCTGTCAAGGCCGGGGGAGAAGACAGTTTTAAAATCTTGAATGTCAGGCAGAGAGCCTTGAATTTGATTCTCTGTCTGACCGGAAGCCAGTGCAGAGAGGCCAAGACAGGAGAAACCGAACATCGTCTTGGGAGGCCGACAATGGCCCGTGCAGCAGCGTTCTGCACCCTCTGGAGCCTAGTCGCCTCCGCCTGGTTGACTCCAAGGAGTAGGGCACTCCCATAGTCTATCCGAGACAGGATGGAGGCCTGCACCACCAGTTGACGTGTGGGAGGATCGAAAAATTTGAGTACTGGTCTGAGTCCTCGCAGAATACCATGACAGGTAGCTGCTGTCTTTTTCGTATGGCTGGTGAAAGAGAGGTTAGAGTCCAGCCAAACTCCCAGATTTTTGACTACGTCGACTGGAGTGGGCAACGCCCCCAGTTCGAGAGGCCACCACTGGTCTCCCCAGAGTTCCGCCTGCTTCCCCACAATCAGGACCTCGGTTTTCTTGGCATTGAGCTGTAAGCAGTTGTTACGCATCCAGCTCGCCACAGCTATCAGTCCCGCCTGGAATCTGGGTGCAGTCACCTCAGGGTTCCCACTGAGTGTCACCGCCAGCTGCGTGTCATCGGCATACGATGTCATCGTAAGGCCATACTGCCTGACGACAGCAGCCAGCGGTTTCACATACAGGTTGAATAAGGTGGGACTGAGGGCAGAGCCCTGAGGGACTCCCAGATCCAAAGAGTGGTATGAGGACTGGCCAGGTGGAATGGCTACCTTGAAAAACCGGTCCGAGAGGAATGAGCGGAACCACGCGAGGGCCTTCCCGACTATCCCTACCTCCTCCAGGCGTCGCAACAGGATGTCATGAGACACCGTGTCGAACGCGGCGCTCAGGTCCAACAATAAAAGCGCCGCGGTCTGCCCCGCATCCAGCACTGTCCGCAGATGCTCGATCATGAAGAGCAGAGCCGTTTCAGTGCTGTGCTGAGCACGAAACCCATTTTGACTCTCGTCTAAGATATTATTGCGCGAGAGGTGGGCAGACAGAGTGGTATTGACGTGAGCCTCAGTGACCTTGGCGGTCCAAGGCAGGAGGGAGATGGGCCGGTAGTTCTCCGGAAGCAAGGGGTCAGAATTCGGTTTTTTCAGAATGGGCTTGACCACAGCCTGCTTCCAGGATAACGGAACTACGCCCTCACTGAGGGAGAGATTAATAAGCTCCAGTATAGGCTCACGACAGAGGGGCGGGAGGGAGGCGAAAAGTTCTGGCTTCAGAGGGTCTAAGGGAGAGCCCGATTTGATTTTGAGGCTCAGGGTGTCAAATACCTCATTCGACATAGTCGGCAGGGTTGACAGGGTTTCCGACACCAAGACTTCTACGTCGCTAGGAGCATCCCCGGGGGCAGCTGGTGTGAAGCCTCGGTAGATTTTCTGTACTTTCTCGACGAAAAAGGATGCTAGGCTTTCACAGTGCGAGTCTGTACAGATTTCTTGCGAGGTGGCCCGTTTCCCCATCAGATCCTTAAGTACCTTAAAGATCAACTTAGAGGGGTTGGGGCTGTTGGAAAACTCAGCTGCATAATATGCGGCCCGGGTTTGACAGATAGCTCTGTGGTAAGACTTGAGCTGGGCAAAGTACGATGATTTTAGCACGGGATCGAAAGCTTTCCTCCATGCCCTCTCAGCTTGACGGCAAGTTCTCTTATGTTCGGCAAGAGTCTCATTATACCACGGGCTACGGCTTTTCGCATGACATTTTGCCCACCGCAGAGGTATAAGAGAATCGAGGGCGGTAAGAACCCAATTGCAGAATTGATCATAGCCCTGTTCTACATTCTGGCAGGGACATATGGGTCCCTTCCCTGGGGCAGGTACACCCCCTATTATGCCACCCTCCGGTAGTAGGGGGGGCATGTGCCTGTCTCTGGTTGGCTGAGTGCGTGGACTGGGAGTTGTGCTTCACCTCGCCTCCCCCACCTGAGGGGTGGAGTTGGCAGAGGTGGGCACACCTCTCTTCCTCACTTGTTTTTCCAGACGGTGTTCCCGCCCAAAGTGGAGGTCAGAACCAGTGGGGACGAGTTGCTGAAAGCAACATTTGGCCTGGGGAAGCTCACAAAGGCTGCAAGCCTTTGAAGCTTCCCCTTTGTGAACCCTGCCCATCCTGGGGGAGGAGGCTTGGCACCTCGTCCCAGGATATGCATTGTTTCAGGCCCCAGGGAGCAGCAGGCTCTCGACCCAGGGGTCCAGAAACATGTCTGGTGATGGCAGCGGAAAGCAGCCACTCAGCCTGGACACTAGTGGTGGGTTTGTTTTCAGGGGGCATCTCTAAGATGCCGTCTGTGTGCATTTTTCATTAAATCCCACACTGGTATCAGTGTGGGTTTATTGTGCTGAGAAGTTTGAAGTCAGTGTATCCATTATGGTTCTGTGGAGTTCGTAGCAGCACTGCACTTACAATGCCTAAGAATGGACTTAGACACTGTAGGGGTACAGAGCTCATGCACCTGTACCCTCACCACTGGTATAGGGCACCTAGCTAGAGGGGTGACTGACCTATGCCAGGGCAGTGGGTTGTAGGCATGTGTAACGAGGGGGACCCAGACTCGGGCCCTCCAGGCTTACCTGTTCCTATGTCCCCTCTTTTTGAACAGCACACCAACTCTTGGAAGACGACGGACAACGTGTTCAACCCCGCGCAGACTACCGGGGACCAGTGTTTCTTTAACTGGGCGGAGCTGGACCCCGAACCCGCCCACCTACCACTGGTAAAACGCAGCCCAGATCTCACACAGTTGTGTTATTCACCCGGAGGTAGAGAAGGAGAGTGGCGGCGAGAGGACGGAGTGGAGTACGGAGGAGGAAGAGCAGACGACGGAGGAGGCGAGCGAGGAACAGCGGAGGACGGAGGAGGCGAGCGAAGAACAGCAGAGAGCGGAGGACGGCAGAGGATGAAGGAGAAGACAGTGGAGCCCATACCAGCGGAGGAGAACGGAAAAGGAGCCGAGACTGCAGCGACAAGCCAGGAGGCCAACGGGAAGGAGCACGCCCAGCCACACTTCCCACGAAGTGTGGCTAGAGCAGGTACGGTCACGGTTCACGGGTTGGGTGGGAAGTAGGTGGGGCAAACCACCATAAACGAATAACTCGACATTCTGTGCACTTTCCCCCTCCTTCACTACATCGGCACTTGTCCTGTGAACGTATTGAGTACACGCGTGTCTCCTCACTCCCTTACCCTAAACCGCCTACAAAGACCCAGGCTAATATTGGTTTCTTTATTTCTGCTGCTGTGTTCCGGGCAAGAGTCGAGATGGCGGAAGAGTGGCCTACGACTCCCAGAAGACATTGGGGACCACGGCGGCTTGGAGCGGCTAAGCACCTGACGGAGGACACTGAAAACCCCCTCCCCTACTACCGAGTGCCTGTTCAGAAGAGGCGATTGTATAAAATAATAAAACCATCGTTATCCAAGACCCCGTTGTCCGTGAGTCTGTTCGATTCCCCACACGAAGGCTCACAGCATGGCACACAGAGATGTGTGCCATGTCGACTCTTCACTTTGTTCTGTACCACAATACGCAGCCTGCAAAGGCAGTGTGTGAGTGTAGTGGTTCAGGACCACTAAGAGTGGCACAATAAGTGCTGCAGCCCTTAGAGGCCTTCTCTGGTCACAGTGCCCTTAGTACCTGTAGTACCATTTACCAGGGACTGACTTGTGGTCAGAGATGCCAATTGGGTTTAGGCTTCAATGCAGTTTTAGGGAAAGAACTTGCAGCCTGATTCATGAAGCTAAATTGAGCTCGCAATAGCTGCGAAAATGCTATTGCGGGCGCAATTCCCATAATCGGAATTCACCATGAAAAACAGCGAATTCGCAAACACAGAATTGCGAAATCGCTAAAATATTCGCAGAATCCCGGCAGTAGACCATTTGCGAATCGGAAATAGCGAGAAATCATGGATTCTGCGAAAATAATAGCGAATTCGCAAGTTCCTCGCAATCGGGATTCATGAAAAATCGCAATTAGCGAAAAAACCCAAAATCGCATTTTGCGAGGCGCAATTTAAGGACAACCCAAAGCAGGTGGTAACCATCAAACCCATAGTAAAATCCGGGAGCTTCTAGGGGATAGTTGCGGCTGCTGGGGGATATCCCAGCCCACCATGTCCCGCTGCCTAGGGAGTTTCCTTGACGCAATGCTGACCCAGCTACACCACCACATCAAATTTCCTACAAGCCAACAGGAATTGGATGAGACCAAGCTTCAATTCTACAATGTTGCGCATTTCCCACACGTGATAGGATGCATTGACTGTACCTACATCCACATCTGCCCACCAGCTGCAACGGAGTACATGTACTGCAATCGCAAGTCCTACCACTCCCTCAACATCCAGATGGTCTGCAATGCAAAGCCATACATCACGGACATAGTGGCACAGTACCCGGGGAGTACACATGACTCATTCATATTCCGGCACAGTGGCCTCCACACACGACTGGCCAGGGGAGACTTCGGGGAAGGACACCTACATGGTAAGTACACTTTGCCCACAATGTCACATTGCGATGAAGTAGCTGCGCTGCACTGGCACTCACCCTCTGCTCCTCTCATTCAGGTGACAGTGGCTACGCCCTGCGTGAATACCTCCTCACCCCATACCTCAACCCTGCTACACCACAGCAACGGCGTTACAACGTAGCACACATACGCACAAGGAATTGCATTGAGAGAACTTTTGGGCTACTGAAGAGCAGATTCCGCATACTTCACAAGACAGGTGGGGCCGTGTACTACAGTCCTGAAGTTTGCTGCCGCATTGTGGCTGTGTGTGCTATACTAAACAACATTGCTACCAAGCGCCGGATACCTGTCGACATCTCTGGCAGTGAATCGGAAGGGGACGACCGGCCACCTGCACATGCGCGCCATGCACGCGGGGAGAACCCAGCTGAAGGCCACAGACGTCGCAACCACATCACAATGAACAGTTTCTAGTGCACCCTCTCCCCTCACCCAACAAATCACAATTGCATGCAAAATTTAATAATGACACAACGCCAATGTGGGATGCTAAATTAAATATTATTGTTTGAATCACAAAAAAGGTTCCAGTTTCCATCCTTCAAATGCAAACAGTATTTCAGCATACTGCTGCGTCCAATACACAGGGCAGGTTTATGTTCAGCCTGTGCCTGTACAAGTACTATTCAGTCATGTGCGCCTCCGGCGCGAAGCACCCGCGCGCCTCTCTGGCTCCACCTCAGCCTCCGCACGTGTCCCTGCAGTGGGCCTGGTGCTGCGTCTCAGCGCCCCTACGTGTGAGGCAGAGTGGCTGCTCACACTTGATGTCCCCTCACTGGCATCATCATCCCCCGACAGTGACAGGTAGAGCATTGTGAAGTGCGGTCACGGCAGTGGTCAGGTGCTCAAGTACCCTGGCCACATCCTCGCAGCACTGGATGAGCTGCTGCTGCTGCGCCAGGGACCGGCGCGATAGCTGCGAGTTGGCATTGCCAACAACATAGTTCGACCAGGTGTAAGCCGTCAGCCGGGTCAGTAGCTGACGGTGGCGGCGGCGGGCTGTGTTGCGCTGCGAAATCATTGCAGCTGTGTTGGCCTCCATGGCTGCAGTCATGCGGGCCATCCCCTCCCCCACACCTGCCATGGATGCCGTCATGCGGTCCATCCGGTCCCCCACACCTGCCACATTGCGGCCAATGTTGTAAAGCTGAAGCTGTATGGCCCCTTGCCGGCGTGCCTGCAGCTGGTGAATCCTGAGCATGCGACGTTCAACACTCATGCTCGGCAGCCGCTGTCCATTCCCCCTCCTGGTGCTGGGAGCATTGGTCTGCAGGCGAGACCTGCCACGCCTGCACTGCTGGCCTGACACAGTGGGTGGCCGCTGTGTCGCCGCTGTCGCGGGACCTGATGTTGATGCTCCAGCTGATGGTGGAGTCAAGCTAGGCATTGCTGGTGCGGCAAGGGCTGGAGGCACACTGGTAGTAGACCTGGCTGCAGGGGTTGTTGTTGCTGCGGCAGGGGCTGGAGGCACACTGGTGGTGGACCTGGCTGCAGGGGTTGTTGTTGCTGCGGCAGGGGCTGGAGGCACACTGGTGGTGGACCTGGCTGCAGGGGTTGTTGTTGCTGCGGCAGGGGCTGGAGGCACACTGGTGGTGGACCTGGCTGCAGGGGTGGTTGCTGCGGCAGACGCAGGAGGCTGTGTATGTAACGGCACCTCCTCGTCATCCTGTGCTTCCTCATCTATTTGCAGCCTCTCGCTGTCGCTGCTGTCTGCGCCACCTGTGAGGGGAAGTGGACGTTCATTAGTTGCATGTATCTGTCACACGTGCAGTTGCTACATGCATGCTGGGTGACATTCCCTGACTGCCTATGGCTTTGCGTACTTTTGAACCTGTCTGGCTGCATTGGGGTACTTCTACATTGTGGACACACTACATGTCCCACAATGCTTTAGGGCATTACCTGATGTGCACCGATCGCATGACTATGGAACATTATGGAAGGCTATATGTTCATGGCCATTCATAGGGGCAGGGTCGCAGTCGCATGCCACTTACCTTGGAACTCTTGGGTGGGGCGGGATGAGTCCAAACGGGTGACTCCGATGCACGCCTCAGCCTCCAGCGTGTCTTCTACTCGATCCTCCATGGGGATGTTTGGAGGGACTGTAGGTCCTCCCCCTCCAGTGCCCAGGGACTCTCCAAGCCTCTCAGCTACCTTCTCTTTGGCACGACCTCGGAGGTCGTACCAACGTTTCTTAAGTTCATCGAGTGACCTGTCGGCCACACCCACACAGCGGCTGCTATGCCCACCCAGATCCTGCGCTTCTCCTGCTCGGGCACCCTCCTTGAGTCCTTCCCGAACAGTTTGGAGTGGTTCTCCACCACCCCTTCAATTAAGTGCTCCAACTCCTGCTCGGAGAACTTTAGCTTTCTCTTGTGCCCTGTGGTGTTGCTGGGCCCAGGTACTGCCTCCTCAGACATAGCTGCAGTGTAGTTGGAAAGTGGTAATCCAAGGTGAATTGCAGGAGCTGTCTCTGTGGCTGCCTCGAGGTCTGCCTCACTGTGGTGAATGGGGGTGGGAACTGGCTGCTTCCTGGTTGTGATGTCATCACTGTGCTCGAAATGCAACTTCCCTTTTTCCCGATCTCGCGATTTTGCGATCGCGCTTTTTGCGATCTCGCAATTAGCGATATAGCTATTTGCGATATCGCAAATCCGACACGGATGTAGCCGGAAATAGCGATTTTTCTGCGATTTTCGATAATCGCAAACGGTTTTTGCGGCCGCGTGCGAATCGCTTTTTTTTATCGCAAAACATCATGAATACCGTTCTGCGATTTCTCAATTGCGATTTGCAGTTAATCGCTAATTGAGAATCGCAGAATCCGGTTTTCATGAATCAGGCTGATAGGTCCTGGGTACCTGATTAGCAGGAGCCCAGGGCACACACTCAAGTACATTAGCAACTCAGCAAAAAGTGGGGGTAACCATGCAGAAAGAGGGCACTTTTTCACACAGTAGATTCAGGATCGCTGCCCTGGACTCGATAGGGAAGCTCAAGAATACCATGCTCTGTTGCTGGACCAAGTCCGACTTCTGCTGGTTGATGATGAACCCTAAACTCTGAAGAAGAGTTATGGTGGTGTTCAGGCGAGTCACCAGTCAGTCTCAGAACTGATCCATCAATAGGATGTCGCCCAGATAAATAATCAGCCTGATACCCATGGTCCGTAGATGCTCGACTACGGGCTTGAGGAGTTTGGTAAAGCACTAGGTTGCTGATGATAAAGCCGAACGGGAGAGTCTGGAGTTCGAAGATTTGCCCCCTCCACTTGAATTTGAGAAACTTGCAGTGGGGAGGAAAGAACGGGACAGACAGGTAGGCGTCTTTGAGGTTGGAGCAGTAGATATCTGAGTAGAGAAATACCCTCCATTTTGAAGTGGCGGTACACCAGCCACTCATTGAAGGACCTGAGGTTGATGACGGGGCGGAAGCCCTTTTCCTTCTTTTCCACTAAAACAGGTTGCATAGGAAGAAGCCTCTGGGGTGCAGCTCGGACAGACATATTGCCCCTTTGGCCAGAAGGCCCTGAACCTCCAGATCTGAAAAGGATTCGTCCTGAGAGGAAAAGAAAGGCCAGGGTACAGGGTTTTACTGCTTGGAACAGTGTTCCGTAGAACTGTATGTGGTACCCTCTTACAGTCTCCAGAATTCAAGAGTCTGATGTGATCTCTGTCCATTTGTGGTAAAACAAACTTAGTCTCCCTCCCAAACGAAGAGGTGCTAACAGAGAGGCGCTTACCATTGTATCCACTGGTGTTTTTGTGGGCCCCTCTGCAGCCACGTTTTTTTCTTCTTTTCCCACTGCAGGAGGGGTAGAAGGTTCCCTGCTGGCCGTCCTGCCAGCCATTGCTCCGTCTGGCCTTGGCCCTGTTAGGGCCTTGATAGGATTTGCTGCTGGAAGAGTGACCCCTGGCACCTCCAAAATCCTTCCCAGGTAAGATCTTTTTCATCGACACCTGGGCCTTGTCAAATGCTGAGAACGTTGACACAAACTTCCCTAGCACTTTGACAAAAGAGTCGCCGAAAAGTGAACCTGCCTCTGATTTATTTTTTGTTTGAATATCTTTTATTGGTTTTGTCTGTGCATAATCACAGTACATGCCAGAAAAAAATAATGATTAGTAAATGCAACAAACCATCCCTTAAGTTCACAATGATAATCATAAACAATAATAGTACACTGAGGGACATTGGTCTCACATCGCTTCCAACAAGGCAAAAGGAGAAATTAAAGAAGAAGTAAATCAACATTCTCATTTAGCATGTCATGCCCAGTAGCAAGCCTTCTCCCTGCGGGGCTATGGGCCTGTGATGGGGAGGAGCAATGCATACGGTAGTGAGAAAACATTGTTGTCCCCGAGGCATGGCCCGTATGGGTGTGTTAAGTATATGCAGAGAGAGGCTCCAGAGAGTGGACAGCCGCGTGATTCAAGTGTGAACATGTCTTGGGGGTTATGTGCGTGACACGACATGACCCTGCCTGGTATACATGTGCTTCCCTCAGTCCTCATCTAATAGCTGGTATGAGGTGTGTCGTCTAAGGTGATTCCACACGTAGATGCTGTGTATCAAAAGAGCGATGTAATGACTATGTCGCATTCATAACATCCTAACAAACGTGTCATGTAACAGAACTACCATGACACCATAACGTGGCCAACAGGGGGAAGCGAAAAGAAAAAATTATAACAACAATAAGGAAAAACGGAAGAGAAAAAGAAACAGGAAGACCAAAGCGAATAAGAGGAGAAAGGAAACAACCAAAGGAAAATCAAAGGGAACTCAAATTAATAAGAGAGCAAGCAATGCATCCGTTTGGACGCATGTCCTTGGCACTAAAGGAGGGTCAGTGTGGGGGCAAGAAGACAGACAGCCGTCCAGCGTGACCGTGGGTCACAGGCATCGTGCCCTCTACGCTAAAGAGGGGCCGGGGTCTCTAGTTTGTGGGGTGATAGTGGCATCATGGAGTGCTGGTGCAGCACGCTGTGGGCAAGTACCGGACATAGGAAGCAGCCGCTGGTGCATGCTACTCGCCATCCCACCTATCGCCCAGGCCGTTTCCGGAGGGGAGAGGATCTAAGTAACCCCCGATCAAGACACGCCTGATGGAAAGACCTTAGTGTATTGTCCCAAAGCTGCGCTATGGGGAACTTCTTCAGCCCCGCTGCCTCCTCCCTGTGGAGGGTGGTGCTTTCCGCCCTCCCCCTACGAGACCTGCCTCTGATGACGAGAGTTCCCCCAACTTAGGGTCTATCTTCCGTAAGAGGGAACGCTGACGTTCTGCGGAGAGGGCGAAGTAAGCATTGCCAAGGAGGCAGACGGCCCTCTGCGCCCACCCTGCCACATCGTCCGTGAGTATAGGTTGCCCTGACTGCTTTGCTCGTTCTGCAAGCTCTATAATCTTTGTTAAAGGTCCCACCATGTCCAGGAACGTGTCCTGGAAAGCTCTCCAGGATCTGTCAATGCCCTTCTTGTGGTCCTGCATATATTTACCGAGGAAGGCCCACAGCGTGGGGTCTATTTTGGGGGCAGCTGTGACCTTCTCTGCCAATGATGGTCAGGGCATTCTGCCCTGAGGCGGGCCCTCACCTCCTTGCTTAGCAGCTGTCTAATTTTGTTACCCATGTACTCGGCCACCTTCCTGTCCGGGACCCACTCCGCAGAATGCGGTCTATAAACGCCCTCAGGATCAAGCGTGTCTGGAGTGGCGCAGTCCCCCTTGCAGAGGGCAGAGTTAGATGATTGCAGGTGCCAAAACCTGCCCAAGTTCTGGGTCTCATCAGAGGAACCCTCCTCATCATCAAAATCACCCTCACCCATGTCGGGGAACCCCTCTTCGGGGTTGAAGTCTGTTGCAACCTCGCCGCTGGCTACTCCGGGTATATTCTCCTTCCCGATAGGGTGCTTCCTTGAGCGTGCGTGCACTCTTATAAAAGACTTCAGTCAAAAAGCTAACGCCCTCAAGGGGCCCTGTGTCACGCTTTGCAGCCTTGTGTGGGGGAACCAGAGTCACCCCACAAGGCCTAGCCCCAGTCTCCCAGTATCCCTGTGCCCTTGAAGACCTGAGCAGACAATTTATCAATGCTCTCCTGCAGGAGGACCAGCGCCTGGGAAAAGGCATTGGGGAAGAGCGTGTCCACCCCTGCAGGAAGGTGCAGAAGGGGGGCATTCCTCCTCAGAGGAAAGTTAGGGTGCGTAATCAAGGAAAGAGTATGAAAAAAAGACACCCTGAGAGACCCCCTTGACAATGCTCTTAAAAGTTCCTGCCCAGACAGTCACAAAGAGCTCTCAAAATAAGCTGTTAGCCTGTAATAGGTGTTGTGTTCCTGGTTCTGGCACGCCCATGACGCCATGAGCGTGCAACGTTGAGTCATGTGACTTGCTATAATAAAGAGGGGCCCCGCACGCACGTACGGCATTCAGGCGCCAAGAAGTTATACTCAGTGTCCGCCTCTGTTATTTCTAGAGCCACGTGTAAGGCCTAGTTGCACCTAGATGCCCCGGAGTGTAGTTCCCAAGTTGAGATCCCTAAGGCTGCCACTACTCACACCTACGACACAACAACTGGCGACGAGGGTGGTTGCCGAACCCTCGCCGGGGGTGCGTGTGTGCCTGCTGTCCCGTGCGGCGGCCACGAGACCGTCCCTCGGCTCGTGGTGCTCGTGCCTCACGCCCACACACGCACTTGCTGTGCGCACTTGTGGTGAAGACTCCGGTTCCTGGGGTGTTCAGGTGAGCTGAGTGCTGCCGACCCACACCGGCTGTCGGGGCCGTGCTGCACAGCACTATACTGCGGAGCGCACTGCTGTGATCGCCTGCCCGCGGAAGGGGGCCGTGTGCACTTCAATCGGTGGCTTCACGCCCAGCGCCGCACCTGGCCTCCCGGCATGTGCGTGAAGCGCGCTTCTGTCCGTCTCGCACGGCGAGTGGGGCGGCGCCCTGCCTCCGCTTACGCATCTAGCGGACGCGGCGCCTGCTGGTCCCACTGTTGGCCTTGGTTGCCCGTGGTGAGCGCGACGGTCGCACGCGCCTTGCCGGGCTCCCCGACGGGAGCGCCACAGACCTGGACATCCGCTGCACCATCACGGAGAGGGCGGGCCCTGTGCTCACGAGGCCCCGTGCCTGGCAGAGGCCTACATCCGGCCCCAACGGGCGAAGTCCCCATCGGGCTCCCTGCCCACCGAAGACTTGATCAGGCGCCGGCAGGACGATGGCCACGATTCCGCCCATCGAACCCTTCGTGGTGGAGGGGGCGCCCTCGGCATTAGCTCCAAAATGGAAAGAGTGGGTGGACAGACTCCTTGTATTCTTCGAGGCCACAAAAGTCCATAAAGAACAAAAGAGAGCTATGGTGCTCCACTTAGGAGGCAAGGACATACACTCTATTGCTAGAACACTCACAGAGGCGACTCCCAAAACACATCACACGCTGATGAATGCCTTAAATGCCCACTTCGAACCCATGGCCAACCAGGAGTATTAAAGGTTTGTATTCAGACAAGCGCGTCAGCTGCCGGAGGAGTAGCTGGACACCTACCACACCAGACTCAAGAAGCTAGCGCTATCCTGCGGTTTCGCAGACGTAACGGAGGAAATCCGAGGACAAATCATACAGGGCTGTGCCTCTGCCAAACTGAGGGAAAGAATATTGGAAGAATCAAGCAAACCGTTAGCCGACATTCTGACTCTCGGTCGCACAAAAATCCCAAGTGGATCAGCTGAAGAGACTGAGGGGGCTGCCCTTGCTGTGTGTTCTGGGGCTCACCTGCAGTTTGTTGTTTCCACTAAGGTAGAGGAAAGGGGGCTTTGCGGTGTGCTGTGTCCCCCCACCTGCTTGAAGAGGAACTGTGCTGTGTGCTTTGTACCTCAGAAGTGAAATAGTTTCCAGGTGGTAGACCAGTGATGGAGTGAGGTCCTGATCTGGTAGGAGACTTGTGTTCTGGTGAATGCTTCTCTGTGAGGTTGCGGAAACCCAGAAGTAGAGGTAGGGTGGGGCATTCTTGCCCGAGACCTCTGGTCAGCTTGGGGGTGTGGACCCTAGGTTGTTGGATCAGTGGTAGTTGTAGCTACACTGAGAGAGAGAGTGGAGAATGGCTATTGTGTGCCAGGGGTTATTGCCCCCCGCTCTGTGGATTGGTTAGGACCTGTGATTTGGAGGGTCTTGGCTGTGGATGACTAGGGAGTACCAGTGGGGTGTCCTAGTTGTGTCAGAGAGTTATTGTTTAGAGGTAACCAGGTAGGTTCAGAGTGGCGAAAAACCGGAGGTTGTCCCTGCCGTGCAGGTCCGTGTCCGTGTTTTTTGTCGCCCAAAGCAGTGAAGCCCATCAGTGGAGTGATTGGTCTACCCTGCGTTTTGGCTGGAAGGGGGCTGTGTTGGACCCAGCCCTTTGGGCAGGTTCACCCCTAGACTTTTTGCTTTTTCCCAGCCTGTTTCTGGAACCTGGTGTTGGTGATTCTAGGCCTCTGCGCACTTTTTCACTGTGGTACAGTGTAAAGTGCTGGAGTGCTCTGTATGAAGGGTGAGTGACCTGCCCTCCCATAGGAATGAATGGGGAATATGTATGCCCATGGCAGTTCCTGTTGTGTGGGGAGTGCAGGGGTCGAGTTTGGTATGTATAAACTTGTGAGAATGAATGCTGCAAAATGATATGTGCGGCATGACTGTGTCTAGTCTAGAAGTACTACTTTTGGAAGCTGGCATATTTGTGTAAGTTGGTTCTGGCGTACGATTGGCTGGTGAGCCTGGCCCAGGAGTGCCTGGGCCTGCTGGTGGATGGACTGTCCGGTTTGAGTAGGACAGGGTCTGCAGGGTCTGCAGGGCCCCAGAGGAGGGGGTCTGAGTCAGCCGTAGATAAAAGGCCCCTCTGCTGTCAGGGATGGGAGGAAAGAGCGTCTGGTGGTGCCGGGCTGTGCCTGCCGCCCACCCTGCTGGCTCTCCATCCTGATGGCCCACTGTCACCTCTGGCCCTGAAGCTGTCAGGAAGACGAAAACCAGAAACATTCCAGTACTCAGGGCCCCTTGCACGAAAACTTCAAAGTACTTCAAAGGCATTTCTGTGTATAAGAAGGGGCTGTGTCTCCTTCCAAAACGTTTTTGTCTTCAACTTGAATCTGCCAGGGGCTGCTGCTGCTTGAGCTCAGGGGAATCCCTGGCTCTGCCCAGCCCCTGGGCACCTGATTGACCTTCCTGGACTCCTGGGGGACCCTCTGCCTTGCCTGGGCTGATGGGGGGGACTTTGCTTTGCCCCCTGGGACCTTTGTGCAGCATGGTGGAGCTGCATTTCTGGAAGGGCCGTTGTACTTTTTATTCTAGCGCTTTGGGAGCGCTTTATTGCCCCATAGCGCTTTCGAGCGCTTTATTTTTGATTATAGCGCTGAGGAGCGCTTTGCCCGCCTGGCGAGTGCCCACCTCGCTTATTCTTAATTTTATCTAACTTCGGCTGCCCACGCCGTGATTGCCGCTGCCCGGGGGCCTGAAGACGCCCAGAAGTTGCCGTTGTCCGCGGTGAAGATCGAGCCCGCCGCGCTCTGATTGGGTGAGAGAGCCGAGCCCCCTCACCAGAGCCGCGACGGGATTGGCCTGTGGAACGTCGCGTCATCGGCGAGGCCGCGCTGCCATTGGTTGGCGGCCTCGCGTCATGAGGGGCTCGTCGCAGGAGCCGCGACGCGATTGGCTGGGCCGCCCCTGAGGCCGGGGCACGAGGGAAGAGGCAGGGAGAAGATGGTGGCCACTGCTGGGGCTCCCGTGTGCCGAGGGAGCCCCGAGTGAAGAAGTGAGCGGCTGACAGGGCTCCCGTGATGCGAGGGAGCCCTGCTGTATCCAGGAGCCGTCGCCGCCTGAGAGCCCCGCAGAGAAGA
Source organism: Lissotriton vulgaris (assembly GCF_964263255.1). Classification (NCBI taxonomy): domain Eukaryota; kingdom Metazoa; phylum Chordata; class Amphibia; order Caudata; family Salamandridae; genus Lissotriton; species Lissotriton vulgaris. Next base: position 1,559,008,796 of record NC_141693.1, read on the forward strand.
GCCGACGCCGCCTCCCAAGGTACCGGTGAGTGCGGGCGTGCAGGGGACAGTGCTGCTTCTGCTCCAGGAGGGAGCTCGAGGGGGTTCCATGCCGGTGAGGCAGAGTGGGTGCTTGGGCGGCCCCGGTTGGCAGTGGGTCGCCCCAACGTTAAACCAGAGCCTTGAGGCTCCACCGAAGGGGCAGAGTGGGGCAGAAGAGAGGAGGGGCGCCGGGACACGTTGTCGGTGTCCGCCCCCCCCATTTGCGCGAGAGCGCGCCTGTTGCCAGTGTGAAGCCACGAGGGCTTCAAGGGCGGCCCCAGTTGACAGTGGGTCGCCCCGCCATGTTAGATAAGCGGGGGCGTCGGGGCATATTGTCGGTGCCCGTCCCCTCCTGCCTGGGAGAAGCTTGTGTACAGGGAGGCTCCAGGGGGCATGTTGCTTTAGAGCCAGTGTGGCTCCAACGTTTGACCAGTGTTGGCCAGAGCCTGTGTGGCTCCAACGTGCGCAGTGTTTGGTCGAGAGCCTGTGTGGCTCAGGTGGCGCAGATTTGTTCTAGGGGCTACTGAGAGCCCTGCCACAGCTTTTTGTACACAGTTGCCCAGCACTTTGTGGGCAGCTGCCACGTTTAGGCTTTTTTGTACTTTGAGACTGGCACCCTGACATTGAGACTCAGGGCGTCTGAGCCCCAACAAGGCCATTGGCCTAGGGACTGCCACAGGTAGTGGCTTATGTGAGTTGCTGCGCAAGTATATGGTTATTGCACCTCTGAATGTGATCTCTTGCATCATGTGTTATTCCTGCACCTCTGAAGGTTTTTAGGCCTCATGTGATTTTTGCGCTATTGATTCATTATGCACCTCTGAATGTGTTACTGCATCATGTGTCTTTCTTTCCATGCGCTGCACCTCTGAATGTTTAGTCATCATGTGTCTTCTTGCGCTGCACCCCTGAATGTACTTTCTTGCATCATGTGCGTTATTCTAAACACCGCTGAATGTATTTTATGGCATCATGTGTTTCTCCTTATTACTCCCCTGAATGTAGGTTATTGCATCATGGGTAATGTGTTCTTTTCCTAGACCCCTAAACGCTGAGTGATACTTAGGTGGTTGTCTTTTCTACTCCTCTGAATGTAGGTTTATTGCATCATGCGTAATGTATTCTTTCTTAGACCCCTAAATGCTGTGTGATACTTAGGTGGTTCTTCTTGGTTAGTACAGGTGGTCCTAGTGAGGTCCTGGTTCCCTGCGTGACATGCTCCTAAGGGGTTTAGGGTTGCGTAGTGAGTACTTACCTGTTCCCGGTAGTTACTGGATGTGATTTATAACTGTTACTTTGTGCTACAGTGATTTTATACACTTATTTTAATTTCTAAGTGCTATTTCTAAAAGTGCTGATTATGACAGTGGCCTATGTGGCCCTGTCTTGTAAATAATCCCTTATGAATGTTGCCGTGCCAATTGGCACAATGTACATGTGTGATGTTTATCTGATTTGTGTTTTTACAATACAAAAGTTATTTTTATAATAACCTTGTGTGGAGTCTCTTTTGTGGTGTACCTAGTATGTTGTTGCTGTTGTGCGCTGACGCAAATGCTTTACACATTGCCTCCGAGTTTAGCCTGACTGCTTGGGCCAAGCTACCAAGGGGTGAGCAGGGGTTATCTTGGCGTGTGACTTCCTTGCCCTGACTAGAATGGTGGTTTCTGCCTGGCTTTGGCGTCAGCCTTAGCCTACCAGAAATAGCCAGTTCTAACAATTATCATAATCCATAGAGAGGTTAAGGTGAGGTTGAGTTTTTTTTCCAGGTCGGCAGGTAGTGGGTCTGCGTAGTGGGGGGAGGGTTTGGATTTGGCGTTCACCATGGAGATGTCCTCTTCTAAGTCCTTCCATTTCTTGGGTGTGGAGGAACGTTTTGGGAATTGGATTATTGTTGCAGTTAATAGGGGAGGAGTCTCGGATTTGGGGATTGGGGACTGAGCTGGAGTTGAATTTATCCATGTTCTGTATGAAGAGTCGCTGGGTTGAGTTTGTGGGTTATAGTCTAGGGAGAGTTCGATTTTGGTGATTTTCCCATTGAAGAATTTGGCCAGGTTGTCGCACTGTAGTTTTGAGGCAGGGGGGCATTGTGTGGCAGGTTTTGAGGATTGATTTCAGATGATGTAAAAGAGCTCTTTTTGGTGGTTTATAGCTTTGTCGAAGGGTGCTCCGGGAGAAGGTGGCTTTCTTGTTGGTAATGGGTTTTTTTGTAGTTCTTACATTCTCTTCTGAGCTGGAAGAGGTTGTTTGTGGATGGGGTGCTCTCCAGAATCTTTCAGCTGCTCTTGTCTTCTTTCAGAGTTGAGGTCTTTGTTGAACCAGGCTCTTGAATGGGTATCTATGATCCTTTTGTGTTTATGGGGTGCTAGTTGGTCGAGGGCAGTTTTCATCGTCGAGTTGTAGAGGGAAGTGAGCTCATCCGTATTGAGGTTATCTGTGGTGGGTGGGAGTAGGGATGATATTTTTTCTTCTAAGTCAGAGAGAGGGATAGAATTGAGGTTTCTGCACCACTGATGGATCATCAGAGCTCGGTTAGGTGGCTCTGCAGCTTAGTGAATGTTAAACAGAATGATGTGGTGGTCTGACTAGTCGGTTGGGAGAATGTTTTTGAGGCCTATTAGTTCGTTTTTTGGCTATGATAGCATCTAAGATGGAGCCTTTGTTGTGGGTTTGTCCCTTGCAGTGTTGAGTGAGATCTTTGCTGAGTAGGAGTTCATTCAGTCACTGTAATAATGTGCCCTTTCTAGTTATTCCAGTGGAGATTGAAATCACCTAGGATATTGTTGTGAGAGTTGGAGAGGGAGCAGTGTGTTAGTAGGTCAAATAGTTCCCCGAACTTGGGAGTGTTTCCTGGTGGGTGGGTAGTAGATGAGATGGCATTCATTGCTTTGTTATCTTTTCTTGTTAGGTTGGTGCTGAGGCATTCGAATGTTGAATAGGAGAAGGTTTTAGTTTCAGCTACTTTAATGCTGTTCTTATGTAAGATGGCTATGTCACTGCCTCAATGATCTAAACTGTCCTTTTTGATGATAGAGAAACCTGGGGGGACAAGGAGGTCAAGGATCGGATAGGATGATTCATTGAGCCAGGTTTCAGTGATGAACGCAATGTCAATGTCGTAGTTCAGTACGACAACAGCCAACCCAGTTGGGCACTTGATAGCTGATCTACAGTTTACAAGCATGCAGTTTACTTTGCAGCTGGTGGTGTGATTTTGGGGGGAGGGGAAAGTATTGCGGTGCATTGTGATGGTGGTCTTATGACCCTAGGTGGGTAGACGTTTCTGCCAAATACGGTGATCACCTCGATGTTAGAGGTGGGAGGAGTCTGGGTTGTCCTAAGGTCGTATGTCGTCATTGGCTTTCTCAAAGACATCTTAGGTCTGACTCTTTTCGGACTGTGATGTTGGTTGTTGAGAGGGGTGGTGCACCAGCTGTTCAGTGGGATTTGGGAAGCTGAGAGGGTTCATTGATGTTGTTGTGAGAGGGGAGTTGCGAGTGTTGGGTGGGGGTAAAGGAGGTTCTGGAGTTGATAAGGATTTTGATTATGCCCTGAGTGATTATGTCAAGTTGGCTTGAAGGGGTTAGGCTTTCAGTTTTGGATATATTGGGCATAGTATTCTGTGACAAGAGAAACTCGTGTTGTTTTTCTACACTGTAAGGCGTTCAGTTAATTGGTCTGCCGACACTAGGTTCATGGTGGAGAGAGAGGTAGAATTAAGGAGCAGGTTAGTTTGGAGTTGTTGGTCAGGGCTGGGGGTTGTGGGGTGGGTGGACAGCGGGTAGTAGTGACCCAATTGTCTTCTGTGATAAGTTGGCCTGGCATATGCTGTCCACTATTCTAGTGGGCACCTTGCACGAGTCCAAACAACCCTTATTGATGATAGGTTTAAGACAACCTTTATTGAAAGCTATCCTAGTGGTAGCTATGGAGAGCAGCCTTCGGGCTAAGTATTGAAGGAGTGTAAAGCAGCTTGGTTTACCAGATTATAACCGCTTGTATGTCTAAATGAAAAGAGAACCACACAAGGTATATATATAAAATATATGTATTTATTTCTAAACACTCTCTAGTAATCTCTTTATGACATTACAGAGCAAAGTACACACTTTAAACAATATAGAACTTCAGTAAATAGCACAATATACACTGGGCCCCAGGGGGGAGACCAAACCATATATTAAGAAAGTGGTATAAGAACCACGACTTGACTAGACACAAGACCTATAGCCTGTAGAATAGCTGGGATCACAAAGAACCACCCAAGGTAGTGACACAGGGGACCCACGGGGGACGCGTGCAGTGTGAGAACACAGCCGCAAGACGCAGTTAGCTTCTATGGGGAAAGTCGCAGTTCGAAATTCTAAGATTAAGGACACTTAGGAGAGGACTTTGAGCAAACCCCTTAAGACTTAAGGGGTTCTAGGGCCAACACCCCAGGAGTACCGTAGTACTTGTGTTACCTCACCCAGCGAAGCCGGGTGCATAGGTGTCTTTTGGTGTCGAGAATCGTCGTTGATTTCTGGATCGAAGATGTGAGGAACATAAAAGCAGACGGGACAGAGACTAGGTCACTTGCCAGTGACCAGGGGTACGATAGACGAATGCCCACCGATGTCGGGTGATTCAGGAGCGAAGAGGTGAAGCTTGACTCTGCAGCCACGAGGACCAGGAGCCGTCGACGATGACCAGGAGCTGGATTCCCACGAAGGATGTCAAGTGCTGCGGTGTTGGTGCCTGTATTGGTCCCAACAAGCCTTGGCAGCAGCAGCTCACGCAGGACGAGAAAAGATGCTTAGGTGCGGACCAGGAAGGTTCGGGTGACTCACCAAGTGGTGGAGAGTCAGGGCACATCTGGAGCAACCAGGGAACCCAAGGAAAGTCAAAGTTGCCTTCTCAGGGGCCCACCAGTCGACGGACCATGGATCGCAAAGGTACCTCGAGCAAAAACACAAAGGGCCGGCTCACGGAACACTCGTGGAGTGTAGGCCAGCAATCTTCAGTGAAAAAGGTGCTTGGGGTCTGGGCTACAAGTAACCCAATGCACAGCCTCAAGGAACGTTGAGAAGCTGATGCACTTGATAATGTGCACAGTGTGCAGGGGTTCCGGTTCCATGGTACCCACAAGGGCTGCCAGTCTCAGCTTTGCAGGGGACTCAGGTCGGCCTCGGGGAAGTCTGGAAATCCACCTCCTGTGTTGCAAATACTTTTTTTTTTGGTATTCAAACTGCTTTATTGCGCATTATATACAGTACCCTGCTTCAGTCGCCCACAACCCGGAGGCCGGCAGCGTTAAATGCAAACTCACAGAACATGTCTTATTTATGTAACACAGCCAAGTAACCGGCATCCCGGAGGCCCTGTGGCGTAGTATCGCACTAAAATGTGGTCATCCTATACCCAGTGCAGAGTGAAATACAATACATAAGGATGCAATGCAGTAGAACAAATTTTCTGTGTGGTTTTTCTTCCTTCCCAGTTCCCAACAGTAAACAAAACCAGAGAGGCATCGCAGGCCCTTTCGAATAAAGGATCCTGATTCAATACATGAAATAACAGTTCATTGATTGTTCCGTGCTATACAGTAAGCTGTCTGTAACAACGATATTAAGTGTGCATCTGTAGGGTAGAGGTCCCGCGTAACGTTCCGAGGGGGGGGCACCCAGGGTGATGATATGGGAGCATGGAATGAGCAGGGCAGCGAGCACTATCTAGGGGGCAGGAGCTCTGCGGTTCTGTCTGCATGTACAGTGTCGCGATGGTAGTAGGCGGTACAGTGTTATGTAAGGTGGTGACCTGTAGAGGAAAGTGCAGAGCACTTCAGCAGGGTAGGAGAAATGCATCCCATGCGCATCAGCGTGTAAAGCTCCCAGCTCCAAGTGTCATCAGGGAAGCTGAAACCTTTGCGTTATCTCAATCTAGAGTAGTATCGTCGTCTGCCTGGGCCAGCAAATAGTCAGTCAGTGGGCTCCCGATATCTTTCGGGCGACTAAGGATCGGTAATAATTCAGCAAATGTAACGTGTTGCTCCTGACAGTGGGTCATATCTACCAGCCACTCCTTAAATTTAGGTGCTCTGCCTCGGCCCCAGCGACACGCCATCCGGCGCTTTGCCAAGAGCAGCGCGTTGTCAATAAACTTCCTACAGGTTTTCGGGATGTGCGGCGTGTGCCCAAGCAGCATGAGGAGTGGGTCCTCCGTAATGGGTTCCTTAGTCATCGCTGTGAGAGCATCAGTTACCTGTTGCCAAAAAATGCGGACAGGTGGGCATTCCCAGGCTAAGTGTAAAAAACCAGCGTGTTCGGCGTTACAGCGTTCGCATCTGTCAGTGTTTGTCAGGTGGAATCTGTGCTTTTTAACTGGTGTGTAATATAACCTATGCAAGAACTTGTAGTGCATCATTTTAAATCTACTGCTGGCCGATATCCGAGCCGTGAGGGCTCAACAGTAGTGCCATTGGGCATCAGTGAGCGCGATGGCCAGATCAGCGCTCCAATGCTCCCGCGCCCTCGCCGCAGGCGGCACGCCAGCCAATCTGAGTTGACGATACAAGCCGGAGACTAAGTGCGTCTCGTCCTGTGAGCACAACAGGAACTGAAGTGGAAGAAGGATCTCGGGTTCATCGGGGAATTCAGGTAGGATATCCTTCATCCCTTGTCGTAGACGCAGGTAGTAGAAGACGTCAAGCGGCGTGCGGCCCTGGGAGGCAAAGAACTCATCTGCAGTTTTAAATTTCCCGTTGGCGAAGAGATCGCCCCAGGAGGTAATCCGCAGTTGGCTGCAAAGCAGCCCAAAGCCTCGTTCCTGCAATAGTGCTAGGGCAGGGTGGAATGTTAGTGGTAGTTTAGGAGAATATAGAAAACCGCAGGATAGCCTCTTAGCTATGCGGCGCCACGTGTCGAGAGTGCAGGAGACAGAGGTATTGGACGTTTGGATCAGCGCCTCCGGGCAGTGGAGCAGGCCATTGAGCGGCACGGGATGCACAATCCAATCCTCCACCGCTAATTGTGGCATAAAGGGCGTGGGGGCCATCCAGTGATAAGCATAATGCGCTTGCGCGCACAAGTAATATGCCTCAAGGTCAGGCACATCAAAGCCACCGGAATCATATGGCTTGGTCAACGTGGTCCATTTCAACCGTGGACTCTTGCCTCCCCAGACGAGCCGACAGAGTTCTGATTTCAAGGTTTTAAAGAAAAAGCACCCGGGTAGTATGGAATATTGAGGAAGAGGTAGAGAAATCGGGGCAGCACCACCATTTTAATGAGGGATGCTCTGACCAACCTGACCTGTGCAGCATCGGTCGCTCCCCAAGGCTCCCTTTACTCTGGGTATCGTAGCGCTTTGTTCTGATTGCCTCCAGCTGTGTTTGTTGTGCTCTGCACGCCGGTAGCGACATTGAGCTGCTAACCTAACCCTCATCGCGCGAGTGATAAACTAATTAGCCTGCTGCGAAATTAATTAATTATAATTGAACCTGCCTGCTTGCACACTTAGAGGTGCCTCTGCCCACGCTTATTATTTCATTCCCCACTTTTGCCGATCTATTGGTGCTTCGCGCTGTGTTGTTTGCGGCCATTTTCTCTGTTGTTGTGCCTGCCAGCCCGCCCCCCCACCCCGAACACACCTCCCTGCGGCCCCTCCCTCCCACGGATAGTTTAGAGCGGACCTGCCTTTGCGTCCTCTGTGACCAACCTGACCTGTGAAGCATCGGTCGCTCCCCAAGGCTCCCTTTACTCTGGGTATCGTAGCGCTTTGTTCTGATTGCCTCCAGCTGTGTCTGTTGTGCTCTGCACGCCGGTAGCGACATTGAGCTGCTAACCTAACCCTCATCGCGCGAGTGATAAACTAATTAGCCTGCTGCGAAATTAATTAATTATAATTGAACCTGCCTGCTTGCACACTTAGAGGTGCCTCTGCCCACGCTTATTATTTCATTCCCCACTTTTGCCTATCTATTGGTGCTTCGCGCTGTGTTGTTTGCGGCCATTTTCTCTGTTGTTGTGCCTGCCAGCTCGCCCCCACCCCGAACACACCTCCCTGCGGCCCCTCCCTCGCCACTCCCCCTCCACCATCCGCATATGACAGATGCAATCGCGCGCAGCGTCCACACGCAGCGTCCGCGCCCCGGTCGCGCCGAAGGTGCGCCAAAGGTAAGCCCGTCTTCGCCTGTCCGCGCCTGGACCGCGCCCAGCGCCAGACCCCCTGGCCCCCGCTCCACCCACCCCATCCGCATTACATACGATGCCACCTCCCTCTTAGCCCTAAACCCCGGTCGACTCCCCAACTGCGCCCAAGCCGCTCCTGGACACACCCATGGACCCTTCTCTTGCAACTCCTGCAAGTTCGACGGCACCAAGAAAAACCCCTCACCCACGAACACACAACAGACATCTGACTCCAACCACCTAAAATGCATCCTGCTCAACACCCGCTCTGTCCATAGACACGCCATCGACCTCTGGAACCTACTAGACACCATTTCACCCGACGTCGCCTTCCTAACAGAAACCTGGATGAACACCTCATCAGCCCCAGACATCACCATTGCCATCCCGGAAGGATACAAGATCATCCGTAAGGACCGCACCGACCAAACAGGAGGAGGCCTCGCTATCGTCCATAAGAACTCCATCCGCATCTCTACCAGCTCAGACGTCAACCTTGCCAGCGCAGAACACCTTCACTTCCAGATCCACACCGACCCCAAGACCACACTCGTCTACAGACCACCAGGACCCCGTGCACAATTCAGCGACGATATCACTGACTTTATCACCCCACACGCCCTTCCCTCCGAGGACTACATTCTACTGGGAGACCTCAACTTTCACCTGGAAAAGAGCAATGACAGCAACGCCACCTCCCTTCTGGACAATCTCACCAACCTCGGACTCAAACAACTTGTCACTACGCCCACCCACATCGCAGGTCACACACTCGACCCTATCTTCACCTCCAGCAAACATGTCTCCTTCAGCCACACCACAACTCTCCATTGGACGGACCACAGCTGCGTACACTTTATCTACAATAAGACCACAACTCACAACCATCCTCAACCTACTCTGCGAAGAAACTGGAACAAAATCACCATCGACCAGATCTCCTCATCGCTTCTTCAAAACCCCCCTACCCACTCCTCAAACCCCGACCAAGCAGCCACTAACCTCACCCAATGGCTATCCAACAGCGCCGACATCCTAGCACCGTTGAAAAAACGTCAAATCAAACTAGGCAGCAAAAACGCCTCCTGGTTCAACGACGATCTTAAGAAATCGAAGAAACTCTGTCGCACCCTCGAGAAGGCCTGGAAAAAAGACCCAAACACCAGCACCAGAGACGCCTTCAAAAACGCGACACGCGTACACCACCAACTAATCCGGTCTGCCAAGAAAGCCGCATTCAAAGACCGACTAGATAACAACGCCCACAACAGCAAGGAACTATTCAACATCGTCAAAGAATTTACCAACCCCTCAGCCAACTCCAACGACATCACCCCCTCCCAAGCCCTCTGCGACTCCCTAGCTTCGTTCTTCCACAACAAAATCGCAGACATCCACAACAGCTTCGACAACCGACCCGGAGACCAACCCACCCAACCCTCTGCAGGACCTTCACCCCCCTTGAACATCCTTAATAACTGGAACCCAATCTCCACTGAGGACACCATCCGCCTGATGAACTCCATCCACTCAGGATCCCCCACAGACCCTTGCCCTCACCACATCTTCAACAAAGCAGACTCCATCATAGCACCGCACCTCCGAGACGTCATCAACTGCTCCCTCAACTCCGCCACCTTCCCGGAAAGCTGGAAACACGCAGAACTTAGCGCCCTTCTGAAAAAACTCACAGCGGACCCCACCGAACTTTTAATAACTACCGCCCCATCTCGCTCCTGCCATTCCCGGCCAAAGTCATCGAGAAAGCCGTCAACAACCAGCTCGCCGCCTTCCTCGAATCCAACAAATCCCTCGACTCCTCACAGTCCGGCTTCCGAGCCAAACACAGCACGGAGACCGCCCTCATCGCAGCAACAGACGACATTCGAACTCTGCTGGACAATGGAGACACAGTCGCCCTCATCCTCCTCGACCTCTCCGCAACCTTCCACACAGTCTGCCATAGCACACTCATACAGCGCCTCAGAAACATCAGAATCCAGGGAAAAGCACTGGAATGGATCACCTCGTTCCTCACCGGAAGAACCCAGAGAGTTCGCCTCCCACCATTCAAGTCAGAGGCCACTGAAGTCATCTGCGGCGTACCACAAGGATCCTCACTCAGCCCCACCCTCTTCAACATATACATAAGCCCCCTCGCGACCATCGCACGCCAACACAACCTCAACATCATCTCCTACGCCGACGACACTCAACTGATCCTCTCCCTTACCAAAGACCCTAACACCGCCAAAACCAACCTACATGAAGGAATGAAAGAAGTAGCCGAGTGGATGAAGCACAGCCGTCTGAAACTGAACTCCGACAAAACAGAAGTCCTTATCTTAGGTACCTCCCCCTCCGCCTGGGATGACTCTTGGTGGCTGGAGGCCCTTGGAAAAGCACCCATCCCGACGGACCACGCACGGAACCTGGGCATCATCCTGAACTCCTCACTCTCCATGAACAGACAAGTCAACGCCGTTTCATCATCCTGCTTCAACATTCTTCACATGCTCAAAAAAACATTTCGCTGGATCCCCACCGAAACCAGAAAAACGGTCACCCATGCACTGGTTACAAGCCGCCTGGACTATGGAAACACCCTATACGCTGGTATCACCGCAAAACTCCAGAAAAAACTCCAACGCATCCAGAACGCATCAGCCAGACTCATACTAGACATCCCGCGTAAAGACCACATCTCTAGTCACCTGAAAAACCTCCACTGGCTCCCCGTCAACAAGAGGATTACTTTCCGCCTACTAACCCACGCACACAAAGCACTGTACGAACTTGGACCCGAATGCCTCAACACATGACTTTCCTTCTACACCCCTACGCCAGCTACAATCCTCCAACCAAGCCCTTGCTACCGTACCCTGCATTAACAAAACCACCATGGGAGGTAGATCCTTCTCCTACCTCGCAGCTAAAACCTGGAACTCACTCCGCACTCACCTTCGTCTCACTCAGAACCACCTAGCATTCAGAAAGCAACTCAAAACTTGGATCTTCGACAAGTAATTCCCCACCCTTCTACAAGCGCCTTGAGACCCTCCGGGTATGTAGCGCGCTATATAAATCCTTTGACTTGACTTGACTTGACAGCCATGGAAAGCGGAAGGGTGATCCAGCGATTCACTGCAGCAGTGAGTTTTGTAATCGCCACTCCGTAGTTGGAGCGGATCGTCTCATCTTTATCACGCGATATCTGTATGCCAAGGTATCGGAGCTCCGTCCGACACCACTCGAGTGGGTAGTCAAGGGGGAAGTCAGTGACCGCATCCGTAAGAGGGAAAAACTGCGACTTGGACCAATTTATGTGTACCCCCCACATACCTCCAAAGCTTACGAATTCTCTCAATAGCGGGTTAAGGTGTACGTCAGGGTGCTTGACGTAGAGTGTAATGTCATCAGCATATAATGACACATCTATCTGTCTCTGGAGGCTAGCGGTTCAACCGCTATTGCAAAAAGTAGAGGGAATAGGGGGCATCCCTGACGCGTCCCCCTGGTAATGGCAATGGAATGTGATAGCCGTCTGTTGATGAGGACCTTCGCCATAGTCTGAGTGTAGAGGAGCTGTACCCAGGAGATGAAAATTCTGGGAAAACCCATGGCTGACAGGACTGAAAACAGGTAGGGCCACTCTACCGAGTCGAATGCCTTGGTGGCATCTAGGAAAACAGCAGCTACAGGAAGTTCAGGGTGAACGGTACGAAGCAGAGAGAACAATGTGCGCAAGTTGTGTGAGGTAGACCGGCCGGGGACAAATCCGGATTGATCAGGCAATACAATTCTAGTCATGAGTAGGGAAAGTCTGGTGGCCAGGACCTTCGCTAGGATTTTAACGTCGCAATTTAGGAGGGAAAATGGGCGATAGGAACCACATGAGCTGGGCGTCTTGCCCGGTTTCAAAAGTGAGTGTATGACCACCTCCCGCATGGATCTAGGGAGGACGCCGTCAGCGAGTGATTCTTCATACACTTCTCGGAGAACCGGGACCATAATGTCGATGTAGGCTTTATAAAATTCGGCGGGTATGCCATCCAGCCCAGTCGCCTTGCCATTCTTAAGTGACATGATGGCTTCTCCGATTTCATCTAACTCAAAGGGGGCTGCTAGGAAGGCTCTGTCTCTGTCGCTAAGCCAACAAAGTGCGACGTCTCCCAGAAATGCCGTATAGGACGTATTCGCTGCTGCAGCGGTGGTGTACAGAGAGTGGTAGTGAGATGTTAAGGCTTCTAACAGTGCATCTGAGTTTCTGATTGTGTGCCCTTGTTCATCAGTGAGTTCAAGTATGGTGTGATGGTCTCGTGGGGGGCCCGTTAACACCGCTAGTGCCCCCTCCCCCCCCGGCCTATCCCCCTCGCAATATTTTCTGGCTTGCCAGTGTTTCCCCCTGAATTTTGCCTCCCTGTTAGCCTCCTCCTCGTATTTCGATAGCTTGTCCCGGAATTCTGCATGTACCTCTGGGCTGTCTGTCTCTACCATCCTAAGTTCTAGTGCCCTCAGATCCCCATGCAGTGTGCGAATAGTGGTCTGTATGTCCCGCAGGACCCCAAAGCTTTTAGATATGCAATAGCCTCTAATGGTGACCTTGAAGGCTTCCTAGATGTGTTCCACTGATTCTACTGACCCCTTGTTCCTAGGAAAGAAATCAGCTATCTCCTCACCCAGTTCGGTACGAAATAACTGTCCAATAGTGACGCCGGTTGGAGCCTCCATTGTGGTCTAGGATTATCCCACCCCGGAATCTGCGTGTGCATTACGACAGGGCTGTGATCCGAGTATGTTCTCGGCAATTGTCTAACCCCCAGCACCTCTGGAGTGATTTCTTTGTTGGTAATGAAGTAGTCCAAACGTGCCCATGCGCCCGTCTGTGGTGTGAAATGCGTACCCTCTCTCCTAGTCGGGTGTAGGTATCGCCATGTGTCTACCAGTGCGCCCTCAGCAATGATGCCTCCCAACGCCTCCCGCGCTCTAGGTTTGTAATGAGTTGCCCTGTCCGCCCTATCAAGGTGAGGCAATGGCGCCAGATTGAAGTCACCTCCCCAAATAATGTGCCGGGACCCCACATTCACTATCCGGCCCCAAAGTGTGGAAAAGAATGCAGGCATGTCTATGTTAGGCGCATAACAATTAACAAACGTGACTGTATCGCGGCCCAGCCGCCCCCATAGTAAGGCGTAACGGCCTTCACCATCGGTCAGGTCTCCGCACTTCTGAAATGGTACATTGCGTCTTAGAAGAATGGCAACCCCTCTCGCGTAGGTGGAGTAAGAGGAGAATGTACGAATTCCTGCCCATTTGCTGGCAAAGGTGGCTCGTGTCTGCGGTGACAAGTGAGTTTCCTGCAGCATGGCAATATGAACATTATGCCTGTTAAGATATGCTATCACATTGCAAAATTTTTTGGCATCATTAAGCCCTCTAACATTCTGTTCATCACCACCCCCTTTTCTGACACTCTGTTTATCACCACCCCCTTTTCTCTAACATTCCATGACATGCAATTAAATTGAGCATCAGTTCCTAAGTTTGCCATAGCCAATGGAGTTTCGATGTATTCCCCCCTAGAGGTCGGGGATCCGCAGCGACCAAAACATTGAGACGAGTCAATGTAGTATAGCATTTCATGTCACGATCAAACAGTCCACGTGTGTCTCTCAGATCCCCAAAACATTCCGCCCCCCCACCCACTACTGCATCCCAATCATGCAAGCAGCCATACGTACCCCCCCTCACCGCCACCCCCACCAACCCCTCCCGCCAACTTCAACAACGTAAAGGTTCAGATGGGGAACACAAGGTAGGGATACAACATCAAGTTTGCACAGCCACTTCACCCGCCAATGGCCTCTAAATCTGTACCGCCCTTGGTGGAGGCCAGGGTCAGGAGAGTGGTCCTTGGATTACGTTACCACAGGAGAGATGAGCCAGCGTGGTTCCGTCTTGTGTGGTCGCTGCTCTTCATACACTCGAAGCAAGAGTCAGTGAATGACAGTGCAGAGGAAGAAGAAGTTCAGTAGATACAAGCGATCAGTGTTCATCCGCTGCCAAGGATGGGTCTTCGTCCTCCAGGTCCGCTGCAGCGTTGCGCTCCCCCCTTCGGGCCTTTAGGAAATCTTCTACTTTTTGAGGGTTTGTAAAGAAGCGCTGTTTCCCCTGGTGTGTGATCCGCAGCTTCGCCGGGTAGAGTAGAGCATAGTCCAATTGAGCCTCTCGCAGCTTCTTTTTTACAGGGATGAACTTGCGTCTCTCTTCCTGCACCAGAGGGGTGAAGTCCGGATATATGGAGAAAGTAACGCCATTGTATTGTAGGGTTTGCTGAGACCGGGCCGCCCTCAGCGCGACATCGCGATCACGATAGTTTAACAGTTTAGCAATGATTGGTCTAGGCGGCAATCCGGGCTTAGGAACAGGCGCCAATGATCGGTGCGCTCTCTCGATGATAAATTGAGGTAAGAAAGCGTCCTCTCCGATCGAGCCTTTGAGTAGTTTTTCAACATAGAGCTCCATCCTGCCCGTGTCCGTGTATTCCGGAATGCCCGTGACGCGTATGTTGTTGCGTCAGCTACGGGCTTCCAAATCCTCATTCTTGGCCGCTATGACTCTGAGCAGGTTGTCCATCCTAGCCAATTGCGTGGTGTGGGTCGAGGTGATATCATCATTATCGGATATGCGCTGTTCCGTAGCCGTTAGTCGCTCCTCGTGGCGATCCACTTTATGAACCAGGGCATCCAGCCTGGCGGTTACGCCGTCAACCTTTTCCACCACAGTGGCAAACCCCTGCCTCATCTCCTGGAACAGGCTATGCAGATCAAGTTCTTTAGTGGGAGTAGCAACGGCCCTCGAGGTTACATCACTTGGCCCGGGGTCAGCAGGCACCGATTTCGTGCCTTTTTTGGTGCCATCAAAGCTCAGTTTTGTTTGGCGATTTTCGGGTCGCACCATGTTGGTGGCTGGACGTGGCTTCTCCGCCGCCTTGTGTCCCACTGCTGCCGTGCGACCAGGTGCCCGCTGAGGGGGTGACAATGCAATCCCAACAGGGGGAGCGTCTGTGGTCAGGTACAACTCTGTGCGCACCCCCCAGTGTCGGCCCAAGTCGGATGAGGCACCTCTAGTGCACGATAGTCGCTTCGTGGGGGGGGTATAGGCCATCCGTCACTCCCCGCGCCCTCAGTCTCTCCGGAGGAGATGGTTTACAGGCCCTGGTGGCAGCAATGTTACAGCTATAGCCGCCTTGTGAGAAAGTAGGCCCAAATTCAACCCCACTTCGTGAAGGCAAGGACACAGGCCACAAGTCCATGGTAATTATTAAAGGCAGCGTCCAATGTGGCTATGACAGTGGCAGACCCCCCCTGCAGCCTAAGCGTGGGTTACGTCCAGGCCCTGCAACCCTCCGGCGGGGGGTGATGTCGACAGTGAGGTCTCAGGGGGCCAGGGTCGCTCTCGACGTGTACAGGCAGGGAGCATGCAGGCACAGGATCAGCGTGGGGTCCTCCCGCAGTCCGGCGGGCTGGAAAAGACGACAACGCTCGCCCCCTACCGCCTGCAGGGATCGCAGAGGCGGCCGTCTCCGCCTGGTTCAGGCGTCGCTCACCTTGCTCTGCTCCGTGGAGGGAGTAGCTTAAGTCTGGCTCCTCACCGCAGCTCCAGGAGACGCAACGCTGTTCTGTACTCTCCCGCAATGTCCAGTGTTCGTATTCCAGCCAGGCAGGCCCGAGTCAGTCCCCCAGCCGGGGGCGAGGTGCATGGGAGAACGACACTGCCGTACTCCGGTCACAAGATCCCAGGCAGGTGTCGCTCGGGCTCCGAGGGCTCATTCGCGACCTGGGCCTATCTCCTCGTGGCCAGCCTCGGGTTTGTGCAGTCTGTCACAGCCGGTCTCCTCTGCTCGCGGTCTCCGCGTGTGCGAGCGGTCGATCTGCAATCGGCGCTGCCGCCGGCTCCGGACCACACAACTGTCTCAATTTCAGGTCGAGTGTAGAGGGCAACCCCCTGCAGCAGATGGTGGGTGAATTCGCTGTTTTCTCACCCTGTGGCACAGGATAATTGTCGGATAAGTTGCCAAGGAGCGGGAGCTACTCAATTAGGCAGCCATTCCACTTGTGCGCCCTCTAGCGCCTGTGTTGCAAATACTTTAGAGTCCGGCGCGAGCTGCAGAGATGCAAACCGGTCAGATGAGTCTTTGGTGCCTGCCACGCAGGGGAGTAATTCCTTTACTCCAAGAGAGATTCTTCAGTCATCCAGCGTCATGCAGATCTTCAAAGTTACAGAATTCAGTATCAGAGTTTAGTCCAGGTGTAATCTAAAGTCCTGTTGCCAGGGGTTTCTATCTTATACCCAAGGAAGGGTAGGACAAACTCTGGGGACCCACCTATGGGAGGGTTTGGAAAGAGGGGTGGCTACACCCATTTCCTTTGTCCAGTTTCACGCCAGAGCAGGGGCTGGTGGCCCCTGCAACCGGTTTGAACTGGGCTATGCACAGGGACACCAAATGTGCCCCTAGTGCTGACTTCAAAGCACTCTTGGAGTGTACCCACCAGCCCCAATACACTAAAGCCTGTCTGGGAGGTGGTGACACCTCCCTGTGACAGGCAACCTATTGTCCAGGCCTCCCCTGCTGGAGTTTCGTCCAGCAGCAGGAGGCCAGACTCATGTCTGTGGCTGTGGCATCCATTTTGTGATGCTAGGGTTCTTTTAATCTGGTACCAGGTGTACCGGTGTGTACATGTCTCTCCCTCCAGAACTGGCAGGGGGGGGTATGATTCCAATGTGTTTGACACCAAACACAACATGTTTCCTTGCAGCCATTCCAAAGTTAGCATTTACCGCGAGGTTATAATGTACTTAAGAGTATATGGTCTGGCTGCATCACAGAACAACCCCGGAGAATAGATTCCGAAGGCTGCAGAGGGGCCCTGCTCATGCATGGGCACCCTCTCACACAAAACCCAGTACCCTGCCTTCAGTACTGATAAGGCCTGCCATAGGGGCGACTGATAGGTTTATGTGTGTAGTGATTTGAGGTAGATATAGGGAACCTATACCGATGTAAGGGGTACCTACACCACCTTACACAGGCTGCAGTAGCAGACCTGTGGTGTCATTTTGGAAGGCTTCCCAGTCGGCATAATACAAACTGGATTGTACCTAAAGTACATGGAATCCTTTTAGAGAGGAAGCAGCTAGGCTTGGGTCCTGGATAGTAGGGCCCCATCCAGACTAAAGTCGAAAAACATTGAAACACCAGCAAAAAGTGGGGATAACTATAAGAAGCAGATCCTACTCTCCTACACAACCCCCCTCCAAACGCAGTGACATTAAACTAACCTTGACCAGTTGAGTCTTCATGTTCTAAGTGGAAATATCTGGAGAGTCCATCTGCATTGGCATGGTTACTCCCAGGTCTATGTTTCACTGTATAGTCCATCCCCTGTAGGGAAATGGACAACCTCAAAAGTTTGGGGTTTTTACCCTTCATCTGTTTTAGCCATAAGAGGGTCTTATGGTCTGCTGAACAGTGAAGTGAGTGCCAAACAAGTATGGCCTCAGCTACTTCAGAGCCCAAACCACAGCAAAGGCCTCCCTCTCAATAGCTGACCAACATTTCTCTCTGGGGGCCAGCATTCTGCTAATAAAGGCTTCTGGCTCGTCCTGACCTTCATCCTTCAATTGTGATAACACAGCCTCTGTTGCAGGTATTCTCTCATACACAGAACTTTGCACAGAGACCCAGGACCTCAGTGAATTGTGGTGTACCAAAAAACTCACCTCAGTACCTAGAACCCCTAACCGACTAGCATCAGTGTTTCATTAGCTTTCCGTCCTATAGCAAAGTTACCAATGATTAGACAACCCAGAACTTGCGACTTCGGGTACTCCAGGAATGGTGGGAATCAAGAACACTCTTTCGTTTTATTCTCATACCATTCCGCAACATGAGTAATTATAGACACGGAAAAGTTTAAAATGTTTATTTTAACGACGTGCTCTAAGATGCAGTATGTTTCCTAACATAAGCAGGCATATGATTAAAAATAATCCGATCAGCATTGTTACAATTCCATAAAACACAAATGGGGAAATCATGTTATAATGATAGTGGAAACAGGTCCTATAGCGCCTTGTGTACCTCCCCTGCTAGGAACTAGGTTTTATAATAATAATAGAAGGTCTCTTAGGCTTGAAAGGGGAACCCCATACCTCCAAGATCAGCAGAAGTGAATCACATCAATATCAGCAAAGCATTCTCTCTCTGGAAAAGGATTTACTCCTAGTGCTCAAATCGTGCATGCAGTGCAATATTAAAGGCGCTAGAATTTCAGTTAGCTGCATCTGTGTTCATGTTATGCCTAGAGCGGGGGCCGATCAACCTGAATAACAGAATACATTGTTATGGTGACCTTGGAGGTTTCTGCATACAGGGTACAGACTGAGGTCGTGATGTAAGTCTAGGGATGTTAAAAACAAGCCGTTCTCATGCACGGAAAAATCCAGCAGTCTAACTTACAACAACAGTTACATGTAGTGTCGTGTGCAAAAGCTGCCAAGTGACAAAATGGCGTTTAACTTCTAATAAGCTTATGTTATCTTATGTTATGTTATATGGGAATTTGTAGCACGCACAACTACTCTTGAGTATCCAGGCGCAATGCGGTCTCAGACAAAGGCTAGAAAGAAATTTAAAAGGCCTGCTTAAAAAGGTGAGTTTTAAGAAGCTTCTTAAAGCACCTGAGATCCTGAATGTGGCGCAGCACTGTGGGAAGGGCATTCCAAAGAACGGCTACTTTAACTGAAAGAGACTGGCCACCCATCCTGGCCCGACGAAAGCGAGGAATGGTCATCAATCGATGTGCAGCTGACCTTAAGGTTCGTCTAGGTATGTAGAAGGCCATTCTTTTCCTGATATATGGGGGACCCGAATCGTGTACATCTCTGTGCGCTAGAACGAGAGCCTTAAACCTCACCCGCTGAGTAACGGGCAGCCAAGAAGAAGTCTAGCCGCTCCATTCTGGATTAGTTGTACTTTATTTACCAGATATGCAGGGATGCCAAGAAAAAGCGCATTGGCATAGTTCAGGCGTGATAGAATAAGCCTCCGAGTGACCATCTCCTTAGCCGGCTGGGGGAGCAGGGGGAAAAATCTGCTTAAGGATATAAGAGTCCCAAAGCACATGCCCGTTAATCTCTTGATGTGTCTCGCGAACCTATGGTCATCTCCAAACCAAATTCCTAGGTTCTTAGCCGGGCCACCCTCAGATAATGGGCGAGGGAGATCAGAGGGCCACAGAGCTTCTGTGAAAAGAGGGGGAAATTGCCCATAAAGTATAATTTCTGATTTCCTCTCGTTGCACTTCAGTTTGGCCTGTGCGAGCCACCAAAACACAGCGGCTAGGGATCTTTGCGCCATATCAGTGCATACATCAGAGTCGTCCCAAGTTAACAAAAGCTGGGTTTCATCGGCGTAGGCCATAATTTTGCATCCAGCTCTTCTGCCAGGGAGATCAATGGGGTCAGATAGATGTTAAAATGTAATGGGCTCAGGGTCAAGCCCTGCAGGACTCCCGTCAAGACCTCCCTGGCAGAGGATTAGAAGGGAGGCATCCAGACTTGCTGGGAGCGGAAGTTCAAAAAAGATTCCAGCCAAGCCCACACAGTACCAATAGATGACAGGCGGGAGAGAAGAAGCTGGTGAGGGACCGTATCGAAGGTGGCAGAGAGGTCCAATAAAATCAGAGCCAAACTGCCGCCCCCGCCAGGGATTCCCTGATAGCCTCAGTCACCTCTACCAGTGTTTTCTCCATACTGTAGGATGATCTGAAGCCTGTCTGTGCCAGATGTAAAGCCCCCGAGGTTTCAATAAATGCATTCAATTGGCAAAAAGCCACCTTCTCGCAAACTTTGGCCAGTGCTGGTAATAGAGATATAGGCCGGTAATTGGCTGGTGTCAGAGGATCCGTTGTCGGTTTCTTTAGTAGCGGAAGGAGCTTAGTCTGCTTCCATTGTCTGGGCACCATCGCTGACTGCAGCGACCAGTTAGCAATGGCTGTAACTTCCATGCCTACCGTCTCTGCCACACCGGCTAGAACTCTGGCCGGGCAGGGGTCTGATGGAGAACCCGATTTTAACGATTTAAGAATGGAGAGAATATCTGGTAGCTCCACCAAGGTGAACTGAGAAAATATCTTATTAGGAGGGGAACAAATAGTGGGTACTGGGAGAGAGCCTGGAGGAGTAACAGACGAAGCTAGACTTTCTTCAATTAATTTGATGTTGTTAATAAAGAATGCTGAAAGCTCCTCGCACACTCCGGGGAGGTGGGGATGGACTTATGCTCTGCTCGAGGTGACATAAAGCTCTGGACAATGGAA
Source organism: Lissotriton vulgaris (assembly GCF_964263255.1). Taxonomy (NCBI): domain Eukaryota; kingdom Metazoa; phylum Chordata; class Amphibia; order Caudata; family Salamandridae; genus Lissotriton; species Lissotriton vulgaris. The sequence continues at coordinate 1,559,029,368 of NC_141693.1, forward strand.
AAAATCTCTTTGCTGTTGTTGTTGGGTTTCATGTTTCTGGTCGCAAAGTACTCACTTTTGGCTTTCCTCACTGCAGTGTAGTAGATTCTCTGCATCAACCGCAATTTAGATTTAGCTAAAGGGCAATAAGCCATCCTCCAGAGACGTTCCAACTTCTTACAGCTCAATTTCAGTTCTTTGAGCACAGTGGAGTACCAAGTTTGAGAGGGCGACTCCTGAAGGGACTCTCTAGGCAGAGGTTTACATGTGGATTCAACCCCTTGTCTAACCCAGATGTTGAACTGGTCGACTGCGCCCTCCAAATCTGCACCAGGCGCTATCTGCGAGTGGGTCAAGGCCTCAGCCAGCCCCGGAATATTAATCCTACGAGCTATTGGGCCCTGAGGTGGAAGTGGACAGCAGGACGACTTTCCCATAGTCCAGGAAAAGACAATCAAGGCATGGTCAGACCAAGACACAGGCAGGGGTTCTTTCACATGTAATTCAAAGTTGGAACACACCAAATCTATCAGGTGGCCCTTGAGTGAGTGGATTTAGAGACCCACTGGGTCAGCTGAGTTAAACCCAGGAGGTCCAATAAGGCAGATGAGTCTGGAGCCCCTGGGATATCTAAGTGGATATTGAAGTCTCCTAAAAGAAGAAATTTGGAAAAGCGTAAGACTCGCTCTGCCATGGACTCGCCCAGGGACTTTAGAAATGTCCCAGGCTGCCCAGGGCGGCGGTAAATCAGTGTGCCCCCTACGTAAAATGTGGTGATAAGGTGAAAGAGAAATCCAGAGCCTCCCCTTCCAAAACATCCGTGGAGGGTGAACAGACAAACGCCCAGGATTCCCTAAACACCACAGCAGTGCCCCCACCTCTCCCGGTTTTACGATCTGCACGGGCCAAACGGTATCCTCTGGGTACGGCGAGTTCAACAACTGGCTCGCAGGACTCCCTGAGCCAAGTTTCCGTAATAAACAGGACATCCAAATTATAGTCCTCTATGAGCTCATAAATATGTGCTGCATGTTTCACCATTGACCGAGCGTTGATGAGGGCTGCCAGCACGGGCAGCTCTTGCTTCTCCAAAGTGCGTGCCCTGGCCTGGCCCATACAGAAGTGAAAGTTACAGTCGGGACAACCCCAGTCGGGCCGGAGCTCATGACACAGCACTTCTGGCCTGCATGGATACCAGGATTCAGAGAAAGTAGCGCTGCCCGACTATATGAGCGACTGCCTTGAATGCCCTGATCAGAAACTGCAGCATAACCGGCCCTAGGCATGGACCAGGCGCGGACAGTCGCAGACGGGCTTGCCTTAGGTGCGCCTGCTGCACGTCCGGTCCAGCGTGGCTCTAAATAGTCGCGCCTGGCTGCTAAAACGCTGACCTGAGCGGAAGTAGGCGCCCCGGAAGTGAGGAGGAATGAGGTCTTCCCTCCGCAAAAATCGGCAAAGCCGTGGCAGACCGAGGAAGCCTCGAGACAGGGTAGGTAAGTGTGCAAAGAAGCGAAGGATTAGCAGCAGTTTAGAAGAGTCAGATTCCAAAGATTAAAAAAACAAAATCGTTTTTTTTTTAAAAACCCACCAAGCAGCAATTATACTTTGTGCAAATAACAAGTACAGTTTCCCCCTAAAATTCATTAAAACAGATGTGTGCCAAATTCGATTTGCTAGCCAGCAGTAGTGTTATGCTAACATAGCAATGTGTGCAGGCAAGGCCCTGGCCCTACTACACCCCTTTGCACAGATTACTGGGACTGACAAAGGAGGACATATCCACAGGGGCGTAGCGAGAGCTTGTGGCGCCCGGGGCTACCCCTCAGATTGCCCCCCGGTGGGGTGGGGGGGGGGGGTGCTGGGGGAAAAGGACAGTGAGCACTTGGTAGATGTCCGAGTCTCCAAGGAGAGACACGTAGTATTGCTGCTAACAGTTACCTCGATCATGCAAGTTACATTTATTTATTTAAAAAGTTTTCTATAGCGCGAACTTGATCCCGACAAAAGACAGACTACCACCAACCATCACCACTCTGCTACCCACCAACAACACACTAACGTCCCATTGAACCGCCTTAAAATATCTCTGCATCACTATATCATCTCAAAACTCTCCCACACCACCACGCTGGCAGCCCCACCTCAGCCCTAGACACTCCCCAATCAACACACAACCACCTCAGCACTACCACGTTAGCACCTTCCAGCACCAGAACTCTATTCACTACCACCCAATGCAAATCACAAGTAATCCAAGCACTACATTTCTCCAACAATATAATCCAACCACATTACAGCATCGCAAAATAAATGCCCTGGTAACCCCGACTGCAGTAAAATTGGTATAACAATATCACCTTCCTCTATTCCACCACAACGCTATTGTTGTTATTGTTATGTTATTGATGTTTTGTAAAGTGCATGAATCACCCAGGGGCATCTCCGCGCTACCTAGTCTGAATCACCGAGAAGGGTGCAGAAAGCCCTGATCAGTATAGGAAAGCTTTAAGATGTTTCCTGACGATCAGATAGGAAGGGGACTTTCGCAGCCTTTCCGGGAGGGAATTCCAGTATTTAGGACGACCATAGGAGAAGGCTTTTCCTCCAAGACGATTTCGATAAATGCGTGGAATCGCTAGAAGAGCTTTACCATTAGATCTGAGATTGCATGCCGATGTCAATTTGCATATTTTGGTTTGTAGATATTTTGGCTCTCAAACACAAAAGGAGCTAAGAGGGAATATGGACAGGGTCGCCCTCCACTCACAGTCAACAATACAAAATTAGACCCAGTCCAATGGCGAACTCATAAATCAGTGACTCAAGGGGGGTCCAACAAGTCCTACTCCCCACTACTCTCCTATCCACATTATAGTGAGGTAATGCACTGTACTCCGCCGTATTTAAAATACCTGTTCTCCTAGACAACACGCCAGAACAAAGCACTCAGAGTGACCCAAATTGTAGTGGTTCACAATAGTCCACACTCCACATTGGACCTTACTCTAAATAGAGGAAAAATTGTGCGAGAAACAAGTGACCCCTCACGGAAACACCACCAACGGGGTAACTGGTATGCAATTTCCAGACAGGCCCCTGTCTCATCATCGGTGGTCACCCGCTTCTCGGAGAAAAATAAGATGAAAGGAAAGAAGAAGTGTCCAAAACAAACAACATATAAAGTGGCAAAGTGAATTGCAGAAAAGGCTGCTAGTGACAAACACACACAAAAATAATAACTGAGTGCCTAAAAACACACACAGTCCACCGATCCCTTAGCCAATTTTATTCGTAGGGTGGTGATTGCGTGCTATTGATAATTAAAAAGGCTGGTAGCTAATCATGCATACCATTACCTACAGTGCCGACATGTTTCACTGCTGTATTGCGTAGAGCAGTTTCATCAGGGCTGCACTCAAGTGCTGCCACTTCACTCTCTTTGGACACTTAGTTCTGTTTCGTGCTGCCAAGGGAGAACAGGTACGTGATTAAAAACATGTAGAAATTGTATTTTTAAAGCGCACTCACCCGGCAAGCACCCCAGCAGCGGGCTAGAGTCACGCTCAAACAGCGACCCCTTCGCTGCAACGAACAAAGCCAGGAAATCACTTTTTTCCGCCATTCACGGCGAGCGAGCGAGGCCACGCCTACCTTAGGCCACGCCCACCCCCACAGTATAAAAAAGCTGCTGACAGCGTTAAGCAACTAGAACCCTTGCAATCTCCTGAGGCGGAAGCCGGGAGACCGCCGATTTTTTAAAAAATTGTTACTTTTGTTACTTTCTGTGTCACCACGTAAAAATTGTATTTTTAAAGCGCACTCACCCGGCAAGCACCCCAGCAGCGGGCTAGAGTCACGCTCAAACAGCGACCCCTTCGCTGCAACGAACAAAGCCAGGAAATCACTTTTCGCCACCATTCACGGCGAGGAAGCGAGGCCACGCCTACCTTAGGCCACGCCCACCCCCACAGTATAAATACGCTGCTGACAGCGTTAAGCAACTAGAACCCTTGCAATCTCATGAGGCGGAAGCCGGGAGACCGCCGATTTTTTAAAAAATTGTTACTTTTGTTACTTTCTGTGTCACCACGTAAAAATAGTATTTTTAAAGCGCACTCACCCGGCAAGCACCCCAGCAGCGGGCTAGAGTCACGCTCAAACAGCGACCCCTTCGCTGCAACGAACAAAGCCAGGAAATCACTTTTCGCCACCATTCACGGCGAGGAAGTGAGGCCACGCCTACCTTAGGCCACGCCCACCCCCACAGTATAAATACGCTGCTAACAGCGTTAAGCAACTAGAACCCTTGCAATCTCCTGAGGCGGAAGCCGGGAGACCGCCGATTTTTAAAAAAATTGTTACTTTTGTTACTTTCTGTGTCACCACGTAAAAATTGTATTTTTAAAGCGCACTCACCTGGCAAGCACCCCAGCAGCGGGCTAGAGTCACGCTCAAACAGCGACCCCTTCGCTGCAACGAACAAAGCCAGGAAATCACTTTTCGCCGCCATTCACGGCGAGGAAGCGAGGCCACGCCTACCTTAGGCCACGCCCACCCCCACAGTATAAATACGCTGCTGACAGCGTTAAGCAACTAGAACCCTTGCAATATCCTGAGGCGGAAGCCGGGAGACCGCCGATTTTTAAAAAAATTGTTACTTTTGTTACTTTCTGTGTCACCACGTAAAAATTGTATTTTTAAAGCGCACTCACCCGGCAAGCACCCCAGCAGCGTGCTAGAGTCACGCTCAAACAGCGACCCCTTCGCTGCAACGAACAAAGCCAGGAAATCACTTTTCGCCGCCATTCACGGCGAGGAAGCGAGGCCACGCCTACCTTAGGCCACGCCCACCCCCACAGTATAAATACGCTGCTGACAGCGTTAAGCAACTAGAACCCTTGCAATCTCCTGAGGCGGAAGCCGGGAGACCGCCGATTTTTTAAAAAATTGTTACTTTTGTTACTTTCTGTGTCACCACCTAAAAATTGTATTTTTAAAGCGCACTCACCCGGCAAGCACCCCAGCAGCGGGCTAGAGTCACGCTCAAACAGCGACCCCTTCGCTGCAACGAACAAAGCCAGGAAATCACTTTTCGCCGCCATTCACGGCGAGGAAGCGAGGCCACGCCTACCTTAGGCCACGCCCACCCCCACAGTATAAATACGCTGCTGACAGCGTTAAGCAACTAGAACCCTTGCAATCTCCTGAGGCGGAAGCCGGGAGACCGCCGATTTTTAAAAAAATTGTTACTTTTGTTACTTTCTGTGTCACCACGTAAAAATTTTATTTTTAAAGCGCACTCACCCGGCAAGCACCCCAGCAGCGGGCTAGAGTCACGCTCAAACAGCGACCCCTTCGCTGCAACGAACAAAGCCAGGAAATCACTTTTCGCCGCCATTCACGGCGAGGAAGCGAGGCCACGCCTACCTTAGGCCACGCCCACCCCCACAGTATAAATACGCTGCTGACAGCGTTAAGCAACTAGAACCCTTGCAATCTCCTGAGGCGGAAGCCGGGAGACCGCCGATTTTTAAAAAAATTGTTACTTTTGTTACTTTCTGTGTCACCACGTAAAAATTGTATTTTTAAAGCGCACTCACCCGGCAAGCACCCCAGCAGCGGGCTAGAGTCACGCTCAAACAGCGACCCCTTCGCTGCAACGAACAAAGCCAGGAAATCACTTTTCGCCGCCATTCACGGCGAGGAAGCGAGGCCACGCCTACCTTAGGCCACGACCACCCCCACAGTATAAATACGCTGCTGACAGCGTTAAGCAACTAGAACCCTTGCAATCTCCTGAGGCGGAAGCCGGGAGACCGCCGATTTTTAAAAAAATTGTTACTTTTGTTACTTTCTGTGTCACCACGTAAAAATTGTATTTTTAAAGCGCACTCACCCGGCAAGCACCCCAGCAGCGGGCTAGAGTCACGCTCAAACAGCGACCCCTTCGCTGCAACGAACAAAGCCAGGAAATCACTTTTCGCCGCCATTCACGGCGAGGAAGCGAGGCCACGCCTACCTTAGGCCACGCCCACCCCCACAGTATAAATACGGTGCTGACAGCGTTAAGCAACTAGAATCCTTGCAATATCCTGAGGCGGAAGCCGGGAGACCGACGATTTTTTAAAAAATTGTTACTTTTGTTACTTTCTGTGTCACCACGTAAAAATTGTATTTTTAAAGCGCACTCACCCGGCAAGCACCCCAGCAGCGTGCTAGAGTCACGCTCAAACAGCGACCCCTTCGCTGCAACGAACAAAGCCAGGAAATCACTTTTCGCCGCCATTCACGGCGAGGAAGCGAGGCCACGCCTACCTTAGGCCACGCCCACCCCCACAGTATAAATACGCTGCTGACAGCGTTAAGCAACTAGAACCCTTGCAATCTCCTGAGGCGGAAGCCGGGAGACCGCCGATTTTTTAAAAAATTGTTACTTTTGTTACTTTCTGTGTCACCACCTAAAAATTGTATTTTTAAAGCGCACTCACCCGGCAAGCACCCCAGCAGCGGGCTAGAGTCACGCTCAAACAGCGACCCCTTCGCTGCAACGAACAAAGCCAGGAAATCACTTTTCGCCGCCATTCACGGCGAGGAAGCGAGGCCACGCCTCCCTTAGGCCACGCCCACCCCCACAGTATAAATACGCTGCTGACAGCGTTAAGCAACTAGAACCCTTGCAATCTCCTGAGGCGGAAGCCGGGAGACCGCCGATTTTTAAAAAAAATGTTACTTTTGTTACTTTCTGTGTCACCACGTAAAAATTTTATTTTTAAAGCGCACTCACCCGGCAAGCACCCCAGCAGCGGGCTAGAGTCACGCTCAAACAGCGACCCCTTCGCTGCAACGAACAAAGCCAGGAAATCACTTTTCGCCGCCATTCACGGCGAGGAAGCGAGGCCACGCCTACCTTAGGCCACGCCCACCCCCACAGTATAAATACGCTGCTGACAGCGTTAAGCAACTAGAACCCTTGCAATCTCCTGAGGCGGAAGCCGGGAGACCGCCGATTTTTAAAAAAATTGTTACTTTTGTTACTTTCTGTGTCACCACGTAAAAATTGTATTTTTAAAGCGCACTCACCCGGCAAGCACCCCAGCAGCGGGCTAGAGTCACGCTCAAACAGCGACCCCTTCGCTGCAACGAACAAAGCCAGGAAATCACTTTTCGCCGCCATTCACGGCGAGGAAGCGAGGCCACGCCTACCTTAGGCCACGCCCATCCCCACAGTATAAATACGCTGCTGACAGCGTTAAGCAACTAGAACCCTTGCAATCTCCTGAGGCGGAAGCCGGGAGACCGCCGATTTTTAAAAAAATTGTTACTTTTGTAACTTTCTGTGTCACCACGTAAAAATTGTATTTTTAAAGCGCACTCACCCGGCAAGCACCCCAGCAGCGGGCTAGAGTCACGCTCAAACAGCGACCCCTTCGCTGCAACGAACAAAGCCAGGAAATCACTTTTCGCCGCCATTCACGGCGAGGAAGCGAGGCCACGCCTACCTTAGGCCACGACCACCCCCACCGTATAAATACGCTGCTGACAGCGTTAAGCAACTAGAACCCTTGCAATCTCCTGAGGCGGAAGCCGGGAGACCGCCGATTTTAAAAAAAATTGTTACTTTTGTTACTTTCTGTGTCACCACGTAAAAATTGTATTTTTAAAGCGCACTCACCCGCAAAGCACCCCAGCAGCGGGCTAGAGTCACGCTCAAACAGCGACCCCTTCGCTGCAACGAACAAAGCCAGGAAATCACTTTTCGCCGCCATTCACGGCGAGGAAGCGAGGCCACGCCTACCTTAGGCCACGCCCACCCCCACAGTATAAATACGCTGCTGACAGCGTTAAGCAACTAGAACCCTTGCAATCTCCTGAGGCGGAAGCCGGCAGACCGCCGATTTTTTAAAAAATTGTTACTTTTGTTACTTTCTGTGTCACCACGTAAAAATTGTATTTTTAAAGCGCACTCACCCGGCAAGCACCCCAGCAGCGGGCTAGAGTCACGCTCAAACAGCGACCCCTTCGCTGCAACGAACAAAGCCAGGAAATCACTTTTCGCCGCCATTCACGGCGAGGAAGCGAGGCCACGCCTACCTTAGGCCACGCCCACCCCCACAGTATAAATACGCTGCTGACAGCGTTAAGCAACTAGAACCCTTGCAATCTCCCGAGGCGGAAGCCGGGAGACCGCCGATTTTTTAAAAAATTGTTACTTTTGTTACTTTCTGTGTCACCACGTAAAAATTGTATTTTTAAAGCGCACTCACCCGGCAAGCACCCCAGCAGCGGGCTAGAGTCACGCTCAAACAGCGACCCCTTCGCTGCAACGAACAAAGCCAGGAAATCACTTTTCGCTGCCATTCACGGCGAGGAAGCGAGGCCACGCCTACCTTAGGCCACGCCCACCCGCCCCCTTTTCTACCTATAAGGATGTGCAATCACCGAAGGCGCGCCAAAGGCAAGCCCGTCTGGGCCCGTCCGGACCCAGACGGCCCTAGGCCCCGTTACTCTGCCGGGTGGCCCTCAGGATCGAGTGATGTATACAGCAGATACATTACGCGCCCTACGACCTAAGAACATCCTTGCCTGCTACCACACGCTTACCGCAGGTAATGCTTTCTCGATCTGTCCACGATGCAATCCGACTCCCCCCCTGAAATCTACCACACTCGCTTTGAAGTTGGGACTTCTTAACTGCCGCTCCCTCCCCAAACATGCTACCGAAGTAAATCTTTTGATTCAGAATCAGGATCTTGACCTACTGTTCTTAACGGAAACATGGCTATCAGACAACACCGACCCGGACGTCGTCGCGGCCCTCCCCACAGGGTATCTCTGCCAAGCTTTAAATAGACCTAAAGGGAGAGGAGGCGGGGTAGCTATAATTCACAGGGAACAATTCACCTGTAGGATGGCTAACGCCGGTATCGAGGACTGCGAGAGCGGCCAATTCTCCATTTAAATCTCCCCAGCCCTTACCCGGGCAGGGCTATTGATCTATCGCCCCCCAGGGGCCCCAGGCAATTTTATCAATTCCATATTCGAATCTGTATCACAACTAGCTTCCTCCACCTCCAACTTCCTTATACTAGGTGACTTGAACTTCCACTTCCTGAACCCCATGGATCGAGTAGCCTCGGACATTAGACACGACTTAACATCTTTAAAGATACATCTAGTGAACAACGAGCCTACCCATGAGAAGGGCCACCTATTGGACCCTATCCTCACCAATATAGCAACGGTGACCACCAATTTACCTGTGACCCTACCATGGACGGACCATTTTCTGGTCCCTTTTTCCTGGGAAATCCCCACACCTATTCTCCCAACCCCTAAAACCCAGGTTACTGACCGACAATGGCGCAAACTGTCACCTGAGAAATGGGCTGCTTCCCTTGCAGATTCCATTCCCGAGCTCTCCTTTGACTCCAACACGGCTGACAAACAATTTAGTGATTGGATCACTTCGTCCCTTGATACGATGCTTCCGAAAACCACCACCTTTAAACAGCCCAAAAGATTATCCCCCGCTTTATGGTATACTCCAGAGCTTAAAAGCTCTGCGCCAAGAGTGCAAAAAAACCGAACGCTCTTGGAGACGCGACAAATCAGGAACCAATAAAAACATCTACTCTATTTCTCTTCTAACCTATAAAACCGCTATTCGCAAAACCAAAAGCGTGTTTTTTCAGGAGAGAATAGAGAAAGCGGGATGCTCCAGTAAGGAAGCATACGCCATCCTTAAAGAGCTCTCAAAGCCCCCAGAACAAGGACTGGGACCTCCCTCCGACCCTAAAGCCGACCAGGAGAAATGCCAACAATTGGCTAATTTCTTCCATGATAAAATCCGACTAATTCTGGACTCAATTCCTCCCTCGAGCCCGGGGGAAGAAACCGTTTTCCCATACACAACATCTTCCACTTGTCTGTCCACGTGGGGCCAGGTCACGATAGACGAAGTGAGAAATACGTTCAACTCCATGAAGAGCGGCTCCCCTAGGGACCCTGCTCCTCTTCGGATCCTTAAGGAGGTAGCCCCCACTATCATCCCCTCCCTTACTCATCTGATTAATACCTCACTCCAACAAGGAGTTGTACCCTCGAGCTGGAAGAAGGCTGTTGTAAAAGCCCTACTGAAGAAACCTTCTCTCGATCCTGAGAACCTGGCGAACTACAGGCCCATTTCCCTACTCCCAGGAGTCAGCAAGATCGCGGAAAAATTAGTCAACAGGAAACTCTCGCTGTTTCTAGAGGCCAATAACAAACTAAAAAGTTCCCAGACGGGCTTCCGACCAGGGCAGGGCACGGACATCGCCCTCCTGGCAGCGGTAGAGGAGGCCAGAGCGCTACTGGATGGGGGAGGATCAGTGGCAGTGATCCTCCTCGACCTTAGCGCGGCGTTCGATACCGTTGACCACCAACTCCTTATCGAAAGATTGGCAAGAGTTGGAGTGGAAGGTACAGCCTTATCTTGGCTTTCATCTTTCCTGGCCCAACGGTCCTATCAGATTTGGGAGAAGAACGCCCGCTCCTCCGAAATGCCCCTCCAATGTGGTGTGCCTCAGGGCTCTTCCCTGAGCCCCACATTATTTAATATCTATATGTCCACATTGGAGGAGGTTATCACCCCATTCGGAGTGAGCGTCGTCAGCTATGCTGACGACACACAATTAGTGGTGTCTTTGTCCCATCCCAAACAACAGAAAGCTGATCTCTTCAACTGCCTTACGCAGGTCCATCGTTGGATGAATAGATCAGCCCTAAAGCTAAATGGGACAAAAACTGAGGTCCTTATACTTGGCCCGAAAGGAACCTCACTCCCCCTGGACAGTTGGCCAGCCTGTCTAGGTCCTCCCCCTGACCCAAAAACAGAGGTGAAAAGTCTGGGTGTATGGATCGATTCCGATCTCTCATTCACTTCGCAAGCAAAGAAGGTAGCAGGGACCTGCTTTGGTCTTCTAAAATCTTTGAGGAAAGTCCTGCCCCTTCTTCCCCCTAAATCCCAAAAATTACTAATCCAAGGTCTCATAATATCGAGACTAGATTACAGTAACGTGATTTATCTGGGCGCTCCCGAAGCGACCCTTAATAAACTGCGGAGAATTCAGAACACTGCTGCCCGGATTATCACAAACACCCCAGCCAGATCATCTGCTAAACCCGCTCTCAAACTCCTTCATTGGCTCCCCATAAGGGAGAGAGTCAAATTCAAGGCCTTGTGCCTCGTCCACAAAACTTTGCATAACCAAGGCCCCCCAGTCCTCAGCAATTTTGTCACCCCTTACATAACCACTAGATCCCTCCGTTCTAACGCAGAAAACCTCATCAATACCCCAAGATTCAGGAAAGCCCGATCAGGAGGAAGACGCTTCTCGGTACAAGCTGCCCGTCTTTGGAATTCACTCCCTCATGACTTACGTCTTGAACCACAATATCTGCGCTTCAGGAAGCTGCTAAAGACACATCTTTTTCCCTAGCTTCCATGCCCCCCCCCTGTTTTGATTCCTCACCCTTCCTCTCTTCTGCTCGCAGCTCCCGGTCCTCAGGTCTGCTGAATCAGGGTTTTTTTAGCGCTGGGATACCTCCGGGTGACTATGCGCTTTATAAAAATAAATAATAATAATAATAATAATAGACTCAAGGATGGCCAGAGACATACTAGTAAGGGATACATAGAATGGTAATGTGTGGAAAATTACCCGGAAGCAGCAAAGCTATGCATACCAGCCGCTCCGGTATCAACAAGGCCTCTAGGTACTCCTAACATGAGTTTGCCCCTTGTTTTTTGGTAAAGATATTTTATCTGCAGAGGGAGGAAGCTTATAAGTAAATGTAAATTGCATTGAACTGCTGATTTCCAACATACCCCGTCGCACTTTATATGAGATCCACAGATGCTCCATGTGAAGCACACAGTGACATATATATTCAATGCTGCCCCCACAAAACAATGTCTGAGATTGTTGTCCCCTAGCACAGGAACCAACTAAAGCGCTAGTTGTAAATACCGCTGTGCAGCACACATAGTACACTGAACCCGAACAGACCATAGACAGAATAGCCCAAGCGGTCAAAACTTCCCTTGCATCGATCGTGACAAACTACGCTCAGGGGATGTGACCCAACAAGGAGATTGCGGCCAAACACATGTAGCAAACAGCCCAACAGCAAAGGTTAGCACAATACTTCCCTGGCGCGTGGTTAAAGAACACCGCCTCACCGTGACAGGCTCGGAAGACGCCTTTCCTCAGCCGTGCCGGTAGCCCCGTCCCTGTGCAGTGAAATGCGGAATGCCGGAGAAGCCACGCCCATGACGTTACATCATGTGATCACGCCAGCGGGCGCGGCGGCCATCTTAACCTAGTCAATGGGTCAGCAGTGGAAATCAAACTACAGGAGCACTTGCTGACTTGACCTCACATAGGGGACCCGGTGCTGTACCACATGTAACAAAACCATACAAGGGTCATAAGTGATAAAAGAAAATAATGAAAAGAAGGCTCGGGGAACATGACCATTGACTAGGTTAAGATGGCCGCCGCGCCCGCTGGCGTGATCACATGATGTAACGTCATGGGCGTGGCTTCTCCGGCGTTCCGCATTTCACTGCACAGGGACGGGGCTACCGGCACGGCTGAGGAAAGGCGTCTTCCGAGCCTGTCACGGTGAGGCGGTGTTCTTTAACCACGCGCCAGGGAAGTATTGTGCTAATCTTTGCTGTTGGGCTGTTTGCTACATGTGTATGGCCGCAATCTCCTTGTTGGGTCACATCCCCTGAGCGTAGTTTGTCACGATCGATGCAAGGGAAGTTTTGACCGCTTGGGCTATTCTGTCTATGGTCTGTTCGGGTTCAGTGTACTATGTGTGCTGCACAGCGGTATTTACAACTAGCGCTTTATTTTGGTTCCTGTCCTAGGGGACAACAATCTCAGACATTGTTTTGTGGGGGCAGCATTGAATATATATGTCACTGTGTGCTTCACATGGGGTACCTGTGTATCTCATATAAAGTGCGACGGGGTATGTTGGAAATCAGCAGTTCAATGCAATTTACATTTACTTATATGCTTCCTCCCTCTGCAGATAAAATATCTTTACCAAAAAACAAGGGGCAAACTCACGTTAGGAGTACCTAGTGGCCTTGTTGATACCGGAGCGGCTGGTATGCATAGCTTTGCTGCTTCCGGGTAATTTTCCACACATTACCATTCTATGTATCCCTTACTAGTATGTCTCTGGCCATCCTTGAGTCTACATGTTTTTAATCACGTACCTGTTCTCCCTTGGCAGCACGAAACAGAACTAAGTGTCCAAAGAGAGTGAAGTGGCAGCACTTGAGTGCAGCCCTGATGAAACTGCTCTACGCAATACAGCAGTGAAACATGTCGGCACTGTAGGTAATGGTATGCATGATTAGCTACCAGCCTTTTTAATTATCAATAGCACGCAATCACCACCCTACGAATAAAATTGGCTAAGGGATCGGTGGACTGTGTGTGTTTTTAGGCACTCAGTTATTATTTTTGTGTGTGTTTGCCACTAGCAGCCTTTTCTGCAATTCACTTTGCCACTTTATATGTTTTTTGTTTTGGACACTTCTTCTTTCCTTTCATCTTATTTTTCTCCGAGAAGCGGGTGACCACCGATGATGAGACAGGGGCCTGTCTGGAAATTCCATACCAGTTACCCCGTTGGTGGTGTTTCCGTGAGGGGTCACTTGTTTCTCGCACAATTTTTCCTCTATTTAGAGTAAGGTCCAATGTGGAGTGTGGACTATTGTGAACCACTACAATTTGGGTCACTCTGAGTGCTTTGTTCTGGCGTGTTATCTAGGAGAACAGGTATTTTAAATACGGCGGAGTACAGTGCATTACCTCACTATAATGTGGATAGGAGAGTAGTGGGGAGTAGGACTTGTTGGACCCCCCTTGAGTCACTGATTTATGAGTTGGCCATTGGACTGGGTCTAATTTTGTATTGTTGTAGATATTTTGGGCCTGTTTCCCTCATAGCTTTGAAAACTAGACAGCATGTCTTAAAAAAAGCTCTCTTTTTGACTGGCAGCCAGTGCAGTTCCTTCAGTAATGGGAGCGATGGAGCGATGGAGTGCCCGGAGGGCGATTTAGGACCATCCGGGCTGCCGTGTTTTGAATAACTTGGAGCTTTGCTAGCTGCGTAGTTCCTACTTCAGCCAACAGAGCATTCCTATAGTCCATTCGACTGACTACTAAGGCTTGGACAACCGCCCTGCGATGGCTCAGGGGGAGTAAAGGGGGGGATAAGGAATGATTTTCCGCAGCAGCCGTAAGCTATAGTAGCACTAGCTCATTATGTTACTGACATTGTTTTTCATAGACAGGTTTTCATCCAGCTGGATACCCAGACTTTTCACTGAGACTGAGGGGACTGGGGCGGTGCCCAGTTCTACCGGCCACCAGTCATCCAGCACGAGTTCCTGTCTTTTACCCAGAAACATCAACTCTGTTTTTCCCGGGTTTAGTTGGAGGAAGAACTCTGCCATCCAGCTTGCAACAGGCAGCATTCCTTGTGTGAAACATACTCTTTCCTCTGCCAGATTTTTCCCAATCGGGAAAATCAATTGAGTGTCGTCTGCATAAGAGACAACCTCAAACCCATGCTGCCGTACTATTCTGGCTAGTGGAGCCATATAAATATTGAAGAGGGTCAGGCTTAAGCACAAGCCCTGTGGGACCCCTCTCTCCAATAAATACTTTGATGATCTAAATGGACCTATCATAACCTGTTGTTTCCTATTAGCCAGGAAATGGACCAGCCATTTCAATGCCAGTTCCCCAATGCCGCAGTCCTGCAACCTCTCCGCCAGCAGTCGATGTGATACAGTATTGAATGCCGCAGAGAGGTCCAGAAGAATAAGCATCACTGATCCCCCTCTGTCTAGCGTTCGCCTGATGGAGTCTGTGACTGCTAACATAGCAGTCTCTGTGCTAAACCCCCGCCGAAAGCCGGACTGCGATGTGTCCAGAATGTTATTGGACTCCAGATACTGGCTCAGTTGAGTGTTAATGTGTGCCTCCAGTATTTTTGCCAGCAGAGGGAGTAGTGATATAGGCCTATAATTACTCAGGATTGCAGGATCTGCTGAGGGTTTTTTAAGGATAGAGCGCCGATGGGTCTCCTTCCATGTCATGATAATATAGCCGCTGGCCATGGAGGAGTTGAAAATCTCCTGAATAGCCGGCGCACAACTAGTTGCGATTAAAGCCATGACATAGGGAGAACATACACAGAAAATGCCCCCTTCTCACACTACATACAATATGATTTAGAACAAAGACCAAATACAAGAATTCATTGAATCTGGTCTGGTACATTTATTTATACCTTTTACTTATATTTTGATAGAAACTAAATTGCTCCTAGAGTTCTTGAAGGACAGAACCAGGGATACACAATTCGATCTTATTCAATTAGTAAAAAACATTTCAAGCTCACAAAAAACATCATGACAACAATTAAAGGAAAAACATAAACAAGTGATTCAAATTACATCCAAACAGACATGTACGAGAATATATTTCAAAAATTCAAAAAACACATTAGGTTATTTCATTATTCACATTCCTATGAAGACAAAAGTTCTAACAAGAGCAACAACGCTTTTATCTCCTAATACAAATCACTAGACGAATTGATTTGATCCTGCTTGGTTTGCCGACGCGTTTCGGGTTAGAGTCATTACTCCCCAACCCTCATCAGGGCTCTTTTACTGATCTGTAAAGGATGTAGAAAAACGAGGTTTTAATAACAACCCTTTTTGGCCTCTTTTCTAACTGTCTAACTATTTGGACCACATAGTTTTTGTACCTGTATTTCCTTGAGCAGGGGACCATTGGTAACTTCTGTCAATAAGTATGGACTCTTTTCATCAAGTAGCAGCTGGTGCACTTTATATTCTAAAAGGGTAATCACAAAATACTACTGTGTGTAGGTTCTGTTTTTGTTAAACTAGTCTTGGACTAGGTAAAGATAAATTAAAATAGAGAATTTCATACCTCTATCTACGCGAAATGGTGCTGTGGGGAGGGGCGGAGGAGTGTCTGTGTCTCTTTGCCTTTTTCCTACATGACAAAATGACAAACGTGGGTCTTTTAGTCCCATTTATCGTCGCACTGGGCATTTGTACCTTACATACAGACACGCCGTGTCTCCTACCTTATTCTTCGTTGAATCTCCTGTTCTAGCGAGACTACGTCGCCTATTTACAAGTCTTCATGGCTGCCGCCTATAAAAGCAATGCCGTTCCATTATATTAGGGCATGTAGCTCTATGGCTTGTTAAAGCAAAAAAAGTCGATCTTTCACTTGTACCTGCCAAAGTTGATTGAGGAACATAATTCCTCTCGCCCCCTTCTCGAGCCCCGTCCGGGGAAGAATGCTCAAGATAGGAAAAGAATTCCCTCTGTTCCTCGTCGTTAGCCCCACGTTTGTCATTTTGTCATGTAGGAAAAAGGCAAAGAGACAAAGACACTCCGCCCCTCCCCACAGCACCATTTCGCGTAGATAGAGGTATGTAATTCTCTATTTTAATTTATCTTCACCTAGTCCAAGACTAGTTTAACAAAAACAGAACCTACACACAGTAGTATTTTGTGATTACCCTTTTAGAATATAAAGTGCACCAGCTGCTACCTGCTCAAGGAAATACAGGTACAAAAACTATGTGGTCCAAATGGTTAGACAGTTAGAAAAGAGGCCAAAAAGGGTTGTTATTAAAACCTCATTTTTCTACATCCTTTACAGATCAGTAAAAGAGCCCTGATGAGGGTTGGGGGAGTAATGACTCTAACCCGAAACGCGTCGGCAAACCAAGCAGGAGCAAATCAATTCATCTAGTGATTTGTATTAGGAGATAAAAGCGTTGTTGCTCTTGTTAGAACTTTTGTCTTCACAGGAATGTGAATAATGAAATAACCTAATGTGTTTTTTGAATTTTTGAAATATATTCTCGTACATGTTTGTTTGGATGTAATTTGAATCACTTGTTTATGTTTTTCCTTTAATTGTTGTCATGATGTTTTTTGTGAGCTTGAAATGTTTTTTACTAATTGAATAAGATCGAATTGTGTATCCCTGGTTCTGTCCTTCAAGAACTCCAGGAGCAATTTAGTTTCTATCAAAATATAAGTAAAAGGTATAAATAAATGTACCAGACCAGATTCAATGAATTCTTGTATTTGGTCTTTGTTCTAAATCATATTGTATGTAGTGCGAGAAGGGGGCATTTTCTGTGTATGTTCATTGATTAAATGGTCCAGCCCTCCCTCAGCCCCACAGGACCTAACTCCTTTTGTGCCCAATGACATAGGGAGGGCACCCGTCACTCAGGGATCCTGATTTTGATGTTTGTAGGTTCCGAATGACATCCTGCTGTAGGATAGGCTCAAACTGATTGAGACCTATTCCTGGCTCCCCTTTAAGGCTGCAGGGTTCAGCAAGACTGGAGCTTTTATTTTTTGGAAAATTCTCATATATCAGGGAGATTTTGTCCTGAAAATAAAGCTTCACATAGCTCCTGCGTTTCTACCGGTTGTTGTTTGCAGGCCTGTGGGGGGGAAAAAACGTTCACAATGTCAAACAAAGTCTTTACCGAATTTCCTGCCTGTTCTATTTGGGTTTGGATGTATATGCATCTGGCCATTTTGATATTGTGATGATAGCCTGCTAGAGCCTTTTTATAGGCCATTTTATCCCTCTCATTTTTGGATCGTCTCCATTTCCTCTCCAGAGTTTTGCAGGAGGATTTTTCAATTTTTAGAGCGCCTGAATACCAAGGTGCTGATACTCGGCTGGGCCCAGGTTTGATGTTCTTTTCCGGGATAACTAGGTCCAAGGTCCGAATCAGAGCCCGTTTTAAATTAGCCAGTAACGCCTCTGTGTCAGCGTCCCTTGCTTCCCTAGGCTAAATCTCAAAGCTCCGGGACTTTCTCTCAAATACTTCTACGTTGAGTTTCTGCCAAGTTCTAGTTGTATGTGCTTTTTTAATCTGAGCGATCTCTCCTGTTCCTGATTCGTTGCCTCTGGACAGCTAAACGAGATCAGATAATGATCTGTCCAGGTCAGGGGCTGAGAATCCATGAATAGTAGGCTTTCATTATTCGAGAATATCATGTCCAGTGTGTGTCCGGCTGTATGTGTTGGGCCGCGGACATATTGTCCCAAACCCAGGTCAGATAATCCTGACAATAACAGTGCCACTTCCGGGTCCTGGAAGGCTTCTCCATGGTAGTTAAAATCCCCCAACAATATGAAGCTCCTAGAGACCATAACCTTTGCTGCAATGAACTCTGTCACCATGTTGACAAAGTTCAATTTTGAATTAGGTGGACGATACAAAAGTGCGCCCCCCCAGGATTTGGTCAGCGAGCAACTGACCCTAAAAAGGCCTATCTCCAACTTCTCGTTGCTAAGCGTGTCCAGCCATTGGACCTTTAAGTTCTCTTTAAATACAATGGCAATCCCCCCTCCCACTTTCCCCACTCTGTCCTGATGGATAACCTTGTACCTATCTGGTATGGCGATGTTAATTGCCGGGGCACTATGGGGGGTCAACCAGGTTTCTGTCAGGAAACATATGTCTGGTGAAAGTGAGGATAACATATCCCAGATTTGAATGGCATATTTTATTAGTGAGCGAACATTAAATAAAATGTAGCTCGGTCCTTCATAGGGTACAACTAGGGAGGTCTCCCCTAATTCACATAGTCTCCTACAAGCCCTGCAACCCACTGGCCCTTCCAAGATAGTAGGAAAAATAGTGAAACAGGTACATTCTATCACTTGTTTTTTTTGGCCTTATTTCCGATATCATGTAGCGCATTACTCGTGTACATCAGCGAATTTGATTTCCGAGGGGCGGTGCCCGGTTTGCCAGCGCTCTCCATCCCCCGTCGTGGTCCGGCGCGGACGGGCGCAGACGGGCGCAGACGGGCTAAACTTTGGCGCGCCTTCGGCGCACCATCGGCGTGCCCGCGTCCGCTGCACGCCAGGGGGGGGAGGCATCATTTTATCCCGGAAGTCAGGTGTTGTATCTGACCAATGACTGGCCCGCTAACCCCTCTTTCTCGCAAGATGGCACCCACTGTTAGCGCTAATGCCAGAAACTCCAACAGTTGTTCCCCAAGAAAGCAGAGAGCATGTAAATCTGTTCTGCCCGTAAATTTAAAAGCAAGTTTTAGGTGAGTGAAACCAAAAAATACAATACAGTGCAATTTAAAATTAGCGTCTGGATTCCCGGCTTTTCGCCTCAGGAATCAAACTAGGATGCGCGAGAGCCTTCCGATGGGACTTTTATCCCGGAAGTCAGGTGTTGTATCTGGCCAATGGCTGGCCCGCTAACCCCTCTTTCTCGCAAGATGGTACCCACTCAGGAATCAAACTAGGATCACCTATACTAGCTATCACTAATACCATAGCAATACCACCTGAGAGACCGACATTACCATCTGTCACTCTCAAACTACAATTCCCTTTCACTCCACTACATAATCCCATATCACAAGCAGTAGCACCCCCTCACATTACAACCACTTCTCCTCTGACAACCACACTATCCCTGTTACACTGCCACCCGGTGAAGTAACGGTCCAACACTGCACAACTGAGGAAGGATAAAAAGAGGTCAAATTACAAACCATCCCAGGGTATCAATGCATGCACAAGTAGAAAAGTATCACATACTTCAAAGTGTTCGTATATAGGGGTTGTTGCAAAATGATTTCTGTATCACCCCTCTCTAAAACTAAAGTAACTAACAGGCCATTCGTTCTCTCCCTAACTATCTCTTAAATATCACAAGAGTATTCAAGCTCTTGTGATAGTTAATCTAAATCTACTATAACCATGAGAGTGTGTGATGCCGCTGTGTGTGTTACCATAAGACAGGACACACAGAAAAGCTGTGCAGCAGGTTACAGGAAGCAGATGTATCTATCACTCAGGCACTTCAAGCCCTTATGTTAGCAAACGCTGACGCTCTCTAACTCGTCATAACCAGTGTATTCTGTTTGTGCTTTCGTGACTATGAAACCTAGCATTTGACATTGATTGATTTGAAGATGCATTTATATAGCGCTTACTACTCCTGACGAGGTACTAACTTGCTCTTTCATTGTGCGCCCTGCCCTAATTTATGCCAAGGTCCTCTCTGGTGACTCACGCTGGGAGGTTTGAATGGCAATCCCCAGCCTTATAACGGTTGGTGTTGTGGAGCAGCAGGCACTGGAGGACTCCGCGCGCTCTTAGATGCTATATGCACGCTCTGCTCTCTGCCAGCGCGCCAGACTCACTCTCCACAGCGTGCCCGGGCCCCCACACACATGCTAAGCGCTTAGACTTCAAAAGGTGGTTTTCCTGTTGAGCTGGATTAGATTAAAAGCTGAGCTCTGTGTCCCTCTACTGCCAGAAGCCCCACAGTCACAAGTCACCAGACTTGCAGGTTATCCAAGGGGAAATTGGGAATTCAGCAGTAACATGTCAACTTGAAACTGCCAAAAACAGTCCACGCCTAATTATATCACCCCTGCATAACATGCCAGCTCGGTCGAGGAATAACTCTGTCTTAGCTCACCCACCCAGAATAGTACTTGCTCCAGACAATGCTAATTTTACTTCTCACATAAAATAGCTGAGGGCATCCTCTTACACCCCACGCAGGAGTACCACACTGAATTTGTACAGTGTTTTTGTTCACAATGAATTTAGGTTTCTATTAATTTAACTCTCCACTACACAAAAGACTGCACCCCTGGCATTTACACATCACAGGTAACTTCTCATCTTTGAAACATCTCAACATCGTTTTGCTGCAACAAGATTGATGCCGCTGATCCAACAAGACTGATGCTGCTCTTGAAATTACCAGGAGCCACCAACCCAACCCTTACTCAAATATAGCCTTAAGACGGAGTGCTCGCTATTAACTCACATCTCTAATTGAGCAAACTCATGCAGAATGGCCGGCCGGTATTAGAATTAGAAATGCTGAGTGCATAGATCCTAACTGACGGCAGAGTGAAAACGAGTCCACTTGTTGGTGCGTGCCGTCGTGCACAGTGCAATGATTGTGTACAGTAATTGCATGGTCACGGTCAGACCAGGTTCTTTATTCTTAATCTTTCCTCACCTGAATTATTTACAGGTGTTGCGTGCCTGCCGCTGCCACTGCCCCTGGCCGTATGCAGGCTGCAAGCAAGATGCAAGAAGTCAGAAGAAGAGAATGGTCTCCACAGTAGTGACGCACGCCTCCGACTCCTCGACAAGACGAGCGACGAGGGGCGAGCGTAGGGGCGCGGGACAAGCGGTGAGCGCGTAACGCGTCACACTGCTACGGTGCGGCGAGGGCTGGCCAAAAATGTCCTTACAGGGCCGTCATTGGTTGCGCTAGCGCGCGCAGCGCACGCTACCCCTGGATTGACGACCCTGGAGGACTAGTGTGTGTGTGTGTGAGCGAGGCTGGGAGGAGGGGGGCATTGGGGCAACAACGGTCATCACAATGCTGAATTTAATTTCGTAGTCGAACCCGACCGACAGCAAGTTTACATTATAAGTATTTATTTATAATGCCCATAAGAACTTCTCTGTGCTTAGTCTTTACTTCTTCAGATGATCATAGCATTTGGTAACAAGTGAAGTGATGATGATATTGATATGTAATGCGCCGCCGCCCGCCCTACAGTCACAGAGGCCGCCGCGGCCGCAACGGGCCTCGCCTCGGCCTCCAGTCTGTGTACAGACAGTCAGTGCCGGCCCGTGCCGCCTCAAAAAAGGTGCCGCCTGTGGCGGACCGCCCCTCCCCCCCCCCCCCATTCACTCCCCCCTTAGCTACGCGGCTGCATATCCATGCCTCAATCAGTACATCCTGAGCTGGAACTCTGACTAGGCCAGAGTCCATCTCAGAACCCAGGGTTAACCTTGTTACACCCTTATTATGAGTACCACCACTTGGAGCTGAACTAGGGGGAACAGTTGCCTTAGGGGCAATGGTGGCTGGAGTGGAGTCTTTGGACTTTGTCTTTAGATCCTAGGTGGTGTTACAATTTTTATAAAAACATTTTTCATTCATTTATTTGAAAAAAGATTTTTTTTTAAATTTGCTAATAGCATATTTTTGTATTTAAAATCATATACATCAACATTTATAATCAGTTTCAGGAATAAAAAAACATACAGTATTCTTTAAAAATTGCTAATCTAGCAAGGTTTCACACAAACATTACATTATAACATCAGAATTACTATTCAGAAAAAAAATTTTTTAGGAACGAAATTGTCGACGCTGCGTTTCGGTGCCTCTTTTGTATCCTGCACCTTCTTCAAGGACTCGTTCACTGGTTTAATATTATCTACAAAACATGTCATAATAAATATCATTAGGCCCAAGTTTTTTTTACATCATTTGCACTTAGATTACTTTGACATTTTAACTACTATCCTAGTATTTGGTAACCCCGAACATTTGTGCAATCCCAACGTAAGTTCTTTCTGGTAGTATAGTGTTACTTCATTCCCTCGTTTTGGAGGTACTTAAAGCCAAGGTGTAGTAGGCTGAGTGGTTCATTGCTAATATATAGTATTTTCTTATTATTTGCTAAACGCGATAGGGCTTTTTTCTTTCAAAAAAGTTGCCCAAAACAGGTGGACGATAGATTGTAAATCATTCATTAGTAATCCATCCTGTTCTTTGATTTTGTTTAACTTACCCAGGTTAAGATCTTCCCTGGTACTAATATATTAGTCTCTGTGAGCATGTGTTGCATCCACTCATCTATTCCCTTAATTCTTCTATTCTGAAAAGGGAATACACCTTATTTTAGGCTGCTATACATGTGGGCCATATATAGATATATCAATTGTGAATTTGGTAACCGATGTAACATTCTAATCCCTCCTATTGACGCAAACACCCCTTTCTGGGGACAGTAACACCACCTAGGATCTATTGAACTCAGGAGAAGGAACCCTGTTTTTTAAGATTGTTGACCCAATCCTTTTCCTGCTAGAAAGGGTAGTTCCCTACACATAATTGTTGGTCTTTGGACTTTGTACAATCACTAGTCCAATGGGTTTTCTGTTTACAGACTTTACACCATGGTTTCTTTTCGCCCTTTTCCTTTGGTATATTGGGACTCCCCACCAGATGCAGATTTCTGGGGACCTTGAGAACACTTCTGGTCTTTACCCTTTTCCCCCACCCTTGTCAGAGTTCTTAGAATCTTGCTTCTTAGAGTCACCTTGGTTCTGAACCTTCTGCATCACCCTGGTTCTGACCCACTTGTCTGCCTTCTGACCCAATACTTGGGGAGAAGTCAGATCAGACTCCACCAGGTACTGGTGCAACAGCTGATTTTGACAATTATTAAGGATCTGCGCCCTCATAATTAAGTTGTACAATCCTTTAAAATCACACACCTTACTGCCAAGTAACCAGCCCTCGAGAGCCTTAATAGCACAATCAACAAAGTCAATCCAGTCCTGAATCTGTGCCTTTTCGGTAACTCTGAACTTTATCCTGTATTGTTCAGTGGTTAGGCCAAACCCTTTAATCAGAGCACTCTTCAGGACTTTGTACTTATCGGCATCGTCTTCTCTTACAGTGGGGAGCTTGTCTCTACCTTTGTCTGCAAAGGAGTGCCACAAGATTGCTGCCCACTGCTCCTGAGTGACCCTCAGTACTTTACAGGCCCTCTCAAGTGCAGTTATCCATTTGTGGATGTCATCCCCAGTCTGGTAGGGAGGGACAATCTTGTTCAGGTTCCTATCGTCATGAATATGTTCTCTAACTCTAGGGACACCGATGTTGCCACCATGGGACTCTAGTCCCATCTTTTTAGAAGCTCTCTGGAGCTCCAGGGCTTCCCTGTCTAAATCTAACTGTACTCTTCTGATCCTGAGTCTTTCATTCTCAAAGGCAAGCAGTCTGCCATTTCTCTCAGAGGAGGACTCTCTCCTGTAGGAGGCTGAGGTCCTATGAGAGACAGAGGTCCCTACAGATGAACCAGAATGGTTATATTCCACTGAGGGAGTTCTAGACCTTCTAGGTACACTGTTAGTTGGATGCGCGCAGCTGCCAGTAATTGCCTATCACTTGCGACGCTTGGGATAATATAATATTTCTATACTTACTGAGTGTTTAGCTCTTATTTTTAACTCAGCATTGTATGTTACTCCTTTTAAATGCATTGATTACTTATAGTGTAACGGCTGCTACCTACTTGGTTCTTGCATTTTTGCACATCCCTCGCTCACGCCCCAGTCCACTGCGGGTTCTCCGTTTGTTGTGGAGGGCATGAGCATTCTTGACAAGCCTCATTCCTGGTTGCTGTGGGCGGAGCCTGGAGGTTATCTCCAGTGGTCCGTCTATTTTAACCCCATGCCTTTTCTCACGCGCAGCAGGCGCGCGGCAGACGTGCTCAGCTGCCAGTAATTGCCTATCACTTGCGATCCTTGGGACAATATTTCTATACTTACTGAGTGTTTAGCTCTTATTTTTAACTGGGCATTGTATTTGACTCCTTTTACATGTATTAATTGCTTATAGTGTAACGGCTGCTAACTACTTGGTTCTTGTGTTTTTGCACATCCCTCGCTCATGAACCGGTCCACAGCGGGTTCTCCGTTTGTTGTGGAGGGCGTGAGCATTCTTGAAAAGCCTCATTCCCATTTGCTGTGGGTGGAGCCTGGAGGTTAGTTTCCAGCGCTTACGCCTATTTAAATCCCATGCCTTTTCTCGCACGCAGCGGGCGCGCCAAAGGTAAATTGTCTGCGCCCATCCACGCCAAGACCGTGCCTTGCGCCAGGGAGGCTGGTAAATTTGTACCAGAACATAGTCGCAGTGTTACCTGTACTAGAGAGGAACTTGTGGCCTTAGGGCAGGGCGAAGTTCCTAGCTGCCAAATAATGGACCCGGATTTCCTAGGTGAGAATCACCTTTTTTCCTGCCAGTTGTGTAGTTTTTCCCTGGCACAGGTGGGCGGTGATGCTACCCTTGAGGAATTAGGTAAATCTATACCACTCCCTTTTTTTCAGGGATATCTTAATAATGCTAGATCACTAATTAAAAACAAGAGTGCCTTCAGGGATTTTGTCTCACTGAGTAAACCTGACTGGATGTTTATTACAGAGACCTGGGCAAGGGATTGCTCTGGTCCTGATCTTGTTGAAGCTATCCCCTGCGGCAATAGCTTAGCCAGGTTGGATAGGGTAGGGAAAATGGGAGGGGGATTGGGCATTCTACACAGGGACACATATACCTGTCGCACTGAGCCCCTTACCACACCCTCTGATCATTATCAGGCATTATACTTTTCAATAAATGTTCTCCCTACTGAAATTTTTTCTGGAGTTCTATCTTATCGGCCTCCTGGCTCCAGATCTTCATTTAGCCAAGAGTTTAGCAGCCTCTTGGAACCCTACTTGTCAAGACCTAACTTGACAGTGTTGGGTGGTTTTAATTTTAATTTAGAGAAACTTTTATGCAAAGACACTCAATCCCTTTTGGAAACACTAGGATGATGTGGGCTTTTGCAACTGGTTACTAGTTCCACCCATACTGCCGGTCATATATTGGACGGCATTTTCCCTAATGATCCACAGATTGAGGTGGGACTGCCTCTACCCCTCTCTTGCTCAGATCATTTTGCAGTTCCTATTAAACTGAAGGCTTCAGTATTAAATGCTGCATCAGCTGACAAAAGGACTGGTGAGGAGAAGAGAAATTTGAGTCATATTAGTAAGGATGATCTTGCTAAATACTTTTTGAATTTCCCGACCACTTAAATGTCAATTTGGCAGCAGACGAATTGTCTAGAGGGCTGTTAGGAGCCCTAGACACTTTGGCCCCCATCACAAAATGCTATGTAGCTAAAAAAAAACATTGGCTCCATGGTATTCTGACAATCTGAGAAAGTTGAGGCAATCTTGCCGTAAACAGGAAAGGATCTGGCCCATAGATCTTGCTCCTGAAGGCAGAGAGCTACATAAACAGAGCTTAAGAGTCTACAAAGCGCCCATTATGGAAGAAAGAAGATTGTATTACTCCAAGATCACTGAATCTATAAAGTCCTCATGGTCCCCTCCTGTTGCTGACTCAACTGAATGTTCTCAAGAACTCTGTGACAGACTGGCTAACTTCTTCCTTACTAAGTTCACATATATATATTCCCTGCTGGAGCACTATAACGCTGGGAAAGATAAGTCTGTTATCTCCATAACTGATCCTAATGTTTTACTATCTGGGGAAGATGAACCAAATCTACTCACCTTCCCTTGTAATTCATCTGAAATGATGGATCATCTATTAGAAGGGGTCACCTCCGGGTCACCTTTGAATGCTTGCCCCCTAAAAATTCTAAAACTTGTAAGAGAGGTTATTATTCCCCACCTTATGTCAGTACTCAATATGGCTATTTCCGAGGAGCAGTATCCAACTCTTTGTTGACCTCTTTTAAAAAAGCTATCTCTGGATCCCATGGAACTAAAACTTTATCGCCCCATCTCTTTACTTCCAGTCCCAGCTAAGATTATGGAAAGATATCTGAATTCTCATCTTAGTGCTTTCTTACTGGACCATTAGCTGCTTGATGGCTCACAGCATGGCTTTAGGAGCCATCATAGCACTGAATCAGCGCTGATGGAGGTTTTTGATAACATTCGGGTCCAGGTTGATGCAGGGCTTACTACCCTGCTGATCCTGCTGGACCTTACGGCAGCATTTGACACCCTGTCTCCTTTGAGGCTGGTAGACCGAGATAGGGGTTGGGGGCACGGCCCTGGGGCTCCTTTCCTCTTTTCTTAGTGAGAGGGCACAGGTAGTGAAAATGGGCCATTTTTATTCAACTTCCAACTCTCTGATATGTGGAGTGCCACAGGGCTCTTCCTTGAGCCTTACACTCTTCAATATCTATGTCGCCCCACTGGCTGGAGTTGTGAGACTCTTTGGATTTGGGGTGTTGTCCTGTGCGGACGATACTCAAATCATGATGTCCATTACTAACAGCATTAGTGAATCTGCTGCAAATTTCAAAAATTGCACACAGGCTGTCTCAGCTTGGATGGTGGAAAATTATCTTAAATTGAATGAGGAAAAAAAGAGATCCTGATCTTTGACAACCAACAAAACATCTGGTCTAATGGATGGTGGCCCGATACTTTGGGCAGTTGCCCTTCTCCTGTATCTCATGGGAAAAACTTGGGTGTTATCGTTGATACATCTTTGTCTATGAACTTACAAATCAGTAGAACTGTGTCCACCTGTTTTGGAAAAATCAGGCTGCTTAGAAAAATCTCCCAGTTTCTCTCCTTTGCATCTCAAAAGCAGGCAGTTATTGCCCTGGTAATCTCAAGACTTGATTATTGTAATGCCCTTTATCTGGGCATGAATAAGGGTCTGGTGTGCCGCCTTCAGTTATTGCAGAATGCAGCAGCAAGGCTGGTGATGGACTTACCTACATACCAATCAGTCTCGGCCTCCCTCTTTTCACTGCACTGGTTGCTTATGGATCGTAAAATTCTATTTAAGACTCTGTGTTTGACTCATAATGCTTATTATAGTCAAGGTCCGGATGCTATTAAAGCAATGTTTCACCGCTATGTCTCTACCAAGCAGCTTAGGTCTGCCAGCAAGAACCTGCTGGTAGTCCCTAGGTATAAAAAGGTTAGATGGGGAGGTAGGGACTTTTTTACCGCTGCTGCTAGGCTATGGAACTCTCTTCCTGATGAAGTGTATCAGGCCTTATGTCTTATGCTCTTTTCCGCAATGCCTTGAAAACTTGGCTGTTTACACAAACTGTGATATGATCATCTTTACTTGCCTGTGTACTAGTCCTCTGTAGCGCCTTGATGCCCTTGGGCTGTCTGTGCTTTATAAATCTACTATTCATTCATTCATTCATTCATTCATTCATTCATTCATTCATTCATTCACCTGGAAGGGGGAATAAGGGACCCCTGGGGATCCCTTCTTCATCCACAGGAAGAACTTGGTTATTCAGGTTAGAGTCATCCTGATCTACCTGGTCAGCATCAAGGTCTAGGTCTTGGAGGTTTTCACCTCCTGACCTTTCCTCTTCTGCTGCCCCACCCAACCTGCCTGTCTCATCAGACCTATGGGTCTTTCTAAGATCATCTAAAAGCAATACCGCTATGAGGCGTTGGGTATCTGGGTGTCTCCCTGTCTTCAATTTCCTAGCTGTACACATGGCCCTTAATTCTGGAAAGGTGACATGGTCATACTTAGTTAAACTGGAGCTACTGGCTTCAGCCCTTGAAGACATACTAGTGTGGTATGGTGTCTGCATCTACCTCTTACCTACTCTAGTGGGACTATTAAACTCTCTCTTGAGTTGTAGAAAGGGTGTTCTAGATGCTTGACACACAACTCTAAGTTCAGTAGAACTCACTTAATTCTAAACTTGATTTATATGTACCTATGTACAGTAGAACTTACTTAATTCTAAACTTGATTTATATGTACCTATGTACCTATAGTGGTTTTCAGTTAGTCACTCAAAGAGATTATCTGGTAAAGCAATAGCCATCTTGAATCCAACCGCTGCACACCAATGTGAGAAGTTGGCCTGGCATATGCTGTCCACTATTCTAGTGGGCACCTTCCACCAGTCTAAACAACCCTTATTGATGATAGGTTTAAGACAACCTTTATTGAAAGCTATCCTAGTGGTAGCTATGGAGAGCAGCCTTCAGGCTAAGTCTTGAAGGAGTGTAAAGCAGCCTGGTTTACCAGATTATAACCTCTTGAATGTCTAAAAGAAAAGAGAACCACACAAGGTATATATATAAAATATATGTATTTATTTCTAAACACTCTCTAGTAATCTTTTTATGAGATTACAGAGCAATGTACAAACTTAAAACAATATAGAACTTCAGTAAATAGCACAATATAGACTGGGCCCAGGGAGCGGGGGGGGGACCAAACCATATATTAAGATGGTGGTATAAGAACCAGGACTTGACTAGACACAAGGCCTAGAGCCTGTGGAATCGCTGGGAACACAAGGAACCACCCAAGGTAGTGACACAGAGGACCCACGGGGACGCGTGCAGTGTGAGAACACAGCCGCGAGACGCCATTAGTTTCTATGGGGAAAGTCACGGTTGGAAGTTTAAAGATTTAGGACACTTAGGAGAGTACTTTGAGCAAACCCCTTTAGACTTAAGGGGTTCTAGGGCCAACACCCACGGGAGCACCGTAGTACTCTTGTTACCTCACCCAGGGAAGCCGGGTGCATAGGTGTTGTTGGGTGTCGAGAATCGTTATTGATTTCAATGGCGATCTGCTGCAAAGTGCTGCTGCCGTAGATGTTACCTGTCAGTCTACTTGCACCCTGTCCCTGCTACCTGAGAGAGCACTACCACTCCCATAATGCACTATTCAGAGAGGCATGCTTGTGTATCTTCCCATACTGCATGGCGAGGAGGTCATATGTTGATTGGACCTTTTAAAAGGATGCTCCTCCCTGAGTTCAGTGCTTGGCTTACTGAAGTCTAGTGGACCATGACATTCTACCTGACCTGGAATTACCGATCCTTGTTGTACCTGGAAGATTGCTTGTTCACCCCTTGGAATTGTGCTAGACCCACCTTCTTTGGTCAGTCATTTAGTGTTTCCGTGTGATATTTTTTGCCTGCACCTTTAGACGCCCTCTGGAGTAAGCTGGTTCTTTTCCTTTTTCCACAGCGTTATTTTCAAATCCCCCGCTTGCCTTGAACAGTAAGACGCAGTGCTCGCACTCACACCATCCTCCCGGTAACTGTCGAAAACCGGACCACCGAAGACTCCTCCTGCACGCCTACCCAGAGTTAAGCTACTTAGGGCCATATGTAGGTAAATCAAGAATACCGAATCCTTAATACCGAATTTTACCGAATCGGTATTAAGAATTCGGTAAACGCGATGTAGATAAAAAATCGGTAAACATTACTGATTCGTTAAAATTCGGTAATAAATACTGAATGTGAACGAATCGGTAAAAAAAATATACCGAAAGACGAATACCGAATCGGAGTTACAGAATACATTACCGATTCGGTAAATACCGAATCGGTAATTCAAAAAATCGCAATTCGTTGAATCAGCCAATCCTGCATCACCCAATTACCTCCCAAACAGGAAGTGGCCACACCCAGGCAGCTGCACAGGACCTGGAGCTCACTCTGAGGCAGGCAGGCAGGTGAGCTGAGGAGCCAGCAGCAACAGAGCCTCACAGCTACAAGCAAGAAAAATAAAACAAGATAACAAGCATTGAAATGGCAAGCCAGGACAGGGAGAAGGAGAGAGGTGACAGGAAAAGAAAACTGAAGTTCAGTGACAAGGAGCTGGAGGTACTGATCCAGGATGTCAGCCAAGACCATCACAAGCTTTTTGGAGCCCAGTCCCACCAAGTTGCCCGAGTCACAGAAGAGGCAAATCTGGAGTGGCATCCGGGACAAAATCGATGCCATAGGTGTGACCCAGTGCACCATAGAGGACATCAGGAAGAGGTGGTACGACCTCAGGAAGACAGCTTAACAAAGGATGGCAGAGAGACAGAGGCAGGCTGCCAAAACAGGTGGAGGAAAGAACCGAGCCCCAGCACCAACACCACTGGAACTGATGGTGGAGTCCAACATCCAACCTGAGCGTGTGAATGGGGTGGGCGACGCAGACAGCTCCGCCAGAGCAGCAAGAAAACAAGGTAAGAAGCATGCCCAGCATGCTGTGCTACCCCCTCCCCAACCCCAATCCCCATAGTGGCATTGGGACTCCCACTCCACTCCATGTCTTACTGATTACCTGCAATGCATTATGGGTGATGTAGTCAGAGGGAACTTATGTATAGGGCAGTCAGGCTAGCAAACACAATAGCATGGTAAAGTAATTGGCTACCTCAGGACAATCACTGTGCTCTGTAGGCATGATGTTTAATGTAATTCCATTGCAGACAGAGCAGTGAGTACATCTACATTTGTGTCATTACAGGCGAGTCATCTCGCAGTGCAGCAGAGGGCAGCAGAGCTAAGTCAGCCAGGCCAGAGGGGAGGCAACATGAGGATGACAGCATGCCTGCAGGGACCACAAGCTCAGTGCCATCACAGCCATCAAATCCACCACCACAGCCATCACCACAGCGCCAGGGAAGGCCGCAAACCCCTCTCACCCAGTCCCCACTGCGACGATCACCACCACAGTCAGGCAGGAGGCATGCCGTGGCCACCCTTCAGCAGATGGAGGAGTCGTCAGAGGGCACAGTGGGCGAACAAAGTCCAATACATGAGGGATCCAACAGGGAGAGGGCTGGTACTCCATCATAGGGTGCCCACAGTTCATCCCGACGCCGCAGGGCAAGGCCGGACAGTCCAGAAGCATCCGAGCAGGGTGAAAGTGTGTTTGCTGGACTGGAAGGCAACATGCTGAAGGTCCAGCGCCTGCAATGGAGGAAGATGAAATCAATGCACAGGGAGGTGGCACACATAAACAAGCACATGCACAGGATGGAAAAGGGCTACTGGCCTTTACCAAGTGCGTGAACCGACTGGCCACTACTACATCACTGATGTGTCTCAGGTCCATCTCCATGCAGGAGGAGATGGCGCATTGCAGCAGGGATGTGGCCAGGGGGATGGTGTTTTTGACCTCAGCTTTAGAGCTTCTGCAGAATGCTAAGGCGGCCACAATGGAAGGGGGGGGGGCAGTGAGGAGGCTACCAGCCGTGGTAGCATTACGCCCTCACCCACCGAGTGCAGGAGGCGCAGTGAACGTCACGGGGCTGCACAGGAACAGTCCAACACACCAGACAGTGTAGCTAGTGAACGTGCACGTGCAGCGCGTGGACGCAGGAAGTAGAGACGTATGCCTGTTGCCATACATGAGATGGGTGTTGTAACTCATGTCCGAATGGGCATTGATCACAATACTGGAAGTGTGCTTAATAAACACCTTCACATGTAACTGTTACTGGCTCTGTCTCGTTACTCAATCAGAAATAGTTTGACGTAATCTCTGCCCGTCTCTGTCTCCCATCATTTTCATTTGCAACACCAGCTGCGTAGGGCTCTGGCTGAGGGTTGTCCTCGTCCTCGTCCTCTGAGTCAGTTAGTTCCACTGCTGTTCCTTTTTTTGTGGCCAGATTGTGTAGCATTGCACATGTAGCAATTATCTTGCAACATTTGATGAGGCTGTACAGACGTGCACCTCCAGTTTTGTGGAGGCAGTGGAATCTGCTTTTGAGCAATCCAAATGTGCGCTCCACCATGTTGCGTGTGCTCCTATGTGCCACATTGTATCTCTTCTCCCTTGGGGTGGTTGGGTTTAGATTCAGTGTGAGTAGATAAGGCTGGATGGCATATGCGCTGTCACCTATGTACAGAAGTAAGTGCCATGAATTTGTGTGACCAACAGCTTGAGCCAGGGTGTACATCAGAGTGTGTCACATTCACTTACCTAGTAGGTATCCGTCTCCGTATTCACCAGCAAGCAGACGTGTATGGATGCCACTGTTCTGGAAGATGTACGAGTCATGGCTACTCCTGGGGAATTTGGCCACGATGTCAGTTATAATATACATGGCATTACATATCACCTGCACATTGATGGAGTGGGTGGATGTCAGAACTCAAAAACTAGCTCTTGGCTTACCGACTCTTGCACAGGAACAGAGATGCTAGAACCCAAATCCCTCTCAGCAATGCTGGTAGGTCTTTACACAGAACCCTCCATCCTTACCTTAAGGGATGGGGAAATTGGATAAAATAACAAACAGAGAAGAGACTGGTCCTGCGTTGGCTCCCTCAGTCAGCTACCTTCTGTGCTGTCTTGTTTGATCGAAACCTAAAACAATAACACATCATTACAATCCTGACCTCCTACTATCAATTTGAATCTACTCTATTATCTTCTCTCACCCACCCTTATGCTGCTGGACCTTAGCTCCTCTTCTGAATATTTGTAGCGATTCTATTCTCCTCTAGTTAGTTGACACTAGTGTGAAAGAAGAAACAAATATATTAATTTCCTTCTCTAGTGAGTCTGAACTAATATTATCTATTATTCATAGTAAGGGCCCTTACTTCACTAATTAGCAGAGTTTTTCTCTAATTGGGGGTTCTGTTAGTCTCTGTATTCTGGTGGTGCTCTTCCGAGTGTCTAACCCTTGCTTTTAATTGTCTTATGATTGTTGGCAGAGTTATTCACTACTTCGCAGTTCCTTGGTGCGTATTTACAAATTTACATTGCATTTACATTTCTCTTGCATGACTCAGTACTGTCCTTGTTTAACCTCTTCTTTTCTTTTGTTTTCTCAACAGGAATGCTGTGGCTCTGGATTCTTTTCTAAACAGGTAAGTAACTTTGTACAATTGCTATTGCTCTAAAGTCTATTGATTTTCTCTTAGCTTTTCTCTTCATGCGTCTGTGTTCCAGCGCGTTAACTCCTCTCCTCAAGACGTGTCAACAGGGCTCCTTTCCTCCGAACCCCTCGAAAATGCGTAGCCCCTCACACTTCCCTCCTCAGCTTGACACTCGATACCTTTCTCCTCAGGCGACTGCTCAAACGCGACAATTCTTCCCAAGACGTTCTTCAATAAAATACTCGGCAACTCGCGCTTGACTTTACGCGCCGAGTTCCGAGCTGAATTTCATCCGCAATTAATTTTGCGGCAAGACGGCGACTCTGCTACTAAACTATTATCATTACTTCAGGACTCTTAGCGTTTTTCAAGAAACAAACTACACCGGTCAGATTCCTCTACTGAAGGGTGCATTCCTCGAGGCGCTCGCGCTGCACATTGAGTTCATTGCAGCTGTTTCCTGAGAGACTAGAGCGCCTACTGGCCATCTGCCATGGCAACAGCGGTGGCCATCTTATGTCTCCAAGTCCGCACCTTCTTTGCCGAAGGGTCTCCAGCAGCATCTTGTCCAGTTTGCATAGTAGTTGGGTAGCAGAGGATGGAATCCAGAGTTCAGGTCCTGACAATACCCCCCAACAAAGCAGGTCCTCTCTTTCTTGGCTTGGTGCGGAATCGTTGATGAAAAGATCTAATTAATCTAGGTGCATTAACATCCTCCTCTTGTTCCCAGAATCGCTCTTCTGGGCCATAACCTTTCCAGTCTATTAAATAGTACAACTTCCCTCTAGATCTTTTGGAGTCCAAAATTTATTTTACTTCGTACTCAGTTCCTGTTTTTAACTGAATTGGCTTCGGGGTGATTGGTTTCTCAGGTTTGCAGGAGCCTTCTTTAACAACGATACATGAAAGACTGGGTGTATCATTAACTTGGGTGTCAGTTTTAGTCGATAAGTAACCTGATTGATTTGTTCCTCGATAGGATAAGGGCCGATAAATCGAGGTTGAAACTTTCTGTTTCCCTTTACCCTCAAATTTCTGGTACTCAACCAAACCTGATCTCCATTAGTCAAGGATGGCCCCTCACGTCTCTTCTGATCAGCATATTCTTTATACTTTTCTTTGGCTACTCGTAGATTGTCTACAGCCCTTTGCTGAATTTGAAGCAGGTGCGACATGACTTCCTTAACTGCTGGAACTGCTGTTTCCATTTGTCGAACGGTAGCATTTGGGTGCCTGCCATAGTTCAGGAGAAAGGGGGAATACCCTGTGGAACTGTTCTTAGTATTATTGTGAGCGAATTCCGCTGTCCACAAATAATCCGACCAATTTCTTACTCTTTTAAAAGGAACAGCCGCAAATATTGTTCCAGTTCTTGGTTCACCCTTTCAGCCTGCCCATGTGTTTCAGGGTGGTAACTAGTGGAGAATCTAACTTCTGTCCCCAACCCTTCCATAAAGGCCCTCCAAAAGTGGGAGACGAATTGGGAACGCCTATCAGAAATTACAATTTTAGGAATTCCCTGTATCTTGACAATCTGGGAGCTAAAGTGGGCAGCTAACTGTTTGGCTGAAGGAACTCCTTTTAAAGCTGTAAAGTGGGCCATCTTTGAAAAGGCATTCACCACCACCAGGATGGTGTTGTACCCCTGACTAGTGGGTAAATCTGTAATAAGATCTAATGTAACTGTGTGCCATGGATAGGGAGGTGTGGGTAGAGGTTGCAATAACCCCTTTGGAGCCTGCCGTTCTGACTTCCCCTGCGCGCAAATCTCACAGGACTTAACATACTTCTCAATATCTGATGTCATCTTAGGCCACCAGTAATGTCTCTTAATTATCTCCTCGGTCTTGGCTTCTCCTTTGTGACCAGCTAATTTGTCATCATGGCATTCATGCATTACTTGTTACTGTAACTCAGTTTAGCGGAAGATACAAGGCATTCTGGTGATAAGGCATTTGTTGAATGATCTTTCTGTTGGCATCCCCCTCCGCTCAACTCTGGACTCATAACGTCTGCAATCGACTCTTGTAGCCTAATGGAGGTTGTGGCTCCTATGATCTTGTCACTGGGAATGATTGGCTGAATGTCTGTAACGGTCTTCTGCAACTCTGTACCAATCCTGGATAATGCATCCGCTTTTCCATTTGGAGCTCCTGGACGGAACGTGATCACAAAATCATAGTCCGCAAAATATAAAGACCATCTCAGTTGTCGTGGTGTAAGAGTTCTGGCTGTTTTCAGGAATTTTAAATTGCGATGATCCGTAAACACCGTTACTTAGTGCCGGGCTCCCATCAAGTAGTGTCGCCACTCCTTAAAGGCATCCTTAATGGCCAACAGCTCCTTCTCTGTGATTGTATAGTTTATCTCCACTTGAGTCAACTTTCTTGATCGATAAGCGACCGGGTGCAGTTGGCCTGTGGTCTTATGTCGCTGCGATAACATTCCTCCCACTACTTGATCCGATGCATCTGTCTCTACATAAAAAGACTCCAACGGATCAGCATGTAAGAGGACTGACGCCGTGGTGAAGTCCTCTTTTAAGGATTGAAAGGCCTCCTCCGACTCCCTTGACTACTCAAACTTGGTCCCTTTTCTCAGCAATTTAGTGAGGGGAAGAATCTTTCTGGAGAACTCGCTGATAAATCTCCGGTAGAAGTTAGCGAATCCAATGAAGCCTTGGACTTCTTTTACGCTCCTCGGAGATTCCCAGTTCGTCACCGCTTCCACCTTGCGTTGATCCATCAGAATTCCGGAAGGCGACAGTACGAAACCCAAGAACTCCACCTGTGATACATCAAACGCGCATTTTTCTAGCTTCACAAACAATTTATTCTCCTGTAGCTTCCGCAACACTCCCTTCTCTTGCTCAGGATGTTTTGCCACATCAGAGGAATAAATTAGAATATCGTCAATGTACACAATCGCACACTGATCAATAAATTCCTTCAGGATGTCGTTGATGAAGTGCTGAAAGGCTGCTGGGGCATTGCACAGTCCATAGGGCATCACCTGATATTCGAAAAGCCCAAATCTAGTCCGAAATGCCCTCTTCCACTCATCTCCTTCGCGCATTCGAACTAGATGATAGGCCCCCTCAAGTCGAATTTTGTGTAGATTTGAGCTCCCTTCACTTGGTCCAGAAGCACCGAAATCAATGGTAAGGGATACCGTTTTTTCTTGGTTATCTTGTTGATGGCTCTGTAGTCGATGCACGTCCGCAATTCTCCCTCCTTCTTCAGCACGAAAAATAAGGGAGATGAGACAGGCGACTGGGACGGCCGGATGAATCCATTGGCAAGATATTTATCTAGGTACTCCGTTATATGATGGTGATGCTCCTTTTCGGTCAAGGCATAGACACGACTGCATGGCAAGTTTGATCCCGGCTCCAGTTCTATCTTGCAGTCATAAACTCGATGTGGTGGTAAATGTTCTGCTTCCACTTCATTAAACACATCCGCAAATCCTTTAGATTCTTCGGGAATTTCCTCAATGTTAATCACGCACATGGAATGTCCAGTGGAACACAAAGACAAGGCTGGGTTGTTCCTTGCTCGTCCGGTCTCTGAATTAAAACAATTCTCATGACAATAACTCGAATCCATTACTATGGTTCTGGAGCTCCAGTCGATCGTAGGATTATGCTCAGTAAGCCACGGGAGGCCAAGGGTTAGTTGGAACTGGGGAGCATATATTAAATTAAACTGGATCTTCTCCTGATCTCCGTCATTGGCCGTCAATTGGATTATTTCCGTGTGGCTCACGATTGGTCCCGAAGAAAGGTTCGTCCCTTCCACTGCACGAACAGGCTCGCTCTTTACCTTTTGGATTGCCTGGATTCCAACCTTAGCAGCAAATCTTAAATCACAGAAATTCCTTGTGGCTCCCGAATCAATCATAACGGATACTTCCGTTAAGATGGTCTGTCCGAATTTCACTTCCATGGTCAGAACTAAGTGCGGAGCCGCTGATTGTAGCGTATTCGCCACTTGATGTTCATGCGGAGTTATTTCTTGAATCGCAACCACCTGCTCAACTCCTCCCGCAGGTGGTGCCGTTAGTTTTCCTTCGGCTTGAAGGTGCCCTTTGGTTTCTTTGGGCAATCTCGAACAAAATGACTCCCGGATCCCCAATACATGCATTGGTTATTTGCCCTTCTTTTATCCTTCTCTTCCTTGGTCAAAGGGCCTCTTATTGCTCCAATCTGCATTGGTTCGGCTCCTGAGTGAGTCTCTGAGGTTCTAGCGCCATCTGACGAGCCCGATCAAATCTTGGAGGTATCACCTTAAAGTCTTTCTTCATTTCTCCTTGCCTCTCTCCCATGCAGAAATCTATCTCCAACACCAAGTCTATGAGCGCTGAAATCTCGGTGGGCCGATTAGGAATCTGGGCTAAAGTGTCCTTTAATTCATCTCTCAACCCACGATAGAATACCGCAACCCTCTTGCTTTCTGGCCAATCGGTCTCCACCACCAACTTATTGAACTGAGCCAGATATGCGATTAAATCTCGATTTCCCTGTCGTAAATCAAGTAATTCATTATCCACCACTTGAGATATCCTGCATCGGTCTAATATCCGTAAGAATTCTCGTTTGAAATCTTCAAAATTCCTTAACAAAGAGTCATCCCATGAGAATAAGGGCATGGACCATGAAGCTGCATCCCCACTTAGATATGAGAGTATGAAAGCCACTCTAGACTGCGCATCTGGGAAGATCGAAGGGCGGCACATGAAGTGTAACGAGCATTGAGAGAGGAATATCTGCGCCTTCTGTGGATCCCCGTTAAATCTCTCTGGAGCTGCCAATGGTATGACTGGGGAGAGAGATGTATCACTTGTGTGGTAGACCTATTGGTAGTCTCTAATACTGGATTCATGGCTTCCCTCTCCAAACTACTAGGTTGGTGTAATTTCAATGCCAATTCGGCAGTTTCTTTTCTGGCACTAACTACTTCTTGCCTCAGGTTTCGATTTTCCTCCCTAACCGCTCCCAATTCCTTCTGTATTACGTCTAGAATTGTACCTAAGGATTGGACATCAATTCCTTCCGCCATCTCTGTTCAGGTGCGAGGGCAACTTAGGTACTTCACTCTGTCAGAACTCAAAAACTAGCTCTTGGCTTACCGACTCTTGCACAGGAACAGAGATGCTAGAACCCAAATCCCTCTCAGCAATGCTGGTAGGTCTTTACACAGAACCTTCCATCATTACCTTAAGGGACGGGGGAATTGGATAAAATAACAAACAGAGAAGAGACTGGTCCTGCGTTGGCTCCCTCAGTCAGCTACCTTCTGTGCTGTCTTGTTTGATGGAAACCTAAAACAATAACACATCATTACAATCCTGACCTCCTACTATTTATTTGAATCTCCTCTATTATCTTCTCTCACCCACCCTTATGCTGCTGGACCTTAGCTCCTCTTCTGAATATTTGTAGTGATTCTATTCTCCTCCAGTTAGTTGACACTAGTGTGAAAGAAGAAACAAATATATTAATTTCCTTCTCTAGTGAGTATGAACTAATATGATCTATTATTCATAGTAAGGGCACTTACTTCACTAATTAGCAGAGTTTTTCTCTAATTGGGGGTTCTGTTATTCTCTGTATTCTGGTGGTGCTCTTCCAAGTGTCTAACCCTTGCTTTTAATTGTCTTATGCAGGTTGGCAGAGTTATTCACTACTTCGCAGTTCCTTGGTGCGTATTTACAAATTTACATTGCATTTACATTTCTCTTGCATGACAGTACTGTCCTTGTTTAACCTCTTCTTTTCTTTTGTTTTCTCAACAGGAATGCTGTGGCTCTGGTTTCTTTTCTAAACAGGTAAGTAACTTTGTACAATTCCTATTGCTCTAAAGTCTATTGATTTTCACTTAGCTTTTCTCTTCATGCGTCTGTGTTCCAGCGTCTTAACTCCTCTCCTCAAGACGTGTCAACAGGGCTCCTTTCCTCCGAACCCCTCAAAAATGCGTAGCTCCTCACACTTCCCTCCTCAGCTTGACACTCAATACCTTTCTCCTCAGGCGACTGCTCAAACGCGGCAATTCTTCACAAGACGTTCTTCAATAAAATACTCGGCAACTCACGCTTGACTTTACGCGCCGAGTTCCGAGCTGAATTTCATCCGCAATTAATGTTGCAGCAAGACGGCGACTCTGCTACTAAACTATTATCATTACTTCAGGACTCTTAGCGTTTTTCATGAAACGAACTACACTGGTCAGATTCCTCTAGTGAAGTGCGCATTCCTCGAGGCGCTCGCGCTGCACATTGAGTTCACTGCAGCTGTGGCCTGAGAGACTAGAGCGCCTACTGGCCATCTGCCATGGCGACAGCGGTGGCCATCTTATGTCTCCAGGTCCGCACCTTCTTTGTCCAAGTGCCTCCAGCAGTATCTTGTCCAGTTTGCATCGTAGTTGGGTAGCAGAGGATGGAACCCAGAGTTCAGGTTCTGACAGTGGACTTGCGGTTTCTGTAGATGTATTCACTTGCTGCAGGTAGGCAGATGGGTACATGTGTTCCATCGATGCAGCCAATTACGTGTGGGAACTGCGCAAGTTGGTAGTACTCCAGCTTGGTCCTCTGCTGCTCCGCCTGTCTACTGGGGAAGGTAATGTAATATTCCATTCTGTCCATAATGGCATCCAGGAAGGTGTTGAAGAAACGGGATAGACAGCTCTGTGACACACCACCCACTGCGGCTATCACACCCTGGAAACTTCCTGATGCAAGGAGGTGCAGGCAACAGAGTGCCTGGACATGGGTTGGGATTGCGTGGGCCCTTGGTGTCTGATGCTCCAGATAGGGTTTTAGGTCCCGTATTAGGTCAAGGATGGTATCTGGGTGCAGTCTGTACCTTTCATGGATATCAGGTTCAGTCAATTGGAACAATGTGATGAGTAGTCTGTACACCCGCTCTTCCCGTCTCCAGATCCTCACTCCTGCTGCTCTCAAGCGTAACCGCCTTGCTAAGAGGTAGAGGGCCGCCATAATGTTCACACAGATGCATTTTGGGCCTGTTTTTATGCACTGCACCTGATTACCACCTGCTCTGGAAAAGTGGTAAATACTGCATCGTTATTACCGAAATTGGTCATATTCGGTAATAATGAGGTTTGCTACATCGCGTTTTTGGGGTTTTTACAGAATCGTTATTTCCGATTCGGTATTCATTGTTTCGGTATTCTCAGATCGGTAAATAAGTAATCGGTAATTGTTTACCGATTCGTTATTATCGATTCAATTCGGTATTACGTACATCTCACATGGCTAAATACCGGTCGGTAACGCCGAAATCTGACCGTTTCCGGTGTTACCGACCGGTGTTTTGCCACCTACAGATGGCATCACAGTGGAACAAAAGCGCGCTGCCTTCCCGACCTTCCTGACTGAGTCCGATAAGAATTCTTCTTTTTTCTAGGAGCGCTCACAACTGCAAGGAGATACGCTCTGCCTTCTTCAAAAAAGAAACAGATTACTTTGTTTTAAAGAACTTTCGAGCTTGTCTCGCGAGGAGATTAATTTTCTTTTCTTTTTTAACTTTAATGTTACTTGAAATTCAGTATTGAACAGTTCATTTTTTTGTGCTTCATCATCAAAACTTTATTGAACAATCCGATTCTGACAGAGTCTGATATAGGATTTGAAGCTGCTGACTGGTGGCAATATTTGGCAGACATATGCCTTTGAATTTCATGTAATTCTTATCCTGCATTTTCTAGAAGAACCTGCCCCATTTATATTTTGCTGGACATTATATGGCGCTTTCCCAGAAGAGACATTTTTTTTTGCCTAATGCACAATTGTGCACATGTAAGTGTGAGAGGGTACACAACCTCACGTCTTACTTAAAAGTTAAACGGATGCTGATTCAGAGACTGCTTTTAGATAAAAGGGACACCACTAAGCTCGTGTAAATATGGGAAAAATAGTGAGTAACGCTTGATGACCTTAAAAGAAATGTGTGAAGGAGTGTTTGGCTGGTTATACTGAAAGGAAGTGTAAAAGGAAGTATCTGGTATTAACTTTAAAAAATAATGATTTAATACATAAAATACCGTCTATGCAGCTAATGA
This sequence comes from Lissotriton vulgaris, assembly GCF_964263255.1. NCBI lineage: Eukaryota > Metazoa > Chordata > Amphibia > Caudata > Salamandridae > Lissotriton > Lissotriton vulgaris. The sequence goes on from NC_141693.1 coordinate 1,559,070,811, forward strand.
AATATGTATTTCTGTATTGATTGCAGCGTACCCTGACGAAGAGCATGTGATGCTCGAAATGCATTGGTTTTAATAAACGCTGTTTTGGATGAATCCCTTGCATTGGTCATGTTTGAGCAAGAGGTCCGGATGGGCACAGCATTCACATTAGAAGCTAGAAAATGGCAAAATTACCCGTGTGTGGAATAAAAGAAAAGATTGAAGATTTGAGAGAAAGCATATGGTGAAAAATTAACGATGGAAAATATTGATTTAGAAAAGTATAAAGCAGAAACTGATCGCCAGAATGGCATTGCGCAATTGTGTGGTCGATCGGAGTACCAAGTGGCTCCCCTTCCATGTCTTAACTACAGGTGCCTGTGGGTTTGGCACAACATTGACCAGCACGCAAATGAAGAAAAATACAGGATTTGATAGAATGGTTGAGAATGTTAAATTTAGGTGTGCACCCCACACCCCCCACTTTTTGGTGGCAATATTTGGCAGACGTATGCCTTTGAATTTCATGTAATTCTTATCCTGCATTTTCTAGAAGAACCTGCCCCATTTATATTTTGCTGGACATTATATGGCGCTTTCCCAGAAGAGACATTTTTTTTTGCCTAATGCACAATTGTGCACATGCAAGTGTGAGAGGGTACACAACCTCAAGTCTTACTTAAAAGTTATACACTGTTTCCTCAGCATTTATTGTTCAAGGTTTTAGTGAGTAGCACTATCTTTTGTCTCTTTTCTCTTTGTTGGTTATTTTATCTGCTAGAGTTTACTGGGCCATTTATTCTTCTCCTCCCTTCCTGCATTACTGGCATTGTTGGTGGTTTTCCCTGTGGTCCCATGATTGTCTCTTCTCTCCGGAGGGGTATTTGTCACTGTTCTAGGGATTATTCCCCTACTAGAGGTGACTGTACCCCTGGGGAGAGTTGGGACCCTCTCTTAGCTCCTGAGGATACTGGTATTGGCTGCCCAGATAGAAGAAAGTCCGACAGTGGAGAAGGAAAGTGTCCGGTGTGATCCAAGCCTGGATCGAAGATGTGAGGAACCTGAAAGCAGAGGGGACAGAGTCTGGGTCACTTGCCAGTGACCAGGGGCACGATAGACGAATGCCCACCAATGTTGGGTGATTCAGGTGCAAAGAAGTGAAGCGTGACTCTACAGCCAAGAGGACCAGGAGGCTTCGACGATGACCAGGATCTGGATTCGAGCTGTTCCACGAAGGATGACGAGTGCTGCGGTGTCGGTGCCTGGATTGGTCCCAACAAGCCTTGGCAACAGCAACCCACGCAGGAAGAGAAAAGATGCTTTGGTGCGGACCAGCAAAGTCCAGGTGACTCACCAAGTGGTGGAGAGTCAGGGCACGTCGGGTGCAACCAGGGAAGTGCAAGGAAAGTCAAAGTTGCCTTCTCAGGGACCCTCCAGTCGACAGACCAGGGATCGCGAAGGTACCTCGAGCGAAAACACAAAGGGCCCACTCACAGAAAACACTTGTGGAGTGTAGGCCAGCAATCTTCAGTGGAAAAGGTGCTCGGGGTCTGGGCTACAAGTAACCCAATGCACAGCCTCAAGGAACGTCGAGAAGCTGATGCACTTCCAAATATGCACGGTGTCCAGGAGTTCCGGTTCCACGGTACCCACGACGGCTGCAGGTCTCAGCTTTGCTGGGGACTCAGATTGGTCTCGGGGTAGTCTGTAAATCCACCTCCTGTTTTGCAAATACTTTGGAGTCCGGCGGGAGCTTCGGAGATGCAAACCGGTCAGATGCTTCTTTGGTGCCTGCCACGCAGGGGAGTAACAACTCCTTTACTCCAAGGGAGATTCTTCAGTAATCCAGCATCGTGCAGATCGTCGAAGTTCCAGGATTCAGTATCAGAGTTTCGTCCAGGTGTAATCTAAAATCCTGTTGCCAGGGGTTCCTATCCTATACCCAAGGAAGGGTTGGGACAAACTCTGGGGACCCACCTATGGAAGGGTTTGGAAAGAGGGATGTCTACACCCATTTCCTTTGTCCAGATTCGTGCCAGAGCAGGGGCTGTTAGCCCCTGCAACCGGTTTGAACTGGACTATGCACAGGAACACCAAATGTGCCCCCAGTGGTGACTTCAAAGCACTCTTGGAGTACACCCGCCCAGTCCCAAATACTCTAAAGCCTGTCTGGGAGGTGGTGACACCTCCCTGTGACAGGAAACCTATTGTCCAGGCCTCCCCTGCCGGAGTTTCGTCCAGCAGTAGGAGGCCAGACTCGTGTCTGTGGCATTCATTTTGTGATGCCAGGGTTCTTTTAAACTGGTACCGGGTTGTACCGGTGTGTACATGTCTCTCCCCCTAGAAGGGTGGAATCATACCTCCGCCACTAGATCTGGCGGGGGAGGAGGTATGATTCCAAAGTGTTTGACACCAAACACAACATGTTTCCTTGCAGCCATTCCAAAGTTAGCATTTACAGCTAGGTTATATTGCACTTAAGAGTATATGGTCTGGCTGCATCACAGAACAACCACGAAGAATAGATTCTGAAGACTGCAGAGGGGCCCTGCTCATGCATGGGCACCCTCTCACACAAAACCCAGCAACCTGCCTTCAGGATTGATAGGGCCTGCCATAGGCAGACCCCCCAGGATATTGCGGCCTAGATTTGCAAATTTTGCGGCACAAAAATAAAAAATATGCGGCATTAGTGTGCCACTTTATTTTACTCATAATCATTCCTTTTCAGCCCTAAATCAATGGAACCTGTCTTAGCATAGTACTCCACTTTGAAATAGGCATGTTTAAAGATTCTGCAGCTCTACAGGAGCACAGCTCCAATCTACTAACCTAGTGGGAAGGAGCTGTATTTCTCCCTGGGATGTTCTAGCTCCCATGTATTCACCCCTGCCAGGGCACTTTCACCACTCCCTGGTTTCAGTCATACACCTCCCTTCACTCTCTGGTTTCAGTCAGGCAGCTCCTTTCGATCCCTAATTTCAGTCATGCAGCTCCCTTCGCTCCCTGGGTGCAGTCACACAGCCCCCCTTCGATCCCGGGGTGCAGTCACACAACCTCCTCTTGTGTTGCGTGCACTGAATCCCTTTTATGGGTAGTGCTGAAAGGACAAACATCTCGCAATAATCATCCTTCAGAATCCGGTTGCCCAGTTCCAAATTTGGCAGCTCTGACCACTGAGAGAAACTCGCACTACTGTCAACTAAAACCCAATGGTGCCCCACTACATACACCTGGATGCGGCTCAATTTAAATTACACACTAGACAAGAGCAATATGCTGCCTACAAAAAAAGAAACAACATCCTGCAAAAAGCAAACACTCATATGGAATGCAAAATTAAGTAAAGCGTGTGAAATGTAAGCACGAACAACATGGTTACTTTAACGACTTCACACTCTCTATTCAGAAATCAATGAATGCTTTTGCCTAAAAACTTAAGGACATGAATACATGGAATGGACCCATTTCAATGTCCATTGCTTATATCCTTACAGAACGTAAGCAGTATGGCAAAAAGACCACTTCCCTCAACACCGAGCCGCAGTACACATTTTGTTTTCCAATCCATGAGTTGCAGTACCTCCAGGATTGATGCACTAGTTCCCCACCCAGGGGAAAACAACGCTATTCAAAGAAAGACAAGTTAACAAACGTAGTGCTTCACTTGCAAACTCTGTAGAGTGGAACTAATGTGTTTGGGTGTGCATAAAATCAATCTGACCACTGTGCTACCACTCTGTCTGGCTTTATTTAGTTATTTTTCATATTTTTAACCTTTTATTCCCGTAGCTGCACTTTGGAACAGTGCTTTAAATGGGCTGGTACTGTCCGGTACAGAGTACCAGCACTTTTTTATTTTGAGAGAGTACCGGCACTTCTCGAAAGAAATGAAATACGTTTAATTGCAGCGTACTGCCACTGCCCAGAAACAAGCAGGTACTCTGATACTGAGTACCTGCATTTCTATTTTTCCATTTCAAGCACTGCTTTGGAATAGAAAAATGTCAGAAAAGGAGGACATCTCCACTGTTTTTCTTTTTTAGATCCATTTCACAGGTGAACAAATCAACCAAGGAAGCAAAGATAGGAGGGTGAGAACCGTTTCTGAAGTCAGGGTTTTTAGTAAGAGAGGAGGAGCTTCTAGACAGAGGGAATAAGAGGGAGGAAGAAAACAAGGGTCAGGGCAGCTAACGCGGACAAGCAGACTCTATCTTTGTATCATCTGCCCAAGAAGAAAAAGACAAGTCCTTTCCCTTCTCTGCCCCCCCACCCCCGCCGGTCCCCGTGCTGGGATCCTAATTTTTGACAGAGTCCTTTCCCTTCTCTGCCCGCTCGTCCCCGTGATGGGATCCTAATTTTTTACATTCTTTCCTGCAATTATAAGCAGTGCTTTAAATGGAAAAAAATAAGTGCACCAAAAGGAGCAGTGGGCGGAGTTTAGGGTGGGCACAAGGGCGGTGCTAAGGCGGAACAAGGGGCGGGGTTCGCTTTTTGACCGTGTCAAGGTTGTATGCACAAAATCTGCATGCATTGTTAGAATGTGGGATGTATATGTCCATTAGTTAGCTCACAAATAACTATATATATGGCACTTACTAATAAATGTTTATTACTATCCAAAGTAACCTTTTTTTTAGCAACTTTAAAATAAGAAAAGATCTAGGAAAAAAAAGGAAGTTCTAAAAATAATACTTCATGCCTTCTTGTTTTCAGTCAGGTCCGTTCTGCAGGTTCATAACTCACTAAGCTATAATACAGGGATGTTAACCTTTGGCCTGCAGGTAACACAAGGCTCTATGCAACAAAAACAGTAATCAACTAAGCTATCTACATTAAACAACTAATCTGTAATTTACATGTTGCATGATATGCTTTCCAGCAGACACATTGATCCTCTATGCACTTTAAATATAGTGTTCACTCACTGCTCGCGCCATGATTCAGGTGCTATTTTTTTCTGTTTTTTTTTACGATATGACGCTGTGAATGCTGGCCACGTCACTGCACTTTAACCTTCCCCCGCCCTCTTCCATCTTGTTTCTTCTCCCATCCACCTCTTCCTATCCTGTTTCTTCTACCCACTGCCACTCCTTCCATGTTTCTTCTAGCCGCTTCATAAAGCTTATTTTTAACTGCCCCATTACAAGACCTAATGGTTTTGCCAATGCTAGTCTTACTTTTTTCTCTCAATTCAGTTTATTTGTTTTTTTGCCAACTTAATAACCCCTTTATCTTCACTATCAAACCGTTGCACAATCCAATTTCCTTTAGGGTATTTAGCAGATTTACCCACTCCTGCTCATGTACTGTTTAAAGGTTTCAGCTTTAAATTGCCTCCACTGTCACTAATATGACTTTTAGCAAACCTTCCTTTCTGAATACAGCATTCACATAGTTAACCTCAGCAAATATTTCCCATTTGCTTCGATTTTGTAATCTGTGCTTATAAGAAGTACTCTTTAAACAGAACGACTCGCGCCTGCCTGCAAACGGTTTGAAATAAAGTTTGTAATGTGAAGCATTCCAAAGAAATGAGGACAGTTTATGTATCAAACCTCAAGGTCTGAATACTAATGAAGGAATTGCATAACGGATTTTTCGATAATCTAACTAAAAAGCATTCCTTATATCAACTGCCTAAGGATGACATGCTGCTTCAGCCCGCCTTAAATTGAACCAGTGTCCTACATTCCACTGAGCCATCTGTCTAGTACACGAGTCTCTCCTGAAACTTTTGAAAACCTGAGTTAGGGCCAGAGCTGACAATGTCTGTACTGGGGAACCAGGGTCAATCTCCACCTTTTTCATTGGACTTATAGTCTGTCCAAGGTCGATAAGAATCAGCGAGTTTGGTAACAAGATCCCTTCTTGTTTACATATGCAAGAAGGCAATTTAATTTAGATGCGTGGCGACGGTAAAAGCATTAGCAAACGTTCTTTTTCTTTGTCCTGAACAGTGCCTCCCACCGTCACCGATTAGATTTTACAGCCCCCTCTCAGCCCCACTGTGAAAGATCAATGATATGCCAATGACTCTGCAGACACACACCCTGCTCTGATGACTTAAATGCCGCTCACGCTGTGTCCTGGTGACGAGCTCCTGTGAGTGATTCCATGCAGTGCTTGGTAAAGGTGCTGGTATCAGTTAAGGGATGAAGGAGCGCTGGCTGCCTCGGTTAAAGTCAGGTCCCCATGAGTACCGGTACTCTCTTTTTTCTAGAAAAAGTGCCGGTACTCAAGGGGGGAAAATGAAAAGGTGCCGGTACTCAGTACCGGTGAGTACCGGCCCATTCAAAGCACTGATTATAAGAACAGCAGTCAAGCCTGCAAGCTGGAGCGGAGAGAAGCGATACTTTCCTTTTCTCACTCCTCTTGCATCAATATTGTAATGGAGGAAGCAGGAAGCTAATACGGCTGTACAGCTCCGTTCACGTGGTGACATATGCGCGTACAGCCAATTAAATGGCATACTTTTTTTATGCCTGCCGGGAGCCTTTTTTATATTTATTTATTTATTTATTTTTAGCATTTATTAAGCGCGAACAATTGCCCGCAGGCGTCTCTGCGCTGTACTGTGTTACCCTCCTATGAGATCTTATGAATTTTTCAGAGATTAAATAACCAAGTTTTCAGTTTCTTCCTGAAGGACATTAGATTTGGGCTTGATCTTATGGTTTGCGGAAGTGTATTCCATAGTCTTGGGGCGGCAACTAGGAAACGTCTGTCTCCCCAATTGACCAGCCTAGTCCATGGCACTACCAAGTCATTCTGTCCTGCTGATCGTAGCATCCGAGTGGGAATGTATGGGACAAGATGGTCGCACAGGAATTGAGGCGCTTGATGGTGTAGTGCCTTGTAGACGATAAATAACGTCTTAAATTTAATTCTATTCCTAACAGGAAGCCAGTGAAGACTCCTCAAAGATTCAGCTATTGGCTTGAATTTGGGAATGTTAAGGAGAAGTCTAGCTGCTGCATTTTGGATTGTTTGCATTTTCTTAATAGTCCTGACTTGGGAATTAGCAAACAAGCCATTGCAGTAATCCAGTGCTGATAGAACCATAGCGCTAACCAATGTCTTTCCCACATTAGTAGGAAGAAAAGGAAGAATCTTCCTAACCAGTCGTAACTTATAGAAGGCTGCGGAGGCCGTCTGATTGGCGTGAGCCATGAAATTTAGGTTGTCATCAAAGATGACACCCAAATTTCTCACTTTCGTGACTGGTTTGGGTGCATCTCCAAAAGATGATGGCCACCAAGTTGGGGACCAGCTAGGACTGAGGTGGCCAAAAGTGACCACCTCAGTTTTGTCGGAATTTAATTTCAAACAGTTTGAAGACATCCATTTTCCAATGGCCAGCATACCTGTTTTGAAATTTTCCGCCACTGTTTCCCCATCCTTTCTGACAGCCAGTATCAGCTGTGTATCATCCGCATATGAGGTAAGGTTCATCCCGTGCGCTTTGATGGTATTTGCGAGGTCCGACACGTATATATTAAATAGTGTCAGACTAAGGGATGAACCTTGAGGTACCCCACATGGCAGCGATAACTCGGCGGATTCAAACTGGCCCAGTATAACTGCCTGGGATCTCTCTGCCAGAAAAGACGCTAGTAGATCTTTTGCTAGGCCTTGCACGCCCATCTTTTCGACACGGTTGACTAGGATCTTATGGTCAACCGTGTCGAAAGCAGCCGATAGATCTAGGAGCACCAATAGTGCTGTGCCACCTTGGTCTCTGATTAATCGGATATCATCCGCTGCTTTGATGAGCGCTGTTTCCGTTCCATGAAACTTGCGGAATCCAAATTGTGTTTCGTCGAGCAGATGGTGTTGCTCGATGAATTCCGCAAGTTGGGTATTCATGGCTTTTTCGACTATCTTAGCAAAGAAGGGTAAGTTCGCTATAGGCCTATAGTTTTTAAGTTCTGCTTTATCTAAGCCAGGTTTTTTCAGGAGGGGTTTGAGTAAGGTTTTTTTTAACTGGTTAGGAAAGATGCCTGTGCGGAACATGAGATTACTTATTTGGGTAATAACTGGAATGACAGTGTCCATTAGTGAACGAAGAGTATTTAAAGGACACGGATCTAGGGCTGATCCAGATTTAATGGTTTTAATAATCTCCTGAATTTGATCTTCTGTGACCTCTCCAAAGCAAGAAAAATTATTGCTTGAAGATGGTATATTTATCTTTTCAGGGCATTGGTTATCACCCAGGTTAAATGCTGAGAATATGTCGTTCACTTTGGTGAAAAAGAAGGATGCCAATGAATCACAGAAATCTTGTGAGCAAGGGGGGTTAAGGTCTGGGGCGCATCCCGCAAGATGTTTAGTTATTTCAAAGAGCTTTTTATTCGAATTTTTAGCGCTTTCGATTTGCTCAGTGTAGTACTTCTTTTTTGTCTCTGTAATCAGAAGTTTGTATTGGGTTAACAATTCCTTGTACACTATCCTATCTTCATTATCATACTTTTTCCTCCAGATTCTCTCTTTGTTTCTGCATTGCTGTTTTAGCTTTTTAAGCTCCTCGGTGTACCATGGTGCCGAAGGGGAGCTTCTATTCCTGGACATTCTTTTTTCTGGTACCAGTTTATTAGCCGCCTGGCCCACCCATGTGTGATATTGTTCAATAGCGGTTTCTGGGTCAGTAGCCCATATGGGTGTAGAATTATGTAACGCCTCCTTAAAACAGGGAATATTGATGTCTTTCCAGACCTTGAACAATTCTCGTTTGGGGGGGTATAGTGGGGGTGGATATTTTATTAATTTGTATTGTGGCCAGTACCAGGTAATGGTCGGACCAAGTCATTGGCAAAACCTCAGTCACTAGTATATTTTCCAAGTTAGTAAAAATACCATCTAAGGTATGGCCTGCAGTATGGGTAGGTCCTTTCACCAACTGAGATAGACCAAAAACCTCCATTTCGGATTGCAAAGATGTAGTGTCCTTGTCTTCACACAGTCCAAATGAAAATTGAAATCACCTAGCAGAGTTACAGATTTGTCAGTAGCTGAAGTTTCTAGGATAGTGAGAATTTCTGTGAGGAATTCTGACCGAGTTTCTGGTCTTCTGTATAGTAATACGCCTTTAAAATTGTATGAGGGGGAAAGGTAGATGTCAAATTGAAGCGCCTCACATGTCGTTGAGGGAATGGCAGTGGTACGAATTTTAAAGGAATCACGGGCAATTATCGCAATCCCCCCGCCTCTTTTACCAGTTCTATCTAGTCTATAGCATTTGAATCCTTGTGGGACAGCTATCACGAGGTCTGGGTCGGAAGCTTTATCCAGCCAAGTCTCCGTCAAGAACATTATATCTATGTTCCTGTCGATGAGCACATCGGCTACCTCTTGCCTATGTTTGGGTAATGAGCGCACATTAATAAGGGCTATCGTGAACATTTGGTTTGTTTGGTTCGGGTTTTCACTACCTGCTCTTTTATTTAGTAGGGGAATGGACGTTTGACAGTGTTTACAGTCCAGTACCATTTTAGATGATATGGAGTCAGGACTATACCTTATGCATTTTTCCATAGCTTGTGGGCGGAGGTCAATCAGCGCGGAGCGCGGATAAGATGTGAGGCTTGCGCGAGGAGTCTGGCCAGGGGGGGTGGCCCTAGGCCCGTGTCCGGCGCGGACGGGCGCAGACGGGCTTGCCTTTGGCGCGCCTATGGCGCGCCGCCGGCGCGCCCGCTGCGCGGACGGAATGGCCTCATCATTTTATATTCTATAGAGGAGGGTGGGAGGCGTCCTGCCACTGGACCGCCAACCCTTCCTCCCTCCAAGATGGCGCCTTTCCCCGCGATGTTAGCCCCTATTCGGCCACGCCGGGAGGAGAAGGTGAGTAAAATGTGCCTCGGTGCAATGTAATCTTGCACACAAGAGCGCGGTGATACAGTGCTAATTAAAAGCGCTACAGATTAAAATATTTACAATTTTTTAAAATGCCGCTTTCGTCACTAACAAAGAATAGAAGGTAAAACCCCCGGCTTTCCGCCTCAGGGGAGAGTAATCTAGTGCACAGTGTTACGGTCTGACCTGCTTAAGTACCCTGGAGGGCGGGAGGCGTCCTGCCACTGGACCGCCAACCCTTCCTCCCTCCAAGATGGCGCCTTTCCCCGCAATGTTAGCCCCTATTCGGCCACGCCGGGAGGAGAAGGTGAGTAGAATGTGCCTCGGTGTAATGTAATCTTGCACACGAGAGCGCGGTGATACAGTGCTAATTAAAAGCGCTACAGATTAAAATATTTACAATTTTTTAAAATGCCGCTTTCGTCACCAACAAAGAATAGAAGGTAGAACCCCCGGCTTTCCGCCTCAGGGGAGAGTAATCTAGTACACAGTGTTACGGTCTGACCTTACCATTTTAGATGATATGGAGTCAGGACTATACCTTATGCATTTTTCCATAGCTTGTGAGCGGAGGTCAATCAGCGCGAAGCGCGGATAAGATGTGAGGCTTGCACGAGGAGTCTGGCCAGGGGGGTGGCCCTAGGCCCGTGTCCGGCGCGGTTTTGCAGCTGGTTTGGTAAATATCGCGGCCATCGCACTTCATAGGCGATTTTGCGATTTTTTTGTGAATCATGAAATGCTGCAGGGTCTGCATAGGGGTGACTGATTGATTTAAGGTAGATATAGGGAACCTATATCTGCATAAGGGGTGCATACACCACCTTACACAGGCTGCAGTAGCAGACCTGTGGTGTCATTTTGGAAGGCTTCCCAGGGGTGGCATAATACATGCTTCAGCCCCTGGTAGGCCTCGGGGGTACCTATGTCCTTGGTACCTAAGGTACCATATACTAGGGACTCATAAGGGTAACCCAGTAACCACACTGGAGTGTACTTAAAGTACATGGAATCCTTTTAGATAGGAAGCAGCTAGACTGGGGTCCTGAATAGCAGGGCCCCAGCCAGACTAAAGTCGAAAAACAGTGAAACTCCAGCAAAAAGTGGGAGTAACTATGAGAAGCCGATCCTACTCTCCTACATCTTCCATTGAGCAGATTGTGGGGAGAGTGTTTGGAGTGTGTCCTTGAGCTATTTTGGCTGTGGTTTTGGTGATGGTTAAGCTGATAGAGCGCGCAGGTCACCCGGGTCACAAGTTTACCAATTTTCACCCCGCGCACTGGGCCATGACGCGAGTGACCAAGACTAAGTTTTACAGTGAACCGGGTGATTTCTTGCACGCCACTATGAGTAATTCGGGGGGTGACTCTTACACCACTTACTATTCATGTACCTGACTTACCACAGGCACATTACTCCCGACGGATCAGGAGCTAGCAGTGGACAGGTGACAGGTTTCCTAGGAAAGAATATACTTTATAAACCAAAATACATTTTCCACACTGTAATCTGTAAAATAACCACAGACACCTGATGGGGTTTAAAGTTTATCTAATGATTTCAAAGTGAATAGGTTAGGATAAGCAAGATACAAAATAACACATCAAGCATTAGGATCACAACCAAAATATAACTATGAATTAGGGCAAGGACCATTTGAGTATAAGTGGACACTATGGGATATGAGCATTTAGTGAACACGCTATTCAACACAAGTTTAAACTAAACGAGGGACCTAAAATGTATACTTAGACTAAGCTACTTATGTTATTCTTACTTAGTTTACTGCAACCATGCTAAGGGAAAGGAAAAAACGGGAACACACTAATAAAATATGACAGTTTTGATAATCTCCTACAGGGGGGGAGAGAGGTGGAACAATTCTAAAAAACAATTGCATATAATTTGCATTTTAAGGTGATAGGGCAAAATCACAGGCAAGAGTGCTTTATTAAGGAAAAGGAGAGTAAGTGAGAGAAAGAGGCAAACCCACAAAGTAATATTTACCTAATTTAGGAATGAGGACTAACCCTGGCCACGGGTCAGTTTGGAAGGACGGGGACAAGGACCCTCAGAAAAGGAATGCCAGAATGCGAGCAGGTACAGCTCACGGGCAGTCAGGACAGGATACCCCTCAGGATTTGGGTCAGGACTGGGCTCACCAAGGTACGACCAATACCCACAGCTTAGGAAGCAACGCCTGCGTTACCCCTCTCTGCAAGTAATCCGCCAGTAACCCCGATTGGGTTTTCGAATTTCCCAGCAAAGTGCTTCGCCAGCACTTAAGACTATTTCCACCCCTAGGAGATTGTGGAAAGTCTGGACAGAGTGCTCCGCAGCACTCTAGATTGAGCACCTATAGAGTTCGTAGGGTCAGTGACAGGTCTGCTACTCGGACAAGTCGGACAATTTTTCCTAAGCTACACTAGGGTAATTATACAGTTTGGGGACCCTTAGACCACCCATCAATGTTGCAAGTGACAGTTTCTCACATTATGATTGGTCAGGAGAGGTGGCTCGGACATTGTCACCTCCTAGAATTCAACGTTCCCATCATACATATTTAAATTTTGCTTATCCGCCCCTTGGGTTCACGTTCCCATCCATAGGAATACAGTAGAAATTACGAGTGTACAGGGTATAGCAACATTGTCTCTGGGTTTCAAGGTGAATTTCATCGTCTTGTGCTGGGTTCTCAGGCGCATTGGGCTTCAGGAGCCAGCTGGCTTGTTTCAGCTTCTGCGCAATAGAGTTTCTCCCAGGTCACATGGCAATACTCAGAGGAGCCTCATCATGGCGCCGGTTATGTATATTCCAGCCCCCAGAGACGCGATACATGAAAAGTAAGCGAGAACAAATTAAAATCACACATAAAATGATCACACTGTATACCGTGATAAAATTCTACACACCCCTTACTTTATAACAGCAATAGTATTAAAGTTTAGTGCGAAAAGACAGATAAGCTAAAGCAGCAGTTGCAAGCATAGAGCGTGGTGAGAGACAAGCGGCCATGTTTGCAACAGTGCGCATGAGCACAGATTCCCTCCAGAATGCGAGTGCGTCACATCACATGGGTATGACCGACGCATGCGCAGACTGAATTTCAGCGAAGCGGCCATTTCTTTAGTGCAAGCATTGTGAGGATGAAAAGACACATAGGCAAGCCTCTTGGGGACACCCGTGTGTTGGGGAAAATGCCAAATACAAGACGGACAGTTGGATTAATATGATTATAATTTGAACGAGGTTCATGAGTGAGAGCAAGTCGCTTTACGTGCGAATCCTTGCTCCATCAAAGCCTTCATTGGGGTTATCGGGGGTGGGTAGTACAGGGTTAGTGTGTTGAGTGGGGTGAGGAGGAGAAATAGGGAGTGATGTTTTGAGGGAGTGGGTGGGCTTGAGAGGGATAGGGGTTGTTGGGTCTCCTGGCGTAAGGATGGAGTGTAGATCTGAGGTGTGCAGTGAGGATGATCTTCTGGTAGGTTTCGAGAGTGGTATATTTTGCTTTGAGTTCTTTGGTGCAGGTTGGGTAGTAGTTGGATTGTTATAGGGATTATAAATGGAACTGCGTATCTTAGGGAAGATGTGTTCAAATTGGGGCAGGTTGAAGTCGTTGGCTAGGACCATGACTTTGCCATTTCTGTATAATGTTATTGTGGCCTTGCCCTTGAAGGTAAGTGAGTTGGAGATCAGCAGTTTTTAGCGATGGGGGATGTTGGTGGCATTAGTTATTTGAAGGTGGCTTGCTAGGTTCTTTCTCCATTTGGCCTGGTGGGTAGTGTAAATAATAACATCTGTTTTTGGTTTTTCTTTGGTGTCGTTGTAGTAGTGGTCTGCTATGAGTGTTTCAGGGTGTTGCTTGAGTAGTCTGTGCTTAAATATTTTGATAGCGTTGACTGAAAGGTTGGGGGGACCCTCTGGGTGAGTAGTGCGCTATACAAATTCCTGAACTTGAACTTGAACTTGTGAAGGAATGTTGGCCGTGGGGTTTCAGGTTGTTGTGATGTGAGGGTGTTTGGAGTTATGTGGCAGTAAGGTGGTGTTGTCTTATATTTTTTTACATCTTCCCGTCCAGGGGTCATGTGGAGGGAGCCTTGAAGTTGAGATTCTTGAGTGACGGTTATCCACAGGGATGTCAGAGCGCTATGCATCGGGCAGGGGAAGATCCTAAAGCAGTGGTCGTCCAGGAGAGGGGGAGAAATTTAGAGTTCATGGCTGCTATGTTTAAGTAGGAAGTAGATCATGAATTGGTCACTAGGTGAAGCTCGAGTGCAGGGTTTATGTCATAGTTTAAAGTAAGATTGACATGTCAAGGGAGAGCTGGATAAGGCAGGTTCCGTCTTCTTTTATTGTTTATTTTTTATTCTTTAAGTGTTCGGGGTGGACTTGAAGGTGGACAGCTTCTTGTAGGCAGGTGTCATCTGGACAGGCTTTCAAGAGAAAAAAGTACAAAATAGACCATTTAAAGATGGCCGCCCCTAAAGGATTTAAAAGGAGGATTGAGTCCTACTTTAGTTTTTGTGATACTGCAAGTATGCTGTCACGGGCACCTCAACGGCCTCTCAGGATCGGTTCATTGCTCAGATTGGTCCATCTATTGACACCCTCAATTCCGACTGCATGTTGATTGGATGTCAACTGTCTGGCAACACTCCAAACCAGGAATTGTTGGCAGCCATCTTGTGCCTCGGTAGAACCGAGGCACAAGAAAACAGTAAAACAACATTTTTTGGCTTTAACTATATGTATGCTGGGGGCTCATGGCCCCCCTGGAGCCCCGGGGATTCGCCAGTCTCTAGGGCCTCTTTTTATTTTCAAAAACTGTGTGGGGGGGTTTCAAGCCCCCAACACACGCCCCGGCGTTCGCCACCTCCCCGGGGCTCTAATATAGAAAATAGGGGGACTACCACTCCTCTGGGCTTTTGAATGTTTATTTTATTTATTTATTTTAAGAGTTTTATATAGCGCTGGCTAGACCCGGAGGTATCAGAGCGCTTTACATGAGGTTCCACAAAATTACAAGATTACATCAGTTCCAATTTACATCAGTTGCTAGACAAACAATTACAAGAGCATAGAAAACGAGATAAGTGAAGTGTAGAGGGGAAGGGGGTAAGGGTAAAGGGGTGGGAGGGAGATACGGCAGAAAGACAAAGAAAATCTGCCCAAAGTCTGGCTGGGTAGGTGACGGTCGAGGGGGAAGTCCTAAAACCCATCTCCTCTATAGCTATCAGGTAGCTCCATCGGGCTTTGGCCAAATAGTTAGGTCTCAATGGGAAACATTTAAAGAACATGGAGGGCAAAATAAATGGAGCGTAGAGGGGAGGGGACAGGGAAGGTGAGAAAGGGAGGATAGGAGAAGAGACAACAAGGAGAGACGAAATTAAGTCTGTCTAAAGGCCGACTGGGTAGGTGACGACCAAGGAGGGAGTCCACAATCCCATCTCCCCTATAGCTAAACCAGGTAGCTCCATCGGGCATCAAACAAAATAGTTCAGTCTCAATACATTGAGAGAGGCGAGAAGGAGAGACACAAATAGAGGGAAGATGCGGGAAGAGACGACAGGAGAGACGAAAGGAAGTCTGGCTAAAGACCGACTGGGTAGGTGACGTCCAAGGAGGGAATCCCCGACCTGTCTCCCCTATAACTAAACCAGGTAGCTCCATCGGGCATCAGACAAAATAGCTAGATCTCAAATGACGAGGGAAAATTCACAGGTAAACAGGGTGGGGACTAGGGCCAGGACAGGTGAGGGCAGAGGTAAGTAGCAGGAAAGTGGAGAGTAGAGCGGGGAGATGTAGGGGGTAGGTAGTTTGGTAAAAGTACCCATGGAACTGCTTCGAGTCATTCAAAAATGACTCGATGGCCCTGGGGACCACCACCTTTCAGGGCCGGCTTCTGCAGTGTCCCGGGGTGCCTACAGTGCCGACTTCTGGAGTGCCCGGGGTGACGAAAAGCAATGCCGGCTCCCGAAGAACGCGGGGAGCCGGACCGTGGGGGCTTTGGGACTCATAAAAAACAGTTCTTTTCAGAACTATTTTTACTGGTCAAAAAAAGAGCTATATTTCTATGATAGTATGTAAAACTTTCCGGGTTTTTTCTGCACCAGTTGTACTCTACGCATGCGCAGCCTCATTTCCAAGCCCAAGTTTCTTTGTTTTTCTTCAAGTTCGCCAAGCAAACCTCTCCTCATTTTAGGTATTACATTTTCTGCTTTCTTCTGCCGGGTTGTGTGCCTCATCCGCTGCTATACTTTTGTAATATATTAATAATCATATTCTATCCTTATTTATTTGAAACGTATTGCCGAGGCACCAAACGTTAATTACATACTCTGTCCTCCGCCATTTTTTTTTAACAGCCCTTTTTATTGACAGATCGCACATAAGACGCAGCACACCGCACTCCGGAGGAACTGCCACAAGCTTGTCATGAATAACATAGCGATCTATAAAGTATCTGAAAACAAAGCCCGTAACCTCCCCATCTACCCCACACCCCCTACCCACACCCCCCGTGTCCCCCGCACAATGCCTTTTCGTTCCTGTAAAAAGAAGAAGAAAGTTACACACAAAAATCCAACTTGTACGATGCCGCCCCCGTGACCTATCACATCAGCCCCGAGGTAGCTCTTGGCGGCGTTGGTGGCTCCAACCATAGTCCGCCCATCTTTTCCATATTTTATAGTGTTTCCTAGGGCAGCCCTGGCTTCAAACACTGGACGCTCTAACCCCTTACAAAAGTCAAGGCCCTTTTTCCACAGCACAACCTTAGGAGCCCGGGGATCTTTCCAGGCCTGAGCTATATCTCTCTTCGCAACAACAAGACCCAACAGCAGCAGATGTCTCTTATATAGATTACCCCGAACCCCCTTGAGAACATGAAGCAGGCCCAGCTTGGGAGTACGGGGAAGATCCCAACCCAGTACTTCTGATAAGCAATCCCAGACCCCGGTCCAAAATCGAGCCAGAGTGTCACAACTCCTCACCGTGTGTAGGAAGGCGCTCCTCTCCTGACCGCACCTCAAACATACAGGAGACGCAATCAAACCAGCCCGCCACAGCCTCTCCCTAGTATAGTAGGCCCTATATAGGTCCTTGAACTGGATAAAGCGGAATTGCATGGCAATAACCGCTCCTCTCGGGGTTTCGAGGGCTTCTCGCCAATCCTCTTCCTCAAGCTCCCCTACGACCCTTTCCAATGATTCCCGCAGGGTCTGTAGTGAGGAGGAACAATACCACTAGGGTCTGGTAAATGCGAGATATTTTCTTTTCTTCTAGGTCTCCCATGAAGACTTTAGCCTCTAGCGGGCTAAACTCTGGCAAGGAGTCTAATCCCTCCAGGGAAGGCGCAATGGCGTGACGGCATTGCAAATACTTAAAGAACTGCGACCGAGGCATACAAAATTCCTCGCTGAGCTCCTGAAAGAATTTAAGCGAAGTACCCTTTAGAACTTGTCCTAGTGTAGAGATTCCTATTAAATCCCAGCCTCGAAAGCCCTGTAGTGACTCCAACGCCGGTATCTGACCGTTGTGCCAGAGCGGGGTCTCCTCAGTGAGCTTCCCCACCATCCCATGTGACGCAGCGCCTGCTGCTAGACCTGAAAAACCACCTGGGTGACTCTGGACAACCTCTGCCTGAGTCGCGCTGAATATAAGATAGTATGCAGCGTGGCAGGTTCCATGAGGTACCTCTCTAGGGCATACGCTGGGTCTCCCCTATCCCCATACCACCATTCGTTCAGAATGAAGAGGTGGGACGCCTGATAGTAGGATTGGATGTCCGATGTGGCCAACCCACCACAGTATGTGGACAAAAAACAGGTACGTAAAGCCACTCGCACTGCACCCCCGGCCCACAGGAATTGACCCAGGGCCGAATTAACCTGCCGAAACCACTGCGGTGGGACCGTGTACGGGTGATTCTGCAACTGGTAGAGTAAGCGTGGAAGGGCAACCATTTTGAAAATAGCTGATCTACCGTAAATAATAAGGGGCATACGGGACCACGTTTTCATCTCGGTCCGAACCCGATCCCAGACCGGCACTACATTACGTTCCCAGGAGATCCCGGGCGAAACCATCAAGAACACCCTCAAGTATTGAAGGCCCCATCTGCCACTTGCAGCGCTGATGTCCAAGGTCACCGAGCACCCATAGGGTAGATTTATGCTGATTCAGGAATAATCCCGAGACCTTGCCAAACACTCTCATAATTTCTAGTACTCTAGGCCCCGACCTATTTAAATCCGTAAGGAGAAACAGAACGTCGTCCGCATATAATGCGATTCTGTCCGACGGTCCGGCATCCCACTTAAAGCCTCGCATTTGTGCGTCAATACGGACCCATGCCGCTAGTGGCTCCATAGCAAGAACGAATTGATACGGCGACAGGGGGCACCCCTGCCGGGTGCGCCTCCCTATGGAAAAGGCTGCCGACGTAGCACCTGCCACCCTCACCAAGGCCGTCAAATCTGTATACAGCAGCTTCAGGTATGACATAAAGTGTGGCCCAAGGTTAAGCCGAGAGAGGAGTGCAGAGAGGTAGACCCAGCTCAAGGAGTCAAAGGCCCTATCTATGTCCGCCAACAAAAGCGCTGCCTGGGCCCCAGTCCCCCCAATCGCCTCTACTGCTAGCTGTGCGCGTCTGATGTTGTGCCTTGTTGCCCTATGGGGCATAAACCCAGCTTGATCCGGATGGATCTACTCCGTAATGTAGGGGAGGAGCCGATTCGCGAGCGCCTTGGCCAGTATCTTGGCCTCAATGTTTAGAAGGGAAATCGGTCGGTATGACTCATGTCTATCCGGGGGTCTTCCGGGTTTGCAGAACACCACAATTTCGGCATGCCTCCAGGCTGCTGGCAGGCGATCACGCTCTCTCGCCGCCTCCAACGCTCTCCTGTAATGTAAACCCAATTGAAGGTGGTATTTCTTGAAGAACTCGCTCGGAAACCCATTAGGCCCTGGGGCCTTGCCAGTGTTGAGCTCTCCAAGAGCCGTGCCCAGCTCTTCAGCCGACAGCGGCAGCTCGAGGCAATCCTGTACTTCATCCGAGAGTGCGTGTGGCGTGAGGTCTGTTATAAATTTGTCGATTTCCGGCACAGGAAGACATTCCTGCCGGGCATACTGAGAGGCATAATACTGAGTAAAACTGTCCACCAACTTCTTAGGGGCCGAGATCGAGGCCCCAGCCTCATCCCTGAGACCGGGCAGGGCCTGTGCCTGAAATGTGTTCTGTCACAGTCTATGGAGCATCGTGCTCGATTTGTCACCCATTGATAGATCCTGCTCCTTGTCGCCAGCCACACTTGCCTGGCTTCGTCAAGCAGTAGAGATGCATTCAACTGTTGCGCCAATAGTAACTGACCCACGCCTTCATCTTCCCGCTCCGCTCTATACTGGGCCTCCAACGCCTCCACCTGCGCTGCTGCCCTCCCCAGGTCTTCCTTACGTTTCTTTTGGGCCGCCGAGCACCAGGCGATAACCACTCCACGAAGCGTGGGCTTTAGGGCCTCCCAGAGTGTCCCGGCATCCGCCATCTGCCACAAAACCGACATTATCCTCCCAATAATGAGCTATGGCCTCCCCCATGTGGTTCTGATAGTCTTCCTGATGCAAGTTCCACACCGATAATCGCCATCAGAATGGGTGTCTTCCTTTGTCAAGTAGAAGAACCACTGCGACCGGAGAGTGATCAGACAGACCCCATGGCAATATGGACGCCGAGTCTACTCTCCCTATCACTGTATTGGGGACAAAGATATAGTCAAGCCTGGAAAATGATTTATGGACCGCCGAAACATAAGTATATTCCCGATCTTGTGTGTGGAGATAGCGCCACGCGTCCACCCATCCCATTCCCTGCACCATATTTTCCAGTTTAGTGGGTGTGTCAGCAATCTGTCCCCCCCATGGTCTGCAACCATCCATTCGGCCATGCATCACATCATTCCAGTCGCCCCCAACCACAGCCAGTCCCTCGGGAATCTCCGCCCACACCGTAAATAGCTTCTCGACTAATGACCATTGTAATGGGGGCGGGGCATACAAACTCCCAACCACCAGGGGTTCCGCACCCACCATCCCTTAAATAAACACATAACGGCCCTGTGGATCTATCCACTGCTTCGAATGGACATATGACACTATGTGGTGCACCAAAATGGCCACCCCCCCCGGGATCCCCTTGAGGTAATTGGAATTTTTATGGTCAATTGTGTCCCCTAACGTGTACCCCAATGGCTCCATGTACGTACTTCAAGTACATGTAATTTCCCTCCACAACCGAATCTGAAGACGCAAATACATTTGCGTCCAACGTTAACATGTCCTCTATCAGATCCACCATGAATGGATCGATAATTCCGTTCCTAAGTATGCCGTGCCACCGTCTTTATGTGGTGCACTTTCACGTTTTCCTGGCTCTGCCGAGCTAGGCCCTGATTTCTGTCTTCAAGATACTTCTGCTTCTGCCTCTGAAAGCTGCAGCATGGACACGCATCCCTGACCTCTGCCTTACTTCCTGCCAAGCGAGCGGTGCCCGGCTCGGCCTGGTCTGCCTGCCAAAAACAGTATTTTGCCTTCAAGTTATCAACGTAGCCAGCTCAGCTCCTCGAAAACACATTCCTGTCTAGTGAAATACGAAAACATATCCCCGACTGCAGAGCAAGGGCCAAGCCTTCCTGTCCTCCCTCATGAAATTCATAGTTTCCGTTACCATGGTAGGCCCCTGGCTCCGAGCATTTGCACCTAGACACGCATACATTCAGTATAGAATAGCCTCTGCCCGAAAGACCTTTTCCTCCAGATTAAACATCCTCCAAACACAAGATATCAGATATGTTTTAGTGACAGGTCGATCTGACATGCCAGACTTCTGTCTCTTCTACTAGTGTTAAAAGTCAGACTTTTAGCTTCCTCCAGATGTACGTCAATCACACGTCATATTAACTGCGCGAGCATCCAGGCCACAGGTTTCAGCTGACTCCGCAAGAATTCTCTAAGCATCCACCCACTTATGACACTTTTCTGTGACGTTTCTAGTTCACGCCTCTGTGCACACCCAAGTTCACGCCTTTTTGCTACGCACATGTGTTCTTATCATATACATTTCACTTGTCACGCCTACTGTATTCAATGCTATTGTGTCATTTTCCTATATATGTCATGTACTGTGAATAAATCGTTGACATCTTTTCCTGCCATCATTGCATACCCGATCCCTTGTATTGGTGGAATAGATTTCCATGGCTCGAGTCATCATTTATGATTAAAGCCCTTATGACTCAGACACCACGGACTCTGCCTCTCATTTGATTGAGCTATTTTTTGTAACCTGTCTGAAATTATATGTCATACTCGTATACGGTAAAATATTTACCACATATTTTTGGTGCCCGAATAGGGACCCCTCCCCCACCCCTCGCGCCGGTGATGCGTCGCAGGCCTTGCCCCCTGCCACGGCCGTGACGGACCCCATGCGCATCTGCAGGATTTCCTGTATCTCCCTCAGGCCTACGGAGGTGACGGAGACTGTGGCCGACATCCAGACGAGGCGGTGAGGAGTGCGGAGGATCCCGACCAGAGCCCAGCCGAGAGAGCAGTGTCCGAGGTATCGAGAGGCCCACCTGTAGTGTCGAGGCGCATGCGTAGTGCGCAGCAGAAGCAGTGACGTCAGTCCAGTCCAGTCGAGTTTCCGAGGCCTTCCGTTCCGTGCTTCCCGGTGAGTACCGTTGCTGGGGACGCATCTAGACGGGTGCATTAATTTGCGTCCGGTCAAGACGGGTTTGGGTACACAGATCCGGTCTGCACTGTTTTAGCAGTGTATCTGTACTGTTTAGCAGTGCATCTAGTATACAATTATCCAGTTATTGTTGTTCGTTTCATAATGTTTCAATGTGTTTTAATGTTGTGGTATGAGTGATTGTTCGCATTTTTTCTTACTGTGTTTATTGTGTATAGTGTCTAGATAGAGGTAGCGATGCCTCTATTCTCGAAATTACGACAGATAGGAACTAGAAAAGGGATACTTGAAGAAGCTGTTCCCATCCCACCCAGGGACACTCCTGGGCATTTTATGTACCACAAGCACGGCTTAGATGCCATATTATTTCTCGACTTGTGGGTGAACTACACGAAAGACTTGGCAGAGAATCAGAGATGGCCCGTTACAGGGACATGGGATGCCGAGTGCATCATGAGAGTAGAGGAAGCGTTATGGAAAAAGAAAGCCAGACAGTCACAGAAAGATGCCATTGAATTATGGCGTAAAGAATCACATAGACGGACAGAGAAAGCACTCAGAAAAGCAGAGAAAAGTAGAGAGGATTCTGAAAAAGCTAAAGAAAAAGAACTACTAGAAGAAGGAGAACTAGTTAGAATGGAACAACACGACAGACAGAGTAATGCCATTATGACAGGACTGTATCCAGTCCTGGCCGAGGGCTTGCCCAAGGCGACCCCGGAAATACCGAAAGATCTGCCCCCTCCATTGGTTCCGACTAAATTACGTCACAAGACCGCAGCAGATATTTTCCTTTCTTCCTATTTAGACAACGTAGCTCCCGCATATACCAATGTACCTGCCCATGTACCTGTACCACCTGTTGATCATCTGCCCCCAGGTCCGCAACAGCAGACCCCTCCCGCACCGCTTCCTGCACCGCTTCCCGCACCCGTACCTGTTGTTACTTCCCCTATTGTTCCCCCTGGTATTCATCCGCTTAATCCTTTTGGGCCTGGCGCTGCTCAGGTTCCAACCCCGTTACAAATACCGACCCTACAGCCAGGTTATGCTCAAGCCTCCGCCTCAGGAGGTGCTACAGGAGGTTATCGCACCCCGCCACAGTTACAACGAGTGACAATGAGAGAATTCGCAATGCTGCGAACACCTAAAGCAGTCCCAGCCGAAAAGCTTAAAGAACAGCTTACAGATTGCAGATATGACACAGTGCCTGGAAAAACAGGACCCATGTTGTTAGCTTCCCTACGTTTAAGACGTGTTACAGATTATTTGATATTACTACCAGAAATGCCAGACCATCTAGACAATATGTATCATTTTATTAGAACAGGAGAAAGACCGGAGTGTGTTGGTGAAGCCATGGCACATCAGAAAGTTGAGACTCAAGGTTTATTAATGCGATTTTTGGTTAATTGTTTGATAAGGGAACAAGATCAGCCCAGCTTTCCACAAGGAGAGATGGAGAGATTGACCAGATGGAGTCAGAATATTGCAGAGGGTAAACATGATAGAGAGAGATGTGTACATGCTATGGTTAGAAAGATCCGTAAAGAAATAGTAGCGATACATGTCCGTCGAGAATCTGAAAGGCAACTCGAGTCAGAGGATAAGGACTCCTCAGAGGAGGAAGAACCAGAGAATCCAGCAGAAACCTCGCAACAGGCGAGTAGAGACATGGTGGCATATGTAGGTAGAGAGAAACTCCCTAGACTGTACCCTCTTGATAGGCCCTTCGACAGACCCATTCGTTTAGAAAACAAGAAACGTTACCTTTGTCCGATACCAGAGCGATGTTCCCTTGAGCATATATTTCAAGCTACTGATAAAGTACTGAAAGAAAGGGTAGGTTATCACGAACTCAATACCCTACGTGATCAGGAACTAGCCCGGTCCGCAGTACAGTGGGCCGGAGATGACAGCATATATAAAGATGATTCAGTAGTGCAAACATTTTTAAGTCTTACTCCAGAAGAACAGCGATTAGCTGGTATATACATGACCCAACACCTCATTATACAGTATGAAAACCAAGCATCTGATCCAGGTCCGTTATATAGTTTATTGCAAGACTTACTCCTGAGAAGATGGAGAGGTCTAGGTACCGATCTGATTGAAACGATTTTAGAACAACGTCACAAATATAGAACTTTCCTGACTCCACATCTTGTTTCCGTTCCACCCCCAGTCAGGCAATCATATCATCTAGACAAACAGAATCCTTTACGAGAAGTACATCCAATCCGGAACCCTGATGATACCTTTGCACGTGTGTATGTATACACGCCCATAACTAAAATGGAATTATTGGAAATGAAGAAAATAGTTCCCAGTCATGATAAAGACCCTGCAGGTTTCCACCGTGAAATAAAAGACATGTTACTCATGGGAGATTACACCTATCCCGACATTATGAAAATATTGAAAGTGTTATTGCCTGCCGGTATTCACGAGAAACTCAAAGAAAAAGAATGGGAGGTTGGAGACAAAAAGATTGATTGGGCTGCATTAGAAGCCGAAGAAACTGGTCGAACCCCAGGTGTAGGTCTTGGGGAGAAAACTAAAGCATTACCAGGATTGTTAGTACAGGTTTTGCCAAGATTGTTAGCAACTAAAAAGGAGGACTGGGATGCAATCTCAGCCTGGAAACAGAAACCCGACGAAGACACTAGTGATTTTTATTCCCGATTCGAGAAATGTTTTATTATTAATAGTGGCCTGAAAACAAGTAGCGAGTCATACCCACACCTTTTTGTATCCAAATTAGTCGAGAATTCATTGCCCCAGGTTAAGAACCGTGTACTGAAAGTCGAGAGCACATGGCAAGCTAATACGCCTTCCCAAATGTTACAGTGTCACCAGAACAGAATCAGGGAGGAACATGATCACGAACAGAGACGTATGAAAGACACGAAAATGAAAGTACTAGTTGCTCAGTCAGTTCCAGCTGACGGTCATAAAAGGGGTACGACACAGTCCAACAATTCAGCAGCTCCTGTTAAAGGGACATGCAACTATTGTAAACAGCCAGGTCACTATGTAAATGATTGTGCAGTTTTGAAACACAACATAGCTACAGGTAAAACTAAAGAGAGACCGCGTCCTCCTAGACAGGACCAGGTCCAACAACACGTTCCACAGAATATACAGCCTATGCAGATTCCACAACAGACCGTAGCGGTACCACAGCCACAGCCCATTGCCGCAACACAACACGTCACACAGCAAATGTACCAGTATGCACAATCCGACTACCCCGATTACCAGCAATACACATGAAACAGCCTAGAGAGGGAGGTTGGCTTGCCTCTTATTGAGGTTCCTGTAGATCAAGAGGGTCCTTATGTACATAGTCAGGTATTAGGGAAAGATAGAACATTTTTGATTGACACAGGGGCAAGCAGGACAACCATCAGTCACGACGAGGTTCCAGGGGCACCCCTCTCAGGCTCACAGAATGTTTCCCTTGGATTTTCAGGAAAGCCTATTGTTAATGAAGTATCAAAACCAGTTCCCCTTGCAGTTGGTCCATTGTCCCGTACTACTGATTTATTGCTCACGAAATCATGTCCAGAAAACTTGCTTGGTATTAAGACTCTGAAAGCTCTAGGAGCTGTAATTTGTTGTTCTCCGGAAGGAGTAAGGTTGTTCCTTCGTGATTTCAAGGGACATTATGTATTGAGAGATTTTGACCCCAGGTTACAGAATGTTCCTGCACATTTATGGGCAAAAGGCCCCACTGATGTAGGCTGTATGCACATTACTCCATATCGTGTCACACTGAAGCCAGGAGTAGTACTACCACGCATCCGACAATACAAGTTACCACCAGATGCTGTAGTGGCTTTACTGAAAATCATTGATGAGCTCATTGCACAAGGAGTGGTTGTAGAAACTGACTCAAATGTTTGTAATTCCCCTATCATTCCAATTCTTAAACGTACAGATCCAAATGCACCTCCAGTTTATCGATTAGTTATCGATTTACGAGAATTAAATAAATGCATTGTACCACAATATCCCGTGGTCCCAGACATTTCGTCCTTATTGACTGCCATTGATTCCGAAGCGACGTTCTTTACTGTAATCGATCTCAAGAACGCCTTCTTTAGTGTCCCTATTGATCCGGAAAGCCAATACCTTTTCGGATTCTGTTTAAATGGCCGAAGCTTCAAATTTGCACGCGCACCTCAAGGATTCACAGAAAGCCCCAGCATCTACAGCCAAGCATTAAAAAGACAACTTGACAGTATTCACGTGCCTGCCAACACTGCCCTACTCCAATACGTCGATTATCTATTGATCACCGCCCGTAGTGAACCAGAATGTGAACAGGCATCACTGACAGTCTTGCATTTCTTGGCGGACAAGGGACACAAGGTGTCTCCTTCGAAGCTACAATTCTGTGCCCAGCAAGTGGTGTACCTTGGGCACTTGCTGTCCAAGTGGGGTAGGCAGCTGACACCTGAACGAATACAGTTAATCGCACATCTTCCACAACCCAAGACACAGAAAGAAGTACGAGCCTTCATTGGACTCACTTCTTATTGCAGACAATGGATTCCACAATATGCATTTCTAGCGAAACCACTTATACAATTGACAACACAGGAGGCAGCGTCTTCGACTGTCCTCCCATGGACTCAGGAACATACACAAGCTTTTGACGAATTAAAGAAAGCCTTATGTCAAGCACCAGTTTTAGCAACACCATGTTACAGCAAACCTTTTACACTTTTTGTTACAGAACGCGATGGCACAGCGTTGTCGGTTCTCACTCAGTTACAAGCAGACAAACACAGACCGTGTGCTTATTTTTCGAGTACATTGGATCCAGTAGCCCAGGCCTTGCCTGCGTGCATAAAGTCAGTTGCAGCTACAGCGCTAGCAATCAGACAAAGTGACTCCATTGTATTAGGACATCAATTGACAGTACAAGTTCCACATTCTGTAGAGGTTCTTCTGAACAGAACCCAGACACAACACCTGACTGTAGCACGACTGACAGGTTATGAATTGACGTTATTCCAACCACACATAGAAATCAGACGCTGTAATACACTGAATCCTGCTACACTTTTACCATCGAGCACAGCAGATGCTACTCCTAATGACTGCGTAGATGTAGTTGACACAGTTACGAAACCCAGACAAGACTTGACAGATGTCGCATTGCCCGATCCAGACCTGACACTATATGTGGATGGTTCATGTTTAAGAACAAGTACAGGAGAGTTAGTGGCCGCGTATGCAGTGACCACTGAAACTGAAGTCATAGAAACACATCGCATTGACACCCTGTCAGCCCAAGCAGCATAGCTCATTGCTCTGACCCAAGCCTGTATACGTGCCAAGAACCTGAAAGTAAACATATACACAGATTCACGTTATGCATTCGGAGTCGTTCACGACTTCGGTGTCCTCTGGCAAGAAAGAGGTTTCTTGACCTCTCATGGAGCCAAGATTCAACACGGTCCCCTCATTCAAGCCCTATTGGAAGCAATACATTTGCCTACAGCCATAGCCATCATGAAGTGCAAGGCACATACAAAAGTCACAGACAAGATTTCTCAGGGCAACGACTTTGCAGATCGAACAGCGAAACATACAGCACTGACTCATACTCAAACGATGGACATGACAAAGACAGATGTAACCTCACTGACACATTGCATGACAGTCAGGGACCCCACACAAGACGTCATCGACATACAGACACATGCCACTCCAGATGAAATAAAGAAATGGGCTGAACAAGGAGGGGTCCAGACAGACCAAGGATGGATGACGAGGGGAAAGACCACATGGTTTCTCCCCGACTCTATGGTTCAAGTTATCATTAACACAGCACATAGTCCAGCACATTTAGGAGAAAAAGCCATGTTAGACAGTGTACAGAATCTTTGGTTCAACAAGCATTTACGAGCAGCAGCAAAACAGAAAGTGCGTACCTGCATGATCTGTTGTCAGTTCAATCCAGGAAAAGGGATTCCCGTAGAGCAAGGTGGATTCCATCCTCCCGATTATCCTTTTGAAGTCCTCCAGATGGATTATATCCAGATGGACAGATGCTGAGGATTTAAGTATGTCCTCGTAGTCGTATGTGCCCTATCCCGATGGACAGAAGCATATCCCGTCCCAGATTACACTGCCCCGACCACTGCCAGGCAGTTGGTTCGTGAGTTTTTCCCTCGATACGGTTTGCCCCGTGTCGTGTATTCAGATAACGGTCAGCCATTCTCATCCGAACTTATGAAGCAGGTCTCTCTTCTATTGGGGTACCAGTGGAAGTTTCACTGTGTCCGACATCCAGAGGCAGCAGGTCTCGTGGAGCGGCACAATCAGACTCTGAAAACTCGCCTTGCCAAAGTGTGTAAAGAGAAGGGAGTAGATTGGATAGTAGCTCTGCCAGTTGCTCTTTTTTATATGAGAATGGTAGCCCACTCTAGGACAGGGCTATCCCCGTATGAGGTGGTCTTCGGTAGACCTCCTAATATGTGGGGGACGCCTCTGCCGCGAAAAATTACCGATGTTGATAGTACTATGTTGACAGATTACCTTGCTTCCTTGATGACTGCACTACAATCATGTCGTTCACAGGTCGCGGCAGCCTTCCCAGACAACACCGAGGTGAAGCCACATGAACTGGTTCCGGGTGATGTTGTAGTCATTCGGAATTTCGACAGATCGAGCCCTTTGGAGCCCCGCTGGAAGGAACCGAAGATTGTTTTGTTAACAACAAGGACTGCTGTAAAATTGGAGGGGCGGAAGGGGTGGGTTCACTCAAGTCACGTGAAACGCTTTCATGGACTTCCGCCAAACCCTGAATCCCAGAACTCCCACGTACCAGTGACTGATACCAAACTCCCCCTTCTAGAGAAAACTCCACAAGAGGAGTACAGACAGAAATTGAGGTCTAGTAAGTCAGACAGTTTAATTGTTTAAGTCCCCTCCTGGGTGAAGCGGTTAGGCAGTTTCTGACAATGTATAAGTTAGACCCAAATAGAGAGAGAGATAGACAGGAGACCAAGAAGCAGAAATATCGTAAAAGTCTCCGGAGCAGATGTATCTGCACATTACTTATTATGTTTTTTCTGAGTCTTACGATTATTGTTTTGAGTTGGATGCTATATATGTATTTTCCTCTTGCACCTTCTTATTCTAATAACACTGCAGAGCACACGTTTAGTGCTCTACCCCCACACGAATTGTCATATCGACTTGCGCTGCGCAACAATACATTCATTCGTATGTTACACCATTCTCACCAGACCAACAATGCTACTAATTGTTGGATATGTGGCCGACTCCCTCCCTATCAGAACTACAAGGGAGCTCTGCCTCTCTTTCCTTACCCGTTTACACATAATGGTTCCTGTGGTGCCTGGTTTAGTTTAATATCTTCTATAGACACCGACTCTAAGGTTTCCCAAGGCAATTGGGTATGGGGAAATCTGAACACAGTCATGAACAAAGCATGTTTCCCGAACAAAGAGGGTCTTCCACAAATGACAGGGACAGTTCTAGAAAATGAAGTGTATGGATTAGGCAATTTTACACTTAACCTCATGATTCCAAATGTTCAGTCAGAAACCAGTCCAGACTTGCCATCCATATCAGTTCTACCAGCGAAAGGTGTATTATGTGTCAGAAAGAATGGTTCAATACATCTAGATCACAGTGGCTGTACTACTGTGGTCGAATTCAGCGATCAAGGCAAGTCTACATTCAAAGCTTCCCGACATTCCTATTTTATATGTGGTCAGACAGCCTATGTCCGTTTACCTCCAGACTGGGATGGTACCTGTTTCATTGCATTCTTATTGCCACCAGTATTCCTAGCCCCATCTGACTATCACAGGAATTCCCGCCTTAATATTGTTAGACACAAAAGAGATCTCCCAATAGTTGATCAGACTGAAACTACATGGGAACAATATACTGATTTCAATAAAGGATTCTTTCCCTATCTAGGAACTGTCTCCAATAGTAAACTGATTCGCAGATTAACCAGAATTCTCGAAGCAGTAGTGAACGAGACTACTTCAGCTTTGGGCAACTTAACAGAGGAGCAGTCTGCTATGAGACTTGTTGTTCTTCAGAACCGCCTTATCCTTGACGTCATCCTGGCCGATAGGGGCGGGGCTTGTAGAGTCATCGGATCCAGTTGCTGCGTGTTTATTCCAAATAACGCGCCATCAGTCTATAAGGCCATTACCCGACTTCACGAGATTGCTCATCTGATACACCAGAATCCAGGCTCCTGGACTTGGTCCGGTTGGCTCTGGAGTGTAGTATCGGCCTGGGGATGGAAACTACTGTCATTCCTAGGAATCATATTGGCCATAGTATTCAGTTGTTGCCTATGTTTACTATGTGGGCCCGCGATTTGCGGCTTGTGCGCCACAGCATGTGTTCCCCATTCAAGTGCACGTTCCCATTCCAGAAGAAAGAAAGAAGAACAGATGATGTTATATGAACAGATTGATGGTCTCATGAATATCGACATATCATGAAGGGTCCGTAGGGGACAAGGAGGGAATGAGGTAATTGGAATTTTTATGGTCAATTGTGTCCCCTAACGTGTACCCCAACGGCTCCATGTACGTACTTCAAGTACATGTAATTTCCCTCCACAACCGAATCTGAAGACGCAAATACATTTGCGTCCAACGTTAACATGTCCTCTATCAGATCCACCATGAATGGATCGATAATTCCGTTCCTAAGTATGCCGTGCCACCGTCTTTATGTGGTGCACTTTCACGTTTTCCTGGCTCTGCAGAGCTAGGCCCTGATTTCTGTCTTCAAGATACTTCTGCTTTTGCCTCTGAAAGCTGCAGCATGGACACGCATCCCTGACCTCTGCCTTACTTCCTGCCAGTTTTTAGAGGTAGTGAGCGACCCGGAATACCCTTGAGGGCTTGGGTAATAAGGTTGAAAGGGTAAATTTGCCTTCAAGGGAATTTGTTCAAGCTATATTTTGTTCAAATTGAGATTATTTCCACAAAGGATTAGTTACTTATCCTTAGGATTAATCCATCAATGATTTTGTAATTCAGTACGAGCAATGCATCAACATATAACATATAAACATGAAAACAAGGACACAAGGTGTATACGAAAAATATGACTTTATCAAAATAGCTCAATCAAAGAAATCAGCTACATATACAGATCAATAGGTAAATAAAATTAGGGCTGAAGGTACACAAATAAGTAAATTGCAAAGTGACACAACAGAACCTAAAAAAGACACCTATCCCAAATCACATTGAACCAAACAAAAGAAAGGGATAAGGTGTAAAGTCGACGTTTCGGTTTCTCTGACGTTAGTTTGCTGAAACCATCCTCAGGACTGTTAATTAAATTATGGTCTGTAAAGAGATTGTTATCTGTTCACTATTGGGTGAGTTGATAATTCAGACTGATGACTGGTTGATCCTCATCGGTATTCAAGTCAATTTAAAAGAAGCAGAAAAATCCGGTTTGTATGGAATAGTAGTATCCAGATATCCGACTTAAACAGGTATGGACATGGGTAGCAGTTGTTAATCCTGCATCACCTATCTCGAATTCGGGCGGAGCACAATCGAAGCACGTCCGTATATACGAGACGTGCTTCGATTGTGCTCCGCCCGAATTCGAGATAGGTGATGCACCCAATAGTGAACAGATAACAATCTCTTTACAGACCATAATTTAATTAACAGTCCTGAGGATGGTTTCAGCAAACTAACGTCAGAGAAACCGAAACGTCGACTTTACACCTTATCCCTTTCTTTTGTTTGGTTCAATGTGATTTGGGATAGGTGTCTTTTTTAGGTTCTGTTGTGTCACTTTGCAATTTACTTATTTGTGTACCTTCAGCCCTAATTTTATTTACCTATTGATCTGTATATGTAGCTGATTTCTTTGATTGAGCTATTTTGATAAAGTCATATTTTTCGTATACACCTTGTGTCCTTGTTTTCATGTTTATATGTTATATGTTGATGCATTGCTCGTACTGAATTACAAAATCATTGATGGATTAATCCTAAGGATAAGTAACTAATCCTTTGTGGAAATAATCTCAATTTGAACAAATTACTTCCTGCCAAGCGTCAGCGGTGCCCTCCTCGGCCTGGTCTGCCTGCCAAAAACAGTATTTTGCCTTCAAGTTATCAACGTAGCCAACTCAGCTCCTCGAAAACACATTCCTGTCTAGTGAAATACGAAAACATATCCCCGACTGCAGAGCAAGGGCCAAGCCTTCCTGTCCTCCCTCATGAAATTCATAGTTTCCGTTACCATGGTAGGCCCCTGGCTCCGAGCATTTGCACCTAGACACGCATACATTCAGTATAGAATAGCCTCTGCCCGAAAGACCTTTTCCTCCAGATTAAACATCCTCCAAACACAAGATATCAGATATGTTTTAGGGACAGGTCGATCTGACATGCCAGACTTCTGTCTCTTCTACTAGTGTTAAAAGTCAGACTTTTAGCTTCCTCCAGATGTACGTCAATCACACCTCATATTGCTTGCGCGCGCATCCAGGCCACAGGTTTCAGCTGACTCCGCAAGAATTCTCTAAGCATCCACCCACTTATGACACTTTTCTGTGACGTTTCTAGTTCACGCCTCTGTGCACACCCAAGTTCACGCCTTTTTGCTACGCACATGTGTTCTTATCATATACATTTCACTTGTCACGCCTACTGTATTCAATGCTATTGTGTCATTTTCCAATATATGTCATGTACTGTGAATAAATTGTTGACATCTTTTCCTGCCATCATTGCATACCCGATCCCTTGTATTGGTGGAATAGATTTCCATGGCTCGAGTCATCATTTATGATTAAAGCCCTTATGACTCAGACACCACGGACTCTGCCTCTCATTTGATTGAGCTATTTTTTGTAACCTGTCTGAAATTATATGGCAAACTCGTATACGGTAAAATATTTACCAAACTTAGACAAACCCAGCATGAAACGCTTGATCATATCCATATCGCTTCAGACTCAACGTTTTGTTGCCCAGCATATGTGTCTCCTGCAGCAATATAATATCCGCTTTCTCCCTATTCCCGAACCTCAGAACCGCGCCACGTTTAATCTTGTCAGGCATCCCTCGCACATTCCAGCTCAACACCCGCATAGAAGCCTTAGGGGTAGTCATCGTAGGACCCTCAACCGCCATCCAAGCGCAGGCTAATCACAGTGCTATGCAGCTGGCATAGCAGGCATGTACACATCACATAGAAGGAATTCAACGACACCGTGCATTGCAATCCAACTCCCCCCAACACCCTCCCTGCCCCCCGCTCCCCCTCTCTCCCACCCAGTCCCCCTTCCCCCCATGAAACCCTGCGACCCTCCTCCAACCCCCATACCTCAAGAATACTGAAGTACCTGTCGCGGCCTGGACGAACCCTGATCCCGAACGTGGGACAAGAGAGCTTCCATGCCAATGGATCCCCAACCCGCCCATTCAACCAACCCCCCTCCCTCCTTTCAAGAACTCCTGTGAAACAAGGGGGAAACCCGTCTGCCCCGCATACAACTCCCCCCCCCTTACCACCATCCCCATCAATCAAGTTCACCATAAGTCAGCAGTCTCAATAAATCAGTTCAGCATGTCCCGGGACTTCGGCCCCAAATGTCTCCATCCTATCCAACATCCCAGCTGGTCAAATATACCTTACTTCAGCCATGTAGTAGTTCTGGAATCAAGGGTCCGTCTGAGGCAGGTCAGGTGCGTCCGTCTTGTTTGCCGCCGCACCCCCGGTTTTTGAGCCCCTCCGCGACCTGGACCTCCAGTTGCTCCGGCTGTGGGATCGACGGGGGGTCCGCCCCTGTGCCA
Organism: Lissotriton vulgaris; assembly: GCF_964263255.1. Classification (NCBI taxonomy): domain Eukaryota; kingdom Metazoa; phylum Chordata; class Amphibia; order Caudata; family Salamandridae; genus Lissotriton; species Lissotriton vulgaris. The sequence continues at coordinate 1,559,104,237 of NC_141693.1, forward strand.
TGCTCGACGAAGAGTCCGAGTCCCGACCCGGCAGTGTATGCACCCTAATTTTCACTGTTTCATCAGTCCAGTGGAACACCTCCTCCGGGGTATCAAAGAACAGGGTACGGGACTGATAAACCACTCTCAGGCGGGCTGGGTGCTGTAGAGCATACAGAAGTTTAAGATCCCGTAGGCGTGCCTTGGCCGCCGCAAATGACTGCCTCTGCTGCTGGACGAGCCTAGTATAGTCCGGAAATATAAGGATCTTGTGATTGTCGTACATGAGTGGCTCCTTCTCCCGTGCCTGATGTAGGATAGTGTCCCTATCATGGTAGTTCAACAGTTTGGCGATCACCGCCCAGGGACGGGATCCCACCGGCGGCTTTTGTATAAGGGCCCTGTGCGCCTGCTCCACCACGAAGCATTTGGAAAGGGAGTCAGGCGGGAACCAGCCCTCTAGCCACTGAGTCAGGAACTTCTCCATGTTGCCTCCTCTTGCAGCCCTCCGGGAACCCCACGAACCTCAGGTTGTTCCGCCGGGCCCGTCCTTCCGCATCCTACACCCTGAGCGCCAGACCCCTCTGGAGTCCCTCCATGCTGGCCACCTTTTTGTTTAGGATCGCCACATCGTCTTCTACTCCAGTTATCCTCGTTTCGGCCTCCGTGATGCGGGCCACAACGTTTCGAAGATCCTCGCACAGCAGTGTGACATCTGCCCCCACGGCCCCGATCTTCGCATCCAGCATGTCTCGCGACTGGGTGATCGCCGCCATAAGCGCCGCATTGTACGGCCCTGATGCTTGTTGGCTTCCGGCGGCCCCTGCGCCGTCATTCGGTCCCGTGAATTTATCAATCGGACCCTGCTTCGAGGCTTTGCCACCACTTCCTCCTCTGGTCATGGCGGACCGCGTCAGGAGTGTCTACCCAAGTTCTGCTGGGGCCAGGCACTTAAGACGCCGGGAATCTTTGTCGACGTCCACTCCCTCTTTCGGCAGTCTGCGGCTCCCGGAATGGCCCGCTCAATCCTGCATACCGGATCCCACACCTGCCTTGACCCCACCGTGGATTGAAAGGCGTTTGCGTCGTCCTCACCCCGGCAGAAATACCAGAGGGTCCAGTCCTGGAGGCCGGTTGCCCCTCGATGCCCCTTCTCCTGAGTCGTGCCACAGGGGACGTCTGCGCCTATGGCTGCTCACTCGCACTCCCAAATTGCGCGAGCCTTCTGCATGCAAGGAGAGCCGCTGTCCGGTCTATAGGTCCCTCCGGTCTTGCCGCAGGTCATCAGCTGTAAAGATGTCTCGGGGTCTCCGTCAGGTGCCTCCAATCTTGCCCGATATCTGTGGGCTACAGGCCACACTTGCCCGTGAGATCAGCACCCCAATGGCACTGCAGAAGACCCATAGGTGTAGCACAAGTGTAGAGGGATCCGCTCCTCCGGGTGCACAAGCCAGACGCGCACAGACCACAGCGTCGCCAAACTCTATCCCCCGGCTGTGGGTCAGCAACTAGGCCTCACGCCTCTGGGGCCCCGGTGGGCCTACCCCCGAATGGAGCATCTCTGCCGTCCAGCGCCAGGCACAGTTGTCCTTAGGGCCACCGCCGAGGGTCCGGAGCAGAGATGGACCTCCACGCACTCTGGGTCCCGTTCTTGATGATGCGGCGGCCGGCAATCTCCCGGACCCGGTGAGCGCCAAACTCGCCAAACCAGGCCGCAAAGCGTACTGACCCGCCTTATGGCGTCCGGGACCCCGGATTACTGAAAATGCCCTCGGAGGGTGCCCCGCAGGTTCCGCAAGCTGGACTGAACTTTTGGCAGCGGTAGGTGTCGGGGAACAGGATATATTGGCGGATAATTATCGGGCCAAGACGGAGCTCCTCTAGGCAGCGTCCGCCATGTAAGCCCGCGAAGCCACGCCCCGTCCTCCGCCATTTTAGTAGTTTTCCTCTGTTATTTTTATTATACTTGCTACTTTCAATTTACCCCCGCCTATCTTCTCCGTGATCTATAAGATTTCCTGCCACAGACACCACGGTGTTTGTCCTTGGCCACCGATCTTTTCAGACTTGGTCACACGCATAGCTAAAAACTCATTTGAAGCACGTTAGGCATAGCCATTACAACGCGTGACCGTCACCACAAAGCCATTACCGTGCTTATTCCTTTATCATGCGTGGTAAATGTATAGTAGTTGTAAAAGCATGCATGGTAAAGCCATATGCGTGCTAATGAATTTGTGGTGACGGTCACGCATGGTTAAGACCGCATTGTAATGGCTTTTTCCCCCCAGGACACAGCAGGAACCGGGTCTGGGCGTGGCGGATTGCAGGGCATCAGGCAGCCTCCCTCACACAATATAAAACTCTCCTGGGGGTAGTCATTTTCGTGGTTTGAGGGGCGTCTTTGAGGCCTACACAGTTAATTTTGTAGGGGGGTAGGTTTGCAAGCGAAAATGTCGCAAGAGGTTTGTAAATGTGGTACACATTGTTTTGTTTTACTTTGATTTCCTTTCTATGTTGTAGTCCATCCAGAGAAAATATAACTTACTGTACAGCCAGTACTTTTCAACCCTACTGTCAAACATCTTACTATAGTACTTCAATTTATAAATATTATTTTTGTTGTGGACCGTCCCCCCCCAAAAAAAGTATATATTTTTTTATTAACTTTTATTAAAACAACAATAACTGTAAACGTAACTTAAAGATAACATAATAAACAACTAGAAAAATAACTTTAATAAAACAGTATTATAAACAAATTGTGATGTGGACTCCAAAAGACGTTGGGTAGGTAATCTGCAAAACAAAAAAGAAAAGAAAAAAAGAGTTTAAAGTTATGTAGATGTGACTAAATAAGGTGAAGTATTACAAGTGAAGGTAACACCACGATTTTACCTGTTTAGTGTGCCTAGTACATTTCATTTCTGTTACAGTCCCGTGTTCAAGTGGTGTCTATATGGAAGTGCCTACTGCGTTACTGACACAAAAGTGGCACAATGGGAGTGTAAATACGCCGATTTATTTCTAATGCATTGCAATGGAGGCATTGTATATCTAGGCCGCTGTGCTTAACTTGTATAAACACTGCGGCCACCGGAGTTCACAACTTCAATTCAACTTTTCTTCTACATGTTAAAGTAGACAGCAGTGTCTATAAGTTTAAAAGAGAAAGAGAAATGATGTCACAGAGAGTGAGAGAGAGAAAGAGAGAGAAAACAACATTAAAACTGTCTCGCAGAGTCTGGAGTTGAGATTTTTTCTTTAAAAAAAGTCAGACACAAATTTACAAGCTCCTTGCACTACTTTTCCCATGTTAAAAGTGGCGCACTAAGCTTGTAGATCTGTTTCTCAGACTGTTGTAACCTATCTGTTGTCACTGCTTGGAGGTAATTATACATTTCTACACAGTCAAGCTGCTGCACATTACCCACTCTCTCCTTTCACAAATTTTTTGTTGTTGTTTCGGAAACAAAATTATTTGCTCACCTAGTGCCATGGCGTGATTGAAAGAGGGTGCTCTACGTGTAGAAGAAGACTTCAGTGTAACCAAAAGAGTTCACCACTTCAACTCAGTTAAGGTTTTATACAGCAGACTAGAGATAGCAGCGTCCAAAACCTAAAAAAAAGAGAGAAACGATGTGAGAGAGTAAGAAAGAGAAAGAGAGACAAAAGGACATTAAAATGTAGGAGAGACACATACGACGGGGGGGCCTGAAGTCAGAGGCGGAACCACAGTCAAAAATATGGGGGGGGGCTAGAAAAAAAATTCGGGGGGGGGCTTAACTTCAAGCAAAAAGATGAGTGGAGCTGCAGGGGCTGTAAGCGGGGGGGGGGCATCAAAGCCTCATTAACAAGCAAAATGTCCTTAAAAGACCTGTGAAGTACTCAGTGCGACTGTGTGTGGGGTGTGGGCCAAGGAAGCTATCTCATCCTAGCTGAAGTCCAGTTAGCCCAATGTATGTGCGCCTGCTGCATACTACACATTTTCTCCTTTCACAGATAACTTGTCGTTCTTTGGGAAACAAGCTTCTTTGCTCACCTTGTGCCATTGCCGTTGCCCTTGTTACATAATCCATCCTGAAGGTCTACATCTAAAAGATATTAAAAGAAAGATGTTATGATTGGTAATTGTTACTATATTAATTTGGAGTTAGATAACATCGCGCTTTTATACACGTTCCTTCTCACATTTCTACGAACTGTTTGCATTGGTAATATTCCTCACATTTCAGCGATTATAAAAACTTTCCTGCTATTGGGAAAAAAATGTATACATGTAAATTAATACACTATATAGAAGTGCGTTCTTTGAAATACTAAGTCGCATTTTTGTATCTAGTCTGCTACAACCCTTTGACTCCTTCCGATGCGTACTCAAGCCTCACTGCTCACCTTTTTGAGGAAAAGACACCTTTTTCATGATGTAGTTCCGATCTCCAACAAAGAAGTCTCATATATGGTGCCGAGTCTTGATATCACTATGGCTAACGACATACTCTTGCTCCCATCATCATCATCGCATGTTTTTCACCTGCTCAGTGCTTCGGGCACCACTAACTCAGTGAACAAAGAGGCCACGCATATAGAAGTAGGCCCCTTGTTTCGGTACTTTGGGAACAACTCTAATATGGCGTACAACACGTGCGCTCCTTCTTTTTTATACGTAGGGTCACGTGTGTAGTGACGAATGCGCTGGATGGGTGTGGTGTGGTTGTATACCAGCCATGAGGGAGTGTGCGTGTCGATCTGACAACTAGACCTGCAACTAAGAAATCGCTACAATGGAAATCTGGGCCTTGTACTGTTGTTGTGTTTTCCTGGTAGCGTAAGCACAGTAGGCTGTACTAACGTATTCAGTCTCGATTAATTTCCCCCCGGGGCTTTTAAATGTTGGGAGAGGGGTCAATAATTGTGCTGACTTTTCTCCTTTAGCGTGCAGTACTATATTGTTTTATAAAATGTATAACTCTTCAAACCATCTTTGCTCTTATGAAGTACGGCCTTGATTTCCGTAATTGCTTTTAAAAATAATATACGCTTATTTAAAGTTTTAAAAAACTATTTCCATGATTAATCCAGATAATGTCTTCCCTTAATATGTACATTAAATACATAAATATATGTTTTTGAACAATTAGAAACGTTCGCTCCGTACACATATGGGGTGCCGTACATGACGTCACGCGGAATTATTATAATTTTTTTTTAAACGCAGGTTAGGCGTTTTGGGCGAAAACGAAAAAAAAGGCGAAGCCCGATTTATTGTTAATTAGCCTCCGGGGAGGCCAAATTCCGGGGGCAATTTTTTTTTCATAATGGGGGGCCCAGAGGGTCTACCCCCTGGGTCTTTAACTATATGTATGCGGGGGGCTCATGGCCTCCCCCGGGTCCTCTTTTTATTAAAAAAACTGTGCAAGGGGGTTGTAAATGTGGTATTTTGCTTTCCTTTCTGTCTTGTAGAGGATCCAGGGTAAATATAACGTTTTTTTGTACAGCCAGTACTTTTCTGCCTGTTACCATAGTAACAGTCATGGATCACTTGCGTGAGTACAGAGATTAAAAGTTCACCACAATATGTTGCTAATTGAAATAGTTACTGTGCAGGAGATTTATATTTATTTTTTTCATAGGAACCGTTAGTCGTAGAAGAAGTCAGTGGAAAGGTTTTGTAAGCGATTCCTTCCTGTTCGGGGAGTATTAGGGTATCGTGCTCCAAGTGGGACTTTACGAAGCTTGAAAAAGGTTCATTGGCTGTGAAGTATTAAAAGTAGACGTTTTGGCAGTCATTCCTTGTTCGTTTGTGGAACAACATGGACATTTTATTGGCTAAAGTGTTACGAGCACAAGTTTGCTCCTTATTGGGTGGTAACGGTTCACTGTTGTCAGTGATATTGTAATGTATTTTCCAAAGGAGTATGGGAAAAAGAAAGTAGTAGAGGGCAGGTTAGGAACAGTATTAACTCTGTACAGTGCCCATAAGGTGGTGGAGAGGGATTATGAGGGAAACTATTTTTTATATGTTTCAAGGGCCATTTATATAATTGCAGTGTGGTGTATAAATCACGGCTGAAAAATTGCAGTGTCTTGTGCTGTTTTTTTGTATCAAGTTTGTAGGTGACAAACTTCTTAGGAGTACTATTTACTTATAATGTGGTGTTTACTTTCCTGATGGGGAGGTGTGGTTGCGCAGCAAAAAAATCAGCCTAGGTTTGAAACAGTTTTTATTAAGCAAATACAAATAAACTTTATTCAGAAACTGTTGTTGTATATATGAAAGGGGTGACAATTAAACATGGAATTTCATAAAATATCAGTTAAGCATGGCTATATACTTCTTTTTTTGCTACAGTTTGTAAAATTGTTGCCCCACATTCTTGATGATGTAAGAGGGCATCAGTTAAATTCTAGATAAAGTAGAATAGAAGTGCTACAACAAACACTCCTGCACTACATTATCTCAGATCAAGAGAACAAGTAAAAAACAGTTACATACGAATGATTTCATATTACATAGAAAAGCATGCATTATTATTTTTCAAATTTGTATTCTGTACAATTCAGGAACGTTCTGTCATAGTGCTTAGAGGTTGCTGACTGTTCCGTTAATAAATCACATACCCACTAAAGAATATATAGGATGGTACTGATCTAATATAAACTACAGGTCCTATATATTCTTTAGGGAGAAGGTGAATAGGAACCGCATTTAAGAATAGAAATTAGAAAATAACATTCAGAAATGTAGGGTATATTAAATATTTAAAGCTCTCAAGCTCGGTATAGTGTCAATATTATAATATAAAAACTCACTGTATATAAGGTGAAAGGAGCAAGAAAAGGAGCAATGTTTGTTATAATCTATCTGTTTCTAAAAACAAGCTGCTGACGTGACAGAGAAAAAGCGAAAAACATGCAATAAAAATTTTTTTGTACATATAAATGTTTAAATATTGATAAATACCCACAAATTATAACTAAGTACTATGCATATGCCATATTGAAACAACTTACAACTCCGGAATATGTTTGTTGACGCAAAAAGAGAATCCGATGTTAGAAAACGGAACCTGCAACACAGATTGGTGACTCAGGAATAACTCAAGAAAACAAAATAAATTGCACAGTAGGTGTGGTTTATATAGTTTTTGGTTATGTAGTAGTCTACGGAAGCAAACTGTGGGTCCGCCTATTTAGATGGCTCGTTTTGCAGTTTACACGTGCTCACGTTTTACTGTTTTTCTTCTGCACGTGTTCGGAAAAGTTACAAACTGTGAAGCTGTAAAGGTTTCGATTTCGATCGTAACACGTATAAGGTATTATTATCTACATACGTTGGAGAGTTTAAAATGTGTTACTCTGTAACATGTGTTCTTTGCATATTCATGATTAAAAATATGTAAATAGAAGACATTAAAAAAATATCGATATCATTAGAAGAAAAAAAAGGATTAATATTTGTTATTATTATGCTTCTTAATTTAAAAAATGCTAGCATTTGTAAATTGTAAACCTACCCTCAGAAAGATGTGCTGCCGCTTCGGGCGTTGGGAAGATTAATAAATAATAAATGACTTTTTCTATGCACCTGCAAACTTGGCTTTTAAACTTTCAATTGCCCAGTCTGTATCTTTACACTTCCTCCAAATATTCTGCTACTGCTATTTTAGTATTGTAGTGAGCCATACAGCAGTATGTGTTTATCTATACACTGTTTTAAAAGTGAAGCAGTTATACATTCAGCTTGACACTTTCCTTGGACAACTGTAATCATCCAGTCAGTATCTAAGTAGTCATGGAGCAAATTAGGCCTTAGGCCATGGACTGTTTTAAACTCTTATAGACTATGCTTGCAGTCTTCTATGCACCTGCAAACTTGCCTTTTATATGTTCAATTCCCCAGTCTCAATCCTTACACTTCCAGCAAACACTCTGTCACTCCTGTTATAGTTTTGTAGTGACTCTTTGATCAGTGTGTACTAATGCATTCACTATATTAAAACACTAATGGGTAGATGTACAATAACTACCATATTCCCAGGGGTATGCCAGTTATTGTGCACTGTGACATCATACTTATTGATGTGCCGTATTTAGAATGTGGTGCACTATGTGGCAAAAACGGTACAGATATGTGATGTATCTGTGCCGTGAAGGAGGCGCATTGCTTAAGTTGCGTTGCAAGTGCAATGCATTTCTAGCAATGCTCGGGGGCTCTATGCTCACAATGCTGAGTCAATCCTTTCACCTGCTTCGAGTAAGTGCAGGGTTTTGAAGCAGCATGAGTTCAAAAGTGACAAAGTGAAATCTTGTATATTTCACTCAGCCACTTTTAGGAGGTGTTCCTGCACCAGAACGCCTCTCCATCCGCCCGCTTCAAATCATTATAGACTATGCATTCACTGGTGTATACAGCATCAAACTTGCCTTTTATATCTTCAATTACCCAGTGTGTATCGTTACACTTTCACCAAACACTCCTACACTACTGTTTTAGTATTTTAGTGAAGCAGCAGTATATGCTTATCTATACACTGTTGTAAAAGTAAAGCTGCTATACATTCAGCCACACACTCTCCTTGCAGAATTGTAATCATTCAGCCAGTATCCAAGTACTCATGGTGGAAAGTGTGCCTTAGGGCATGGACTGCTTCAAACACCTATAGACTATGCATGCAGTGTTCTATGCACCAGCAAACTTGTCTTTCATACCTTCAATTTCCCAGTCTTGTAGTGAGCCATTCAGCAGTATGAGTTTATCTATATACTGTGGTAAAACTGAGGCTGTTATAAATTGAATCAGGCTCTTTATATCTTCAATTACCCAGTGTGTATCGTTACACTTTCACCAAACACTCCTACACTACTGTTTTAGTATTTTAGTGAAGCAGCAGTATATGCTTATCTATACACTGTTGTAAAAGTAAAGCTGCTATACATTCAGCCACACACTCTCCTTGCAGAATTGTAATCATTCAGCCAGTATCCAAGTACTCATGGTGGAAAGTGTGCCTTAGGGCATGGACTGCTTCAAACACCTATAGACTATGCATGCAGTGTTCTATGCACCAGCAAACTTGTCTTTCATACCTTCAATTTCCCAGTCTTGTAGTGAGCCATTCAGCAGTATGAGTTTATCTATATACTGTGGTAAAACTGAGGCTGTTATAAATTGAATCAGGCTCTTTCCTTGCAGAACTGTAATCATCCACTCAATACCTAAGTACTCATGCATTAAAATAGGCCTTAGGCCATAGACTGCTTCAAACCCCTATAGACTATGCATGTAGTCTTCTATGTACTTGCAGATTTGTCTTTTATACCTTCAATTACCCAGTTTGTATCTTTACACTTCCACCAAACACTCTGTCACTGCTGTTTTAGTTTTGTAGTGACTCATTCATCGGTATGTAGTAATCTAGTCACTACATTAAAACACTAATGGGCACATATACAAAAACTGGCATATCCCCAGGAATATGACAGTTATTGTGTACAGTGACACCACCACCATGGATGTGCCATATTTACAATGCGGTGCACCATGGGACAAAAACGGCATAGATATGTGATGTATCTGTGCTGTAAAGGTGGTGCATTGTTTGAGTTATGTTGCAAGCGCAACACATCTCCAGCAATGCTCTGGGGGCCCAATGCTCAGAATGCTGTGTTAATCCTTACACCTGCTTCAAGCTAGTGCAGGGTTTTGACACAGCATGAGCCCAAAAGTGACAAAGTGAAATCTTGTAGATTTCACTCAGCCACTTTTAGGAGGTGTTCCTGCGCCGAAACGAACCCCCCCCCTTCTCCCCATGTAGGAATGTCTCCTTCTGGTACAGGGTTTTACAATGTGACGCACCCCCCAGATACGTCATATCCTAAATACCACACACCATGGTGCATCTTCTGCACCACCGCTGCATCAGAAAAGTGATGCAACGGCGGTGTAAAAGAGGCACAAGGGGGTTGTAAACATGCCCCTAACAAACCCTTACAAATTCACCCAGACAGTTTCACTAGCAGTACATTCTTTTTGACTTTACTTTTGTTATTATTTTACATTAAAAATATGAAATGTAACTTCAAAAATAAAATAAATATAAGTATTTATAATAAAAATGTAGGAAATTACTATAAAAAGAAAGAAATATAATAATGAATACATTTTAAAATTATCATTTACAAAACCTTTGATATTCACTGAAAAAAACATAGGTTTCAGGCACGTTATAGTTAGGAATTAGCAATTAAAAAACCTTAGCAATTCACTGAAAAAACCATAGATTTCAGCCACAGTATAGGTAGGAATTAGCATTTAAAAAACCTTAGAAATTCACTAAAAAAAACATATGTTTCACACATGTTATAGTTAGCTGGACATTTCACTTGTTATAGTTAGTTCAGCTAACTATAACTCGTGCGCCCGCAATGCACTGCTGATGATGTCACATATTACATCACTCATGACATGGTCAGTGACATCACTCATGACATCACTCATGACATCTCAAAGTTCTCATTGTGATACAGGTAAGGAAATCCTTCTCTTCATTTTTGCCTGCACAGATTGAGGGCCCTATTATGATGGCGGACGGACTTGCGTCCGTCCGCCACCCCTGAGTAAGAGGGACCGTCCGCATGGGCAGCAGCGGTCCCTCCATGGCAATTAGGATTTGACCGCCTCCCTGGCGGTCACATCCTGTATTTTTTACATTGCGGCGGGGGCTGCTTGAAGCAGCACCCACCGCAATGTGAAAAATGAAAGCAGTGCATTTGCATGCACAAAGCGGCAGGCACTGCGCGGTGCCTGCCGCTTCGTGCACGCAAATGGTACCCCCATGTGCACCCCCCACCCCCCCTTCACCCAGGGGGCCCGCAACGGGCCCCCGAAGTGAATATCCGTATGCTTTTCCACGGCGGAAAAGCCGCCGTGGAAAAGCATGCGATTCCCTCAATCCTAATATGACTGGCGGGGTCTGATAGACACCGCCAGCCATGTTAGTGCTTTTCCGCCGCGGTCGGAAGGTGACCGCGGCGGAAAAGCTGCAGACGGAATTCAAGACCCACCAGCCATCCTAATTTGACAATGGGTCTTTGGAGGCTACGCAGCGGTTTTCCCGCATCCTCCGGGCCGGCGGTGGCTTCCGCCGGCCCGGAGGATGCGGGAAAACCGCGATCATAATCGGCCCCTTAGTGTGGAAATAAAATATGACTGGCCAAGAATCTTCTGAGAACTTTGCCTGCATTATGGGAGCTGTATTTTCAACAGACTGGTCATGTGACTTAATTGTTTTAAGCAAGCACGTTTGCACTACACATTTGATAATGCTTCCACCTGTGAGCAAGGCTGTATTTAATGTTGAAACGCGTAATGTGAAGGAAGCTGGTTTGTGCTGCTGTGCCTCTGAATAAATGAGAACGTCTCCAGCAATGGGCCTCTGTTTGTTGCTTATATATATATATATATATATTATATATATATATATAATATATATATATATATATATAATATATATATATTATATATGTGTATATATATATATATATATATATATATATATATATATATCTTTTTTTTCAAAAAAGAAGGAGAGAACTCTGCTCTGCGTAGTTCTCAAGTTTAGGTGGAAAGCAGCTCCTGTTAGAGCACTCTCAACATCAGCGACACTCTAGGTCTGCTCACCTCAAATGTCTGTTTTTCTATCAAAGTCTTTAAGGATAGGATTAGCACAGTGCCATCCAGGCCGAGATAGAAAAGGACAAAGGGGCATATTACCAAGCTAGCGATATTTATCGCTAAATGGGCTTAGCGAGTTTTTTTTTATCACCAAGCATCGCCGGATATTATCGCAGCGATAACGTGCTATTAGCAACGTTTAGCTCTGAAGCGATAAAATATCCAGCGATAGCAGCAAAATGCGTGAATATCGCTGAGAATAAAGTGATATTCACGCATTAACGGCAATAGGGTCTTAGCCATAATATCCACCTCCCATTGGATATAATGGCTAAGAACTGGTCTGAGCAGGCATTAGCTTTTGGAGATATTCGCGCTTAGCGCGAATATTTCCATGGCTACGCCTGCGTTGATAATAGGCGATAGTGATGTTAGCGACTGTTTTTAGTCGCTAACAGGTTGGGTACGCCCACTTTGCATGTCATTAGCGATAAATATCGCTGACATGCAAAGCGGGCCCCAAACCGCTCTCTATCACCTAAAAGCTGCCGGTAACTGATGTTAGCGACAGCTTGCTAATAGGGCGATGAAATTATCACCGCTTAGCGGCCGAAAACGGCCCGCCTTTATAATATGCCCCATAGTCTTTTGCCATTTCTGCAGCAAAGTCTTTAAGCATAGGACTAGCACAGTGCTGTCCTTGCCGAGCTGTACAATGACAAAAGCCATTTATCACTCCAGGCAGAGTGTGTGTATGTGTGCATGTGTGTATATATATATATATATATATATATATATATATATATATATATATATACACGCACCCAGAATCCATTCAAAAAGGTGCTGTGAATAAGAACAAGAGTATTACCACTATGTCTATCTAGAATTAACATAAACATACACATGTTCTATTAGGCTGACATGTACCCACCTATGTTGGTAATAAGTCAAACCCCACTGGCGGAGGAAGGATATGGTTTGGCTTCACCTTTCTTTGTCTCCCTGTTAGAAACATAAGCAAGAAACATACAACACATATTAAGCATGTTTTGTTGGTGAATGGCAGATCATTCTGGGTAACATTCCTTTAGGTATATGCATTATCTATAAGACATAAACCATCAAATAAATTTGTTAGTATACTTTGTTCCATTCCACCTGGTATTCTTGTAGATGTACCTTTTTTCTGGCAGACAAGAAAGTTTGTAGTTCTTTTCCAGAATTTCAAGTTTTACACAAAAGCCCCTTGGCTCCTGGTCATACCTCCTTCGTGGACTTTTCCAGAACATTTGTTTGAAAAAACCCAGTTCGGAGTACTACACCAGTTGTAACCACTGAAAGAGACATAGTAGGTGGTGTCAGAGACACCCTTACCACACTGGTCCCACCAGAACACTAAACTCTCTCCTCCTGGGGACACCCAGAACGCTCTGAATAATCTGCGGCATTTCCTCCGGCTTCCATAGCCTTCCGGGTCCCAAAACGCTTCATTTTCTGACGGGCGAACAGCGCGCTGTTCGGGCTTCTGGGTAATGAAGTTTCTTTCCCTACAGCCACGTGATAGTCGTCGCCATGGTTTCCTCCGGCCACCTTGATTGCAGCGCCTGGTAGACCGCAGCGTACTTCATCCAACTCGTGTCTCGGCTCTCTGAGCTGACTGGCAGCATGACAGCATTCATCTGGGTAAGTGCCATAACATATGCAGTCCTGTGTTAGTTTTTACCAGTGGAGGACGCCGTTTTGTGTCTGTGTTTCTCGCAAACCCAGGCCCAAAATGGATGAAGGGGCTATCCTTGCATGAGCCCACAACAGATCACAGGAGCCAAGCCTGCAGCGGGGGACGCAGTGTCTTCAGACACTGTCTCCTTGCACATCTAGCCACCACCCACAGCCCCCTTAAGGATACCTTCTTTTGCATACTACAGTTTCACCACTGTACCCAAGCTTTTGCTGTACCCCAACATTGTTCTGCCTCATGGCCCGCCACCTCTGTGCCTCAGAAGGCTTTCAGGCTCAAGAGGAAGCGCCCAGAGGGGCGTGTGATGTTGTTGAAGCTTTAGAAGATTCTATATCGCAACCCTCCTGTGGTGTCTTGGGTCCTAGGCCGACATGCTGTGCGGAATGACCACTCAGGCACGATATTGGAACTGTCCCAGGGCACGAGCGCCCGGCCCCTGTTATTAGCAGGGTCACCTGACCAGTAATGCCTGTGATGGGTGGGTGTGCAGTGTAGGTTAACACCAGATGGAACAATAGAACGTGTCCAGCAGAACACTGCATCCCTCCCAAACTTTAATGTAGAAGAAACAAACAAAAGTCCAACCTATGGAAGAAACAAACAACAATGCACAGCACTAATGAGTCTCTTCAAGCCATCAGCCAGGCGGTGCTGGAGCTCTGACAACGGTCAGGAAACTTTGGTCCGCCTCTGCGAAGAAGTTCAGACCGACCTGGTGTCGCGGTGTTGGAGTCTATTTACAAAGTTCAAATAGCAATGCATCTGGAGCGGTGGTGGAGTTTACTTTGGAGGTCTTATTGCAGATGCTCAGGCTCCAGTGGATGGTAAACTTGCAAATACTGAGGATGACCTTTTTGGATGATGGCTTTCCTTGGAGGCGATGATGCTTTCCAGTTCCCGCTGGCCGAGCAGCTACAACTTGCCTCTGCTGCCTTGACTCCCATCTCACAGGAGTCTCCTGGAGGGCCTTTCTGCCGGGCTACCATGGGACAGTGTGTACTTGTGTAGGACGCACAAAGGCGTCGCTGAGAAACTGCCAACAGGGCCACACAGTCGCTCATGCAGACACAACGGGTGGTGTTTCAGAATCTGTGTGCTCTCGCCATTAGGGCTCTGGTTCTCTGCCTTCCTCCGATGGTCTTTGGGTGACCAGTCACCATATGCGACCTCCATGCTTCCCTGTGCCTGTCGTGGAGCTGCTGCCGAATACATCTCTCCAAACCCAGTTTCTCCTCTCACAGGAACTCCATTGAGGCCCTTGCCCCTGGATTGCCACGGGACCACGTGGGCTGTGCGGGTCTTTCGTAGGCCACACTGGGGGTTGCTGTAGAACTTCCAACAGGGCCACGGCCTAGCCTTGTGTAACCCCAAGGGTGAATATCCCAATCATCGGGTACGTTCTTTGTCTGCAGACTTCAGGTTTATGGGGGCACACAGAAGGTTTCTGGGTGGCTAGCCTTCCACGGCGCCAGGAGTGCCTCATTGAACTCCGGATGTCTCGAGTGTTGGGATCCACTCTGCTTGTGCGATGCTACTCAGATGTTCTTGCTCTTGGGGACCTCGTGGAGTGAGGAGGACTTGAGAAAGTTCATGGCCACATACGGATGTCTTCAGGCAGGTGCACATGCTAGATGTGGTGCCACTGAGATCAAGCAGCTGGCGGCAAGTGAGTAGACGAATGCACTGAGAAGTGTGGGGCCCGGACGCAGATCGCACTTGCTGGCGGCCTACGGTTGGTCCTCCCTCGAAGCTGTCTCCAGTGACGTCCCTCCACCCCGGTGGCTGGCTTGTGCTGATGAACACCGTCTCCAGTGCTGACACAAGTCCTCTGTCTTGTCGCTCTTCTCCTTTTCCTTCTTGCATGCCTGTGGTGGTTGTTTGTCCTGTGGCGTCATGCCACTCACCTTTCCTCCTTTGCGGAGTGACGTCCAGCCACGCTCTTCTTCTTCGCTAAGTGGAGTGCAGCCACGCTCTTCTCCTCCTTCCGACCAGGTTCCTCACTCTGCTGTGGCGTCCTGCCACATCTCATGTTTGCGCCACTTGGACATCTCGCTGGTCGTGTCCAGTTCTTAGGGCTGCCTTTACTTGCTGTGGACCTGTAGCAGGTCTGTCCTGTCGCTAGGACTTGCTTCTTCTTCTTGTGGACCTTTTGCAGACCCTATCCCATCCTCAGGGATTTTCGCAGTGCTTCTCTGCCAGGATGGCAGGTTATCTCTTCGCTTGGGGCGTTGTGCTTGCGCCTCGAGCCTGCATCATCGTGGCACTTGATCCTGCCGCAGATCAGGCGTGCTTGGCGAGGTTGGTCACTTTGAGTGACGTGCTCCTTGCTTGTAGTGTGATGTGTCACCTGGCCATGTGTTGCATGTCCTTGGAGCACATATTGCGGAGGCGGCTGCTCGTGGGGTGTGCGGATCTCCTCTTGCCTGTCTTGGGCCACTGGCGACTCCGTCTTGAGGCAGCATGAGGGAGGACACTCTTTGCTGTCTTTGGCCCACTGTGGGGCTTCGCTGGTGCATTGGAGATGTAGAGGCTGTCCCTGGTGTCTTCAGCATTGCTTCTTCTCTGTGGAGAGGTCTCCCTCCTGGGCGCCTGCTTGTTTTGTCAAGCTTCTGGGTGCATGTGTCGTGCACCTCTGACTCCTCGTTCTTAGTTCTTCTTCTCACGCTTGGCGGGCTTGCTCTCTTAGGCTTTGCTGCTGAGCACCACTGTACTCCTGTCAGCTCTCTTGGCTGGGAAAGCATTGGGCTTCTTATGAGAATTAGCATAGTTGTGCTTCACACAGGAGTAACAGTCCTTCAATGGGGCTGTTTATGTTCCTAAAGTCTCATCTGCACTGTCACACTGGGTTTCACATGGGCTCTCTGCAGTGGTGCGGTCTCTCCCCCCTCTAAAACCATTTGGTAGGCTCAGGATGTGTGTGGCTGTCTTTTTTAATAGTCCTTTCCTGTTGTTGCCCCAGCCTCAGCTGTGGGCTGCTCGGCAAGACAGTGTTGCTATTCTTGCACACCGCTTATTCGGTGCTGCAATGGCCATAGGCAGGGGGCAGGTGGCGCTCTCAGCACCTGTCCTGTACCGCTGCAGCATTAGCAGTGCTGCTGGCCAGTCCTTTGCAAACGAGTTCAGATTTTTGTTTTTCTAAGGGGGGCTTGGAGGGGGGCAGCCGACCGCAGGGAGGTCCCCCCCCCCTGGGCTGTTTGGGAGGGCTGTGAGGGGTGAGTTTGCAGCCTTGGGCTGTTTTTTTTTTATAATTGGGCTTTCTTTCCGCCCAAATGAAGCCCAGGCATAAATGCCTCGGGCTCCGCCTCCCGGCCACCATTTTAGGTTTGGTGACCTGGTGGCCGGGAGGTGCTTCAGTTAGGGAAAATTTTTTAGTCAAAGGAATTTTCTAGTTGTGTGCCTTGTAGTTGTCATGGCAGCCAAAGACTTTAGAGTGTTAGAGGCTATCCGGCTTCTTAGTGAAGCGGGTAGATTGGACCTATTGATAGGGGATGTCGCGGGCCCTTCGCGGCCCCAGCACCAGGCCTCTGCAGTAGTGGCGGCGGTGGTGGCGGTATGCCTTACACCGAAGCGTGCTCGTTCGGAAATGGTAAGTGAACGGGGCCGCTCGCGTGTTCGCAAGGCGGCCCCGTCAGTAAAAGCGCGGTGTTTGGAGGGTGTTGAGTTGGCGCGAGTCGGGGACTTTGTGGCAGAGTTTGAGCATTTAATGGACGTAGTTGACCCGCCGTTATTCTCGCCGAGTCAGGCGCTTACTGCGCGAGCTATGTCGGCCCCTACTCCGCGGAGAAAACGTGGTGGAAAGCGCAGTGGTAAGAGGCGCTCTGCATCGGTGTCGGCGGGGAGAACGTTCGAGACGAGGTCGGGTGAGGGGGCGGGGCAGGGGCATGTGTTGCGCTCGCCGGCCCAGTCTCTGGCTCAGACTGGGTTTTCTTGTAGTGAAGCAACGGTTGTTCCTCCCGAATGTCTGACAAAATATCGAAATCAAAAATATCGAAATACAAAAATATCGGAACAAAAATATCGAAGTCAAAAATATAGGAATCCTATCCCTAACAAGGTAAGTACAAAAATATCGAAAAATTAATATCGTAGTACAAAAATATCGAAATTAAAAATATCGTTTTTTTAAATGTATTAATAATAATGTAAAAATAATTATAAAATACATATAATGTTACAAATATTAAATAAAAATATTAAAACATAATTAAAAAATTAAAACTAATACATATACATTTAAAATAAATTAAAAACTTAATAATTTAATGTAATTTTATATTTTTTAATTTCATTTAATTGATTTAATTTAAATTTATTTTATTTTTACCCTGTACGACTGTACCTCAAAAACCCAAAACTGACCCTGAACCCTAAAAATACCCCTTTACCCAAAAACCCAAAACTGACCCTGAACCCTAAAAATACCCCTTTACCCAAAAACTGACCCTGAACCCTAAAAATACCCCTTTACCCAAAAACTGAAAACTGACCCTGAACCCTAAAAATACCCCTTTACCCAAAAACTGAAAACTGACCCTGAACCCTAAAAATACCCCTTTACCCAAAAACTGAAAACTGACCCTGAACCCTAAAAATACCCCTTTACCCAAGAACTGAAAACTGACCCTGAACCCTAAAAATACCCCTTTACCCAAAAACTTAAAACTGACCCTGAACCCTAAAAAAACCCCTTTACCCAAAAACTGAAAACTGACCCTGAACCCTAAAAAAACTCCTTTACCCAAAATTAATTATTATTATTTAATTACCAATTAATTATTAATTAACAATAACAATAAAGTAAATATATTAGCACATTTGCTGTAATTAATTAAATTTAATGATTAATATTTTTTCCCCAATTAATTAATTAAGAATAACAATAAATTATATATAAAAAAATTACTATAATTAATGTAATTAAAAAATTAATATTAATTAATTACCAACCAATTAATAATTATAAATATGTATAAAATTATACTAATTAATTAACTAATTAATAGAAATTAATTACCAAATAATTATTAATTACAATATGTACAAACATATATCAATTAATTAATTATTATTAAATTACTTCCCACCCTATTCCCCTATAAACCCATAACCCGCTACAGAACATATTTATCAATTAATCAATTAATTAAAAATAATTAAAAATTATTTCTCAATTAATTAATTAATAATTCCTACTAATTAATAATTAATTTAACATAATTAAATTACTTCCCACCCTATTCCCCTATAAACCCACAACCCGCTACAGTAGTAAAAGACAATATTTAATTAAATTACATTAAAAATAAATAATGAAACATAATAAATACAATATAATATACACTGAATTTATTTAAAAATTGATATTAGTAACATCGAAGTTATTAATTTCGATATTATTGACATCGATATTTACAACTTCGATATTACTGATATCATACCAATATCGATATTAAGACTGTCGATATTACTTACCGTCGATATTTTGTCCCATCGATATTTAAACTTCGATATTTTTGTACATCGATATTTAAAAATCAATATTTTGTCTGTGTACCGTTCCTCCCCCCGCCAAGCAGGGTGTTGGTCATGTTGTTTTAGGGGCAGGGGAGGGGGATGCTTTTATTTCTCCCCTCCCCCTTCGAAAGCCATAAATCAGGGCACCAGGCTGGATTTAGAGTGAAATGAAATGAAATGAAATGAAAACAATATTTAATAAAGCGCACTGCTGCCAAGCGGCTTCCTGGCGCTGGGGGACCTGGATCAGAACTCACAGAGGGGAACACAAGGGAACCTAAGAAGGGAAAGCCAAAGAAAAAAGAAAAGTTTTTAAGGCTTTACGGAAGTGGCTAAAAATGGGAATGGAGCGAAGATGAAGTGGGAGACTATTCCAGAACTGGGGAGCCAGGACCGAAAGACGAGTGCCCCCGGATCTGGATTTACGGAAGCGGGGAATGTGAAGAAGGGAGAGAGAGGAAGAGCGGAGGGTGCGACTGGGAACATAGGAAAAAATGAGGGAAGTGATGTAAGCAGGGGCAGAGCGAGAGTGGGCACGAAAGGCAAAGCAAGCAAGTTTGAAAAGGGATCTGAAGCGGATAGGGAGCCAGTGAAGGGATTTCAAAGCCGGGGTAATGTGAGAGGATTTGGGGAGGGAGAGAATGAGACGGGCCGCCTGGTTTTGAATGGCCTGTAAGCGTCGGGATTCGTGGGAGGGAATGCCCACGTACAGGCCATTGCCATAGTCGAGGCGTGAGATGACTAAAGCCAAGACTATGGTTTTAAGCGCGTCGATGGTGAAAAAGCGAGATATTTTCCGAATGAGACGGAGGGAAAGGAAACATGAAGACACAACAGAGCTGATCTGGCTGTGCATGGTTAAGTCAGAGCTGACTTTAATGCCAAGGGTACGAACAGAGGAAGAGGGCGTGGGGGGGGGGGCCGAAAGAAGGGGGCCAATGTGCAGGGGACCAAGGGTTAGAAGGGCCACCCGTGAGGACAAGTTCCGTCTTATCGGGGTTGAGCTTGAGATGGTTGGCGCTCATCCACTCAGAGATAAAGATAAGGGTGGAACTGAACTTGGGAATAGAATCGGGAGAGGAAGACAGATCAAAGACAAGCTGGAGGTCATCTGTGTAATTATATACAGAGACCCCCAGCTTGAGAAGAGAAGAAACAAGGGGACAGATGTACAGATTGAAGAGGAGAGGGGAAAGAGAGGAGCCCTGAGGAACTCCACAGGTGACCGGGCAGGAGGGGGCAGAGAAACCGGAGAGATGAACAGCCTGATGCCTATCCTGAAGAAAGGATGAAAGCCAGGAGAAGGCCGCGCCCCGAATGCCCGCTGCGCAGACACGGTCGAGAAGAATGGAATGGTCGACCGTGTCAAACGCAGCGGACAAGTCGAGAAGCACCAGGGCTTGGGGAAGGTTAACATCTGCCTTGCCCTTGAGTTCGTCCAAGACCGCTAGAACCACCGCTTCTGTGGAATGGCCAGGGCGGAAGCCCGCCTGGTGGGAAGCTAAAAGACCATTGTCCTCGATGTATGAGGAAAGGCAGGAGGTGACGTGGGTCTCTAGGATTTTACCCAAGTAGGGGAGAAGGGAGATAGGACGGAAATTAGCGGGGAGGGAAGGATCTAGACCAGGTTTTTTTAGAATGGGGAGCACAACAGCAGATTTAAAGGAAGAGGGAACAGTACCAGAGGCCAGTGAGGAGTTGAGAAGAGAGAGGGGAGGACCAGGACAATTAGTGAAGAGGATTTTGAGGATGCGCGCGGGAACACCGTCCAAGGGAGAGCCAGATTTAACTTTAGACAGATAGTTGTGAAACAAGTCAGGGGAAATAGGGGGGAAAGTGTCGAGGGAAGAAGAAGGAGGAGTGGCAGGGCTAGTGAGGATAGGCTGAGGCACAGTAGGAATGTTAGCTTTAATTTTCGCAATCTTGTCGATAAAAAAGTTATTGAGTGAGAGACAGTGTCAGGGGGCAGGGGAAGCTACTGTTAGGGGGGCGCCTTTTCCTTGTAGCCCGCTTCGGTTATGTGGTGTCTGTTCATAGTGGTTCTGTGGGTGAGGGAGAGTGGGCCCAGACAGGGGGATGGGGGGGTTTGCCTTTGGAGGTTTCGGGTCATGAGGCGGTCTGCTTGAATTTTCATTTTCTTCCTTTAGGGGTGATAATATGTCTCAGGGGGTGCGTAATAGGTCTTGGGAGGGTTTGGATGTATTTCCTTCCTGGTCTGAAGGGGTTCATGGGGCTGGTTTTAATACAGGTGTTGCAGGTTTAGGTCCACAGGGTACTTTTCATGGCCCTTTGGAGTTTCCAGGTTTGAAATATGGGGGTGCTCGTAAGGAGAAGTACAGTAGATGGGGAGGGGGACCGTCAGGAGTCTGGTCAGGCGTCTGTGGTAGTACAAGCAAGGTTGGATTGGAGCAGTGGAGAGGAGTTAGGTGACCCCGCCCCCCCACCTCGTAGTGTTTCTTTTAAGGCAAATGTTGTGGATTCTCAGAGGGGCTTGCAGGAGAAGGGTGTTTGGTCTGGGAGTAGAGTAGCAGGTAGGAGTGAGCAGTTTGACGTTCTTCATAGTAAGGGACCCGGCACATCAGTCCAGCCTTTTTCTTTTCAGGTTAGGGGTCGCCCCGGAGCAGCTGACTCGGTAGGGCGAAGTGCGGCCCATTGGCGCCGAGGTAAAGGGAGGGTGGAGCCTAGCGCTGCACAATCCGTACCGACGGGGGATCCCGGCGCGGTCAGCAAATGGAGGTCTGGCGTGACCTCACTGGCCCCAACATTTCAACATCCACGGAAGGATCGGTCAACTGAACATTTGCATTTGAGTGGTCAACAGTGTGGGGAGTACCAGCGGGTACAGTCGGCTCCCCCGTCAAGTGGTGCTAAAAGGGTTGGTAAGGCCCATGTAGGTCTTGATGGTTCTGTGCCGGCTCAGGTGAGCCCTTCCCAGTTGGAAGAATCTTTGATTTTGTATTATGATGATGAAAGCTCAGAGGAAGGGGAGCTACGTGAAATTGAGACTGGGGGGGGCAATCTCATGCTTCTCGTAGTCTTTTTCAGGCTCCAGTGGTTGTGCGTTCAAAGAAGGTGGTACCAGGACCAGGTCGAGAGCGCGGCCCCGCAGTGAGGGTTCCTCGGACGGTCGACAATGTTGAACGGATGGCATGGAGAGCGGGCCCGGGGCAAGCCCCCTTGTTACAACCAGGTGAGCGTCTTGTTCCACGAGCCAAACCAAAAATGGTGTCTGCGGGAACGGGGGGGGGGGAACCACCTGTGGAAGGAGTTGAAGGCAAATTATATAAAGGACGTTATGTTAAAGATCAGGGTGTAGGCACAGGGGATGGTGAGGGAGTGTTGGGTGCTAAGGTTGAAAGTAGCATGAATACTGACACAGTTGAATTAGTAACAGGTTCTTTACACAGCAAAGAGCTGAAAATCTGAAAATTAAGAAACTGCCCTATATGGGTGTTACAAAGCCTTTAGGTGCTCACTTAATGCTATCCACACAGGAAAGGATTTGGAAGGGTGAGTATCTCGAAATTTTGAAGTTACTGCATAGGGAAGTGCGTTCTAAGGAAGGGTCAAAAGAGGAGGAGTATGAGTTAGCCAAGCGCCCAAAAGTCCCTCTCACAATCGAAAATTGGACGGTGGCCTTTTTAATATACCCAAGTGTATATTGTGAAAAGTTCGCTGAGCGCTTTGTTGCTATATTAACGTATATGGATGTTATCAGAAAGGCACAGATAACAGGTAGTGGTTTTGCATGGGCCCAATATGATGAAGAGTTTAGGGCCCGGATGGCCTGGGACCCCGAGGCCAAGTGGGGGGAGTTAGGCACGGACTTATGGCAACACACAATGGGGGCACCAGCCGGTGGTAAGACAATCTTTACTGCTAGTGGCTTACCGTTGGTTTACCGGCCCTTTCATGGAAAGCCCACCAGGGGAGGGGTGGGAAGTACATCAGTCACACAGACTGGGGTGGGCACCTGCTGGGACTTTAACAAAGGTTTGTGTACCAGGGAGTTCTGTAAATATCGTCATGAGTGCTCACAATGTGGCAGGAGACACCCCATGGTTAAGTGTTGGGGGCCCTGACCTTCTGGTGGCCAGCTGTGGTCCCAACAGAATACCAGCGCTTCAGGCGCACCCCAGCAGTAACAGGCTACTAGGGGAGGGAAGCACATTTCAGGGTCTGGGCCCAAAGGCTCATACTCCGGTTAAGCTGGATCACTTAATGGAAGGTTTGCTGGAGTATGATGATTCTAGGGCACGACAAATTTTGCTGACTGGTTTTCAAGAAGGGTTTTGGCTTGGTTACTCAGGGCCGCGGCTGCGGCGCTGGTCTAAGAATTTAAAATCAGCAGATGAGTACAGAGCAATAGTACAGGAAAAATTGGACAAAGAGGTACGGGAAGGGAGGATGGCTGGTCCGTTTAATGAATGGCCTCTAGATAATTTGGGGCCAGATGTATCAAGATTCCGTTTTGCGAATCCTAAATAGCGATTTTTGCGAATCGCTATTTAGAATTCGCAAAATGGAATGTATGAACAAAATCGCTATTTTTTTGCGATTCCTTAATATTCTTTATTTGCGAATTCGCATTTTGCGAATTCGCAAATAAAGAATAATTTCCAATGCCAGGAGGCACATAGGAATGATAGTGCAAAAATTCTCAAATTGCCAATTCGCAATTTGCTAATCGCAATTTGAGAATTATTCCAAGGGTGCAGGGGTGTCTCAAAGACACCCTGCTGCACCCCTGAAATTTGCATGTGTGTGCATGTGTGTGCATGTGGCACACATACATGCTCTATGGGTGCCACATGGCATGTATGTGTGTCACATGCCACCCTCACAAATGCCAAATAGGGCATTTTTAAAAGAAATCGCAAATTACCACCAACTACAAGTTGGTGGTAATTTGCGATTTCTTAACACAAATTCGCAATTTCAAATTGTTACATAGATATCATTTAAGGAATCACAAAAATTGCTATTCCTTAAATACTATGGCAAAATAAGGAACCGCAATTTTTTGCGATTCCTTAAATTGCGATTTTTTCATACATAGCAATTCATGCTAAAAGACCGTTTGCGAGTCGCAAAGGCCAAAATTCTGCGAATTTCGGCCTTTGCGAGTCGCAAAAGCCTTGATACATCTGGCCCTTGATCATTTCCCCAATTGGTGTTGTCACTAAATAGGAAGCAGGGCAGTTCAGATTAATCCAACACTTGTCTTGGCCGGAAGGGTCCTCAATTAACGACTTTATTGATGAGGAGGCAGCTTCTGTGTCTTATTCTTCCGTTGATGTGGCTATGTCATTGGTGGTAATTGCAAAAAACACAGTTGATAGACAGAATGCAGAACAATGTCTTACATTCACCCAAGTACAAAGATCTGGGCCTAAATCCATCGCTTTTTTGCACTCCACACCACCCTAGGTCAGACAATGGTTATATGCAAATCAGCCTTGACCCTGTGCCTCATGGGAACAGTCCAGCCCGAACTACCAAGCCATGTCTTTCCTAGACCGGAATCAAGCATCCAAGGACCGGTTTCTGGCTATCAGCCTTCTTCAGCCTGGATAGCTTGACTCCAGTGATGTGGAGAGCCTGGGACTCACGTCTGAGCATACCCAGCCCACTCAGGGTGAAAATTGCAAAAAACACAGTTGATGGACAGAATGCAGAACAATGTCTTACATTCACCCCAGTACAAAGATCTGGGCCTAAATCCATCGTTTTTTTGCACTCCACACCACCCTAGGTCACACAATGGCTGTATGCAAATCAGCCTTGACCCTGTGTCTCATGCGAACAGTCCAGCCCGAACTACCAAGCCATGTTTTTCCTAGACCGGAATCAAGCATCCAAGGACCGGTTTCTGGCTATCAGCCTTCTTCAGCCTGGATAGCTTGACTCCAGTGATGTGGAGAGCCTGGGACTCACGTCTGAGCATACCCAGCCCACTCGTGGTGTAAATTGCAAAAAACACAGTTGATGGACAGAATGCAGAACAATGTCTTACATTCACCCTAGTACAAAGATCTGGGCCTAAATCCATCGTTTTTTTGCACTCCACACCACCCTAGGTCAGCAGGGGTCAAAGAAGACCTGCGCATGTGGGAAGCCTTTTAAAATTCTTTCAATTGTGTTCCTTTACACAGGGAGGATGATTGGGTTTGGGACGTTCAGATTTTCTCGGATGCAGCGGGCAGTGAAGGATTTGGTTTGTACTGGCAAGGAAAGTGGTGTGCAGAAAGGTGGTCAGTGAGGTGGTTGGAGGGTGGTAGGAGTATTGCCTTCTTGGAAATGTTTCCTGTGTTCGTGGCCTGGACATTGTGGGGACAGGAGTTGGCAAACAAAAAAGTTCTCTTTCGGATTGACAATTTGGCTGTGGTTAACATCATTAATAGGCAATCCGCCAGGGACACTCAGATTTTGAAATTGCTCCGAGTTTTTGTCTTAGGCTGTATGACATTAGCTTTAGGGCCTTGCACATTCCTGGTGTGGACAATGATATTGCGGATGCTTTGTCTCGTTCGCAGTGGGAGAAATTCCATGGGCTGGCCTCGGAGGCAGACAGGACATCGACCCCCATGCCGGAGCACCTCTGGGATGTAGGCGACACAGGGTCATACAGTTGGTGATAGGTTCGTTGTCTTTGTCTGCTCGGTCTGCATATGAACTGGCTTGGAGAGAATTTTTGGCATCAGGGGCCTGTAGGCGTGATCCTGGTTGGAGACGGACGGAAGATGTTGTGCAGTTTCTTCTTGATTTGATGGACAGGCAGCTATCTAAGGTTACCACTGCAGGCAAGTTAGCTGGCATTTCCTTTATGGGAAAGCTACTCTGGGGTTATTCTCCTTCTGGGGGGAGTTGGGTAAGAGAATGTTAGAAGGTTGGTCCCGGGAGCGGGGAGGGGAACAGGCGGTTCATAGCCCCTTGTCATGGCAAAATTTAGCTAGAGTTGTAGAAGTTTTGCCCCAGGTGTGCAGATATGAGTTTGAAGCGTGTCTTTTTTCCACTCTTATGGTGTGGATGTTTTTTGGTGCTTTTAGAGTTTCGGAATTGTTAGGTTCTAAGTTACATGGGGGGTTGTTTGGGGGAATGTTCATTTGTCGGAAAGAGGTGTTCATTTATGGTTGTCCCGGTCAAAGACTGACCAGAGAGGTAAAGGTAAAGGTGTTTGGCTGGAAGCATCTTCCGATCCTGGGACTTGCCCATTACATTGGGCGTGACATTGGTGGGCTGTTTCTGGGGGGGCACTGGAGGTTTTTGTTTTTCAGCATGCTGACGGATCCAGAGTTACGGACTATCAATTGCGCATGGTGTTTCGTAAGGCCTTGCGGTACATTGGTTTAGATGATAAGAAATATAGCACTCATTCTTTTAGGATTGGGGCAGCTATGGAGGCACATAACAGGGGTTGGTCTGGCCAGGATATCATGCGCTTGGTCATGCGTCTTCTGTCTGCTCACCCCCCCCAACCCTCCTTCCCAAGGAGGATTTGGGGGGACGGCCGACCGCAGGGTGGTCCCGCCCCCGGGCTGTATGGAAGGGCTGTAGGGGTGGGTTTGCAGCCTTGGGCTGGGTTTTTTATAATTGGGCTTTCTTTCCGCCCAAATGAAGCCCAGGCATAAATGCCTCGGGCTCCGCCTCCCGGCCACCATTTTAGGTTTGGTGACCTGGTGGCCGGGAGGTGCTTCAGTTAGGAAAATCCCCTCCTCCCCCCCCACTCCCTTCTGCGTTTTCTACCCCCCTTTTTTCTTTCCTTTTTCTCTCTCTACCCCCCCTTTTTTCCTTTCCCCCCCCCCTTTCTTTTTTCTTTCCTTTGCTTCTTATATAGTTTTAGGAACAGGTGGACATGGGTTATATTTGTCGCTTGGAACAGGTGCAGTGCGGGGTTTTCGGTGGTTTTGTCAGGATTGTCAAGATTTGGGTTGTCATGTGTTTAAGTTATGGCAATTGCAGGGGAAATTGGGCAGGATGATTTTTGGGTAGGTTCCATAGGTTGGGGGACCTAGATTGGTTGGGGGGCAAATTGGGGAGTTGTGTTATGGTTTGGGGGGTTTTGATAAGTTGAAATGTTTATGCAGGGGGTTTGCATTGTTTGGAATTTGTAATTATGTGGGGGCGGGGTTTGATGACGTGTTAGGGGTGGGGTGGTAATTGGGGGTTGAGGATATATCATATTTAGTGAGGATTAGTTTTGTAAGGCGTTGGCCAAGGTTTTAATTTGTTAATGTGCACCTGTTTCAATAAAGCGGCCTTTTTCACACACAACAGTTGTCCTTGGTCTGATCAACCCCCCCCCCCCTCACCCCCCCCCCTCACCCCTCCCTCCCAAAGTGGTACTGGCCACTAGGTGGTGCTGCGGGCAATTAGAAGGAGGCCTCTGCAGTTGTTCCTTGGCTGCTGCGGGCCTCGTGGGTGCTGGCACCTGTTGGGGGGGGACACTTGGTGTTGGGGGGGGGCAGTCACTTGGTGTAGGTGCGGGGGGGAAGCAGAGCGGAGCTTTTGCAGGAACTCAGGTGCCAAACTCTTTGCGTGTCTATGCCTCTAGTGGGGTGATTTCACTCTTGGTCTCTAATCATTCCCAGCAGAGCCCCGGCGGGCAGTCTCCTTCTCTCTGTTGCGGTAGGTGACAGAGGGCCACTACACTAGGGGGAGGTGCAGCACTATACCCTGCCCAGGCCCCGGCAGCTTTACCAACGCTGTGGGCCTCACGGTGTGGGGACTGGTGGAGTTGTTGAACGCTCTCTTTCTCGAGTACCCGGCAGCGGCGTGGAGGCACATGGACCGTGTCAAAAACGGTAGTGTGAAGAGGAAGGCCGGGTTACTCTTATAAAGGCACGCGGTGCCAGCTGACTGCTGCGGGACATCACAGCCCCATTGCAGTGTCTCTTCTTCCTGTGGCGGTAAACACATGTGGTGCTGCTGCAGCTCCCTTAATGCT
Source organism: Lissotriton vulgaris (assembly GCF_964263255.1). Lineage (NCBI taxonomy): Eukaryota > Metazoa > Chordata > Amphibia > Caudata > Salamandridae > Lissotriton > Lissotriton vulgaris. The sequence goes on from NC_141693.1 coordinate 1,559,132,095, forward strand.
CCATTCTGCCTTTTCTGGGGCACCGACAGGACAGGCGACGGTAGGCTGCTGCGGCTGGTGCAGGCCTCTCTCAGAGCGGGTGTGGCCTCAGGACATCTGCGACCGGGGCTTACCCCGTCCCTCTGCACTGCCAGAGATGGGGGCACACTTCATGGGCTCCCTCCCGTATATGCCAGGCAGGTTCTTCTGCTGCTGAGCGCTGCCACCCGGGGCCAAGACGGTATGCTAGGGCAGTATGCAGCTGGCGGAGTCGCTGACGGGTGCTTCAGCGGGCAGGTGTGGGCAATTATTTTGTGGGTGTTTTGCCGAGCTTCAGTGAAGGTCACATGCATGGACCCGTCCACGCTCGTCTTGCGTACAGGCGTCATTTCAGCTGTCAGCCTCTCGCTTGACTGCTACATTGCTCCCCTCTCTTCGGCAGGCACTTGGGCGTACATTCTGGACTCTATGCAGGCAATGTATGTGCCGATGAGGTCGGTCGGGGCTGGAGCAGCCTTTCTCACCTTTTTCTCCCTCTGGCTAAGTCAAGTGCAGGCTCTCACCATCCAGCGGCACCGGCATGCCTTGCAGACACTGGCTAAGGGGCACCTAAACTTGTATTGCCCCCTCAGGGCACAAACAAAGGCAGCAAGCAAGCGGGGTCAAACCCCCTCGTCGCCACTGTGGTGTCTTGGGCCCTAGGGCGTACATGCTGTGCGGAATGACCACACGGACACGATACTACAAAACTGGAACTAGCCCAGGGCATGTGCGCCCGGCCCCTTATATTAGCATGGTCACCTGACTAGTGACGCCTGTGATGAGTGGGTGTGCAGTGTGGGTTAACACCAGGTGGAACACTAGAATGTGTCCAGCAGGACACTACACCTCCAAAGTGCCCTTGGTAGAGGTACTTCAGCTGTTCTCTCTGTAAAAGGCGGGCCCTAGGCCCTCATACTGGAAATAACTGAAACGCAGGACACACTGCTTACTCGGTGCAACTGGCCCAGAGCACGTGGGCTCGGCCTCTTTTATTAGTACTGTGTCACATGACCAGTGACATCAGTGGTGGGTGGGTGTTCAGTGTAGTTACTGGCTCAGCACTAGAATGCTGACCTATGCTGGGCATTACATCCCTCCCCAAATTGGTTAAAAATTAAACCAAACGGGAAAAATCCAAAAATCTGTGGGTGAAAGAAAACACGGAAAATAACAGTGGACTTGCGCTTTCAAGATGAGTCTCTTTGGCTGCTTGCAACCCGCAGGTAGTATAGTTCTTGCGTTTTCGGACTAATAGTTCCCAGTGGCACGGTTCGCAGTTGTTCGGCGGGTTCATTCTTTGTCTGTGCTGTCTGTCCACTGTTCTCAGCCCTGCATTTTGCTTTGCTCTCTTGGTGACGAATAGTTAAAGAGAGATGGATGACATGGTTGTTGTTTGTCTTCCGGCTTCTTTTCTCCATGCTGGTTGCGTGATGTTTCCGGGCAGGCTTCAGTGTGTTTCTTGGCAGGTGAAGAGAGTAGGTGCGAACCTGCCTCTCACTAGGACGCCCCTCTCGCCGGTTTTCTTCTGCCACAAGATGTCCGGGAGGACCTCTTTGCCAGGTTTCCTCTGGACTGGTATTTTTGGTCGCGTTGCTCTACCATAGCCTTCGGGCCGTGAGCAGGGCGCTCCACGAGCCTCACTGTTGTGTCCCAGTTCCACCTGAAGGTTGAGTTGTCGACTCTTTTCATTGCTCGCGAGGCTTTCGTCCTCTTGGGTCCTGCAGAGGTGCTTCTGTAGATCTGTCTCCCGTGCGGGACTTGCTGCCACCAGAGTTCCTTGAGGCCTCTGCTTCTTGGGTTGCCACGGGTCGGTGTGGAGTTGTCAGTTCATCAGCCGGATGTGTGAGCACTCTCGCCGTCCAATCTTCCGCTCAACCCCAGAGGTAGATGTCGCCAACAGTCTATCTTGCTCTCTTCTGCGATCGCCATGTGGATGGATGGCTCGTAGGTGGTTGTCTTTGGTCTGCATTGCCGGTGCTCTTACCAGGCTTGTCTTCCATTGCACTCAGGTATTCCAGTGCCTGTCACCTTCCTTCTTTCCGCAGGGGCGGCTTCTTCTTGCAGTGGCAGCGTGCCATTCCGACTTCTTCTTTCTTCTTTTCTTAGTGGCGGTGGCCACTCTGTTCTTTCTTCCTTCTTCTTAACCTGACAGCCGTGCCACTCAGATTGCTTCCTCCTTCTTTTCTTCTTAGTGGCGGTGGCCACTTAGATCTTTCTTCCTTCTCCTTCTTCTCGCGACGTACTCTGGTCCAATCTTCTTCATCTTCTCTGGCCAGGCTTCCCCATGCAGCGCGCGCACTCTGCACGTGTCTTCCTGGTCTTGTCCTAGTCCTAGGACACTGTCTTCTTGTTGCTCACTTCCAGGGTTAGCGTCGCGACCTTCACATCATCTTTCTGTCGATTTCGTTAATTTGTGTGGTTGAAGTTCGTGGGTCCAGGTCCTCGGACCGTGCCTTGTCTGAACTTCTTGGACCTCGTGCTGGTCCCTTCTGCCGAGGTCTGGCAGGTAGGATTCGTGGTGCGACCATCTGGCTGGTCGGATTCGTGCTTTGTGACCAGGCTGAGTGGTCAGATTGCTTCTGTGTTGAATCTTCAATGCTGCGGGTTGACTGCGCAACCATTTTCTTTTCATTGCAGTCTACTTGCTTTGGTGCGCAACTGGGTGCACTCTTCGGGTGTTCCATTGTGACTTGCTGCTTTGGGCTAGTGCTGTCCGCACTGCTGCGCATTTGCGTCATGCGCTTTCGCACTTCCTGGTATTGGGTTCTAGAACCATTGTTGGTTCGTGTGGGGGTGTTCCTGCTTTCGCCATTCTGCTGCAGCGATGGCCTGTGGCCACTAGGCATCGCTGTCTTCTCTTCTGGCGTGGCGTAGATGCTTCTGGAGGGTTGCGTCACCACTCCCTTGACGTTCTTCTGGTCTTGCTTCTTCTGTTTGGTGATGGTTGCGATTCTTGTGAACTTCTTCGCGTGGGCGCACTTGTCGCGCGTTCTCTTGGATATCCTGTGAGGAGTCGCTGCACTCCTGGCGCGCTTCTGGGGTTTCTGGCGCTTTCTTGGGGTTGTCTTCACGCTCTTCTGTGCTTCTGGCGCTCTGCTATGCATTTACCTTTTCTCTTCCTCGGCGGTGTGATGGCTTGTAGACTTCTTTGGACGTGACGGCGGGTAGGTTGCTGTCCTTCGTAGTGTTTTACTGAAAACCTTCCTCATGCTTTGTGGCGCGTTCCTCTCTTCTTGCGAGTAACCACCTGCCAGCGGGTGGTTCTCTATCAGTCTCTAGGCAACGCTTGTATGGGGGCCCTGCAGTCTTGGCTGCGTGTCTGCTTGGTGGCGTTCTGATGTGGTAGTGTTCTTGCGCTTGGTCCTTGTGACCAGTTACAGTCTTCCTTTGTTGTGGCTGCAGGTTGGTTGCTGTTCTTTGTAACCTTTTGCTTTATTGATGCTGTGGCATTTCTTTCCTTCTCTTAGTTGTGGGTGCAATTCCGCATTTTGGCCACTAGATGGCGGGGGATCTCCTCAGCCGATACTGGCAGTCTCTCTGTACGTGGTGTGCCTTCCTTTCCTATGGCCGGTGCTGGTTTCTCAAGGCAGTTGGAGGAATGGGGCTCCGGGACCACAGTGATTGTTTTCACTGCCTATTCTTTATTGCAGGCCTGGGTGCACTCGCTATCCCATGCAGGGGTGAGCTCTTGGGGGCAGAGGAGCTGGAGGGCAGGCCGAGGCAGTCGCGGCCTCCAGCCTCCTTACTATTGGCTTTTAACTTTTTCCCCCATTGTGCCGTGATGCAAACGCTGGGAAGGGCGCACTTTTGAAACAGCTACCGGCCGGACGCAGCCTTAGTTCTTTTGCACCCCACCGCCGCAGCTTTAGTCCTCCCACACTGTGCGGCAGGGAGGGGTGTCAGCGCTGGTCTCCGGGCCGTTTGGTTTTTTGTCCGGCCACCCACCTAAGCGGAGCTGCCACCTCGATCACCCTCAGTCACAGGGCGAGGCAGGCGGTGCGCTGGACGGCTTCCTTCTTTTGCGGCGAGTTTCACTCCTATCGGGGCTGCGCCGGGGTGTACTGATGATGTTCCTGGCTGAGGGCCGGGTGCTGGATTTGCCGTTTCGTCTCTCCCACTGCCGCAGCCACACATCACACGCGGCGCGGGATGTTAGCGCTCTACAGCGGGTGGGCTCTGCTGAAACTTCAGTTGATTGCGGGTGGGCTCCGCTTCAATTGTTCGGCACCTGGCAGCTCCCCTCACGCTGCGGGCACTCTACGTTAAAGTTTTTTCACCCCGCCGCCGCACTTCATACTCGCGGCGGGGGACGCTGCAGGAAGGCCGCGGGTGGGCTCCGCGAACCTTGCATTATCACGGGGCAGTTGCGTCAACGCTGCGTCGCTGTAGGCAGGCCGCGGGTGGGCTCCGCGAGCCTTGCTTAATTAAAATCGATAGCTGGCGCCGCTCTCATTTCAGGGGGCATAGTCAGTGTTCATAGCCTATGGCGGGTGGGCTCCGCTTTTGGTGCTGTACAGTCCGGGGCTCACCTTCGGCCGACTGGCCTGTTCTTCAGCGGGTGGGCACCGCGATGGCTCCCCTTGTCTTTTCAGGGCACCGCCACGGCAGGGCGGGCCACGGCAGGCTGGAGAGGTGCGGGGTGGGCTCTCGGTCACCTTCTCCTTTTCTCCAGGCCCGGGGCTCGACACACGCCCCACGGGCCTCTCGGTGGCCGGCTCGATTCTTCGCAGGGGGTGCTCTCAGGTGAGCCGCATTCTCTTCCCCTTTTCCTTCTTGATTTTGAGAGCTGTGGCACGCATGGACACAGCTACCCTCGTCGCCATTGTATAAGGCGGGCCCTATGCCCTCATACTGGAAATAACTGAGACGCAGGACACACTGTTTACTCGGTGCAACTGGCCCAGAGCACGTGGGCTCGGCCTCTTTTATTAGTACTGTGTCACATGACCAGTGACATCAGTGGTGGGTGGGTGTTCAGTGTAGTTACAGGCTCAGCACTAGAATGCTGACTTATGCTGGGCATTACACTCTCGATGTCTCAGACACTATGCCAGGTCCAGGCAACGCTCCCCAGTTATCGCTCCCCTTCCTCGTCACGACGCAGTGCCCCTATGAAGACGACAGACCCCAAAACCATTGGTAAATCCGTCCTAATCCCAGCTAAAACTAACTGAAGTTTCCCTGTTAATTTAGGATTAAATCGTTTTTTATTAGCAGAACACATAGTAAAACATAACACCACATCGTTGAATACAACCCAATAGGCCGACTGCGTAAGGATCATCAAAGAGGAAAGGAACCGATGGAGCACGGCAATTCTCATGCAGTTAAAATACACATCAAGTCACCTACAATCCAACCTGGGCCGGCCGTGTCAACATAGAGAAAACAGAGCTCGATGAGGCCAGATCCGTGCATATTTCAATACTTGAGGCGACCAGCAGAGGGCTATGTATAATACCCTATAATAAGACCTGAGCCAAAAGCAGCAGGCCCTGAGCCAAAGAGTCTGCCTTTTCCGAAACAAAGAAACTGGGACCCAAAATAAAACAAGCATTTGCAATGCAATAGGTCTCACATTAGGAAAGTGTGAGCTATTGGTATTGTAAATTAGACTTTTTTTAATATGTGTTTGCTTTGAAAATATATAAATTAATAGCATTGTTATTCACAAAGCCAATAGCTTCCACTTTCCTAATGCGAGTCCTATTGGCTATGGCAATGCTTGTTGGTAGCAAGCAAGGACAGTGCTGTTGTGGTGCTGAATGATGATTTGATTGGGCTGAGTGATGTGGTGGTCCCCTGAGTGATGTGGTGGTCCCCTGAGTGATGTGGTGGTGCCCCTGAGTGATGTGGTGGTGTCCCAGAGTGATGTGGTGGTGTCCCAGAGTGATGTGGTGTCCCCGAGTGATGTGGTGGTGTCCCCGAGTGATGTGGTGGTGTCCCCGAGTGATGTGGTAGTGCCCCTGAGTGATGGAGGGTGAAGTTGGAGGGTGGAGTTGGAGGGTGGAGTTGGAGGGCGGAGTTGGTGTTGGAGGGTGGAGTTGGAGTTGGAGGGTGAGGGTGGAAATGGAGGGTGGAGGGTGGATTTGGAGTTGGAGGGTGGAGTTGTAAGGTGGAGGGTGGAGTTGGAGGGTAGAGTTGGAGTTGGAGGGTGGAGTCGGAGGGTGGAGTTGGAGGGTGGAGTTGGAGGGTGGATTTGGAGGGTAGAGTTGGAGGGTGGAGTTGGAGGGTGGAGTTGGGGGGTGGATTTGGAGGGTGGAGTTGGAGGGTGGAGTTGGAGTTGGAGTTTGAGGGTGAGGGTGGAATTGGAGTTGAAGGGTGAATTTGGAGGGTGGAGTTGGAGTTGGAGGGTGGATTTGGAGGGTGAATTTGGAGGGTGGAGTTGGAGGGTGAGGTTGGAGTTGGAGGGTGGATTTGGAGGGTGGAGTTGGAGGGTGCATTTGGAGTTGGAGGGTGGATTTGGAGGGTGGAGTTGGAGGGTGGATTTGGAGGATGGAGTTGGAGGGTGAAGTTGTAAGTTGGAGGGTGGAGTTGGAGGGTAGAGTTGTAAGGTGGAGGGTGGAGTTGGTGTTGGAGGGTGGAGTTGGAGTTGGAGGGTGAGGGTGGAGATGGAGGGTGGTGGGTGGATTTGGAGTTGGAGGGTGAGGGTGGAGTTGGAGGGTGGAGTTAGAGGGTGGAGTTGGAGGGTGGAGTTGGATTTGGAGGGTAGAGTTGGAGGGTGGAGTTGGAGGGTGGAGTTGGAGTTGGAGGGTGAGGGTGGAGTTAGAGTTGGAGGGTGGATTTGGAGGGTGGAGTTGGAGTTTGAGGGTGGATTTGGAGTTGGAGGGTGGATTTGGAGGGTAGAGTTGGAGGGTGGATTTGTAAATTGGAGTTGGAGGGTGGATTTGGAGGGTGGAGTTGGAGGGTGAGGGTGAAGTTGTAAGGTGGAGGGTGGAGTTGGAGGGTGGAGTTGTAAGGTAGAGTTGGAGGGTGGATTTGAAGGGTGGATTTGGAGGGTGGATTTGGAGTGTGGAGTTGGAAGGTGGAGTTGAATTTGGAGAGTGGATTTGGAGGGTATAGTTGGAGGGTTGAGTTGGGGGGTGGAGTTGGAGTTGGAGTGTGGATTTGGAGGGTGGAGTTGGAGGGTTGAGTTGGAGGGTTGAGTTGGAGGGTGGAGCTGGAGGGTGGAGTTGGAGGGTGGATTTGGAGGGTGGAGTTGAAGAGTGGAGTTGTGGGGTGGAGTTGAAGGGTGGAGTTGAAGGGTGGAGTTGGAGGGTGGAGTTGGAGGGTGGAGTTGGAGGGTAGAGTTGTGGGGTGGAGTTGGAGGGTGGAGTTGGAGGGTGGAGTTGGAGGGTGGAGTTGGAGGGTGGACTGGAGGGTGGAAATGGAGTTGGAGGGTGGGTTTGGAGGCTGGAATTGGAGTTGGAGGGTGGAGTTGGAGGGTGGAGTTAGGGGGTGGAGTTGGAGTTGGAGGGTGGATTTGGAGGGTGGAGGGTGGATTTGGAGGGTGGAGTTGGAGGGTGAAGTTGGAGTTGGAGGGTGGAGTTGGAGGGAGGAGTTGGAGGGTGGAGTAAGAGGGTGGGGTTGGAGGGTGGAATTGGAGGGTGGATTTGGAGTTGGAGGGTGGAGTTGGAGGGTGGATTTGGAGGGAGGAGTTGGAGGGTGAAGTTGTAAGTTGGAGGGTGGAGTTGGAGGGTGGAGTTGTAAGGTGGAGTTGGTGTTGGAGGGTGGAGTTGGAGGGTGGAGTTGGATTTGGAGGGTGAGGGTGGAGTTGGAGGGTGGATTTGGAGTTGGAGGGTGAGGGTGGAGTTGGAGGGTGGAGTTGTAAGGTGGAGGGTGGAGTTGGAGTGTGGAGTTGGAGGGTGGAGTTGGATTTGGAGGGTGGATTTGGAGGGTAGAGTTGGGGGGTGGAGTTGGAGGTTGGAGTTGGAGGGTGAGGGTGGAGTTGGAGTTTGAGAGTGGATTTGGAATGTGGATTTGGAGGGTGGAGTTGGAGGGTGGATTTGTAAATTGGAGTTGGAGGGTGGATTTTGAGGGTGGAGTTGGAGGGTGAGGGTGGAGTTTTAAGGTGGAGGGTGGAGTTGGAGGGTGGAGTTGTAAGGTAGAGTTGGAGGGTGGATGTGAAGGGTGGATTTGGAGGGTGGATTTGGAGTGTGGAGTTGGAGGGTGGAGTTCGATTTGGAGAGTGGATTTGGAGGGTATAGTTGGATTTGATTTATTTCTTTTTTTTAAACTATCCTGCTCCTCATTTCATCAGCCAAATTAGAGCAGTCACAATTACTTATGCATTCATTAAAATACAGCTGCCAATTTTTTGAATATTCCCCTTCTGAGATTTCAAGCCAGCATAACTTTGCCAGTGAACCTTCATCTGAACGGACTAATGTTAAAAGAGACTTCAAGAATGGGAAGTGGGAAGGAGACAGTGGCAGTGTCTCTAACCTGCTGCCGGTTTCCTCGCCTAGTGTCTGTTAAGGTAGCGATTTTAATTTGAATTGGAGCAACATTTTATTGAAACTGTAATACACTGTGTTATACCTGTGTGTTTATTTTAAAATTGGAGCGCATTACCTGCACCCACGCATCCATTGAAAGCAGCTTTGCTTCCAGCCCTCCTCGCTTAGGGAAACGCTAGGCTGCCGCCTCCCTCGCTCACAAGGGGGTGGTAGGCTCTTTGACCAACTTCCTGTATACTTCCTGGTCCACTGGGAGCGGTTAGCGCTCTAGTGGTTACTCACAGCGCTATATAGGCAGAGCGCCTGGGGTGCTCGCTGTGGGAAGGAGACAGTGGCAGTGTCTCTAACCTGCTGCCGGTTTCCTCGCCTAGTGTCTGTTAAGGTAGCGATTTTAATTTGAATTGGAGCAACATTTTATTGAAACTGTAATACACTGTGTTATACCTGTGTGTTTATTTTAAAATTGGAGCGCATTACCTGCACCCACGCATCCATTGAAAGCAGCTTTGCTTCCACCCCTCCTCGCTTAGGGAAACGCTAGGCTGCCGCCTCCCTCGCTCACAAGGGGGTGGTAGGCTCTTTGACCAACTTCCTGTATACTTCCTGGTCCACTGGGAGCGGTTAGCGCTCTAGTGGTTACTCACAGCGCTATATAGCCCTCGCGCCTTCCCGAAGACCCGCCAAAGAGCTGCCCGTCTGCGCCCGTCCGCGACAGGACGGGACACAGGGGCCAGGGACATTGCTCTCTCTATTCTGCCACGTTTAGGTATGTGTCCACAACGTATCACCTACACCTCTCATGCTCTTTTAGACTTAAAACCACAGACAGCATGTGGCTCTAAAATACCATGGCACACCGTAGAAGGAGCATTTTCATGTTTCCAATGTTATCACCGACTACGTGGTAACAACGCGCCGCCCAACGTAGGAGCCCCTGTCACTGGGCTGAAGGCTTTCCTCCTAAATGTACGATCCCTGCCTAAACACCAGCATGAGGTATGGGACCTGGTAAACTCTATCCAACCAGACATATGTTTCCTCACTGAAACTTGGATGAAACCCCACACCATCACAGCCGTAACATTAGGGATCCCAATCGGATACAAACTGAAACATCTAGATAGAGAAGGGAAGACAGGCGGTGGACTAGCAATCATACATAAGGATGATCTAAAGGTCACCATATTTTCACAATATCAAAGTCTGCAATTAGAAATTATGTTTTTTAAAATTGCCCTTACTAGCCACACTTTCTGGAAAGGAGCCCTTGTGTACCGCCCACCAGGACCAAACCCCGATTTCTCTCTCCTTCTCCAAGAACTACTAGCTCCCCAACTTAAAGCCAATGAAGACTTTATTCTTCTAGGGGACTTCAACATTCATGTAGACTTACCAACTTTACCTGATTCTGGTGCCCTAATCACTGACTTGCTAAACGTAGGTCTAGAGATAAAAAATATTGGACCCACGCATAATGGTGGCCACACGCTAGACCTTGTTTCTTCCAATGGTCCCAAGGTCATCTGTCTTCCAGCCAGAGAAATTTTATGGACAGACCACTTTCTTCTAGAATTCACACTCCTTACTCCCAAAAGACCGACAAATAAAGGACCCTCCCTTTCTTCTTGGCGCCGTCAATGGCACAAAATCTCCCTAAGCAATCTACAAGAAACGTGGGTACAACCCACTATATCGGCAGAAGATACAGTGGATGTAGTACTGGATAAACTTACAGGCTCTATTAAACAAGCCATTGACACTTTGGCCCCTTTAAAGCTATATAAAGAACATCCTGTCTCCAAACAAGAAAGCTGGTACACTAAGGAGTTAAGGGAGGAAAAACAAAAATGTAGGCAAGCCGAAAAAAAATGGAGAAAATATAAGACCAAGGATGCTAGAGCGATTTTTCATCATGCTCAATCTCAGTACTACAAAAACATCAAACAGGCCAGGAAAAATCGCCTCCTGCAACAACTAGAAGAAGCCACTAACTGTCCAAAGGAGCTTTTCAAAATCCTCCAAAACTTTGTTAACCCTGCTGCATGTGAAAGCGCAGAGGAGTTCTCACAGACTTTATGTGACGAGATATCGTCCTTTTTTGAAAGTAAAATTGACACTATATATGAGAAAATAGTGGCTGCTAATAACAGTACAAAGGGTGCTAGCAGGATTATACCCCCAAACCTATCCAAAGACAGTGGATGTCCCATATCACACTTTCCTCTCATTGAAAGTGCAGATCTCCCTCACCTTATTACCCACATTAAATCAGGGTCTCCAAACGACCTTCTCTCTGCTAAGATGGTTCCTCCTCTGCTCCCTCTCCTGGGCCCCTTCATACAGAATGTTATCAATACATCTCTTACGAAAGGACAAGTCCCAGCAGACTGGAAGAGGGCGGTAGTAAACCCAATACGCAAGAAAGCTGCTTCCCCATGGACCGACCTTTCCAACCTGCGTCCTATTTCACTCTTACCATACATCAGTAAGATAGCCGAGAAGCATGTGAACACCTATCTGTCACAACATCTTGAAGCGACAGAGGGCCTGGACTATTCCCAATCTGGGTTCAGGCCTAACCACAGCACCGAATCTGCCCTCCAAACAGTGACCAATAACATCAGAATGGCACTGGATGGGGGCAATTCTATGATTCTGGTGCTGTTGGATCTCTCCGCCGCTTTCGATACGGTGTCTCACAAAGTGCTTCTTGAGCGACTAAAAGACGTAGGTTTGGAGGGCACGGCATTGGCATGGATGGAAAGCTTTCTGTCAGGACGCTCTCAAGAGGTTAGGCTGGGCTCCCACAAATCCATCCACAGGGAGCTCAATAAGGGAGTGCCACAGGGCTCCTGCTTAAGCCCTACACTTTTCAATGTGTATGTGGCTCCCCTAGTCAACCTAGCAAGATCATTTGGGTTTACACCAGTGTCGTACGCTGACGACACCCAACTCCTCTTTCCCTTTAAAGATCTGACACCTGCGATAAAAAAATCTTTCGCAGAGGGAATGAGAGCAATATCTGCTTGGATGCCAGCAAACTGCCTCCAATGCAATATAGGAAAAACGGAGGTCATGTTGTTTGGGCAAGCAACAACACACTGGACACCGGACTGGTGGCCCCTGGAACTAGGCCCCGTTCCCAGCCCTAAAAACACAGTGAGAAATCTAGGAGTGTTAATAGATCAAACACTTACCTACAAGGACCACGTAAATCAGGTGGCAAGCACCTGTTTCCGAGCCATCGGTATGCTAAGGAGAGTGTTTCCCTACCTGCCAGACTGCCATAGAAAAACACTAGTGCAGGCATTAATCATCAGCAGAGTGGATTACTGCAACGGCCTTCTTTTGGGAGCAAACGAAGGGCAGATCAAAAAACTGCAAGTAATCCAAAATACAGCAGCTAGGATAGTCCTCAATGCCCCCCCCCAGGACTCCCTCCCTCCCCCTGCTGACCAAACTTCATTGGCTACCAGTGAGGAAACGAGTGCAATTTAAGACCCTATGCACAATTCACAAAAGTGTGATAGGCAAAGGCCCTAAATATCTGGCCAACATCTTCCTGCCTTATGCCCCTGGGCGAACCCTACGCTCTGCGAACCAACAACTTCTGCAGGTGCCCAGAATAAAGAAGGCCAGACAAGGGGGGCGAGCCCTAGCCCACCTTGGACCAAAGCTCTGGAACTCTCTGCCTTTTGAGATAAGGACACTGACCAATCATCTGACCTTTCGCAAGGTCTTGAAAACACATCTATTCCCCACTAACTGAAATAATCTCCCTCTCCTTATGCTCCATTCTCCTCTTCCTTCAACATCTGAGGACTTACTTACTGGCAAAGCGCGGAGATACCCCTTCGGGGGTCTATTCTTGCGCTATAGAAGAATATAAAATAAATAAAATAAAAATAAAAATGTGGATTGATGCGCCAGAGATTGGTTTTTCAAACCAAATTCCAGTCTTATGTTTGCTCGACTAATATATTTGGGAATTTTAAAAACAGTTTTATATATTCTAATCTCTATATCGTCGAGCACTTTCGCGTCTTTGCCCCTAAAGATGAATGAGCAATATTCCAAAGATGGCATTAATTTTGCTCGCATCACCTTTATCAGATGGTCGTAATTGGGGCATAATAGTTTGTCATTTAATTTTCTAAAAGCAAATGCAAGTGAGCAACCCCTGGCTTCAAGATTGTTAAAATGCTGTCTAAAGATCAAACCATCGTCAAACGTGATTCCAAGGTATTTGTATAATTTCACGTTTTGAATTACCATACCGTTAATATTCCACTCTTTAATCTTTGGAGGGTGGATTTGGAGGGTGGAGTTGGAGGGTGAAGTTGGAGGGTAGAGCTGTGGGGTGAGTTGGAGGGTGGAGTTGAAGGGTGGATTTGGAGGATTTGGAGGGTGGAGTTGGAGTGTGGAGTTGGAGTTGGAGGGTGGAGTTGGAGGTTGGATTTGGAGGTTGGAATTGGAGGGTGGAGTTGGAGTTGGAGGGTGGAGTTGGAAAGTGGAGTTGGAGTTGGAGGGTGGAGTTTTGGGGTGGAGTTGGAGGGTGGAGTTGGAGGGTGGAGTTGTGAGGTGGAGTTGGAGGGTGGAGTTTGAAATCAGGCAGATGGCAGGTACAAACTTAATTACTGTCCTGTCTCCCATAGCATCTCTGTGATTGAGAGGCATGTGGTTTCATACATTGGCATGTGATTTGTAACAGCGCCATTGAAAATCGTGTTTAATGTCCGAGGGGCTTTGTGAGGCTGTCACATGACTGAGGGCAGCCGGAGCAGGAAGTACGGGGGAACGTTTGCTGGGAAAGAGTCTGTGTGCGAAAGAAGGAGACATGAGCAGCACACACATGTCATGAAAGAAACATCACGCAGGAAAAGGGTGGAGACACGGTGCACTGGACACACGGTGGCCTGGTGTAACACCAGTGCACTGTGTGCCCATCAATTACCTGCAAGTTCGAATAGTGGAGAGAAGTACTTGTCGAGTGCAGTACATGTCTGCATGAAAACTTCTCTCTAGGAATCTAGTACAGAAAACTGCCAATAATTATAAGGAACAGGGTGAAAATGGAGGCTAGACAACTGCCTGCAAAAAAATGTAAGATGCATATTATATCAAACTAAAACAAGGCCCTTACTGTAAGAGAAGTGTTGTGCTGGGTTTTGTAGTTTTACAGGGGAAGCATTGGATGGGTGACATGCACAAGAAGGGGCACTTACTGATTGTGTCCCATGGAGGGTACGATAAGAGACAATAAATGGAGCTGGCTTTGCTGTGCCTGGGCTAGGGCCAGCTCCCAAGACCCTCGAAGGGGTGGTTGGGGGTGATGGTGGGGGCGGGGTTGGAGCAGTCATGCTTGGGGCACGGCTTGGTGTACATATGTGCTGGTTGGCAGAGATGCTGTCTGCCAAGAGGAGCACGGGGGCGGAGGAACCCTGTTGTAAAAAGTACGAAGCCTAGGGACCTCTGGGATCTGTGGGGCAAGATAACCAAGTCAGAGCGGCCTGAGAGGTTTGTAACCCGCTGTGGGACACAATTAAGGGAGGCAGGGCATCTAACTGGAACATGCAGTGCAATGAGTGAGTGTTCCAAAGGTGAACCTTAATATCGGACTCGTAGTTCTTCAGTGTGGCACATGAGGGTCGTCAAGCATGTTGAGTGCCATAACTAGCGAAAGCTCAGGGGAGACCATTATTGCTCAGATGCAACTGGGGTTATTTTCAGGCTGACATCAAGGAAATAGCATGCCGTAACTAGCGAAAACAAGTCTTCGCGGCTCAATGCTGTTTGGGAGGTGGGAGGGGAAGTAGGAGAGGGGGGAGTGATAGGGATGAAAGCGCTAGCGGGCACATGCTGGCAAATGGTGACCTGCAGAGCGCGTGAATGGGATGAGTGGGAGGTGGGAGGGGAAGTAGGAGAGTGCGTTTTGCACGCGGGGGCGGGGAGCGGCAGATTTTGAAGTGTGATGAGGCACAGACAAATGGTGGTTTGTGACGTGGCTGGTTTGTGCACGCGCATTAATCACATGAACTGTGGCAAATCCACCATTGGTAGACTGTTCTTTTGCCCTTACTATAATCTCCGCCAGCAATGCGCAAGCGCTTTGGGAGGCCGAGACCTAAAAACAGAACAGGATAGAGTTAAAGTGAGAGACAAATCAGAAAAGAATGAAAAAAGAAGAGGATAAACGAAAAGGGGAGTGATTCCGCTAATACTTACACCTTAAAAAAGTGTGCCTTTACCAAAGAATCTCAAGTGATGTTTTAATACTAAACTGTATTATAAAATTTAGTGCTGAAATATACCTACTTTAACCACATGTAAACAATAAAATCCATGCTGAATCCCACCTTGTGCATGAGCCAAATGTGCATCAAAGAAACATAGACCAAGTGTAAACTAAAAATGGGCAATATAATAATAAATAGTCTTACGGTGCTCGCAAACTTTTACATCATTTACGTTGAAATAGTCAGCATAACCACATATACTTAATCACAATGAAGCCAACAGAATTGTTCTCTAGACCCACTGGTCAGTCAGTCAGTAAGTCATAAATACTTTTATTTAATTTCATTTAAAAAATCATAAAAGGGTGGGGAACCACCATAAGTAAAAATACATTTTAAATTTAAAAACAGGAGAGTTTGAAACATTTAGACAATGACGGTGATGGGTATTCTGAAACTTATTAAATTAGTGAATGATTTCCTTTTTTTCCAGTTCTTTTGCTGCCATTTTGAGAAATGTTATTGCTGTATAGGACAGTTGAATTGATAGCCCCCGAGGCATTGGATGACGGCTGCTCTGCATGTCCGTATTTGTTCCTTCCTGAAGGCTTCCCGGAGGACGGTTCTTCGGGTCACTACCAGGGAAGGGCATATGCATAATAAGTGTAAGAGAGACTCGTCCCATCCTCCGCATAAGCGACATTCCTTGGATTGCCAGGGGTATTTCCATTTTGGTGTCAGATCTTTTATTGGGAATGACCCCAGCCGCAATAACGTTAAGTAGTGTTTTCTCTCCTGGGAGAAGTGATCAAGTAAATATGGTTGAGGTTTCAGCCGCTGATTGCCTTGAATCACGGCCCAGGCATGTTTTATTTTTTTGAGACAGCTGTTTTGTCCATTAATAGGGCGGTCCTTTTGATTACGATATTCACTACGGTTTTGAAACTGGAATAAGTGAGGAGGTTGAGCCAGGCCTCCTCGACCTGCAATGAAGCGAGGGAGTCTTTCAGAACACTGAACGTTGAGTTACTTAGCCTGGATTGGGTTTCAGTTTCCTTCCAGCGGTAGTGTGCTAGGGTGTTGTCCTCTGCATCCCTCATTCGCCAGTAGTATTTAGCTAATGCCCCTTGTCTGTCGGGAGTCTGATTTCTCAGGCCGTACTCTAGACAAATTTGGGATGGTGAAATGTGTCGGGGGATTGAGAACAGGACCTTAAATAGGGTTGATTGTGCTGAGTTTACGGAGATGACATAATTAGGATTTGCGAGCCATATGAAATCGAGGGTAAGAATTTTGCTGAAATAGCTTTAAGCAAATGAACTGTAGAGCACCCTGTGAGTTTTTTCTTTAAGACTCTGAAGGCGAACTACAGTTGTTTAGCTCTGGTACGGCCTTGCCCCAGTTGTAATTTGAAGTTGAGGTTACGGTCAATTAGGAAACCTAGGGGCATATTATCAAGGGGGCGATAGGCAATTATCGCCGGTTTAGCGACCGTTTTTGGCCGCTAAGCGGTGATAATTCTATTGCTTTATTATCAAACTGTCGCTAACAGCAGTTAGCGACAGCTTTTAGGCGTTAGCGAGAGGTTTGGGGCCCGCTTTGCATGTCAACGATATTTATCGCTAATTGTTGCGTGCTTATCTAGGTTCCTGATCGATACTGTGACCTTATGCCCCTATTCGGCTATAAATCCATTTATTCCTTATATTGGCATAACCGTTCAAGTGCGATTTTCTGAAAAGTCATCTCTGGCCTCACACGAACAGAGCCACATTCCAGCATGACTCTCTGCTACTTCCTTTGCGACCAATTAGTGCAATGACAGAGCAGCAGTCACTATCTGATATTCCTAGATAACACTCCGAGTTCTTCAACAAGATAAAAACTTAGCAAACCTGGAAATCCCCGCTTGCTATGTTTTGATTAGTAATGGAACTCTAATGAGCAACTGATAACTGTCACTTCCTAGTGACATCTTTAATTGACGTCTTATGTCCAGCAAACTTGCGTCAAACCCGGCACCTGTCAGGTATAAATATTACCAACGTTGCCTTAAGCAATGTGAGAGAGAAAGATACGAGCTGTGAGTTCGTTCCCTGTTGCTGATGCCAGCTGCCTGCATGACCCTGTGTTGGTAAAAACTAGCACTCTGTCGCTGCAGCCTGCTATCCTGTGGTGGTGAAGCTGCTGATTACCATTATCGCCGCTACAGCGCGACCTATGGTGCAGTACGCTTGAGGAGCCGTGCAGCCGTCCTCTGCGAAGACATCCAGCCCAGCTGCCCGCGGACGCTGTCACCCCTCCTTCCTCGACGCGCTGAGAGAAGCCGCTGCCTTTCTCGTACAGAGAAATCCAGTCCCGGCGCTTCCGGTTTACCCTCGCGGGTGACTGGGATATCGAGAGAGACCCCTGAAGGAGATACCAATCCTCCATCATTCTATTCAGAGGTATGGTGTTGACTAAACCCTTAGAAGAGAATTCTTGAAACAAACCTTGGCAAAACCAACTTAACTTAAGCTACTTACTTACTTCCCCTTTTCACGTGTTAGGCTTAGGTCAGGCACACTGGGGTAGGCTTAGTTAGAAGCACCAGTTGAGTATGTTAGCCTAATGTATATATGACTGTATATATGTTTTATTACTTTTAAACCATTGTATGGCTAAGAAACCATATCAATGCTTTTACAGTTCTATTTCGCAATACTTATCTTACTGTACGTACTTTTCATAATAACAGTTATTGCAATTGTGGCAATACATTTCTCTTGTACGAGAAGAAAGACTGTTCAATAAATGTTAACCCTTTATTGACAAACGCCCGTCTCTCTATTCTCTACATACTGTGAAAGTAAACTGCACTAGACTGACTGAGTGAAATCTGTGTCTATTGTTTCACACGACCCTAGAGATCGACTCTTGATCTGAGGAGCAAAGTTGTCATGTTGCACGGTTGTTGGAAAACTGAATCCCTTCTTGTCTGTGCCAAGGAAGCTGATCACTTCCTATGCAGAGAAGAAAGTTTCCAGTGACCTCTGAGCTAGTTGGTAACACAACCCAATTAAGTTTAGCATAGTCAGTGGAGGCCTGGAATATCCGCAGTTCCACGTCGATACTACTGTTTATGTTATTCCAATGCGCAGGGCCTAGTGGGAAACTAGGAACTACACTACATGGCGCCCTAACGTTTGGTAAGGCGATAAACTAACGCAAGACTTGTAGAGTAACTCAGTCGTGCATATTTCACACCCCTTTCTCCCGTAAATACTCCAATAGACGTCTGGAGTGGGTGAAAGGTTAAAATCCGCCCGACCTTAGTAGGAAGAGATTCCTATGTAAAGCTCTGGTTTATTCAACGTTGAAGGATACAGTGTTCCAAAATATTGTGCATCTAATCTTTGTCTCCTTGGAGACCTACTCTGCAAAACCTGCATTTATACAATGTCAGTAGAAAATAACGGCACCACTGGGGCCGCAGCAGATGCGACTCAGCAAGGTCCCGAATACACAGACCCGGGTGCTATTATCATCCCGGTCCAGTTAAGAAGATCTATAACTTTAAAACTTATAGAACACGGACTGACACCTCAAGGTGGTACAGTAATTTTCGTGATAGAGGCTCACGAATATCGGCAGACAGAGGTATTCTATTCATGGATAAACTTTCCAGCGGTAAACGCTATAACACAAGAGTTTCACTATTACAAAATAGAGGAACCTCCGGGAGAGTACGCTCCTTTCGAGGAGGTTGAAATCCCACTTAAATTTCAAGAGCACCTGCTCTGGTTTAATGGCGCCCTAAAACACAATGATCACATAACTAGGCTCGGTCCACTAGGTAGACCAGGAGCCACGTGGCCGGTTCTAGCCAGCTACACACCACATCCTGACATTGCAAGAATGTCTAGAGAAGAGCTGTTAGCACAGCTAAACACATTAATAAAAATACATAGGCAATTAGTCCAATATGTAATACGGACTGCAACAGTCCAGCCAGCTGTTAATACACCACAGCTGACCCCTCATCAGGGGAACACAAATAAAATTACACCACAGAACATACAGTCATGTCTTGGTAAAACACCCGTAAAACGGGAACAAATTCCTTTCTGGTTAGCCCAGAAAATTACTCAAATAGAGGCAGTATTTCCTGATACTACCCCTATTGAGAAACACAGAATCTTGACCATCTGCCTTCCTATGGGAATCGCACCACACGTGGAGGACTGTGACACTTGGGGTACAGTCTTTGCTTCCATTTACACAAAAACACACGGTGTTCCGTCTATGGCGGTAATACCAGAAGTGCTAAAACAGATTCAAAATGAATTCGGTCCAGAGCCCGCTTTAAATCTAGGTATGAAATTACTGAAAGACTTCAAGCAGGTCACGGCTATATTATTAGCCAACATAAAGGGAGAAGCAGCATCTGTGGCGATCCGCCAGAAGTTGAGGGAAACAGATATAAAAGATCCTGTTGAGCTTGCAAAAATCATAGAAAAGTGCTATGAAGAATTAGGTAGAGACAGCTTGGGTGGCAAACCAGTAAAGCCCCAACTGCTCGAAAATCCAGAAAAATTATTCATTAAAAATAATTTAAACACTCCTAAAAAGAGCTGGGATGGAAATAAACAATCCACTCCCAAGGAAAAAGTTTTCCAGTCCAGAGGAAGGTCTCCTCGACGGAGGGAAAGAACTCCGACTCGAGAACGCCAGTCTCCCCAGAGGGAGCCCTCTGAGAAAAAATATAACCTTAGAAATAGGGATAATCTGAAAAAACCTGATAGATATCAAAGTATTGATACACGTCCCTCTCGATCTCTTCCACAGAATTCGGAAAGAAGAGGACGGTCAGACCCAGGAGAGCACACCAAGTCCAAAGACAAGGAACCTGCTCAAAATAAGAAATCTCAATTTCAGAAAAAGAAGGTAGCCAGTATTAGAGTGATCAACCATGCCGAGAATACTGAGGACACAGTTGAAAAACGGGGAGTGGGCATTGACAATGTTGGACAGTGCAGCAGAGATCAGTATAGCGCGCAAGATCTTGATGAGTCATCTGGAGACAGTGGACACGAATGAATACATTCAGGTTGAAACTGCCGACGCCAGACTTAGCGAGCCCCATAAAATATACGAAATAACATTGCGTATAGAGGGTGATAAGACTAGGAAAATTAAGGGTCTATTTTGGGATAAGCTCTCAAAAGGCTATGATATTCTGTTAGCTGAAAAAGATTGGCCCCCAGAGTTTGTCAGGGAGTGCCCTCGTGGCGAAGAAGTGATTATGCCTGCCTTCTCGAATCACATACCGATTCACAAAAAATATACATATGCAAGGAAATGGGCAGTGGCCCAGGCACCTGCATTGTATAAAAATCATGTAGGATGGGATGAGGATTCACCGCCTCACAAAATCCAATTAAAAAGTGAACCAACTGCCCAACGGCAGTATCCCATAAAGCAAGAAGCTAAAAAACAGGTCAGGGAGATCTTAGATCAACTTGAGTACCAGGGGGTGATTGAAACATGCACCTCTCAAATGAACAATCCTTTGTTTCCTGTCTCCAAGCCAGACAATTCATATCGTCTAGTTTTGGACTACAGACATCTTAATACATGTTGCAAAACTTTTGCAGTACAAAACTCGCATAGTGCAGCCCTAATGAATAACATAGTTAGGAAAAAATACAAAACGACATTAGACATTTCTAATGGTTTCTTTTGTCAAAACATTGCACCAGAAAGCAGATATTTGACCGCTTTCTCCGCATTTGGGTCACGGAAAAAATTCTGTCGACTCCCACAGGGGTTCAAGAACAGCCCAGGACTATTCTCAGCTAGGGTAACAGAGTTACTACAAATCTATGATGATGAAGCATTATCTTACGTAGATGATATTTATCTCACAGACGACGACTTGGATACTCACTTGAAAAGAGTGAACACCATTATACTTGGGTTCGCAGCAGAGGGTTACAAATTCAACTTTAAAAAGTCCCGAATTGCCCATCTGACAGTACTGTTTTTAGGGTACGAATTATCAAGCGAAGGGAAAAGCCTAGCGGACAACTTCTTAGAGAAGTGCGCTGTACTCCAAGCTCCAAAAACGCTGAAGAAATTACAATCCATACTAGGTTTTCTGAATTTCGGAAGAACTTACATACTAAATTACGCAGAGAGGGTTAAACCTCTCTACGAACTAATAAAACCTGATTTAAAACAAATCAATTGGACTCAAAAACACACATAAATTTTGAGATCACTGCAAACAGACATGTTAGCAAAAACTAAATTAGATACACGTGACAACACACGTGATCTTGTAATCCGAGTCATCCCAGGAAGATGCGGATTCCCGTACCTAACCTCTAATGAGGGAGAAAAGGTACCAATTTCAATTAAATCTCACTTGTACACACAAGCAGAAAAAACATTCAGTCACACAGAAAGAACTGTGAACGCAGTGCAAATCGCATTAGCAAATGAACGAGAACTAGCATACGGCAAACGGATTAATATCCTTACAGCGGAGTCCGCCTTCGAGGCGCTATTCAGCCCAGTAAACCTGCCTACAGTGTCACTGGATCCGAAATGGATACAGTGCATAGATTCTCTAGGAGCGGAAGATGTGAAATACTATTTCGCCCCGCAATTTGAAGAACTGAATGATTTAGAATATGAAGAAGAATATCCTCTGCCAATCGAAATCCTGCCTCTCCCACAATATGCCTGTATAATCTATACAGATAGCTTTGTACAGCATTTCAACGTAGAGAGCAAATCCTACAATGCAGCATGTGCGATCATTAAAGGTCGTTGGCTGTGCGGTAAATTCAGACCGAAAATAACAAAAACCGAATCAGTAAAGTACTGTTCGGCTCAAAGAACTGAAATCAGATCTTTAAAGATGGCGCTCGAAAATGCAGAACGCGAATTCCCCACACTTATAGTGTGCGATTCTCATTTTTGCGTCAATTCTTACAATAACAAACTGCAGAGTTGGATCGAAAATGACTACAAAGATGACACAGGTGCCACAATAAAGCATAAAAAGCTCTGGAACGAGGTAGTTCTTTTACAAAAAGAACTACAAAAGACTCACGTGATACATACACTGAGTCATCAACGTGATGGCGTTCACGTTGCAGGGAATTCATTGGCTGATGAAGCCGCGAAGGCAGCTGTGCAAACGGCTTCCGTAGCTGCGATAACTCGGTCACAAACAAAAATAGACAGCGATATTCTACAAGCTGTCAGTACGTCAGTAAAAAATGATAAGAAAACACTCCCAAAAGGCTTTCCTGAAAAGTACTTGTACTTAACGGATAAAAATAATGTTCCTTTTGCTCGAATCCCTGGAGTGGGGGATAGAGTAATTCCAAACGGGGAACACAGACTAGGACTAATCAAAGCGGCACACGAAGGGCTTGCTTCTGCACACGCTGGCGTTTCCGCAACAATATCACTATTAAAACAAAGATATTGGTGGCCTCGCTTGAGAATACAAACTAAAAAGTATGTATTAGAATGCGACATATGCCAACGGATAAAAGTATCAACAGTGAAACGACCAGCGCAGACACCCCTTCTCATCTCGGATAAACCATTTGCATGCGTTTACCTGGACCACTGTGGTCCCCTACAAAGGGACGGTAACTATAGATATATCATGGTAGCAGTGGACTCCTGTACGAGGTTCATATGGATGTGGCCCCAGCGCTCGGCTGACGCTAGAACGGTTATAAAAGATTTGCGAGTCTTTATCGGCACATACGCAATTACCACATTCCATTCTGACCAGGGTCCTGCTTTCAGCTCTCGAGCCTATAAGGAGGCCATGGCCAGCATGGGAATTGGGTTGCGGTATTCTTGTCCGTCGCACCCCGAAGGGAATAGTGTGGTAGAAAGAAAAAACCGGGACATAAAGCAATCTATAACAGCGAAGGTATTAGGTTCAGGCGCTGGGTGGGTCAAACATTTAATAAGTGTCCAGACTAGTCTTAACAACATGCCAAGAAATTCTCTAAAAGGTTTCAGCCCATATGAACTATTGTTCGGAATTAGAATGAACGTTCAGGACCTCGATAGTCAGATGTCAGTGGTACAAGAAGAAACAAAGCAGTTTGAAGTAAAAGACCGTTTGGCTGTTTTACAGGAACTGAATGAAACAAGAAAATCATTAAGCAACATAAAGTTAAAGCAACAGCCAAGTACCACTGACGAGGCACCACCCGCAACAGCCCCAGCAAGGCCTGTCTGGATTCCAAAGATTGGGGATCTAGTCAGAGAAAAGATCGCGGTTAAGAAGGAATTTGGGCCTTCTTACAGAAAAGCAGTACCTGTCTTAAAAGTCACCGGAACAAGATCAGTTGTGCTACCGCCCCTTGCTGGTAAAAAGGAGAACAGAGTTGTGTCCATCGACCTGGTAAAACCACAAGCATGTGGCCTATAATCAACAGTAGGCCCAGTGGACTCCCAAGAAACAACAGAATACCCAAACTTGCAACAATCCAAGAGGTTCAAACTGAAAGACTAATCACATTCGATCAGCCTGCAGTGCACAATGAAGGACTATGCAATAATGCCATGGAACTCGTGCCTCTTGAAACACAGATTGAAACAGTTCGTCAAGAAACAACACCAGTCTACAATGATGTGGCATCAGAAAGTGCTACCGAGAGACAGATTGAAAGAACAATCCCATCAATTGACAGAACTGCCTCTGGTTATTTCATCAACTTCGACAACTTCTCTGAAGATTTAAACGACCCCGAAGTGATGCCAGAAACAAAAAAGTCTTTTAAAGAAAAAGCAACGGAACTCTTTCATCAACTGAAGGAAATCTACCTTGTTTCCCCTTGGCTAGAGTTCTGGTTTGGTCTAGGTGTATTTTTCCTCCTGCTTTGGCTCATCATGGTACTGTGTTTGGGAAAATTCATTGACGGAAAATATATTACAATGGACACAGCAAGTCAGAACATCAACTTAGTCCTGAAACCACACAGATCATCCCACGTGAAGAAAAGAGAACTGTCAACAGTAAATGTCACAGCAATTCCAATACCTGGTGGGGTAGTATGGGAGAAAACAGACTATGAGATCTATGGTCCGGTCGAAATCCTGAAGTATCCTCATCAACTAAAGGTTTCCTTAAGTGACTTTGTGACACCAAGTACATTCTCTGATGATTGGGACTTTAACAGTATTAATGACATGATGTCTGATTTAGTAGATTTAGTAGTATTTAGATTCACAGATCATGATTATTTACAAGGTTCATCTAGTTATGAGCAGTTATTCTGTTATACCCACTATGGGGATCATTACTTGCATAAATCTGCACAGCCTAGAAATGTTTTTATGTATAATCAATGGGAACATTGTGCTACACCACCTAAAAGCAGTTCTAAAGCATTTTTTGAGAAATTCAAATACTTCTCAGGGTTTAACACCAGTGATGCAGAAACGTTTTATTACAAACTGTTAGATAAAACAGGAATGAAAACAATGCTGACAAATTCTAAATTGATATATTCAGAAGCATTTTATGACAAAATGATGACATTTGGTTTTGATTATTGGAAAAATAATATTGAAACGAAAACAATTTGGGGTACAAAGGATTGGCAGGTGCAAGGCATAGAAGCACTATTTAGAACCTGCATGATACCAGAACAAATGTTATTTTTAAATGACACAGTACACCAAACATCTTGTCTTGGCCTAGCTAAGATCAAAGAAATGAAAACACCGTCTATACCAAAGCCAATACCTGAAAATGCAACAGCTGATATTGAGTTAGACGTGTCACAAATTTTACATTTCAACAGAACAAATCCTGAATGGAAAAAGTGGTTAATCTGGCCTACAGACACAAATAGCTGTCAAGATAGGTTCCTGAATAAAACACAGGGTTTAAAAATGACCAGATTAGACCCTAGATATTCCCAGAGACAACATCCAGGGATTATAACAACATACAGTGTAGGGAAACTCTGCCTAGAATGGCTAACTACATCCACACTGGCTGAAATTAAGCAACACTTGTCTTTACTAAAAGATGGTGCTGATTTGCGCGATTTCATTCTTGGACCACGCAAACAGCGTCAAAAGCGTTTCATAGCGACCAGTATCTATGCTGCTTACAACGAGGCTTGGAAAGTAACGCAAATTGAAACTGCTGAAAAAATACGAGAATTAGATCGTATTAATTTGGAGAAATCACTTTCTGTGGTAGACAATGGGTTAATGACTCTGTCTTCCAGAATATATTCTTTGGACAATATTGTATCCTCTGCCTTTGATGTGATAGACAGAGATTTGCTAATGTTACAACATGGCCAGTCTCAATTACGCTCTATTATAGAATTAGGCTGGACGCTGCAAAATCTTCGTTCAGGCTATGTGCCTTGGCGTTTAATCAACACGACGTCATTATTTTCCAGTTTTAACCTTACTGATAAACAGATCAGTTTGGCACAGAAAGGAGCAGACTATACAATCTTGAGCATCGAGAAACTCGAGAGATTACCATTGACAATGTCAGAGAGTCCTGTCATTGAATGGATAATACACGGAATTATCACAATTCCGATAACAACTTTCCGATTTCATAAATGCCTTGAGTACATACCTGCTGGCCAATATGAACAATTGGGTAAGGGATATGTAAAATCCGAATGGAAATTACCATACACTCATTCTTGCTATAGTGACAGCGACAAAAATGTATTTCTTAGTGGTGACAACTGTAAACACTCACTAAGCGGTATACTTTTGTGTCAGGGTATTAATTTACACGGAGCATGTGATGGAAATTCAAACAACCTCTCATGCCACCAGCTAGTCACACCTGCAACTCAGATAGAGCCCTTCTTTATGCAACTCGCAAACGGGAGTTACATTCTTAGAACGGATCACAGGTGCTGTGGCCTCGCGCCCGGAAAAAGTTATCTAGTACTAGTAACGTCCATGGTCAAATGTTGTATGCAAGCATTGTTTCCGAGCGGGCCTCCAGACATAGTGACTCCTCTCTGGCCTCGTCTGAATCTCTATTCTATACGAATTGATACATTAAGCAAAATGAAATCTGTGCTTTTACAGACAACAGTGCCTATAACGTCATCTAAAGAGACGTATGATCTTCTAGTCGCAAGGACGGCTACTGAAGTCCATGACCTTTTATCAACAAATTGCCCCGTGCATTTCGTAGAAATGTTCAGCCAACTCCTTAACATGTCTAGTGCAACAAGCATCCCAGGCATATTTAAGACAGTCTTTACGGGACTGCTAACACCCTTCCAGGCAATTTTGGGAATCTTTCCTAATTTTGTGCACTCCATCTTTGGCGGCATACCACTATTTTTGGGACTCATCGCAGGGATTCTATTTTTGACCATCCTGCTACGTTATGGCAAGCCTCGGCTCAGACATAGCTCCCATGGGAATGGAAGAGACAATCCTAGCAATGCGCTACAGGGACAGGATAACTAACGTCCTCGGATTGGCCAGGCTGAGAGATCTAAACATGACCTGGTTCCTTTCATTCAGACCGATATGGCAAAATTGCATTTTACCTGTGCTACGGTGTATGCTTTGCGGCGATGAATGCGTGTTGGACATCTGTCTTTCACTTCCATCAGCAGTACCAATAGACGTCGATACTTTGCTCAGTCCAATAACGGCTCACGCATTGTGTTGTCCCCAGCGGCTACCAATCCTGATGACGGCATTCGTGGAGACTCCTGTACTACAGCCAAGTGGTAACAGTGGAGCGAGTGACAAAAGCAACATCATCCAGGTACAACGTTCTGTGAGCATTGCTGGTCCTGCCTTCGATGACAGCAATCATTCTCACACCTGCCAAGTTACAGCGCTATCTAATTTGGTTGAACTATCACCTGATTTTGTAGACCAATTCTTTGCGAGCCTGTCTGATACGATGTTCTCACCCATAGAGAAACAATAACTTTTGAGAAGCTTTCCGACACACAGCGTTCCCATGAACTCTGAATTCGGCCTTCAGTTTTGATCAACAAAAACTGCCAAGAGCTTTGGAAATCTATTTTTCTTTGAATTGGACAATTTTTTTCTAATATTGACCTTTTTTGGCACGAACAATTCTTTGCTTAACGTAAAAACTATTCTTAGAGAACAGAAGCTTCACACTTCTATTTCTAAACACATCTAGAGACATAACATCATAACACCAGCCTCTAGCCCACATGGTATTACTATGCATTTTTATGTGATGATTTATCTCGCATTTCTTCTGTCAGAGATGCTTCATGTGTAATTCTTTTTGCATAATCGTTCATTGATTTCATATGCAATACTTTTTGAATGATTACTATGCTTTAAAAAAACGTACAGTACCTAAAATTCCATGTATTACAAGTACGCCTATTTCGAATGCATTTATGTATTTTGGGGTGGGCAATGTTACACATGCATCTTATTGCTTAGTTTTAGTAATTTTGATGGACATGAAAACGTGGAGTGGGTGTTGCGTGCTTATCTAGGTTCCTGATCGATACTGTGACCTTATGCCCCTATTCGGCTATAAATCCATTTATTCCCTATATTGGCATAACCGTTCAAGTGCGATTTTCTGAAAAGTCATCTCTGGCCTCACACGAACAGAGCCACATTCCAGCATGACTCTCTGCTACTTCCTTTGCGACCAATTAGTGCAATGACAGAGCAGCAGTCACTATCTGATATTCCTAGATAACACTCCGAGTTCTTCAACAAGATAAAAACTTAGCAAACCTGGAAATCCCCGCTTGCTATGTTTTGATTAGTAATGGAACTCTAATGAGCAACTGATAACTGTCACTTCCTAGTGACATCTTTAATTGACGTCTTATGTCCAGCAAACTTGCGTCAAACCCGGCACCTGTCAGGTATAAATATTACCAACGTTGCCTTAAGCAATGTGAGAGAGAAAGATACGAGCTGTGAGTTCGTTCCCTGTTGCTGATGCCAGCTGCCTGCATGACCCTGTGTTGGTAAAAACTAGCACTCTGTCGCTGCAGCCTGCTATCCTGTGGTGGTGAAGCTGCTGATTACCATTATCGCCGCTACAGCGCGACCTATGGTGCAGTACGCTTGAGGAGCCGTGCAGCCGTCCTCTGCGAAGACATCCAGCCCAGCTGCCCGCGGACGCTGTCACCCCTCCTTCCTCGACGCGCTGAGAGAAGCCGCTGCCTTTCTCGTACAGAGAAATCCAGTCCCGGCGCTTCCGGTTTACCCTCGCGGGTGACTGGGATATCGAGAGAGACCCCTGAAGGAGATACCAATCCTCCATCATTCTATTCAGAGGTATGGTGTTGACTAAACCCTTAGAAGAGACTTCTTGAAACAAACCTTGGCAAAACCAACTTAACTTAAGCTACTTACTTACTTCCCCTTTTCACGTGTTAGGCTTAGGTCAGGCACACTGGGGTAGGCTTAGTTAGAAGCACCAGTTGAGTATGTTAGCCTAATGTATATATGACTGTATATATGTTTTATTACTTTTAAACCATTGTATGGCTAAGAAACCATATCAATGCTTTTACAGTTCTATTTCGCAATACTTATCTTCATGTTCGTACTTTTCATAATAACAGTTATTGCAATTGTGGCAATACATTTCTCTTGTACGAGAAGAAAGACTGTTCAATAAATGTTAACCCTTTATTGACAAACGCCCGTCTCTCTATTCTCTACATACTGTGAAAGTAAACTGCACTAGACTGACTGAGTGAAATCTGTGTCTATTGTTTCACACGACCCTAGAGATCGACTCTTGATCTGAGGAGCAAAGTTGTCATGTTGCACGGTTGTTGGAAAACTGAATCCCTTCTTGTCTGTGCCAAGGAAGCTGATCACTTCCTATGCAGAGAAGAAAGTTTCCAGTGACCTCTGAGCTAGTTGGTAACACAACCCAATTAAGTTTAGCATAGTCAGTGGAGGCCTGGAATATCCGCAGTTCCACGTCGATACTACTGTTTATGTTATTCCAATGCGCAGGGCATAGTGGGAAACTAGGAACTTCACTACAAAGTGGGCGTACCCAACCTGTTAGCGACTGAAAGCAGTCGCTAACGTCGCTATCGCCTATTAGCAAGGCGGGCATAGCGTTGGAAATATTCCCGCTATCGCCAAAAACTAACGCCTGCTCAGACCAGTTCTTAGCCATGTTATCCAATGGGAGGTGGATAACATGGCTAAGAGCATTTTGTCGCTAATGCGTGAATATCGCTGTATTCTCAGCGATATTCACGCTATCGCCGGAAAAATTATCGTTTTGGAAATAAACGTTGCTAATAGCAAGTTATCTCAGCGATAATTTCTGGCGATGCTTAGCGATAAAACAATCGTTGCAAAGCCTAGTTAGCGATAAATATCGCTACTCGTTGGTAATATGCCCCCTAGATATTTATATGAGTCTACCGGGTACAGAGGTTGCCCGTCCAAGTACCAGGTGAATTTGTGGTGGGCCCTGATTTTAATTCGTCTGGAAAAATACATCACTTTTGTTTTTTGGTGGTTAATGATTAATTGGGCATTGGTGGTGTAAGCTCCTAGTTTGGTGATGAGTCGCTGCAGACCTACAGGCGTTTGAGCGAGGAGCACAATATCGTCCGGGTTTTGAAGACTGGGTGTAGGGACTTCACCCAGTTTTGGGGGGTCGGGTGGAATTGACCGTTGTTGATTATCTAGGTCGCCGACATAGACCCACTGGTCGTTTATAACCCCACTCTCACTAGCACAGATGAAACAAATCCTTTTAAACACCCCTTGCAGTTTAACAACACATGACTGTGAAAGCTAATTCTGAATAAACATTAAAGAATACGTGAACAAACACCTCAAAACCTACCGTGCTCACATGCAATTACGTGAAATCTCAACACACGTTTTTGCCTATCTCATATCCAAATGAAACAATTGTATAAAACAATGTTAAACACTATAACACCATGGAGTGCTGTGTACACGTAAAATGAAAATATAATAAGAGATGCACAGAAAAACAATGTTGACATTGAAATGTGAACCTTAATAGAAGAAAAAATAAATGCTCTGTAGAAAAATATACACTATTTTGATAATGTGAAAGTCGGTTCCGAGGCTCAGTGTTCCCAATAGTCTCCAATTTTGAAAAGTGTCTGTGATTGGTACAGGGAATGCAGGCGCAAGCAGAAAGAGCAACGAAGAGGATATGATGTAATGGCTGGATCTGCACTTTGATGCTGTGGAACAGGGTTCGAGACAGCAGTCTGATCTGTTGTGGGGGGTCAACAAAAAAAGTTAAAGCAGAAAATGTGAGGCTCTTCTGTGCAGCTGCGGTAAAGTAATAAATAACAAGCTCTCGGCATTGCTGCGGCGGGAGAGGGATTCCTTTGAAGTCTGCTCTTGGTAGGATTTGCTGGTGGCCCTCTATATGTCTCGCCAGCAATGCGCATGCGCATTGGCAAGTCGAGACCTAAAAATGTATTGGTCCGCTCTAAAGAGAGCCAAAACCCCCTCCCCTCCCACCCTAACCCTTTCTAGATGAGCCAAGAGTCACTAACAGGAGCGTGGATATAGCCATACATGGGGGCCTCTAACAAACCCACCCTCGGGGGATCTATCCCTGGACCAGCAGGTCCCATACTCATCTTATTGGTCCGGAATCAGTTTCAAAATACACAAGTAAATAGGACGTTAGTTCCCGGAACTCTGTAGAGTATAGATAAAAAGGGGCCCAAAACTTCGCGTAATCAGATTTATCCCCTAGATTGGCCATAGACAGTCTTTCCATACCTAGAAGGGACCACAATTGATGGAGCCATTGTGTGTGCTCTGGGACTCTAGCTGTCTTGCAACACGCTAAAAGCACTCGGTGGGCAGCATTAAGTACAAGGGCCATCTGCCTACCTTTGAGAAAGCGTAAGGGAAAGTCAGTGCATTGGGCAGACCCAGTATGGTGTAAGCGGGGAGCCTAGGAATAGTAGTGTCAAAGGCCCTGTCTATCTCATCAACGATTTTCTCCCAATACCTTGTAAGTTTTGGACAATTCCATAGCAAGTGAAGGAGGGTGCCAGGGCTCCCTTATCCCCGCCAACAGATACCATCGCATTGGCAGTTCCATTTTGTTAACTGGGCAGGAATGTAATACCAATATGATATAATTTTGTATGATGTTTCAGTATGACCCATGAAGTGTGCAGTATGGTGAGTCGTATAATAAATATCCTCCCACTCCTTGTCTGATAGTGTCCGTCCAATTTCCGCCTCCACCCGCCTCTGACCAGCAGTCCTACCTTTGAGGATGCCCTGGGAAAGGAGTGAGTATAGTTCAGAAATTATTTTATGATCATCTTTTTTGAGAAAAAGCCATTTTTCGAACGGGAGCATTGGCCTGCCCGCCAATGGGCGGGTGTGGGCACCCAGTACTCAGTGTAACATTTGGGTATGAAGAAAGTGGTTCGAAGGGGATAGGTCATAGTCAGCTGTGAGTTTTGCAAAAGGGATATAGCCCTCATGGTCAAGCAAGTGACCTAGACGCTTGCAAACTCCCTTCACCCAGCGATGCCCCGCTCCCTTGGCCATGCCTGGAGGGAAGTC
This sequence comes from Lissotriton vulgaris, assembly GCF_964263255.1. Taxonomy (NCBI): domain Eukaryota; kingdom Metazoa; phylum Chordata; class Amphibia; order Caudata; family Salamandridae; genus Lissotriton; species Lissotriton vulgaris. The sequence goes on from NC_141693.1 coordinate 1,559,163,389, forward strand.
AGGATTCAAGAAGATTGGGCACATAGGTGAGGGAAACACTGTGAGATGCGCTGACAGCGACACCCTATCCCAAACCTGTAAAGTTGGCCGCATGATCCGAGACGAGTACAGCCCCCGTGCACTAGAAGCTCTAGGCAACCACGCCTCCCTCTAGATATGGCGCAGAGCAACGGTCTGATCCATAAATACACAGTGTTTCTCCGTCACCTGCTGGTTCCATTCCATCAGGTAGCGTAGTAATGATGCCTGAAAATAGCTGTTAATGTTCGGCAAAGCCACCTTCCCTTTTGTGGTGCTGCAATGGCGTCTTCTGGGCCAAAAATGAAACGCTCTATCTCTTTTTGGATGCTAGGGATCACACCTGCGGGTGGGAGAAGGAGGAGAGTCTGGAAGATATAGAGCGCCCGTGATAGGACATTCATCTTAACCGCAGCCAGCCTACCCAGCCACAACAGGGGCAGGCGCTGCCATTGTGACAAGTCTTTGCGAATACGTGCAAGTAAGGTTGACCATCTTAAATTGAACCCGGACAAAACCGAGTTGGTTCTCACCGGTGGTTCGTCCAGTCCCTGGAACTCCCTCTTCTGGCCCTCTTCTCTTGGTCCCTCCCCCACTCCCTCAACCACAGTTAAAACACTGGGGGTTAAAATGAACAACCAGCTCACCCTTCATTCACAAATCAGCACTGTAGTTTCCTCCTGTTTCCTCACTCTCCGAACCATCCGCACTGTTTCCCGTTTCTTTTCCCCACAGGCACTCAAGTTGATCATGGCCGCACTGGTGATATCGCGGCTGGATTATGCCAATGCCCTCTACAACGGCATTCCAGCATACAGCCTGCGGAGACTCCAGATGGTCCAGAACCAGGCGGCCCGGCTGGTCTATGGTCTCCCACGTTATCATCATTCCACACCCCTCCTCAGGGAGCTTCATTGGCTTCCTGTTAAGGAACGTTCCCTGTTCAAGACCGGCTGCATGGTCTTCCAGGCCCGTCAAGGCACTGCCCCCGCTTTCATCTCCTCGCTAATAAATGAATACGTCCCTACCAGAGAGCTTCGCTCTTCTTCCAAATCCCTCCTCCAAATCCCACGTTTCAAACGTAAAAAGTGGGGTGGAACTAACTTCTCTACCCTAGCCCCCACTTTCTGGAACTCCCTCCCTGATCACCTCCGCTCTGCCACTCATTATCTTTCCTTTCGTAAAGATCTAAAAACCTTTCTCTTCAAACAGGCCTTTTCCGTGTAATTTCCCCTCTTTTCTACGACAGGTTTTATTTTGCCTCAGTTGTCGAACTCTCCACTAGCGCCAAGAAACCGTATGGTGCACGCTGCGCTTTATAAATGTTTTACATTGGAAATTGAGTAGTTTATTTCAGATGTTTTAGCTAGACTCTTTTTGAGGACCAGCCCCAGGTATGATATGGCTTCTGTTACCCAGTCAAAGTCATGCTGAGCCCTTAGTGTGTCTACCGTAGACTGAGTAGCAGTCAAGTTCAATATTTGTGATTTCTGCAGATTCATTCTAAAACCGAACACCTGTCCAAAGGCTTGCAGGTCTGCGATAATAACCGGAAGAGAAGTCAGGGGATGAGCGATAGAGAATATAACGTCGTCTGCATAGAGGCTAACCAGATGGTGGTCAGCTTCAAATGGAATTCCCGGTGCATCGAGATTGTCTCGGAGTCTTTGAGCCAGGGGATCCATGTAAAGAGCAAAGAGCAATGGGGAGAGGGGGCAGCCCTGCCTTGTCCCTCTTCCGACTGCAAAGCCATCTGAGCGTACCCCGTTCACCTTGACTGAGGCACTTGGAAAGCGATATATATACTCGCAATCCACCTATGGAAACGTGCGCCCATGTCAAAGCGTTCCAGAGTAGCGAACAAATAAGGCCAGTGTACCCGGTCGAACGCCTTTTCGCGCAACAACTGCCAATAACAGCGCTTTCGCGTTGGTGTGCTGCACCTTGTCAATTAGATGGCAGGTCTGCTTGGTGTTGTCTCTGCTTTGTCGACTCGGGATAAAACCAGCCTGGTCCGGATCAACTTGGCCTGGCATCAGAGGGTTCAATCTCTGGACCGGAATACTAGCAAAGAGCTTTGCGTCGATGTTTAACAATGAGATCAGGCGGTACGAGCTGCAAGATAAAGGGTCCTTACCGAGCTTGGGTATTACGGTAATCGAGGCTTGAATCGTTAAATCAGTAGGGTGCCAGTGTCCACAAACTAATTGAACAGTGAGTAAGCAGGGGAGCCAACTCAGCGCTGAAAGTCTAATGAAAAGTCGCACTGAACCCATCAGGGCCCGGGGCCTTCATAGGCTTCAATCGTATAGTAGAAGGCTCGAAAGGCAGGCAATGTGGAAGCATACGACCCCCTCTATTCATTCCCACAAAGTACTTATGTTTCAGTCGGACCACCGCCTGTTCAGCCCTATCTAGATCTAGGCGCCAAAGATGGAGCCGCTCATTCTCCAGTTGTCGGCAGATATGGGGGGCTACAGAGCGTTTGTGAATTGCCTCAAGTTCCTTCACTTTCGATTCAAGCTACTCCCTTTTAGCCCTTCGAGTCTTATTGTCACGTGCAGTTTAGTGACAAGGTCCCCGCGGGCGACCAGTTTAAGTGCCTCCCATACTGAGGATGCTGCTGTGGAACCGACATCATTAAGTGCAATGTAGTTCATCAGTGTAGTCCTCCACAACGGTTGAGGACAACAGCAGGAAGTCTCTCAGACGCCACTGCGAGGGAGAAGGTACGGGGGAGGACGTGTGCAGAGTCAGGGTAATGTGTGTGTGGTCTGAGTGGGAACAGGCTTTAATAGATGAGGCCTGAGTATGTTCCCAGCTGGAGGATGTAACAAGAAAATTATCCAAATGGTCGTAGGATCTATGGGCAGCAGAGTAATGTGTATAGTCCCGCTCGCTAGGGTGCAAGCCTTGCCAGACGTCTCTGATCTCATAATCCTCCAATCATTCCCTACCTGATAGAGACAGAGCCCACGCTCTCCATTAGTAGATTTAAATCGCCGCCCACCACAACTGCAGAGTCAGGTGTGTGAAGAACCTTGGCAACAGCTTCAATCAAAAACTCTTCCTGGTGCTCATTAGGGGAGTAGGTTGAGGCCACTGTATAGTTAACAGTGCCTGTCTGTACCCTCAGGGCTAACAGACGCCCTTTACTCTCGGCCACGGAGCCCAGTACTGTACCCCTAAAGCGCCTGGAGAACAAAATAGCCATACCTCCCCTTCTACCGTTCACGGGGACCAATACTGACCGGGAAACCCTCTAGCCTGCATTCTGTGTGTGTCCTTAGAGAGTAAATGGGTTTTCTGAGGTAAGCATGTATCCCCCTCAGAATTCTCAAGCAGGTAGAGTATCGCCTTCTGCTTAATAGAGTTGTTAAGGCCACGAACATTAAGGTTAACTATCTTAATCTCCTATCTAAGGGGAGTAGTGATTCTATGTGTGTTAGGCTATGATACCATTGGGGCCTAACAGGCCACGTGAGGTGCTGATCAATTAAAAGCGCCATAGTAGACCAATCCTTGATGGTATATACTGTGAGGCTCACTGGAGAGAGATCACTGCCGACTCAAAAACAATTTTAACAAAACAAGAAAGAGAATGCGAACAGTACTGAAAAGTACGTAGTGTCCATCCTGAAGGGGTCCAGAGACAATGGTGGCAGCCTAGAGTGCGAGTTACAGCTCTCTTTATCCCCTTCGATGCTCATGACGAGCTCAGCTCGTCATGAGGCACGGTTGAGCTGTGCTGATGACGAGCTGAGCTCGTCATGAACAATGGTAAATCTGCAAGTTTAGCACCAGGGGGGGAAATTTCTTTTCGTGCAATAAATGTCAGAATGTTTTTAATGTATTTTTTTTATTGTATGATAATGCATTGTATTCTAACCATATGTTTGGTTAATTTTAATAAATTATTTTTATATCTGTGAGCACTTGGCCTTTGATGGTGTTGGTGTTATGTTCTGGTGATATATTTGTCCTCATGAGTGTGTTTGCCTTGGTGTATTAAGTTACCCAAAGTGGATTTTCTCCTGACTATTGTTCCATCTTGACCTGTTCTCCAGGACTTCCGTGTATGCCTGGAGATCCAACTGCTGGTCCTGCAGTCGTATAACCTCTTGCTGGAGAGTGGCAATTTCTTCGTCTCTGTCTGACGCCGAATCCTCCAAAGCCACAACTCTCTCGCCCACATCCTTCCTTACCTCCCTGAAATCAGCTTGCAGGCCCGTTTTGATGGCCAGGATGTCTTCGCGTTGAGAGACGAATAGGGACTCCAAGAACTCCTGAGTGACCGCCCCCTCCACGCCTTCACCACCAGCTGCTTGACCAGTGCTTTGCAACTCCCCGGCGGACTTCACAAGGAGATCTCGCACTGAACGTTCCTTCTTGTTTTTGGCCATTGCCATGATTTGGTTCTGGGTGTGCCCCTCGCATGTGAGGTTGCTTTGTTAATGATGGTAAGTGCACAGGGCCCCAGGCGTTCTCAGTGCGACTCAGAGGAAGGAAAGGCAAAGCTCCCCCGTCACCTCTCCAGGCTGGGGGTTTATCGTCCTACCAGTCATTGTGCAGGGCTGGTTCTGATCAGTGCTGGCGCGATGCAGGGCCCAACGCACTCCATCGCCCTCATGTGGGAACTGCTCTACATGTCTTGTGGTTTCATCATCGTTGAGCCTCCACAAGATGCTGGCATGCGCTGTCTCATCGGAATGGCTCAGCACTCCGCTATCCTCCCTCAATCAATATGAATCGGGCACAGCCCGATGCGATCATCCGCGGTAGGAGACCGCGTAGGCTGCCCAGTCCATCATGCAAGGCCGCTGGTTCCGTTGAGAACACCCCCGCCACGGGCCCCCATGCGATCATGCTCTCCACTGCTTCGTCAACTTGGGGCGCGCACCCCGGTGCCGCCCTCACTCACAATGCTGTCCCTGGTGCCCCAGTTGTGTCCCTTACCGCAGTCTTCCGGAAGGCAATGTAAGAAAGTGGCTCTGTATATACTGGACCAAAGTAAGGTACAGTGTGCACAGAGTCCACAGTCCCCAGACGTTTGGCAGAGGCTGAAGTTAGATATAACCTAACTCTCTAAAGTCAAGCAGTAAGGCAGTATCAGAGGAAAGTGTAAAGCATTTGTTGTACACACTCAGTCAGCAAATTGTCTCACACATAAAAATATATAGTTGTTTTATTTTAGAACCAACAATAGGTATCAAAATATACTTTCTCAGAATGAGTTACTTTAGTTAAATGCTTTTCAAATAGGCAATAGTCTTTTGAATACAATAGCTACAGTTGTTGCAATAAGCAACACAATTTCAAACACAATGTGACATTGAGCTCATTGGGAATTTCTAGTTAAATGCAATTAGTTACTTTATAGATTACTGTTCTAACCACAGGACTGGATCCTAGGTTCAGTCCTGGGACATCTCCTGTAAACAATTGAGTAAAAGCGTTTTGGTTACAGTTGTGATTTTTAAGGAATATTACTGTATTTTCAAAGTTGACACTTAAAAACCTTTTCACATAGAACCACCAACGTTATCCCATGGGAGGAAATTCACTTAGCAGGTAAGTACTGTTATCGTTACATTTTCTTACTCAGTGTTGGATACTGGATCCAGCACTGGTGTATCTCCTGTAAACAATTGAAAGAATGCGTTTAAGTCATACAGGCGATTTTTAAGGAATATTTGTCGTTTTAAAAATTGGAAAGTTTTTCTGGCGAAAACCAGACAATGGTTTCCTATGGAGGAAAATTGTGTAACAGTAAATCACTGTTATAATTACTTTTCAGGTTCAGTGCTGGACTGAAAGATACATCACTGAGACCTCCTCTGAGAACAGGTGAGTAAATTGGAATTCGTTCGGCTGATTTTAGATGAATATTTTAAAGTTTCAAAACACCACACTTAGAACAATTTCCAAGTGAAACCAGTCAATGTTACCCAATGGAAGAAAAGTGAGTTATCGGCTTTTGGGTAAATACTCGACTGACAGCGTTAAGGTTCTGGGCATAGACTCAGGGGTCGCCCAGGGTCAGGTAGGTACAGTTGTTACACCCTCGGCGGCACAGGGGAAGCTGGGTGCAGTGAGAGTAGGCCCAATGTTATCCTATGGAGGATAGGGGGCTTTCGGTTGGTGGCTGCTAGCAGGCAGGTCACGCGGCTATGGGAGCTGGGCTCCTGGTCACTTGCTCAGGGCAAATGGGGAAGTAGATTAGGTCAAAGGTTGCACTCCCAGGGGCACTCGGGTGGCTGGGTGCAGGGTGCTTTTGAGCCGTCTGGCGCTCAATGTTATTCAATGGCAGACTTGGAAGTTGAACAAAGGCTGCAGGCTCGTCAGGACCGTTGAGGAGGGTCTTTGGGCACGGGATTCCAGGCCACAGTCGTGAGGGGGACGTCCTTGTGGTCTTTGTCCACTCAGGCCCGAGGCCGGGCTCGGCGGGTGTGGAGTGTGCTGGATTCGCGGTACCAGGGGTTGTTGCTGTTTGAGCAGAACCACTGCTCATGGGAGTCCCAGTCTTTAGATGAGCAAGGCAGGCAGGTCCTCTGGGTTTTTTTGAGATTGCTGTCCGCAGGAGACGCCGGGGTTTAGCAGGAGCAGGTTCAAGGATCAACAGGCCTGTAGGTTTCTGGGGCAAAGTCAGTTGGTGTTTTCCTCTTGTTAGCAGCTGCACAGCAGGTCTTCTTGTTTCCTGTTCTTCTTCTTGTTTTCAAATCGGGATCTCAGGTAGGAAGGTTCATGGTGCCCCTAAATACTAACTTTAGGGGCGTGACAGGTAGGGCAAGGGCAAGGACCAATGGGTCCCTGTCCTGGGGTGAATACACCCCCTATCCTGCTCCTCTCCTGTGGGAGGGGGGCAGGGTCCTAGCTTTGATTGGGCAGGGCTCCCTATCCTCAAGATGGCGGTAGCCCGGAGTTGTGCTCCTCCTCGCCTCTCCCACCTGAGGGGTGGAGTTGGCACAGGCTGGCACACCCCCTTTCCTCACCTAGGGTTTCCCACCTGTCTTCCCGTCAGAGTGGTGGTCAGACCGGTGGGGGCCCGTGCTGAGTACAGCATTTGGCCCGGGGAACCTCACAAAAGGCGACATGCCTTTGAAGCTTCCTCTGCCCATCTTCAGGGAGGAGGCTTGGCACCTCGTCCCAGGATGTGCATTGTTTCAGGCCCCCGAGAGCGGCAAGCTCTCGACCCAGGGGTCCAGAAACATGTCTGGTGATGGCAGCCTCGGTACCCACGCAGTCAGGACACTGGGAGTTGGTTAGATTTCAGGGGGCATCTCTTAGATGCCCTCTGTAGTGCATTTTGCATTAAATCCCACACTCACATCAGTGTGGGTTTAATGTGCTGAGAAGTTTGATATCAAACTTCTCAGTCTTCAGTAGCTATCCTGCTGCTGTGGAGTTCGTAATAACAACCTCCTAGCACCATATACACTTAATGGCATCACTGCACTTACAGTGCCCAGGAATGGCCCTGGGTACTGTAGGTATTATTAAGGCAACAGTGGTCCCTTACAAATAATAATGCTTAATCAATAAATATAGACAAAGTCGTTGCTATTTTTGAAAACGACATGCCCAGCCGGGCAGAGGTCTTGGTATTTACTTTTCAGTCAATGTAAAACATGAATAACACACAATATACAAGACAGGGCACAAGCCTGTACCCATTCCATCACACAAGAAATATCAGGACAGGGAACAATTAAAGGGAACAAACAAAAGGGCTTAGGCAAGAGCTTAACATTCTGTAAACTTGTTAATCGCACAGTTTTGATTATAAAACAGAACAATATTGACACCTTCACACTTTTAAAGGGCAAATAAAACATTGCATGTGTGTAAGGTGCTCATAGTTGCAGACGGCGTTTCGATCCGTTTAACACATTCTACGGATTTCATCAGGATATTTAATGTATGCCTAAAAATAATACAGCCTCATTTGCCAAGAGGGAAGCCAAGGGGTTCAAGGCTTATTGTGTACCCGGTCACAGGAATATCCGGGTGAGCTGTTGCTGTGACCTGTTGGGGTCAGCTTGGATTCGATTCCGGTTAGCAATGTGCTTGTGTAAGACTGAAGAGGGGCCAAGGTTTGGCCAGTCAAAGAACATCAGGCGGACCACAATATGGGGACGTTCAAGATAGTCTGGTATGATAACCGATAGTAAGGATGCAGTGCTGCTCAATCGCGAGTGCACAACCTGGGTACTGTAGGGCACAGGGCTCATGCACCTGTGCCCACACCACTGGCATAGTGCACCCAGCTAGAGGGGTGACTAATGTATGCCAGGGCAGTGTGTTTGTGGGCATGGCCCACAGGGATGTGTGCCATGTCGACTCTTTGTTTAGTTCTGCACCAGGACACTCAGCCTGCAAAGGTAGTATGTGTGTGTCAGGGTACAGGGCCCCTAATTCACGCATAGTAGTTTATTTTCTTTAACCTATGTTGGTTTGGTCAGCATGCAGGAATTTATTATTCCATTAAAGAGTGCGCTATTCCGCTTTTGGACATCAGTGGCAGGGGGGTCTTCCTTTATTGACACTGACACAGTTAAGGGATTTCTTTCGGTCATTTTTGCGGTTTATTAACACTTTTGATTTATTCTCCCTTTGAACCCATGCATACAAGTCTTCTCAGACTCTTGACAATAAAGATGGTCTTCTCCAGTATTAGGGTGTCTTTCATAGATTCACATGCTTGGATACTTCTTTGGACGTGACGGCGGGTAGGTTGCTGTCCTTCGTAGTGTTTTACTGCAAACCTTCCTCATGCTTTGTGGCGCGTTCCTCTCTTCTTGCGAGTAACCACCTGCCAGGGGGTGGTTCTCTATCAGTCTCTAGGCAACGCTTGTATGGGGGCCCTGCAGTCTTGGCTGCGTGTCTGCTTGGTGGCGTTCTGATGTGGTAGTGTTCTTGCGCTTGGTCCTTGTGACCAGTTACAGTCTTCCTTTGTTGTGGCTGCAGGTTGGTTGCTGTTCTTTGTAACCTTTTGCTTTATTGATGCTGTGGCATTTCTTTCTTTCTCTTAGTTGTGGGTGCAATTCCGCATTTTGGCCACTAGATGGCGGGGGATCTCCTCAGCCGATACTGGCAGTCTCTCTGTACGTGGTGTGCCTTCCTTTCCTATGGCCGGTGCTGGTTTCTCAAGGCAGTTGGAGGAATGGGGCTCCGGGACCACAGTGATTGTTTTCACTGCCTATTCTTTATTGCAGGCCTGGGTGCACTCGCTATCCCATGCAGGGGTGAGCTCTTGGGGGCAGAGGAGCTGGAGGGCAGGCCGAGGCAGTCGCGGCCTCCAGCCTCCTTACTATTGGCTTTTAACTTTTTCCCCCATTGTGCCGTGATGCAAACGCTGGGAAGGGCGCACTTTTGAAACAGCTACCGGCCGGACGCAGCCTTAGTTCTTTTGCACCCCACCGCCGCAGCTTTAGTCCTCCCACACTGTGCGGCAGGGAGGGGTGTCAGCGCTGGTCTCCGGGCCGTTTGGTTTTTTGTCCGGCCACCCACCTAAGCGGAGCTGCCACCTCGATCACCCTCAGTCACAGGGCGAGGCAGGCGGTGCGCTGGACGGCTTCCTTCTTTTGCGGGAGTTTCACTCCTATCGGGGCTGCGCCGGGGTGTACTGATGATGTTCCTGGCTGAGGGCCGGGTGCTGGATTTGCCGTTTCGTCTCTCCCACTGCCGCAGCCACACATCACACGCGGCGCGGGATGTTAGCGCTCTACAGCGGGTGGGCTCTGCTGAAACTTCAGTTGATTGCGGGTGGGCTCCGCTTCAATTGTTCGGCACCTGGCAGCTCCCCTCACGCTGCGGGCACTCTACGTTAAAGTTTTTTCACCCCGCCGCCGCACTTCATACACGTGGCGGGGGACGCTGCAGGAAGGCCGCGGGTGGGCTCCGCGAACCTTGCATTATCACGGGGCAGTTGCGGCCAACGCTGCGTCGCTGTAGGCAGGCCGCGGGTGGGCTCCGCAAGCCTTGCTTAATTAAAATCGATAGCTGGCGCCGCTCTCATTTCAGGGGGCATAGTCAGTGTTCATAGCCTATGGCGGGTGGGCTCCGCTTTTGGTGCTGTATAGTCCGGGGCTCACCTTCGGCCGACTGGCCTGTTCTTCAGCGGGTGGGCACCGCGATGGCTCCCCTTGTCTTTTCAGGGCACCGCCACGGCAGGGCGGGCCACGGCAGGCTGGAGAGGTGCGGGGTGGGCTCTCAGTCACCTTCTCCTTTTCTCCAGGCCCGGGGCTCGACACACGCCCCACGGGCCTCTCGGTGGCCGGCTCAATTCTTCGCAGGGGGTGCTCTCAGGTGAGCCGCATTCTCTTCCCCTTTTCCTTCTTGATTTTGAGAGCTGTGGCACGCATGGACACAGCTACCCTCGTCGCCATTGTATAAGGCGGGCCCTATGCCCTCATACTGGAAATAACTGAGACGCAGGACACACTGTTTACTCGGTGCAACCGGCCCAGAGCACGTGGGCTCGGCCTCTTTTATTAGTACTGTGTCACATGACCAGTGACATCAGTGGTGGGTGGGTGTTCAGTGTAGTTACAGGCTCAGCACTAGAATGCTGACTTATGCTGGGCATTACACTCTCGATGTCTCAGACACTATGCCAGGTCCAGGCAACGCTCCCCAGTTATCGCTCCCCTTCCTCGTCACGACGCAGTGCCCCTATGAAGACGACAGACCCCAAAACCATTGGTAAATCCGTCCTAATCCCAGCTAAAACTAACTGAAGTTTCCCTGTTAATTTAGGATTAAATCGTTTTTTATTAGCAGAACACATAGTAAAACATAACACCACATCGTTGAATACAACCCAATAGGCCGACTGCGTAAGGGTCATCAAAGAGGAAAGGAACCGATGGAGCACGGCAATTCTCATGCAGTTAAAATACACAGCAAGTCACCTACAATCCAACCTGGGCCGGCCGTGTCAACATAGAGAAAACAGAGCTCGATGAGGCCAGATCCGTGCATATTTCAATACTTGAGGCGACCAGCAGAGGGCTATGTATAATACCCTATAATAAGACCTGAGCCAAAAGCAGCAGGCCCTGAGCCAAAGACTCTGCCTTTTCCGAAACAAAGAAACTGGGACCCAAAATAAAACAAGCATTTGCAATGCAATAGGTCTCACATTAGGAAAGTGTGAGCTATTGGTATTGTAAATGAGACTTTTTTTAATATGTGTTTGCTTTGAAAATATATAAATTAATAGCATTGTTATTCACAAAGCCAATAGCTTCCACTTTCCTAATGCGAGTCCTATTGGCTATGGCAATGCTTGTTGGTAGCAAGCAAGGACAGTGCTGTTGTGGTGCTGAATGATGATTTGATTGGGCTGAGTGATGTGGTGGTCCCCTGAGTGATGTGGTGGTCCCCTGAGTGATGTGGTGGTGCCCCTGAGTGATGTGGTGGTGTCCCAGAGTGATGTGGTGGTGTCCCAGAGTGATGTGGTGTCCCCGAGTGATGTGGTGGTGTCCCCGAGTGATGTGGTGGTGTCCCCGAGTGATGTGGTAGTGCCCCTGAGTGATGGAGGGTGAAGTTGGAGGGTGGAGTTGGAGGGTGGAGTTGGAGGGCGGAGTTGGTGTTGGAGGGTGGAGTTGGAGTTGGAGGGTGAGGGTGGAAATGGAGGGTGGAGGGTGGATTTGGAGGGTGGAGTTGTAAGGTGGAGGGTGGAGTTGGAGGGTAGAGTTGGAGTTGGAGGGTGGAGTCGGAGGGTGGAGTTGGAGGGTGGAGTTGGAGGGTGGATTTGGAGGGTAGAGTTGGAGGGTGGAGTTGGGGGGTGGAGTTGGGGGGTGGATTTGGAGGGTGGAGTTGGAGGGTGGAGTTGGAGTTGGAGTTTGAGGGTGAGGGTGGAATTGGAGTTGAAGGGTGAATTTGGAGGGTGGAGTTGGAGGGTGGATTTGGAGGGTGAATTTGGAGGGTGGAGTTGGAGGGTGAGGTTGGAGTTGGAGGGTGGATTTGGAGGGTGGAGTTGGAGGGTGCATTTGGAGTTGGAGGGTGGAGTTGGAGGGTGGATTTGGAGGATGGAGTTGGAGGGTGAAGTTGTAAGTTGGAGGGTGGAGTTGGAGGGTAGAGTTGTAAGGTGGAGGGTGGAGTTGGTGTTGGAGGGTGGAGTTGGAGTTGGAGGGTGAGGGTGGAGATGGAGGGTGGTGGGTGGATTTGGAGTTGGAGGGTGAGGGTGGAGTTGGAGGGTGGAGTTAGAGGGTGGAGTTGGAGGGTGGAGTTGGATTTGGAGGGTAGAGTTGGAGGGTGGAGTTGGAGGGTGGAGTTGGAGTTGGAGGGTGAGGGTGGAGTTAGAGTTGGAGGGTGGATTTGGAGGGTGGAGTTGGAGTTTGAGGGTGGATTTGGAGTTGGAGGGTGGATTTGGAGGGTAGAGTTGGAGGGTGGATTTGTAAATTGGAGTTGGAGGGTGGATTTGGACGGTGGAGTTGGAGGGTGAGGGTGAAGTTGTAAGGTGGAGGGTGGAGTTGGAGGGTGGAGTTGTAAGGTAGAGTTGGAGGGTGGATTTGAAGGGTGGATTTGGAGGGTGGATTTGGAGTGTGGAGTTGGAAGGTGGAGTTGAATTTGGAGAGTGGATTTGGAGGGTATAGTTGGAGGGTTGAGTTGGGGGGTGGAGTTGGAGTTGGAGTGTGGATTTGGAGGGTGGAGTTGGAGGGTTGAGTTGGAGGGTGAAGTTGGAGGGTGGATTTGGAGGGTGGAGTTGAAGAGTGGAGTTGTGGGGTGGAGTTGAAGGGTGGAGTTGAAGGGTGGAGTTGGAGGGTGGAGTTGGAGGGTGGAGTTGGAGGGTAGAGTTGTGGGGTGGAGTTGGAGGGTGGAGTTGGAGGGTGGAGTTGGAGGGTGGAGTTGGAGGGTGGACTGGAGGGTGGAAATAGAGTTGGAGGGTGGGTTTGGAGGCTGGAATTGGAGTTGGAGGGTGGAGTTGGAGGGTGGAGTTAGGGGGTGGAGTTGGAGTTGGAGGGTGGATTTGGAGGGTGGAGTTGGAGGGTGAAGTTGGAGTTGGAAGGTGGAGTTGGAGGGAGGAGTTGGAGGGTGGAGTAAGAGGGTGGGGTTGGAGGGTGGAATTGGAGGGTGGATTTGGAGTTGGAGGGTGGAGTTGGAGGGTGGATTTGGAGGGAGGAGTTGGAGGGTGAAGTTTTAAGTTGGAGGGTGGAGTTGGAGGGTGGAGTTGTAAGGTGGAGTTGGTGTTGGAGGGTGGAGTTGGAGGGTGGAGTTGGATTTGGAGGGTGAGGGTGGAGTTGGAGGGTGGATTTGGAGTTGGAGGGTGAGGGTGGAGTTGGAGGGTGGAGTTGTAAGGTGGAGGGTGGAGTTGGAGTGTGGAGTTGGAGGGTGGAGTTGGATTTGGAGGGTGGATTTGGAGGGTAGAGTTGGGGGGTGGAGTTGGAGGTTGGAGTTGGAGGGTGGAGTTAGAGTTGGAGGGTGGAGTTGGAGTTTGAGAGTGGATTTGGAATGTGGATTTGGAGGGTGGAGTTGGAGGGTGGATTTGTAAATTGGAGTTGGAGGGTGGATTTTGAGGGTGGAGTTGGAGGGTGAGGGTGGAGTTTTAAGGTGGAGGGTGGAGTTGGAGGGTGGAGTTGTAAGGTAGAGTTGGAGGGTGGATGTGAAGGGTGGATTTGGAGGGTGGATTTGGAGTGTGGAGTTGGAGGGTGGAGTTGGATTTGGAGAGTGGATTTGGAGGGTATAGTTGGATTTGATTTATTTCTTTTTTTTAAACTATCCTGCTCCTCATTTCATCAGCCAAATTAGAGCAGTCACAATTACTTATGCATTCATTAAAATACAGCTGCCAATTTTTTGAATATTCCCCTTCTGAGATTTCAAGCCAGCATAACTTTGCCAGTGAACCTTCATCTGAACGGACTAATGTTAAAAGAGACTTCAAGAATGTGGATTGATGCGCCAGAGATTGGTTTTTCAAACCAAATTCCAGTCTTATGTTTGCTCGACTAATATATTTGGGAATTTTAAAAACAGTTTTATATATTCTAATCTCTATATCGTCGAGCACTTTCGCGTCTTTGCCCCTAAAGATGAATGAGCAATATTCCAAAGATGGCATTAATTTTGCTCGCATCACCTTTATCAGATGGTCGTAATTGGGGCATAATAGTTTGTCATTTAATTTTCTAAAAGCAAATGCAAGTGAGCAACCCCTGGCTTCAAGATTGTTAAAATGCTGTCTAAAGATCAAACCATCGTCAAACGTGATTCCAAGGTATTTGTATAATTTCACGTTTTGAATTACCATACCGTTAATATTCCACTCTTTAATCTTTGGAGGGTGGATTTGGAGGGTGGAGTTGGAGGGTGAAGTTGGAGGGTAGAGCTGTGGGGTGAGTTGGAGGGTGGAGTTGAAGGGTGGATTTGGAGGGTGGAGTTGGAGTTGGAGGGTGGAGTTGGAGGGTGGAGTTGGAGGTTGGATTTGGAGGTTGGAATTGGAGGGTGGAGTTGGAGTTGGAGGGTGGAGTTGGAAAGTGGAGTTGGAGTTGGAGGGTGGAGTTTTGGGGTGGAGTTGGAGGGTGGAGTTGGAGGGTGGAGTTGTGAGGTGGAGTTGGAGGGTGGAGTTTGAAATCAGGCAGATGGCAGGTACAAACTTAATTACTGTCCTGTCTCCCATAGCATCTCTGTGATTGAGAGGCATGTGGTTTCATACATTGGCATGTGATTTGTAACAGCGCCATTGAAAATCGTGTTTAATGTCCGAGGGGCTTTGTGAGGCTGTCACATGACTGAGGGCAGCCGGAGCAGGAAGTACGGGGGAACGTTTGCTGGGAAAGAGTCTGTGTGCGAAAGAAGGAGACATGAGCAGCACACACATGTCATGAAAGAAACATCACGCAGGAAAAGGGTGGACACACGGTGCACTGGACACACGGTGGCCTGGTGTAACACCAGTGCACTGTGTGCCCATCAATCACCTGCAAGTTCGAATAGTGGAGAGAAGTACTTGTCGAGTGCAGTACATGTCTGCATGAAAACTTCTCTCTAGGAATCTAGTACAGAAAACTGCCAATAATTATAAGGAACAGGGTGAAAATGGAGGCTAGACAACTGCCTGCAAAAAAATGTAAGATGCATAATATATCAAACTAAAACAAGGCCCTTACTGTAAGAGAAGTGTTGTGCTGGGTTTTGTAGTTTTACAGGGGAAGCATTGGATGGGTGACATGCACAAGAAGGGGCACTTACTGATTGTGTCCCATGGAGGGTACGATAAGAGACAATAAATGGAGCTGGCTTTGCTGTGCCTGGGCTAGGGCCAGCTCCCAAGACCCTCGAAGGGGTGGTTGGGGGTGATGGTGGGGGCGGGGTTGGAGCAGTCATGCTTGGGGCACGGCTTGGTGTACATCTGTGCTGGTTGGCAGAGATGCTGTCTGCCAAGAGGAGCACGGGGGCGGAGGAACCCTGTTGTAAAAAGTACGAAGCCTAGGGACCTCTGGGATCTGTGGGGCAAGATAACCAAGTCAGAGCGGCCTGAGAGGTTTGTAACCCGCTGTGGGACACAATTAAGGGAAGCAGGGCATCTAACTGGAACATGCAGTGCAATGAGTGAGTGTTCCAAAGGTGAACCTTAATATCGGACTCGTAGTTCTTCAGTGTGGCACATGAGGGTCGTCAAGCATGTTGAGTGCCATAACTAGCGAAAGCTCAGGGGAGACCATTATTGCTCATATGCAACTGGGGTTATTTTCAGGCTGACATCAAGGAAATAGCATGCCGTAACTAGCGAAAACAAGTCTGCGCGGCTCAATGCTGTTTGGGAGGTGGGAGGGGAAGTAGGAGAGGGGGGAGTGATAGGGATGAAAGCGCTAGCGGGCACATGCTGGCAAATGGTGACCTGCAGAGCGCGTGAATGGGATGAGTGGGAGGTGGGAGGGGAAGTAGGAGAGTGCGTTTTGCACGCGGGGGCGGGGAGCGGCAGATTTTGAAGTGTGATGAGGCACAGACAAATGGTGGTTTGTGACGTGGCTGGTTTGTGCACGCGCATTAATCACATGAACTGTGGCAAATCCACCGTTGGTAGACTGTTCTTTTGCCCTTACTATAATCTCCGCCAGCAATGCGCAAGCGCTTTGGGAGGCCGAGACCTAAAAACAGAACAGGATAGAGTTAAAGTGAGAGACAAATCAGAAAAGAATGAAAAAAGAAGAGGATAAACGAAAAGGGGAGTGATTCCGCTAATACTTACACCTTAAAAAAGTGTGCCTTTACCAAAGAATCTCAAGTGATGTTTTAATACTAAACTGTATTATAAAATTTAGTGCTGAAATATACCTACTTTAACCACATGTAAACAATAAAATCCATGCTGAATCCCACCTTGTGCATGAGCCAAATGTGCATCAAAGAAACATAGACCAAGTGTAAACTAAAAATGGGCAATATAATAATAAATAGTCTTACGGTGCTCGCAAACTTTTACATCATTTACGTTGAAATAGTCAGCATAACCACATATACTTAATCACAATGAAGCCAACAGAATTGTTCTCTAGACCCACTGGTCAGTCAGTCAGTAAGTCATAAATACTTTTATTTAATTTCATTTAAAAAATCATAAAAGGGTGGGGAACCACCATAAGTAAAAATACATTTTAAATTTAAAAACAGGAGAGTTTGAAACATTTAGACAATGCCGTTGATGGGTATTCTGAAACTTATTCAATTAGTGAATGATTTCCTTTTTTTCCAGTTCTTTTGCTGCCATTTTGAGAAATGTTATTGCTGTATAGGACAGTTGAATTGATAGCCCCCGAGGCATTGGATGACGGCTGCTCTGCATGTCCGTATTTGTTCCTTCCTGAAGGCTTCCCGGAGGACGGTTCTTCGGGTCACTACCAGGGAAGGGCATATGCATAATAAGTGTAAGAGAGACTCGTCCCATCCTCCACATAAGCGACATTCCTTGGATTGCCAGGGGTATTTCCATTTTGGTGTCAGATCTTTTATTGGGAATGACCCCAGCCGCAATAACGTTAAGTAGTGTTTTCTCTCCTGGGAGAAGTGATCAAGTAAATATGGTTGAGGTTTCAGCCGCTGATAGCCTTGAATCACGGCCCAGGCATGTTTTATTTTTTTGAGACAGCTGTTTTGTCCATTAATAGGGCGGTCCTTTTGATTACGATATTCACTACGGTTTTGAAACTGGAATAAGTGAGGAGGTTGAGCCAGGCCTCCTCGACCTGCAATGAAGCGAGGGAGTCTTTCAGAACACTGAACGTTGAGTTACTTAGCCTGGATTGGGTTTCAGTTTCCTTCCAGCGGTAGTGTGCTAGGGTGTTGTCCTCTGCATCCCTCATTCGCCAGTAGTATTTAGCTAATGCCCCTTGTCTGTCGGGAGTCTGATTTCTCAGGCCGTATTCTAGACAAATTTGGGATGGTGAAATGTGTCGGGGGATTGAGAACAGGACCTTAAATAGGGTTGATTGTGCTGAGTTTACGGAGATGACATATTTAGGATTTGCGAGCCATATGAAATCGAGGGTAAGAATTTTGCTGAAATAGCTTTAAGCAAATGAACTGTAGAGCACCCTGTGAGTTTTTTCTTTAAGACTCTGAAGGCGAACTACAGTTGTTTAGCTCTGGTACGGCCTTGCCCCAGTTGTAATTTGAAGTTGAGGTTACGGTCAATTAGGAAACCTAGGGGCATATTATCAAGGGGGCGATAGGCAATTATCGCCGGTTTAGCGACCGTTTTTGGCCGCTAAGCGGTGATAATTCTATTGCTTTATTATCAAACTGTGGTTAACAGCAGTTAGCGACAGCTTTTAGGCGTTAGCGAGAGGTTTGGGGCCCGCTTTGCATGTCAACGATATTTATCGCTAATGACATGCAAAGTGGGCGTACCCAACCTGTTAGCGACTGAAAGCAGTCGCTAACGTCGCTATCGCCTATTCGCAAGGCGGGCATAGCGTTGGAAATATTCCCGCTATCGCCAAAAACTAACGCCTGCTCAGACCAGTTCTTAGCCATGTTATCCAATGGGAGGTGGATAACATGGCTAAGAGCATTTTGTCGCTAATGCGTGGATATCGCTGTATTCTCAGCGATATTCACGCTATCGCCGGAAAAATTATCGTTTTGGAAATAAACGTTGCTAATAGCAAGTTATCTCAGCGATAATTTCTGGCGATGCTTAGCGATAAAACAATCGTTGCAAAGCCTAGTTAGCGATAAATATCGCTACTCGTTGGTAATATGCCCCCTAGATATTTATATGAGTCTACCGGGTACAGAGGTTGCCCGTCCAAGTACCAGGTGAATTTGTGGTGGGCCCTGATTTTAACTCGTCTGGAAAAACACATCACTTTTGTTTTTTGGTGGTTAATGATTAATTGGGCATTGGTGGTGTAAGCTCCTAGTTTGGTGATGAGTCGCTGCAGACCTACAGGCGTTTGAGCGAGGAGCACAATATCGTCCGGGTTTTGAAGACTGGGTGTAGGGACTTCACCCAGTTTTGGGGGGTCGGGTGGAATTGACCGTTGTTGATTATCTAGGTCGGCGACATAGACCCACTGGTCGTTTATAACCCCACTCTCACTAGCACAGATGAAACAAATCCTTTTAAACACCCCTTGCAGTTTAACAACACATGACTGTGAAAGCTAATTCTGAATAAACATTAAAGAATACGTGAACAAACACCTCAAAACCTACCGTGCTCACATGCAATTACGTGAAATCTCAACACACGTTTTTGCCTATCTCATATCCAAATGAAACAATTGTATAAAACAATGTTAAACACTATAACACCATGGAGTGCTGTGTACACGTAAAATGAAAATATAATAAGAGATGCACAGAAAAACAATGTTGACATTGAAATGTGAACCTTAATAGAAGAAAAAATAAATGCTCTGTAGAAAAATATACACTATTTTGATAATGTGAAAGTCGGTTCCGAGGCTCAGTGTTCCCAATAGTCTCCAATTTTGAAAAGTGTCTGTGATTGGTACAGGGAATGCAGGCGCAAGCAGAAAGAGCAACGAAGAGGATATGATGTAATGGCTGGATCTGCACTTTGATGCTGTGGAACAGGGTTCGAGACAGCAGTCTGATCTGTTGTGGGGGGTCAACAAAAAAAGTTAAAGCAGAAAATGTGAGGCTCTTCTGTGCAGCTGCGGTAAAGTAATAAATAACAAGCTCTCGGCATTGCTGCGGCGGGAGAGGGATTCCTTTGAAGTCTGCTCTTGGTAGGATTTGCTGGTGGCCCTCTATATGTCTCGCCAGCAATGCGCATGCGCATTGGCAAGTCGAGACCTAAAAATGTATTGGTCCGCTCTAAAGAGAGCCAAAACCCCCTCCCCTCCCACCCTAACCCTTTCTAGATGAGCCAAGAGTCACTAACAGGAGCGTGGATATAGCCATACATGGGGGCCTCTAACAAACCCACCCTCGGGGGATCTATCCCTGGACCAGCAGGTCCCATACTCATCTTATTGGTCCGGAATCAGTTTCAAAATACACAAGTAAATAGGACGTTAGTTCCCGGAACTCTGTAGAGTATAGATAAAAAGGGGCCCAAAACTTCGCGTAATCAGATTTATCCCCTAGAGTGGCCATAGACAGTCTTTCCATACCTAGAAGGGACCACAATTGATGGAGCCATTGTGTGTGCTCTGGGACTCTAGCTGTCTTGCAACACGCTAAAAGCACTCGTGGGCAGCATTAAGTACAAGGGCCATCTGCCTACCTTTGAGAAAGCGTAAGGGAAAGTCAGTGCATTGGGCAGACCCAGTATGGTGTAAGCGGGGAGCCTAGGAATAGTAGTGTCAAAGGCCCTGTCTATCTCATCAACGATTTTCTCCCAATACCTTGTAAGTTTTGGACAATTCCATAGCAAGTGAAGGAGGGTGCCAGGGCTCCCTTATCCCCGCCAACAGATACCATCGCATTGGCAGTTCCATTTTGTTAACTGGGCAGGAATGTAATACCAATATGATATAATTTTGTATGATGTTTCAGTATGACCCATGAAGTGTGCAGTATGGTGAGTCGTATAATAAATATCCTCCCACTCCTTGTCTGATAGTGTCCGTCCAATTTCCGCCTCCCACCGCCTCTGACCAGCAGTCCTACCTTTGAGGATGCCCTGGGAAAGGAGTGAGTATAGTTCAGAAATTATTTTATGATCATCTTTTTTGAGAAAAAGCCATTTTTCGAACGGGAGCATTGGCCTGCCCGCCAATGGGCGGGTGTGGGCACCCAGTACTCAGTGTAACAATTGGGTATGAAGAAAGTGGTTCGAAGGGGATAGGTCATAGTCAGCTGTGAGTTTTGCAAAAGGGATATAGCCCTCATGGTCAAGCAAGTGACCTAGACGCTTGCAAACTCCCTTCACCCAGCGATGCCCCGCTCCCTTGGCCATGCCTGGAGGGAAGTCAGGATTCAAGAAGATTGGGCACATAGGCGAGGGAAACACTGTGAGATGCGCTGACAGCGACACCCTATCCCAAACCTGTAAAGTTGGCCGCGTGATCCGAGACGAGTACAGCCCCCGTGCACTAGAAGCTCTAGGCAACCACGCCTCCCTCTAGATATGGCGCAGAGCAACGGTCTGATCCATAAATACCCAGTGTTTCTCCGTCACCTGCTGGTTCCATTCCATCAGGTAGCGTAGTAATGATGCCTGAAAATAGCTGTTAATGTTTGGCAAAGCCACCTTCCCTTTTGTGGTGCTGCAATGGCGTCTTCTGGGCCAAAAATGAAACGCTCTATCTCTTTTTGGATGCTAGGGATCACACCTGCGGGTGGGAGAAGGAGGAGAGTCTGGAAGATATAGAGCGCCCGTGATAGGACATTCATCTTAACCGCAGCCAGCCTACCCAGCCACAACAGGGGCAGGCGCTGCCATTGTGACAAGTCTTTGCGAATACGTGCAAGTAAGGTTGAGTAGTTTATTTCAGATGTTTTAGCTAGGCTCTTATTGAGGACCAGCCCCAGGTATGATATGCCTTCTGTTACCCAGTCAAAGTCATGCTGAGCCCTTAGTGTGTCTACCGTAGACTGAGTAGCAGTCAAGTTGCAAGTTGCAAGTTTTTAAACCCCCCGGCCCTTTCCCATACTGTGCACTGGCTCCGCTTCACACCGCTGCACTTTACAGCCAGTGGGGTGCTTTATTTGCCTATCTAGCACTGGTTTAGCTTATTTGTACACGCCCCTTTCTGGTCCCGGCCTCAGCGCTCGACCCCAGCGGTTTCCCGGAAGTGAGGCGGGACCGCATTGCACCGGGGTTGACGCTCTAGTTGGCAGATCGCCCGTCCGTTTATAATCGGCAGAGGTGGCGTTTTCGGGCTGTGAGTATCTTGAGAAGAACGCTGTAACGCTGCTATTTTGCACAACCATTCTTGCTGCTATTTTGACGCTGCTAGCGGAGCTGTATCATCTGTTTTTAGCTCTTCGCCATTAATTGCATATTTTAATGTTTTTAAACCCCCCGGCCCTTTCCCATACTGTGCACTGGCTCCGCTTCACACCGCTGCACTTTACAGCCAGTGGGGTGCTTTATTTGCCTATCTAGCACTGGTTTAGCTTATTTGTACACGCCCCTTTCTGGTCCCGGCCTCAGCGCTCGACCCCAGCGGTTTCCCGGAAGTGAGGCGGGACCGCATTGCACCGGGGTTGACGCTCTAGTCGGCAGATCGCCCGTCCGTTTATAATCGGCAGAGGTGGCGTTTTCGGGCTGTGAGTATCTTAAGAAGAACGCTGTAACGCTGCTATTTTGCACAACCATTCTTGCTGCTATTTTGACGCTGCTAGCGGAGCTGTATCATCTGTTTTTAGCTCTTCGCCATTAATTGCATATTTTAATGTTTTTAAACCCCCTGGCCCTTTCCCATACTGTGCACTGGCTCCGCTTCACACCGCTGCACTTTACAGCCAGTGGGGTGCTTTATTTGCCTATCTAGCACTGGTTTAGCTTATTTGTACACGCCCCTTTCTGGTCCCGGCCTCAGCGCTCGACCCCAGCGGTTTCCCGGAAGTGAGGCGGGACCGCATTGCACCGGGGTTGACGCTCTAGTCGGCAGATCGCCCGTCCGTTTATAATCGGCAGAGGTGGCGTTTTCAGGCTGTGAGTATCTTGAGAAGAACGCTGTAACGCTGCTATTTTGCACAACCATTCCTGCTGCTATTTTGACGCTGCTAGCGGAGCTGTATCATCTGTTTTTAGCTCTTCGCCATTAATTGCATATTTTAATGTTTTTAAACCCCCCGGCCCTTTCCCATACTGTGCACTGGCTCCGCTTCACACCGCTGCACTTTACAGCCAGTGGGGTGCTTTATTTGCCTATCTAGCACTGGTTTAGCTTATTTGTACACGCCCCTTTCTGGTCCCGGCCTCAGCGCTCGACCCCAGCGGTTTCCCGGAAGTGAGGCGGGACCGCATTGCACCGGGGTTGACGCTCTAGTCGGCAGATCGCCCGTCCGTTTATAATCGGCAGAGGTGGCGTTTTCGGGCTGTGAGTATCTTGAGAAGAACGCTGTAACGCTGCTATTTTGCACAACCATTCTTGCTGCTATTTTGACGCTGCTAGCGGAGCTGTATCATCTGTTTTTAGCTCTTCGCCATTAATTGCATATTTTAATGTTTTTAAACCCCCCGGCCCTTTCCCATACTGTGCACTGGCTCCGCTTCACACCGCTGCACTTTACAGCCAGTGGGGTGCTTTATTTGCCTATCTAGCACTGGTTTAGCTTATTTGTACACGCCCCTTTCTGGTCCCGGCCTCAGCGCTCGACCCCAGCGGTTTCCCGGAAGTGAGGCGGGACCGCATTGCACCGGGGTTGACGCTCTAGTCGGCAGATCGCACGTCCGTTTATAACGCCATGTGTTAGCGACCGCGCAGCGGACGCGCGCAGCGGGCGCGCCGTCTGCGCGCCGAAGGAGCGCCAAAGGAGGGCCCGTCTGTGCCCGTCCGTGCTCTGGCCGGGCACAGGGCCCCGACCCCTGGCCGTTTTCCTTCCACCTCTGTCCCTCCTACACCACCTCGGTATACCGCTGCCGACCTTAGAGCCCTTAAGGTCTCCCCTTGTGAGGCGGCGCATTCCTGGGCGCTTTCTGATAATCGGTTCCGATCATGCCCCTTCTGTAATTATCTTCTTTCTAGTCCTGTCACCCCGCCTACTCAACCCTGCAATGGGATTAAGATCATACAGGCGGGCCTGATCAATGCCAGATCTTTGGTATGCCACACGGCTGAGGTCTTTGACCTATTAGCTGATAATGATTTCGACCTACTCTTTGTTACTGAGACCTGGATGACTGACTCCTGCTCGCCGGTAGTCGAGTTAGCTATCCCTCGTGGTTTCAGAATTTGCAGAGTAGATCGCGCTGCTGATGTGGGAAGAGGAGGGGGGGTTGCCGTGATCTATAGGGATCACTGGTCTCTCACCTGCGAGCATCTGGACAAAATCAAAGAAGCGGAACTTCTCCATTTCTGCTTGGACATTAGTCCGCATTTTACCTTAGGCGGCACACTACTGTACCGACCGCCAGGTTACGTCGGAAATTTTATTGGATCTTTGGAGGAGGTTATCGTGCCACGAGCCTTACGCTTCTCTCGTTTCTTACTGCTGGGCGATTTTAATATACATGTGGATTCTGCAAACACCACTGAAGCTACTCGTCTTAGTGAGACTTTCAGCATGGCTCACCTCTCCCAATGGGTCGACGCCCCCACACATGTGGGAGGTCATGTTCTTGACTTAATCTGCACTAATTTTGATATTAGTCTGTCCCCCCCAATGCCTATGGTGTGGTCCGACCATTACATGATCAAGTTTGCCTGGCAGCTAGATGAGGGTTTGAGGAAAACTCCTTCTATGGTACACCACCCCCGGATTAATGTGATGTCCTTATCTGAGTCCCTTTCCGACACCCGTCCGGCCCCAATGATGGAGCTAGAAGCGACTGTTGACGCATTCAATTCTTGGATAGCGAATGGTGTCGCTACCTCCACTAATGTGGGGGGTGTCCGGCGAATGCGGTCAAGACCCTCCCAACCATGGTTCACGCATGCCCTGCGAGAACAGAAGCTGGTCTGTAAAAAATTAGAGCGAGCATGGAGACAAGCCTACCTGCCTGCCGCAAAGAAATCCTTACGAGCAGCCCAAATGGACTATTATGCTGCGATCAAGACAGCTAAAAGCAGGTATTATTCGGACAGAATTGAGAAGGCGGAAAACAACAGCAAAGAGATCTTCTCAATTGTCCAAAATTTTCTATCTCCTTGTGCTGCCCAACCCCAACTCCCTTCTTCCGCTCAATGGTGTGAAGAACTGTCCTGCTATTTTACGGACAAAATTGCAAAAATACAATTGGACTTAGAAATGGCTCAAAAGTCCTTTACGACTCCTCCTGTCCTTTTTGGATCGGATAGACAATGTCTACAGGACCAATTTGTTGCCTTCCTCCCGGCCTCGGAACTGGACATACGGCAAATCCTGACTGCTTTAAAGTCTGGATCTCCCTCAGACCCCTGCCCAGCCAGGGTTTTGGGCGGGATATCGGACACCATTACCCAAGAGGTGACGTACATCATTAACCTCTCCCTTTCCATGGCCACGATCCCGAGAAGTTGGAAGGAGGCAAAGCTGCTCCCTTTATTAAAAAAGGCCGGTTCAGACCCAGCACTACCATCGAGCTATCGGCCCATTTCATTGTTGCCAGCTCTGGCGAAGGTGTGCGAAAAGGTGGCCTTCAAACAACTGGACAACTTCATTGAGTCCTCTCACGCCCTACATCCTGCTCAGTCAGGATTCAGAGCTGCCTACAGTACCGAGACAGCTTTAGTTGAGGTTTCGGAGGCTGTTCGTGAGTGCCTGGACGGAGGTGGCAGAGCGGTCCTGATTTTATTGGACCTCTCTGCCGCCTTCGATACGGTCCCACATGCCTTGCTGATTGCCAGACTGCGTGCCGTCGGCATCTCTGGGTTGGCCCTTGACTGGCTGTCATCATTCCTGAGCGATAGAACTCAACAGGTCTGGATGCCCCCCTACTCGTCGGCCCCGAAGAGACTGTCAACTGGAGTCCCGCAGGGTTCTACGTTAAGCCCTTTACTGTTTAACGTTTATATGACCCCTCTACTTTATCTGGCGGAACATCTGGGAGCCAAGATAATAGCCTATGCTGACGACACTCAGCTGCTATTCACATGGCCTAAGGGTGTGTCCGATCCATCAGCAGTCCAGCATTGTCTGTCGGAAGTTTTCAGGTGGCTTGCACAAGTCCAACTTAAGTGCAACGAAGACAAGTCCGAGGTCTTATTCTTCGGCTCCTTCCCTGACAATTTTAAGGACCAGATTTGGCCCCCGGACCTGCCCTGTCCCAGTGCGACGGGAGGCCCAGCTAAAAACCTGGGGGTCTGGTTCGGTCAGGATCTAAAGTTTGCGGATCACATAAAAAAATTGACCGGCATTTGCTTTGGCACCTTGCGTGCCCTGAGGACATTTTTTCCTCTTCTGCCTAGGGCAGCCAAGGAGTCTGTCCTTCGAGCTCTGATTTTATCCCGGCTCGACTACGCCAATGCCTTATTCAGTGGTCTACCTGCGTACATGGTTTACCGCCTGCAGGTGATACAAAACGCTGCAGTACGTCTGCTTTTCTCTCTCCCTAGGAGGTCAAGCGTGCGTAGCCACTTACGCAGTTTGCACTGGCTACCAGTACCACATCGAATTCTGTTTAAAATTCTTGTGTTGGCATTCAGAGCAGTTCATGGCCAGGGACCAACATATCTGCAGAAAAGGTTTTCATTCTACACTCCCAACCGTGCCCTTCGATCGGCCAATCTATGTTTACTAACCACCCCTAAATTCAAATATGCACGTCTGGGAGGTCAATCCATTTCAGTTAAAGCAGCCTCTGCCTGGAATGCTCTCCCCTTTTCCCTCAGAGCCTCGCCAACCATTTCTGTGTTTAAGAAAGATCTCAAGACCCATTTGTTCAATGCCCCTCTCTTATAGTTCATCCAGGTTTTGCTCCAGCACTTATGTTCTCAATCCACTCACCGCGGTAGGATACCCCGTGGTAACAGAGCGCGCTATAAAAGTTTTAATAAACATAAACATAAACATAAGTTCAATATTTGTGATTTCTGCAGATTCATTCTAAAACCGAACACCTGTCCAAAGGCTTGCAGGTCTGCGATAATAACCGGAAGAGAAGTCAGGGGATGAGCGATAGAGAATATAACGTCGTCTGCATAGAGGCTAACCAGATGGTGGTCAGCTTCAAATGGAATTCCCGGTGCATCGAGATTGTCTCGGAGTCTTTGAGCCAGGGGATCCATGTAAAGAGCAAAGAGCAATGGGGAGAGGGGGCAGCCCTGCCTTGTCCCTCTTCCGACTGCAAAGCCATCTGAGCGTACCCCGTTCACCTTGACTGAGGCACTTGGAAAGCGATATATATACTCGCAATCCACCTATGGAAACGTGCGCCCATGTCAAAGCGTTCCAGAGTAGCGAACAAATAAGGCCAGTGTACCCGGTCGAACGCCTTTTCGCGCAACAACTGCCAATAACAGCGCTTTCAAGTTGGTGTGCTGCACCTTGTCAATTAGATGGCAGGTCCGCTTGGTGTTGTCTCTGCTTTGTCGACTCGGGATAAAACCAGCCTGGTCCGGATCAACTTGGCCTGGCATCAGAGGGTTCAATCTCTGGACCGGAATACTAGCAAAGAGCTTTGCGTCGATGTTTAACAATGAGATCAGGCGGTACGAGCTGCAAGATAAAGGGTCCTTACCGAGCTTGGGTATTACGGTAATCGAGGCTTGAATCGTTAAATCAGTGAGGGTGCCAGTGTCCACAAACTAATTGAACAGTGAGTAAGCAGGGGAGCCAACTCAGCGCTGAAAGTCTAATGAAAAGTCGCACTGAACCCATCAGGGCCCGGGGCCTTCATAGGCTTCAATCGTATAGTAGAAGGCTCGAAAGGCAGGCAATGTGGAAGCATACGACCCCCTCTATTCATTCCCACAAAGTACTTATGTTTCAGTCGGACCACCGCCTGTTCAGCCCTATCTAGATCTAGGCGCCAAAGATGGAGCCGCTCATTCTCCAGTTGTCGGCAGATATGGGGGGCTACAGAGCGTTTGTGAATTGCCTCAAGTTCCTTCACTTTCGATTCAAGCTACTCCCTTTTAGCCCTTCGAGTCTTATTGTCACGTGCAGTTTAGTGACAAGGTCCCCGCGGGCGACCAGTTTAAGTGCCTCCCATACTGAGGATGCTGCTGTGGAACCGACATCATTAAGTGCAATGTAGTTCATCAGTGTAGTCCTCCACAACGGTTGAGGACAACAGCAGGAAGTCTCTCAGACGCCACTGCGAGGGAGAAGGTACGGGGGAGGACGTGTGCAGAGTCAGGGTAATGTGTGTGTGGTCTGAGTGGGAACAGGCTTTAATAGATGAGGCCTGAGTATGTTCCCAGCTGGAGGATGTAACAAGAAAATTATCCAAATGGTCGTAGGATCTATGGGCAGCAGAGTAATGTGTATAGTCCCGCTCGCTAGGGTGCAAGCCTTGCCAGACGTCTCTGATCTCATAATCCTCCAATCATTCCCTACCTGATAGAGACAGAGCCCACGCTCTCCATTAGTAGATTTAAATCGCCGCCCACCACAACTGCAGAGTCAGGTGTGTGAAGAACCTTGGCAACAGCTTCAATCAAAAACTCTTCCTGGTGCTCATTAGGGGAGTAGGTTGAGGCCACTGTATAGTTAACAGTGCCTGTCTGTACCCTCAGGGCTAACAGACGCCCTTTACTATCGGCCACGGAGCCCAGTACTGTACCCCTAAAGCGCCTGGAGAACAAAATAGCCATACCTCCCCTTCTACCGTTCACGGGGACCAATACTGACCGGGAAACCCTCTAGCCTGCATTCTGTGTGTGTCCTTAGAGAGTAAATGGGTTTTCTGAAGTAAGCATGTATCCCCCTCAGAATTCTCAAGCAGGTAGAGTATCGCCTTCTGTTTAATAGAGTTGTTAAGGCCACGAACATTAAGGTTAACTATCTTAATCTCCTTCTATCTAAGGGGAGTAGTGATTCTATGTGTGTTAGGCTATGATACCATTGGGGCCTAACAGGCCACGTGAGGTGCTGATCAATTAAAAGCGCCATAGTAGACCAATCCTTGATGGTATATACTGTGAGGCTCACTGGAGAGAGATCACTGCCGACTCAAAAACAATTTTAACAAAACAAGAAAGAGAATGCGAACAGTACTGAAAAGTACGTAGTGTCCATCCTGAAGGGGTCCAGAGACAATGGTGGCAGCCTAGAGTGCGAGTTACAGCTCTCTTTATCCCCTTCGATGCTCATGACGAGCTCAGCTCGTCATGAGGCACGGTTGAGCTGTGCTGATGACGAGCTGAGCTCGTCATGAACAATGGTAAATCTGCAAGTTTAGCACCAGGGGGGGAAATTTCTTTTCGTGCAATAAATGTCAGAATGTTTTTAATGTATTTTTTTTATTGTATGATAATGCATTGTATTCTAACCATATGTTTGGTTAATTTTAATAAATTATTTTTATATCTGTGAGCACTTGGCCTTTGATGGTGTTGGTGTTATGTTCTGGTGATATATTTGTCCTCATGAGTGTGTTTGCCTTGGTGTATTAAGTTACCCAAAGTGGATTTTCTCCTGACTATTGTTCCATCTTGACCTGTTCTCCAGGACTTCCGTGTATGCCTGGAGATCCAACTGCTGGTCCTGCAGTCGTATAACCTCTTGCTGGAGAGTGGCAATTTCTTCGTCTCTGTCTGACGCCGAATCCTCCAAAGCCACAACTCTCTCGCCCACATCCTTCCTTACCTCCCTGAAATCAGCTTGCAGGCCCGTTTTGATGGCCAGGATGTCTTCGCGTTGAGAGACGAATAGGGACTCCAAGAACTCCTGAGTGACCGCCCCCTCTACGCCTTCACCACCAGCTGCTTGACCAGTGCTTTGCAACTCCCCGGCGGACTTCACAAGGAGATCTCGCACTGAACGTTCCTTCTTGTTTTTGGCCATTGCCATGATTTGGTTCTGGGTGTGCCCCTCGCATGTGAGGTTGCTTTGTTAATGATGGTAAGTGCACAGGGCCCCAGGCGTTCTCAGTGCGACTCAGAGGAAGGAAAGGCAAAGCTCCCCCGTCACCTCTCCAGGCTGGGGGTTTATCGTCCTACCAGTCATTGTGCAGGGCTGGTTCTGATCAGTGCTGGCGCGATGCAGGGCCCAACGCACTCCATCGCCCTCCTGTGGGAACTGCTCTACATGTCTTGTGGTTTCATCATCGTTGAGCCTCCACAAGATGCTGGCATGCGCTGTCTCATCGGAATGGCTCAGCACTCCGCTATCCTCCCTCAATCAATATGAATCGGGCACAGCCCGATGCGATCATCCGCGGTAGGAGACCGCGTAGGCTGCCCAGTCCATCATGCAAGGCCGCTGGTTCCGTTGAGAACACCCCCGCCACGGGCCCCCATGCGATCATGCTCTCCACTGCTTCGTCAACTTGGGGCGCGCACCCCGGTGCCGCCCTCACTCACAATGCTGTCCCTGGTGCCCCAGTTGTGTCCCTTACCGCAGTCTTCCGGAAGGCAATGTAAGAAAGTGGCTCTGTATATACTGGACCAAAGTAAGGTACAGTGTGCACAGAGTCCACAGTCCCCAGACGTTTGGCAGAGGCTGAAGTTAGATATAACCTAACTCTCTAAAGTCAAGCAGTAAGGCAGTATCAGAGGAAAGTGTAAAGCATTTGTTGTACACACTCAGTCAGCAAATTGTCTCACACATAAAAATATATAGTTGTTTTATTTTAGAACCAACAATAGGTATCAAAATATACTTTCTCAGAATGAGTTACTTTAGTTAAATGCTTTTCAAATAGGCAATAGTCTTTTGAATACAATAGCTACAGTTGTTGCAATAAGCAACACAATTTCAAACACAATGTGACATTGAGCTCATTGGGAATTTCTAGTTAAATGCAATTAGTTACTTTATAGATTACTGTTCTAACCACAGGACTGGATCCTAGGTTCAGTCCTGGGACATCTCCTGTAAACAATTGAGTAAAAGCGTTTTGGTTACAGTTGTGATTTTTAAGGAATATTACTGTATTTTCAAAGTTGACACTTAAAAACCTTTTCACATAGAACCACCAACGTTATCCCATGGGAGGAAATTCACTTAGCAGGTAAGTACTGTTATCGTTACATTTTCTTACTCAGTGTTGGATACTGGATCCAGCACTGGTGTATCTCCTGTAAACAATTGAAAGAATGCGTTTAA
This sequence comes from Lissotriton vulgaris, assembly GCF_964263255.1. NCBI lineage: Eukaryota > Metazoa > Chordata > Amphibia > Caudata > Salamandridae > Lissotriton > Lissotriton vulgaris. The sequence goes on from NC_141693.1 coordinate 1,559,193,692, forward strand.
GTCATACAGGTGAATTTTAAGGAATATTTGTAGTTTTAAAAATTGGAAAGTTTTTCTGGCGAAAACCAGACAATGGTTTCCTATGGAGGAAAATTGTGTAACAGTAAATCACGGTTATAATTACTTTTCAGGTTCAGTGCTGGACTGAAAGATACATCACTGAGACCTCCCCTGAGAACAGGTGAGTAAATTGGAATTCGTTCGGCTGATTTTAGATGAATATTTTAAAGTTTCAAAACACCACACTTAGAACAATTTCCAAGTGAAACCAGTCAATGTTACCCAATGGAAGAAAAGTGAGTTATCGGCTTTTGGGTAAATACTCGACTGGCAGCGTTAAGGTTCTGGGCATAGACTCAGGGGTCGCCCAGGGTCAGGTAGGTACAGTTGTTACACCCTCGGCGGCACAGGGGAAGCTGGGTGCAGTGAGAGTAGGCCCAATGTTATCCTATGGAGGATAGGGGGCTTTCGGTTGGTGGCTGCTAGCAGGCAGGTCACGCGGCTATGGGAGCTGGGCTCCTGGTCACTTGCTCAGGGCAAATGGGGAAGTAGATTAGGTCAAAGGTTGCACTCCCAGGGGCACTCGGGTGGCTGGGTGCAGGGTGCTTTTGAGCCGTCTGGCGCTCAATGTTATTCAATAGCAGACTTGGAAGTTGAACAAAGGCTGCAGGCTCGTCAGGACCGTTGAGGAGGGTCTTTGGGCACGGGATTCCAGGCCACAGTCGTGAGGGGGACGTCCTTGTGGTCTTTGTCCTCTCAGGCCCAAGGCCGGGCTCGGCGGGTGTGGAGTGTGCTGGATTCGCGGTACCAGGGGTTGTAGCTGTTTGAGCAGAACCACTGCTCATGGGAGTCCCAGTCTTTAGATGAGCAAGGCAGGCAGGTCCTCTGGTTTTTTTTGAGATTGCTGTCCGCAGGAGACGCCGGGGTTTAGCAGGAGCAGGTTCAAGGATCAACAGGCCTGTAGGTTTCTGGGGCAAAGTCAGTTGGTGTTTTCCTCTTGTTAGCAGCTGCACAGCAGGTCTTCTTGTTTCCTGTTCTTCTTCTTGTTTTCAAATCGGGATCTCAGGTAGGAAGGTTCATGGTGCCCCTAAATACTAACTTTAGGGGCGTGACAGGTAGGGCAAGGGCAAGGACCAATGGGTCCCTGTCCTGGGGTGAATACACCCCCTATCCTGCTCCTCTCCTGTGGGAGGGGGGCAGGGTCCTAGCTTTGATTGGGCAGGGCTCCCTATCCTCAAGATGGCGGTAGCCCGGAGTTGTGCTCCTCCTCACCTCTCCCACCTGAGGGGTGGAGTTGGCACAGGCTGGCACACCCCCTTTCCTCACCTAGGGTTTCCCACCTGTCTTCCCGTCAGAGTGGTGGTCAGACCGGTGGGGGCCCGTGCTGAGTACAGCATTTGGCACGGGGAAGCTCACAAAAGGCGACATGCCTTTGAAGCTTCCCCTGCCCATCTTCAGGGAGGAGGCTTGGCACCTCGTCCCAGGATGTGCATTGTTTCAGGCCCCCGAGAGCGGCAAGCTCTCGACCCAGGGGTCCAGAAACATGTCTGGTGATGGCAGCCTCGGTACCCACGCAGTCAGGACACTGGGAGTTGGTTAGATTTCAGGGGGCATCTCTTAGATGCCCTCTGTAGTGCATTTTGCATTAAATCCCACACTCACATCAGTGTGGGTTTAATGTGCTGAGAAGTTTGATATCAAACTTCTCAGTCTTCAGTAGCTATCCTGCTGCTGTGGAGTTCATAATAACAACCTCCTAGCACCATATACACTTAATGGCATCACTGCACTTACAGTGCCCAGGAATGGCCCTGGGTACTGTAGGTATTATTAAGGCAACAGTGGTCCCTTACAAATAATAATGCTTAATCAATAAATATAGACAAAGTCGTTGCTATTTTTGAAAACGACATGCCCAGCCGGGCAGAGGTCTTGGTATTTACTTTTCAGTCAATGTAAAACATGAATAACACACAATATACAAGACAGGGCACAAGCCTGTACCCATTCCATCACACAAGAAATATCAGGACAGGGAACAATTAAAGGGAACAAACAAAAGGGCTTAGGCAAGAGCTTAACATTCTGTAAACTTGTTAATCGCACAGTTTTGATTATAAAACAGAACAATATTGACACCTTCACACTTTTAAAGGGCAAATAAAACATTGCATGTGTGTAAGGTGCTCATAGTTGCAGACGGCGTTTCGATCCGTTTAACACATTCTACGGATTTCATCAGGATATTTAATGTATGCCTAATAGTAATGCAGCCTCATTTGCCAAGAGGGAAGCCAAGGGGTTCAAGGCTTATTGTGCACCCGGTCACAGGAATATCCGGGTGAGCTGTTGCTGTGACCTGTTGGGGTCAGCTTGGATTCGATTCCGGTTAGCAATGTGCTTGTGTAAGACTGAAGAGGGGCCAAGGTTTGGCCAGTCAAAGAACATCAGGCGGACCACAATATGGGGACGTTCAAGATAGTCTGGTATGATAACCGATAGTAAGGATGCAGTGCTGCTCAATCGCGAGTGCACAACCTGGGTACTGTAGGGCACAGGGCTCATGCACCTGTGCCCACACCACTGGCATAGTGCACCCAGCTAGAGGGGTGACTAATGTATGCCAGGGCAGTGTGTTTGTGGGCATGGCCCACAGGGATGTGTGCCATGTCGACTCTTTGTTTAGTTCTGCACCAGGACACTCAGCCTGCAAAGGTAGTATGTGTGTGTCAGGGTACAGGGCCCCTAAGGGTGGCACAATAAGTGCTGCAGCCCTTAGGGGTCTTCTCTGATCACAATGCCCTGGGTACCTAGGGTACCATTTACCAGGGGCTGACATGTGGCCAGAGATGCCAATTGGGTTTTAGTTTCAACACAGTTTTAGGGAATGAAAACAGGCCCTGGGCACCTGATTGGCAGGAGCCCAGGGCACACTCAGTCAAAGCACATCAGCAATTGAGCAAAAAGTGGGGGCATACCATGCAAGAAAGATGGCACTTTCTCACAGGCGGTTACTGTGCCCCCATGTCACTTGGGGACATCCCTGTATCCTTGTGCACACCTTAGGTGCTTAAGTAAGCCTCCAGTCAATAAGTTGGTCGTATGTTTTTATTTTAGATCATTTTTCGCCATTGAATTCATGACAGTGATTCTTTTGATATTGTGTTCATATCATACGCTTTTGAAATGGCTCCAATGCATTTCGGGTGGTGTACCCTTTATCTGGGAGCTCCTGAAAACAACGAGTAAGATATAGCTAAGTACAAGATCTACATTCAATACGGTGTTGTTCATAGCATGCCGAGGGTGAGAAAGGGGTGGGTGGTGGGGTGGTGGGTATTGTGATGGGTCATCTAAACTGGCTTGGTGGTACGGGTGATTTTAACGTGATATTAGGGATAGTGGTGGGGTTTCTGGATTCATGCTTAAAGAATGCTAGTTAGGCGTGCTCCGTTTAAGAAGTTGTGGCATATGGAGTGTTCCTGAACCAAACCCGTGGTCTTTAGGCAAACGTAGGATGTTACAAAACTCACGTGTAACCGGTATTACGCGATTTCTGTAAAAGACAAGCGCGAGCACGTGTGAATAAGTGAAGCGTTCATACGATGTGTGCATAACACACCTATATTATAACCGAAGGTTAGTTTTCGGGTACTTACGAAAGTTAACGTGCTCCGTGTTGTTAAGGTGGCTTTCTCCGGCGTTCCTACTCCCCTCGTACCAGGAAGTGGGTGTGTTAGTTCAGTGTAACGTGTGAGATATAGAAAACGGACTGCGGGTGGCGGCCATGTTGTGTGAGGAGATCTAAAACGGATGAGTCTAGCTGCCTATGTTCATACTGGTAAAGCATAAAACATATACATATGAAACAAAACATTGTGATAGATTAATAATGGTCAACTGTGCATAAAAGGTGGAATATAAAGTCAAATGAAGAATTCTGGTGAATGTACCACTAGGTACGTGGCCAATCGTATATCAGAACAATCTGTAGACGGCATGTAACACCAGATGGTGTTTTCATAAGTAACATGAGTACTCCAAACGGTCGTTCAGTCCCATGGGTTTCATGGACTGTAATTTATAAATCCATGACATTTCACGTTTCAGAAGTTCTTTGTGGATGTCTTTGCCCTCTTGTTTATCAACAACTTCAAGTACAAGAAACTTGAGTTGTGACACATTATGCCTGGATTCAGTGAAATGTACTGCTACGTTGGACTTTGGGTTGTTTGTTCTTATGTTCGATTTATGTTCGTTAATACGAATCTTTATTTTCCTTTCTGTTTTTCCAATGTATATGCTGCCACATGGGCACTTGATTAGGTAGATAACATTCTGGGTGTCGCATGTGGCATTGACTTTCAATCTGATCTCGTTCCCTTTCATTGGGTGGTTAATGGATGTGCCTTTAATTATGCAATTGCAATTACCGCAGTTAATGCATGGTAGGGTGCCTTTATATTGATGTTTGCAGGTTGTGTTGTTGGTCAGGATCTCTTTTATATTCGCACTGCGGGTGTATGCAAAGATAGGGGAATTTTTGAATGTATCTCCAAAATCTTGTTCAGCACTCAAGATCGGCCAATGTTTTAAAATGGTCTTCCTGTACATTGTGCTTACATTAGAGAATTTTGATACTACGACCATTCTGTCTTCTGGCTCTTTGATTGTTCTAGTTAGAAGTTTCTCTCTAGGAGTGTTGTGAGCTTTTTCCATGGCTTCTTTTATGATGGTCTCCGGGTAGCCTCTGCTCTGAAATCTTCTCCCCATCTCATTCATGCGTTCCTCCATTTGCAATGGATTTGAGGTTATCCTTTTTACCCGTAACATCTGTGACATTGGTAAATGACGTTTAAGGGACCCTTGATGGAAGCTGGTGTATAACAGGTTGTTATTCCTGTCAGTGGGCTTGCGGAATAAGTCTGTGTCAAAACCTGTTTCGGTGATCGTGATCTTTACATCCAGGAAGGTTATCGATTTTTGATTGGTTTCCCATGTGAATTGTATTCTGTCGTTTGTCAAATTTAGCGCTGTTAATGCTTGTATTAAAGATTCCTCTGTATTGTTCCAGATGATGAAGACATCATCGATGTACCTTGCGTACATTTGTAAGTTGTTCATCCAGTTAGGGTCTTTGTAGATGTTTTCTTCCTCAAAGAGCTTCATGTAAATATTAGCATAGGTCGGTGCGGCACAATTGCCCATCGAAGTTCCAGACCGTTGTAAATACCAGGTGTCTTCTTGTCGGAAATAGCTGTGGTAAAGTGTAAAAATTATTAATTCCATGAGGAATGTCTGCATATCCTCCTCTATGTCACTTTCGAGAATGGCCTTCTCGATGGCTTCTATCCCTCCATCATGGGGGATGGATGTGTATAACGATCGTACGTCTGCTGTACACAAGATTAATTGTTGATCCTTGCTTACTTTTATCCGTGCCAGTTTCGTTAAAAAATCAGTGGTGTCCTGAATGTAACTTTTCATGTTCTTCACGATCGGTTGGAGGTACCGATCTATGAATTTTCCCACTGGCTCATGAAGTGAACCTTTCGTTGAAACAATTGGCCTGCATGGAGGGTCCATTAGGTTCTTGTGGATCTTGGGGATCATGGTTATAGTGGGACTTCTGGGAAATGTCTTTGTCAAATATTTTTTGGTCCTGTCATCAATGATGTTCATTTCATGTGCTTTGTTGATGATTTGGGCTAGTTCCTCTTTGAACTGGTTGGTAGGATTATGTGGTAGTTTCAAATACAATTGTTCATCATTGATGTGTTCGTCCATCTTCAACTTGTACATGCTGGAGTTCATCACTACTAGTGCGCCTCCCTTATCTGCTTTTACACACTTGATGTTGGTGTTTTGTGCAATCCTTCGCAATGTGTCAAAGTCCTTCTGTGTCATGTTTTTACTGGTTGCTTTGTTGTAATTGAACTTGGATATATCCTGTTTTACCAATGTTTCAAAAAGGTCAATGCTTTTGTGGCTTGTGGGCGCCTCAAACGTGCTGGTTGGTCTTAATCCCATGAGTTGATCAGTCCTCCTAATGGTAGGTTGAACAATGTGGTCGAAAAAATGTCTCAACTTGAGTTTACGTATGAGTTTGTAAGTGCTGATTTGTAGTTCCAACTGGTTGGTCTTTGTCGTGGGTATGAATGACGTTCCTCTAGATAGTAATTTGATCTCTTGTGGGTTCATGATGGTATCGGAGATATTAATGATTAGGTGGTTTTCTTCTTCTTCCCGCTCCGCGTATTCGATTGTTGGGGGTGTTTTTCTTTTATTCTTCCTGAGGCTCCTCCTGGGTCTTCTTGGTTGTCTTGGCCTTCCACTAAAAAAGGAACTGCAGTTGATGTTCCAGCTGTGTTGTTGTCGGTGGCCTGTGTTGTGTCTTGAGTCCGTGATTGTTTTTCCCTTCGTGGAGGTCGGTTTGATATGTCACTTTCCGAGGAGGATGTGTCTGTTTGGGGATTGAAAGGCTTGTTGCGTCTTCTCTGGGCATACACGTCTGCCCACGTGTATACCTCCCCGAGTTTATAATCCTGTGTGTCTCTTCTGAATTTTCTAATTTTTCGGTCGTTAATTTCCCTTGTGTGTTTCTCAATTTGCGTTTTGGTGTCCTCTAGGATTTTTGTTAGCTCCTCTGCAGTGACCATGTTGTTTAATTCGTCCTCTATTTCTTTGATCTCCTTGTTGAGTTCAATTAGGATATTCGACAATTCCTGGACAATGAGTAATATTAGGTCGAGGCTACACTTATTCAAGATAGCGTTCCATTTCTCCTGGAAGGATTTAGAGTTTTTGCAAAGCGATGGTTTCAACGCCAGCCGTAACCCTCTGGGAATCCGCATCGAGCAATGATATTTTAGTAGCGTGCTGGCATGGAGTTTCTGGTTGATTTCTCGTTTGGACAAATACATTAGTTGACGAATACATTGTTTTTTCGTACGGTTGGAAGCGCTTGACGCTATATCTTCGTTGATTAGTGCGTAAATACGAGCAGCTTCTCCTTCATCAAACGCCAGAGTATCAGCTCTGGCCTCCGTTGATCTGGCTATTTCGTCGTATTGCATGTTGCGTGCTGCCCTCCGTTGGGCGGATTGTGGAAATGATGTATGTAGCACCCAACCTTTAAAAGACTCTAAAAGACTTTGTACCAATACTTCAAACAAATCGCTGTGCGACCCCCACCAAATAATTTAGTCACTTTCTCACAGGCAACAGACGACATCTGCCTCGGGGGGGCCACTGCGGTCGCAGTCGGGGTCTCAGCGACGCTTAGGCTGCGCTCTGCAGGGTCTCCAGGATGTGCCCTCTGCGGTGCAGCCCCAACAGCAAGAGGCGTTCCACCGGCCAGGAGAGCTCCCGCCACGTTCACTGGGCAGGCTCACCCACACTCTCAATGCACAGGTAGGCCTTGTCAGGCCTGGGCCTTCACCGCTACGCCATGGGTCTTCTGCCTGGGTGCCAGAGCATGGTGCAGGCGTGATGGCACCCAGGAACCCCGTCGCTGGAACAGAGAAGAGCTTAACAGGGGTCCGGTCGAGCCACAAGGGGTCTCCCGCCAGGGACGGCGCCATGATGCGAGCTCCCGGGAAGGGCCGGGTCAGCGAATCTCCTCACTCCGGTGGACGGGTGGTACGCCCACAACGCGGCGCTGGGATGACAGCAGTGCCCCTCATCTTTGACGATGAATTGAAGGGCTGCAAGTGCTGTGAGAATGATATAGGCCCGACGGGGACGGAGCTTGAGCAAAACACGTCTGCTCACGCTGCCATCTTGACCACACCCCCCTCCCTGTTCACTTAGGAGACAGATCACTATGAGTCCTAAATACAAATACCAAAAGGGGTTCTTCTATGGAAGGACTCTATTCCTCCTCTCTGATCTTTCTGATACTATTGACATACATTCTCAGTCTCCGTAGAGAATTGTTTCTATTTACTATGTTGGGAAAGCTTATGTTGATCCATGGTCCTTTTAAGGGGGTATTCGATAATCCAATCAAGTATTGTTTAATCTCAGATTTTATTTTGACTCAGGCTCTATAATTCTCATTTTCCTATAGGACTACCTTTTCAGCTCTTACTAATATTCCAAGAAATGTTTTCTTTCCAGTTCTTTCAGATCAAAGTGCTGTCTCCTACCAAATCCTGGTCAGATTTCTATCCAAATCATTGTACTCCAGTCTTGAAAGAGAGGGAGGGTCTGGTACGTCAGACAAAGTTTGGTTTCCCTCAGCATACCTCTTGTCTGTTTTCCATACAATTTACCACTATTGGTTACCATTGGATTAATATACCTCTTATATGTCAGGTCATTGGCCGGCAACTTAACAAGTTTCCTTCTTCAAAGATACAATAGATGGCATACATATTTTAGTCTATAGAATGATGTAGGCTATTACAGCCCTCTCACTGATGTGTTCTCTGAGTTGTCTATGATGTTCCCGGAGTTTTTCCCTGCAGAGATAATTTCCCAACTTTAATTCATGCGGCTACCTATTTTGCATAACAAAGTAGTCTAATATGTTTAGTTTCCTCTTGGACCTTCGGATACCCAAGCACTGGTCATTTCAGGTGAGTTGGCTTTGCTTTTTAGGTCTCGGCCTGCGTGGGCTGCGCTTGCACAGTCTCGCTGGAGAGATCTTATGTTTGCCAGAGTGGGGCTTGAACCCACCCCTCTTCTCCATTGGCTGGCTTCCTAAACGGAGGCCAGCCATTGGAGAAGAGGGGCGTCTGTCCATTTAAGCCCCGTCTTTTTCGGATTCGGGGGTGTGTTTTTAAGGTACTTTCTCTCCTCTTCCCATTGGCTGGAATTTTACATTCCAGCCAATGGGAAGAGGAGAGAAAGAAAAACACGCCCCCCAGTCGGAAAATGATGGGGCGTTTCTCCGAGCCATTTCTGCTGGACCTCGGAGAAACATGGTGCTGTGGAGCGGTCCTCTCCTGCCTTCCAGCTTCACTTTTCACTGCAAGTTCCGCTAATAAATCAGTTTTGGTCACCCACAAGAAATATCCAACACTTACAATCTGCATAGCACCCGCCACCTGACGAGACGAGCGATGGTTGCAGACCGAATTTTAATGAACCTCTGAAGGATTTGCGGTGCGAAATCAACAACAAATGAGTACTCTGGGTTTCTGTATGTCGTACTAGGATTGGCTGAGGTTTCGCCAATGTTCCAATCCTAGGCCACTTTACAGTTCCCGAGTCCCTCCCCTTCCATAAGATTCCTATAATATGTTCAGCCATATGGATTGGCTGTCATGCGACCTATAAGTACTGATATCACGAAGAAGTGTTGTCGATGAAAGATCCACAACAGGCAGCGGAGATCGGACTGAATTTATAAACGGTCATTGTAAGTAATGGACAGGTTGTCACGTCACCTTACTCGTCATTAAAAATCAACTTTGAACTGAAATATATTTGTTATAATGAGCTAATGAAGATATATCAGGGCTATAGCGATAAGACACGTTTATGTGACCATAGATGACCCACGCCGAGCTAGTGTGTATTTATACTTTAACGTAAGTAGTTACAGCAATTTAGACTGTAACGTTTTCCTTGAAGTTAAGGCTGGGGCTGACATTTCACCTGGCAAAACTGTTCCTGTCTGCATTATTGCAGGTTAAACTTTTCCTGAGACAGTGTACTTCAGTAGTGAATTTGTAGCTACTCAATTTACCTACATCTCAAGTAGCAAGAAAAATTAATTGTTTTCGCTTCTAAGCATTGTGCTGTGACTTGATCTTTTAGCTTGGTGGGTAGAATGGACCTATCCCACGATCGTTTGTGTTGAACTATGAATTGGAATTTTCTGGTGGCCGTTTGTATAAAGAGTGCATTTATCTTATTGCTTTAGTAGTGTTCAAGTACTTTCTAGAATATAATTGCAGATAGGCAATTTTGGCTGGCGTCTTCTACGTAGTGGCAGCTGATTTAGTACGTGGTGGCGAAGATGAAATATATGAATAAGTCATGCGGGTCACTACTGCAGAAATCAGTGGTTGTTTAGCGCTTTTTCTAGCAATAACGGGTAAATAAAGCTGCTTTGTATGACCTTATGTGAGGCGAGCGCGTGGCTTACCACGCCCGTGGTTAATTTGTAAAAGAATATGGGCCTGAGCCCAAAGTTTTGCTCAAAGGTCCGTGGCTGGTGCGATCATATTTCGGGGGTGCCACCATGAAAGGCTGCGTAGTCTTGATTCTGCGTCTTTTACCCACCACTACACACTCCCTGCCCCTTCATCTCACTGTTTCATGTTCTTTTTCACACTTGATTTCTTTCCCTGTCACATGTTTTAGGTCTTACTTTTATTCTTCCTTTGTACGTTTTGTGTTTTTCTCTTTATTGTTCTGTGTCAAAAATTGATGAGGAAAAATGAGTGCCGGTTGGCACCACCAGTAACCGCTGGCTCAAATTAAGCACTGCGTCAGAAAAAAATATAATTAACAGGATGCTACAATTCTGTGATGTCCACTGTTGCTCCGCACTATTTGCAAAGCTCGGTTTCCCCAAGGAGGTGTCGCAAGTGCAGCACGAAGCTGCACGTGCTACCAGCGACTGAAGTTGCTTATTGTCCAGTGTGCTTCCATGGTTAGCCAACATGGGCACATCAAAGCTCAAAATAAATTTAGAAATGAGCCTATTACTAATTCAGCAGTATCCAGTGAAATTCTTACCACAGTTATGCAATAATTTGGTCAACTCGTACTTTTTAAAGTAGTTTGTAATACCTCTGGCGCATTACTTTTTTGTCAGAATGCCATTTTGTCTGCTATCAGCTTGTCACCAAGCCATGAGAAAAGTATTGGAAGATATCAAGCAAGTTCTACTGTTTAGGATGACATCTTGGTCTTTGTCAATGATAAGTCTTGAACATGATAAAATTCTGATAGAGGTGTTCACCAAATTACGGAACAGTTTAACAATGAATAGAGAAACGAGCCAGTTCAGAGTGGGCATTATATGGTGCATTTGGGGCATACTATTTTGGGTGATGGGATAAGTCTCTAGACAGAGTCGATTGCAGTTATTGTTAAGTCCCCGATAGCTTATTCTTGGATACCTTATGGCCCTGTGATGCCAAAAAGCGTAGTGTAGTAAGAGAGGCAGTGCTAGCCAGGGCCGGAGTGTCTGCAGCTCTGTGTGAGTGTGTGTGGCGCGCTGTGTGTGTTTGTGGGGGTGGGGCTCTGTGTGTGTGTGTGTGTGTGTGGGGGGGGGGTGGGGCTCTGTGTGTGTGTGTGTGTGGGGGGGGCTCTGTGTGTGTGTGTGTGTGTGTCTCTCTGTGTGTGTGTATGTTTGTGGCATGCCGGTGCAAGTCTCTCGTAGTTCGGTGTGTCTGGATGTGGCTTGCTGTGCCTGGAGTGTGAGAGACAGTATTGGGTGTAAGAAAGACAGCACAGTGTGTGTGAGAAACAGCAGTGTGTGTGAGAGAGACAGCAGTGTGAGAGACAGCAGTGTTTGTGTTCTAGGGAGAGACAGCAGGGTGAGAGAGACAGCAGTGTGAGAGAGACAGCAGTGTGAGAGATCTTTTATTTATGTCACTCTCTACTAACTATTAATAACTACTAATACTCTCTACTACTCTCTAATGCTTACCTATTGCCATTGTAAATGACAATACCATGGGCCTTATTTATGAAGGCCTTGCGTCAGTTTTGCGCCTCCGGTGCGTCACTTTTTGTGACGCACCAGCGGTGTAAAAAATGCGCCTCGTTACGCCATATTTAAAAAGTGACGCATCTAGGTAGATGCGTCACTTTTTAAACCCCTGCGCCACATTATACCTGCGTCAGGTATAATGTATGCAGAGGGGGCGTTCCCACGCAAAAAGCCTTGTGATAGTGACGCATTGAAATCTATGAGATTTCACTGCGTCACTTTTAGGGCACTGTTGCGTCAAAATCTTGCGCCTGCCTCACAGCAGGCGTAAGACTGACGCAAGCCCTTTCATATGGGGCTTTCCCCATGTGAAAGGACGCATTGCTGGAGTTGTGTCACTTTTGTGACACACTCCAGCAATGCGTCACTTTTGCGCTTACAAATACGTCAGAAATACTGACGTATCTGTAACTCCTTGCGACATGATGCGTCATACATTAAATATGACGCATCAGGAATGTCGTAAGGAGTGCGCAGTGAAAAGTGACGCATCACTGCTTTCACGTAGCGATGCGTCACTTTTCATAAATGAGGCCCATATATGTATCGTTTTTTTAAAAAAAACAATAAATGAAACAAATGAAATTTACAATGCCAATAGCTCTAACTTTAACAAAGACGAGACCATTGCATTGTAAATGCTTGTTCTTACTTTGGATCTTTCAATGTTTCAAGAAGGTCAAGGACGCCTTTGACAACAGTTGGTTCTCACACCTCTCAAGTAATTTCCCAAGTGAGTGATGATATCTCCAATGCTGGAAACTACTCAGTCAAGAGTACAAATGGCCTTGAAATACGGCGTTCTAGGTTATAGATTACAAGACTTTATTTAGAAAACTCTGTATTTACCAGTAGCAATTTCAGAGTTTTTACTCCGAGATAGTTTTTAGATATGCTTCTTTTGTGTTTCTACAGCTTTGAACAAGCATAATCTGAAGTCTTGACATAAAATAATTTTTTTTCTAGCTTACGCGTAACGAACGTTCAATTCTCACAGGGAGGCGAGTATTATCCTGCCCTCATTTGTTACTTAATTTTGGTTTATTACCTGCCAGCTGACAATTGTTTATTACCCACCCTCGCCTTTTATGGTATTCTTGGGCATTGTTCTTTAATCATAAGATTTGGGGTTATTACATGATGTGTTGATGATATTAAGGTATATTGGTCTTTAATGTACCGGATTCAAGTATTATTGCATCGTTTTTTTCTTGCTTTCATGTTTAGTGTTTCTTCGGGCCAGATGTACAACGCTTCCATTTTGCAACTCGCAAAATGCAATGTACAACAGTGTCACAGACACTGTTAGCAAATCCCAATAGGGTCGCAAATTGCATGCCTCATAAATATTTTGTTCATGTGGCAAGGGCAGTTTGCGATCCCATTGGGAATGGCTAGCTCTCCCAGGTATGGTGGCCTGCTGAGGTTAGTAACCACCATGTCAGGGACTGCTTTTTACATATAGCAGTTTTATGTAAATGCAGCCCATTTTCCTTAAAGGAAAACGAGGTGCATTTAAAAAAGAAAAATTAAACTTTTCAGTTTCATTTTTTAAGGGCAGGCGGTGGTCCCCTGGGGACCCCTTCCTGTTTGCGAATGGTTTACCACCTGCTTGAAGTAGGTGGTAAACTGCAAGTGTTTGGCACGCCCCTTGCTAATAGCGAGTCGCAAATGCTATTTTGCGAGTCTGTGACTCGCAAAATAGCGTTGGTACATACCACCATTGTTTTTGCAGTCGCAAAAGGGTTAAATACCCCTTTGCGACCACAAAAAATGGTTGTACATCTGGCCCTTGATCTACAGGAGTCAGTAACTGTATCTGAAGGTTCTTTTGCTTGATGTCTTTTTATAGTATTCATGTGTATTGTTTCTGCATTCTACAGGATTTGGTTATTATGTCCTATCTGATATTTTCCTTACAAAAACATTGAGTATTATGGTAGTGTCTTCTGTTCTTTTCCCAGATTATGTTCAAACGCCTGAATGACCGGATTCATGGAAATTCCAGTTCAAATTCCCAGTAATACGTTGGCCTTTTGGATACCGTTTACTGCATGAGGTTTTAATCAGACAGCAGAGGAGTCGTGTTTCAGCAGTTTGAACCTGGATTCCAGTTCTTGCTACAGATGTTCCGGCAAGCAGTTCTCATTCAAATTCTCAGTCGAATAATCTGTTGGACTCTTACAGTTCAAAACAGGTTACAACATATCCAAGTTCATGAGACGGTTCACCATTGGCAAAGAGAGAGAAATTAACATGGCGTCTTGTCATTATGTACGCATGGCCAGATTGGTGTATTGCTGATGATGTCATATGAGGAATGTTGGAAAATGTTGTTTAAAAATGTTTTGAATTTTGGTTTTCTACTGTAGTAAATTTGTTGATAAAAAGTGAAGAAAAGATACAGCATAACCCTGGCGTATCCCTAAAAGCGTATCCCTAAAAGTATCAAAAATTCTTGACATGTAAGCAAGATTTTTTTTAAATTCTTATAAGGACACAGAGGCGAGGATTCTTCTTCTCACTGGACTGCTACATTGCTCCCCTCTCTTGTTATCGGAGCAGGCACTTGGTCAATGTATGTGCCCATGAGGTCACTCGGTGCTGAGGCGGCCTTTCTCACCATTTTCTTCCTCTGGCTAAATCAAGAGCACTGGCTACGGGCCACCTCGACTTGTACTTCCCCCTCAGGACACAAACGAACGGCAGCCGGCGTGCAAGCCAAGTCCACCCCCACGTCACCATTGTGGTGTCTTGGGCCCTAGGCCCACATGCTGTGCGGAATGACCACACAGACACGATACTATGTTACTGGAACTGGCCCAGGGCACGGTTACCTTCATCCAGCCTTCTGGTCTGAGCCTGCAGCCATTGAAACTATTGGATGCCTGATGGTGGCCCGTGCTCTCCACGCCACTGGAGTCAAGCTATCCTGGCTGAAGACGGCCGATAGCCAGAAACCAGTCCTAGGATGCTTGATTCCAGTCCAGGGAAGACATGGCTTGGCAGTTCATGCTGGTTTCATATTTTAATATTCATACACACAATTACTTTTCATGACCCCACCTCAAACTCACACCCTCACCCATCATACGGCAAAATCTCTGCTAAAGTAACCCTTAGGGAGACCCATAAAGCCTTGCAGCACCGGCCCAGCGAGGAGCACCGCCCAATGAGGAAGCATGACCTCCTTTAGGATGTGTGAGGGCAACAAGAGACATAACTGTTGACAAAAAAAAAGTACCTAGTTACCTACTCTTCTGTCTTCTCTTGACGGACACACCTTGTGTCTCATTAGGAACAGTAACCCTATTTTTGGATTAATAAAGCCAACTGAAGAATATCTGGAGTTGCCGGTTGAGATGAAATTCAAAGAGATCCACCGAGCATGGGCCCCACCAGCGGTGAATCACATTGAAGATCTTCGAGTGAAGTCACTAGTCCCGTAAATGACGGGAATACGAGTCCTCAACCGTATTGCGTTGGCCCGGGAGCCAATACGGATATTCGATGTAGAAGGCAAGTGTCAAAAGTCCTTGGCTATCTCTATGAAGAAAGTGACTTGGTCCCTCCCAACTTGTTCACATATCTGACTGTGGAAACGCCCATCCATAGGAGGATGCAACAATCTGTCTTTTCTGGGGGGAGACTCTGAATTGCAGGAACCCACAAGGGGAATTCTAGACAATTGATATGTAGGGACAGCTCCAACTTGGACCAGCAGCCCCCATGGAGAACATGCCGCAACATGCTCCCCAGCCCCAACAGCTGGCATCTGATTCTATTTTCATCTCCGGGGCCGAGCTAAAGATCGCTCTGCTGCTCTAGGCTTCAATGTGATCCAGCCACCATGACATTTCCGTCTTGGCTTCCTACGACAAACTAACGTGTTCCTAATTACTGAGAAATTTGTGGAGGTGCTGAACCTTGGACCGTTGACGGGCTCTGTAGTGGAGAGGGCCTGGAAAAATGGCTTGAATTGAAGAAGCTAGAAGCCCTACATGGCATGATATCGACCTCAAGGATAACGCCTGTCTCCACTAAGCAGACCTCAACTCATTTTGGATATTCCAAACTTTCTGGGGAGGAATGGCCAGCTGCGTCAGGATAGAGTCCACCTGAAACCCCAGGAATCTGAGGCATTGAGATGGGACAAGAATCGATTTTTGGGCATTCATGATGAAAACCAGATCCTTAAGGAGGAGAATGGTCCATTCTAAATACAACAAGACTGTGTGAGGAGTTTGGGGCATAATTATGAAGTTGTTCAAGTAGATATTCATACATACTACCCTTGCTTGAAGGGACACTACTTCCGGCTTCATAAACTTTATGAAACACCACACTGAGGAAGAGACACAAAATGGAAGGACCTTGAATTCGTAGCAACATCCTAGCCATGGTAACAGGAGAAAGGGACGATGAGGAGAAAATATCGGGACGCTCAAGTACTCTTTTCGATCCAGACACACTATCCATTCTTATTTTCGGAGGATGCCATGTTCAAGATGGATGCCCTCCATCTTGAAATGCCAGTAAAATATCCAAGCACTGAAATCCTTCGGGTTGAGTACCAGACGAGAACAACCCTCTCTCTTTTTTACCAGAAAAATAGAACTGAAAAAAAAACATTTGAGTGAGGAGTGGTCCCTTCTATAGCTCCTTTCTCCAAGAGAACTTCAATTTCGCTGTTGAAGGGAAAACTACATCACCTTGGGCCGGTGGGGGGGGCGGTATTGTAAAACTCCAACTTGTTCTCTTGTATGGATTTCAGGGCCCATGGGTTTACATCAGAGCGAAGGCAGGCCCTGCTCCGCTCCAAGCCTCAAGAAACTGCACTGGCTACCAATCCACCAAAGAAGCCATTTTAAAGTACTAAGTCGGACCCACAAACTTCTTCACAGTACCGGGCCCGCATATCTTGCGAAAAAATTGGTCTGGTATATAAGATCATTAAGATCCAGCTCAAAATCTCTCCTGGTTCAGCCACGTGTTCAGACGTCACGCAATGGATGTCGGTCCTTCTCCTATGTGGCCTCTCAACTCTGGAATAAACTCCCCCCACATCTTTTGTTAATTACCAATCACCAATCTTTCCGCAAAAACCTAAAAACTTGGCTTTTATCAAAATAACCAGTGCAATATCAGGCCCTTGCTTCCGTCAAGGTGTGTGTGTTTTTCACTGCTGAGCACCCTGAGACCTCAAAGTGAAATGTGCGCTCTACAAGAGCATCTGACTTATGACTTATGATGACCTTATCAAGCCCCCAGCGGATGTGGGGCTGAACATTATCAGTCACTTCTTGCAGGGGAAACCATTTGGTGGAATGTGGATGGATTATGTCACCCAGTTCGAAATCCAGCACTTTGGGCTGTTTCTGGGAATCGTCCTGGTGCGTTTGCTGCTTATGTTTACTGGGCCCGGGCTCATTATCGTGATCAGAGCTGGTGAACTACAGGAATAAATTATCGTGATCAGAGCCGTCTGAACTACAGGAATCTGAATCCCCAAGATTCTGCGAATGTGACAGTGGATTAACAGGAGGTGCGCTATAGGTGTGGTCTCCAGCCATGGAGTCCGCCAGGTTCTGAAATGCCACAGAGAGGGGACCCTTAACCGATTTTCCTTTGGTCTTGCATTGTCTGACAAGGTGGCCATCATCTTCCATCAAAAGGGGGGCAGGGATCTATCCCTGCTGTCTACCTTAGCCACACAGTTGACGTTTAAGAGAGCCCAAAGGCCTGACTAAGCCTACCTGCACTATTACGCCACAGGAACGTAATTGTTTTGATGTTCCGGTGGCGCAATGTGCCACTGGCATACTATAAGGACTTATATATGTGCCCATTTCGCACAGAAAACTGTGTGAAAGGGGCGTTCCCAGCAACATCCACAGCTAAGTTACACTGACCTAGATTTACGAGAAATCGTAAGTCTGAGGCAGAGCCCAAAACGTACACGTCCACAGGTAGGCGTAAGGGAGCACACATAGAAAGAGGTTTCCCTTCCTACCCAAAAATAATCATCCCCGCACGCAGGCACCCTTGCACCATGGTGCAGGAGGCCTGCGTTGGCACACAGTAGCCCATTGTGCGCTGGGTGAAAAGGACAGGAATGCACATTCCTACCCTTTTCTTTTGCCATAGTGCGGTGCAGCAGCAAGGCCTGCTGCTCTACTCTACTGCAAAAACCCTTAAATGAGGCTCTAAGTATTTATTAACTATTAGTTGGACCTTAGCATCCAGCGCCTCAACCAAGTCTTGCTCCAAAGAGAGAGAGAGAGAGAGGGAGAGAGAGTGTGTGTGTGTGTGTGTGTGTGCGGGTGTGTGTGTGTGTGTGTGTGTGTGTGTGTGTGTGTGTGTGTGTGTGCGTGTGCGTGTGTGTGTGTGTGTGTACATGTGTGTGTGTATATGTATGTGTGTGAGTTTGTGTGTGTATGTGTGTGTGTGTATATGAGTGTATGTGTGTGTGTGTTTATGTGTGTGTGTGTATGCGTGTGTGTTTGTTTGTGTGTGCGTGTGCGTGTGTGTGTGTGTACGTGTGCGTATGTGTGTTCGTATATATATATAGATGCAGAACGGTCTGAATGCGGATGAGGCACTGAGTGTCCACCTCTAATTCCGCATGAGTTTATGACTACATAGCGGCGACTTCTCATTCCCTGACCCACCCTTTCCCTGACATCAATCTCACTTGTATATATTCTTAACACAATCCCCCCACCTTTTGGTCACTTATCACCGTACACATTCCAACACTTTCACTTTGGAATATATGGACACTCCTGCACAGTTGCATACCGACTGTCTTAGACCACAATCACATTAACATGTGCACGCTCATTGGGCGTCTTATTGGCACCGTAGATCCGCGCACGACTTCGTGCCCCTCTGCCCACTTGGGCTGGATCCTTTCCACGCGGTACGCCACCTAATAGGCAATAGCCACCATTACTCAGGAACAATAACTCCCCAAGTAAGCCACATTGACTGCCTGAGCACATGTTCACACACAAACACATTAATTAGAATGTGCTTTCTGCACATACAACCTAGTAGGCAGATGGTGAGGCGCACATATATATTAATTTGTGCTTTAATCTGATTCTGATTTCATTTTTCGTCTGTTGTTTCTTAAATAACACTGGTTCTAGTGTGATGTATATAGTATTATTTCAATTTTGTGATTATTCAACAAATGTGATTTAACCTATGCATAATGTTAGCGAACTAAAGTTTCATCTACCTTTGTAACTTTGTTTGACTGGAAGAAACACTACACATACTCACCATGACTCTGCATGTCCCAGGCTGTATGTAACTTTTCCATTGCTGTGGTCGCTAAGTCGGTTTCCATGAGAACCAGTTTTGGTTTACACCTTGTTTCTAATTTATACTGCACCGTAGAGATTTGCGATGTTGTGAGCAAGGAGGACACGTCCGCCGAAACGAGTCGTCCATCATGGTGGAATAAAAACACTTATCCTTGAAACCTTTACCCACGGTGTCAGCATCTGTTTTATACATTGTGTTCAGCAGGATTGGCATCGATATATATATATATATATATATATATATATATATATATATATATATATATATATATATATATATATATATATATGTATATATATGTATGTATATATATATATATATATATATATATATATACAGCTTCATTGTCAATAAATAACCGGACCAGCACTCGCGTTAGGTTAAATCAATATAGATTTATTGCGCAAAAGTAAACAGACGCGTTTCAGCCTTCGCTTTCATCAGTACATACACATATATATATATATATATATTCCTCGAAATGCACGGATAGGAGCCAGACCAGAGATAACTTATCGATGGCCTAGATCCTTACGAGATAGGTTGGTCCGTAGCTATCCTAGAGAAGACACACAAACACAGTGGTTATGAATGCCTAATGGCTTTACCACTTGTGGTATGTGTAAAGCAGACCGGAATGGTAGGAACTGTAAGGAATATACCACAGGCACCAAACAGAAGCGACCAATAAGACACATTATCAACTGCAATAGCGATTTTACTGTCTACGTGCTGGAGTGCCCCTGTGGCCTCCAGTACGTAGGTAGTACCAAACTCCCAATTAAGCTAAGGAAACTGCAACATCTGCGTGCCATCGCAAATTGTGATCATAACTATCCGGTGGCACGCCATTACACAGAATGTCACAACAGCAACAACAGCATCTTACAGTTTGTTGGTGTGGATAGAATACCAAAACATATAAGGGGTGGGGACCGAGAGAAGCAACTCAGGATCCTTGAATCCAGGTTTATCCTGGATCTGGATTGTAAAGTGCCGAAAGGACTTAACAGTGGGGAAGAACTTGCTAGGCATATAGGCCTATAAAGATCTGCGGTACTCTCTCTAGTCAATAAACAGTATTGGGAATCTCCTGAACAGAAGTATGTTAGGATTTTAATTAAGATGATTTGCTAGCAGTAAGCTGTTCTATCTTTCACTTTTAATTCAGACAGGATAGATATTTTGAATAACGGGGGATTTTGAACTGTTGGTGTTTTGCCTATCTAGGGTAATATATGAATCGCATCCGCAATTGTGGAGTCTCATTGGGAAGCTATGTAGTCTTCTATAAGCACCAGATGTCTCCTCTGAACACCCTGTCCCTATACACATATTAGACACTTTAGCAATAATTTAATTCACACACTTACACTGTCCCTTCACATCCCATACACCCAGGATTTGGAAAAGGATATAACCTGTGTCTCTCGGAAAATAGGTACGCGTTGGGCAACATTGACGTTGGAATACAAATATAGCGGGCATTATTTAAGCGGTACCTTAGTGAATGTGCAAGAGAAATTATCAATAGCGCGCAAAGGGCAGGACAATACTGTTACGGGGCAAATTAACATTTATATGTTTGCAAAGTTACGAAGACTTGTATGCAACATATTGGCACATTATATTGCTGGATAATATGAGTGCTTGTTGTCACCGAAAATGTATTTTAATTTTAAAATTAATTGTTAGCATTACGCTATAATTATGAGTATGTGTCTTTCCGTCAGCAATGCCTACATTGCCCATTATGCTGCTGTCAGTATCCCGCTGCAATCATGTTATGTATATTGTGCTCGAAATGCCTATAATTTTACAAAAAGCTGCTGCCGTTTTAAGAATTTGTTCGGTCGTCACGCAATTAATGGTTTAACGAATGTATTTTACAATTCGTTGCTGGCACTACGAAACAACGATGCACATACACATTCCGTCTTCTAATGTTAGAAATGTCATTGCTGCTTTGTAAACTGTTTTGACTACATGCCTTAATTGATAAAATGTAAATTATGGCGAAATATGGGATAATTTGTTTTTTACCGATGAATTTCAGTTTTACAATGCTTCATGTTGACGTCGAAACAAAGTGTAAGATACAGTATTTTTTCCATTTCCATCATGAAGTGTGAAGTGTATTTCTATGGCAAATGGAGACACAGGAAGTTACTTAATAAAGGCAAACACTGAAACACTTTGTCCTTGTTAACTAATGCACAATAAAGTTTTTGTGCAGTTTCCTAGCGTGCTGTCCTTCGATTTCAATGGATTTATATATATATATATATATATATATATATGTATTGCAAATAGAGATGACGACGCTGTGTGCAAATTTACAATCTTTAATAGCTGCCACTACCAAACGAGTTTCAACTGATTCTTCAGAGGTTAAAACATGTTAAATAGAGGTGTAACCAATACATAGAATGAAGGAACTTACTAAAGCTCACTTGAGCATAATTTTAAATAAAGTTTGATTCAAATTGTAAAAAGAGCGCAGGTGGCAAAGAGATAAAAGCGCAAGTACTGAAACGGTACATTAGCTTTTTATGAATGTGCTCACAGGAGCGTTATAATGGGCAGAAGCACAGCGCTAGCGATTTTATGTGACAAAATATAAATTGAATCATTTAAATGGTATTGGTTCACTTTATAACCACGAGAAATATTGTAATTACATTTTATTGTATGTAACTCTGTGAACATGATGAAAAACTATGAGTCTGTTTTCACATTAGTCACTGTTGTAGTTTTAATGTTTTGCACGTCATGCACTTTAAAAATGACCACGTTCAGAAGCTCAATTACCAGTGAACAAGACTGCGAGTCAGTTGATACGCGTTTGGTAGAGGCAGCTATTAAAGATTGAAAATTGCACACGGCGTCGTCATCTTTATTAGCAATAGTGGAGACTCGTCTCGAGGAGCAGGAACTCGTAATATTCTCCCGCTTAGACGCTGAATCACAGGTGTAGACCAACTTTTGTGCCAGCATTATTTATTTCTGCATGAAGTCAAGACGCGTTTAGGCCGTATATATATTGGGAGCAAGTTTCATTTGGATGTTTAGTGGCCCGCTCTGGGCACGAAGCTGCCCACCTGCTGACGCTTCATGTCCGGTTGTTTTTCTAAACAGAACAACAAAGTCACCTTGTTTGCCGGGTAGAGAACTCCGCTCCACCTATATGGCACTCCTGGCTACACCCCGTTTCAAGAAAAAGAAGCAGGCGGGGCGAAATTCGCGGCCCTTTCACCTGTCTTCTGGAACTCCCTTCCTATGACACTCAGAACCTCATCCTCCTATTTGGAGTTCCGGAAAAATTTGAAAACATTCTTATTCTCCAGAGCCTTCGCTGCCTAGTCTGTCCTTCTGCTGTTGCCGCTGGTCGTAGTCCTTAAAGCGCCATGAAACCGCTGGGTATAAGTACGCTCAATAAATGTTTTTAAATTCAAATTCAAATTCAAATAAGCAGAAGCGGCGTAACCTGTAATGTGCATTATTCACCTAGGAAAGCACAGAGATAGCTGCGAGCAAGCCCCCAACTACATTTACCAGAATGCTTGACGCCACACGCCCTTTTGGGCGGTACTGTGAACATTGAAAATGAATGTGGGATACAAGGCAGTCGTACCTTTCCTTCTGCGCCTGCCATTGAAGAAGAGAGAAATGTCTCCGAAACGCGTCTGGCGAAAGGCTGTAAGAGACTTACCAAATTCAGTGCGCTGTGCCTCTGCTGTTGCCGATTTGAATAAAAGAAGGTTTAATCTAAACTTTGTGTGTGGCGCTTCACCTTGAGAGCAAGTTTCATTTGGATGTTTAGTGGCCCGCTCCAGCCACGAAGCTGCCCCCCTGCTGACAGTTCAGGTCTGGTTGTTCTACTAAACAGAACAACACTAGGGAACAAAGTTACCTTGTTCATTTGGGCATGAGAAAAGCAGCAGAAGCGGCATAACCTGTAATGTGCATTATTCACCTAGGAAAGCACCTTGAGAGCAAGTTTCATTTGGATATATATATATATATATATATATATATATATATATATATATATATCAAGTCAAAATTTGTGAGCAGTTGCTCACAGTGCCTTCCCCAGCCACTTCATGGCGGCGGTCCGTGATGAGGCAGGCAGCCTCCAACAAATGCACCAAAGCCAACTCACACTCAAAGCAGGACAGCAATCACGGACACAGAATCTGCTGCAGTCAACCTCAGTTTATTTTCGGGTCAAAATGGCAAACAGCACTCAACGCGTTTCAGGAACACTCCCTTGTTCACGAGTGCCTGTTTTCGCGTTGCTTTCCTTTTTATACCACCACGTGATTACAAAGTCGGGAGAGTGCAGAGAGGCCTGAGAATTTACATAACGCCCACCTTTGAAGACCCTGATCCGGAATTGGTGGAAGAATGGGTGGAAAATAACCACCAGTGTTCCACGAATATGCTTAAAATGCTTGTCAGGTACGCAATAAAAGACTGCGATACTTTAAGTAAAATCATTGATAAACTCACCGAAGAATTAAAAGGTATGTGCAATAATGAGGATTTCCAAAAAGAAATAACAAAGATGGAAAAAAGATTAGAGAAAATAAATAGAGACTGATATAAAAATGAGAAAGCAACGAAAATTTCAGCGGGATCTGGTTGATTACCAAAAAGGACAGATCCTTACATTTTCTCGCAATTATGACCATCTGAGAAAGAAAATGGCATCCAACATTGCACAAGGAACTCCTATAGTGAGAAACGATGATGTACAAACGGATGACGATCGCTCTGGAGAAAACGGTACAAGCATGACAAGTGGAAGTATCCTAACAAGCGGCAGTGGAATTTCAAGCACGCTGAATTACACCGGAGCAAAAACAGCATTTTAGCAGAGTTCGACCTGGTGTCAAAAGGACGCCAGTCCAACAACAGATCAGAGGGATTTCAAAGGCGAGGAAGAGGAAACAGAGGAAGAAGAGGTTCCAACAAACAATCCGGAAATGCGAGCAGCCCCATGGGAAGTCGAACAAGGGGAAAGACGGCGACAAAATGATGGATGAAAAAACTGTGATCAATCTATCAACGAAAACACTAAGTAAGATGGAAATTGATTTACTTTCTAAGGGTCTTTCTTTCTGTCCCACGAATAGCTTTGATTATACGCAAAGTCGTATAGATTTATTCTTCTTTACTCGTAAATTGCGCTTGCGCAAATGGTATGGTACTAAGGTTAATACTCAAGGTGCAAAAGTACCGAATACCACAAGTGAACTAAGGATAAAAGATGTGGGGTTATTGCATACTATGAATGTGTTAGCTGATACTAATACTGACGATTGTGTCCCTACCACAAGCCTTGAACTTGAAAATATCCCTTTTAATCTTAGTGCTAAGAATGAATTTAGACCTAAATCGATATTTTTGCCTCAGATTAAAAACAATGCCATAGAAGTATTCGAAAGGGGAGTAAATGAAGAACTGTGGAAAATATCCAAAAACAAAACTTTTGGTAATTGGAGTAACATCAGTAAGGCCCAAAGAATTGCCCTTGATAACCTTAAGAAAGACAACACAATTGTGATTAAAAAAATCAGACAAGGGTGGGAATGTAGTTGTCATGTCGAAAACTGATTATGTGAATGAAGGCCTGAGACAGTTAGCTGAGGCTGACAAATACGAAAGGAGTAACAGGATGGAGTACGAACATGCTATTAGACAATTTCAGACAATATTGTATGAATGGAAAAGACAGGGACTGATCGAAGACACTGAGTATAAATTCCTGGATTGCAAATTCCTGAAACTGGCAGCTGTATATTTGTTGCCCATGATCCATAAAGAGACACTCAATCCACGAGGGATACCAATAGTGTCATCAAGAGGGAGTTTTCTAGAAAACTTTTCTAGATATGTTGATTTCTTCCTCCAAGGTCCAGTCCAACAACTTCCATCTTATGTTAAGGACACCGGAGATTTTCTCCGAAAAATACAAAAATTGAGTGGAAACATGAATACTCTTTACTCACCATGGATGTGTCCAGCTTATACACATGTATACCACACGATAGAGGAGTAGAAGCATGCAGACATTTTTTGAGCCACAGATCTGCATCATACTTGGCGCACATTGAAATGCTGCTTGAGATGATTACCATCTGTCTCAAGCAGAACTACTTCTTATTCGATAATAAAATATATCACCAAACCCTCGGTACTTCTATGGGGACCTGTTTTGCTCCATCTTTTGCAGGTCTCTATATGGGGTACTGGCAGGAGGAAGTAGTGAGCAAGTTGGACACATTCAAAGAAAAGATCCCGATGTACATCAGATTCCTCGATGACATCTTTTCTATCTGGGACGGGAATGAAGAAGAAGCTTCTGAATTTGTTACCCTGCTCAATACAAATGATTTCAATCTCCATCTGACTTCGCAATGGTCTAAAACCTCACTTGAATTACTTGACCTCAAACTAGCTGTTGAGAATAACAAAATTGAAAGCAGTCTCTTCAGGAAAAGTACGGCGGGTAACAGTCTTCTTCACGCCGAAAGCTGCCATCCTAATGCACTCATTCAGAGCATCCCATTAGGCGAACTATTAAGAGCCAAGCGCAATTGGAGTACTGCAGAGAAATTCATTGCAGAATCGGAGATGATGAGCGAACGGTTCTCACAAAGAGGGTATACAGAAAAAACATCAGAAAAGCTATCACTGCAGTATCCAAACGACCAAGAGACTCTTTGTTGGTTGATAAATCGGAGGAAACAGAATGTATGAATGGAGTTAGCCAAAACCTTAGGTTTATACCAACATACAGCAGACAAACAAAAGCAGTCCAGAAAAGTTTGAACAAATATTGGCCAGTATTGGGAACAGTAAAGACCTTGCAAGTTGTACTGGATCTAATCCACAAATTACTTTCAAAAGAGCTAGATCGCTGAGAGATACGTTATGTAGGGCTGTTGAAACAACTAAACCTACGATCCCTGGTATTCAAGGCTTCTATACATGTCGAAGCTGTAAAGCCTGCAAAATTAGCAGAAACAAGAAGGAATGTATTCTATCCTCGGCATGTAGACCCTATGTTATTAAGAAACACACATCATGTAACACGGAGTACGCTGTGTATCCGCCGTTCTGTCCATGCGGATTAGCCTACATTGGGAGTACGCCCCACAAGGCCAAAATTCGTGTTTTAGAGCATTTACGTGCTATAAAAAATATGGACAAAGCGTACCCAATAGCACGCCACTTCCAAAGCCACCACGAACAAAACACAAACCTGCTTTGTTTCGCGGTACTTGACTTTGTTAAATTGGATGTGAGAGGTGGTGACAGACTTAAAGGACTTCAGAGACTTGAGTCCAAGCTCACCATCCAGTTCACCATCCAGTATAAAACAATGACCCCATTAGGCCATAACCTTGATGAGGAATTAGCCGTTCACCTGTGATGATTCTAGTAAAGACTGTGTTTGATAATTGAATTCTTGAAAATGCATTCCCTAGTTCTGCAGAACAATAATCTTTGTGCCGTGAGCCTACTGTGTTTTTATGTAAATGTCTTATTATTGTAGACAGCAGGAATTGAACTACGGCATGCACACGAACCCCACTGAGGGGAATCATTTGAACTACATCGACCAGTATGCCTCACTGGAGAGTACATACGTAATGGGAAATGACGAATGTGGTTTTTTTTGTCTCTTGCTGCCTGCCCCTTGATAAAAAAGCATGGTGCTTTGAAACGCGTCTGGCCTTGTTACTATTACCAACCTTGAAGTACTGCTGTCTTAAATAAAGGGATTTGTTAATCCATCTTGTGCGGAGTGGCGTCCTCAATGCAGGGGCATCTTTGGTTGTGACATTTACGCGGCGGCCTCAGCTGCGGAGGATGCACCGCCCGGTGCACTGAATACGGGTCTGGACTGCAGTGAACTTTTCAGGCAGTTAACAGCGCACAAGATTTTTGGAAAATGAACAGCAGTATATATATTCTCGTTCCCCAACACCAAACAACTCCGCGCACTCGCAGGCAGGTGCGACTCGAATGTGGAGGTGCACTCGCATCAACACGCCAGCTCCATTTCCTTTTCGCCTCGGCTTCCGCCAGAAAGGAACCGCACTCATAGAGACTTGTTACAATAAGTTTTATTTCAGTAACAAAGCAGTAAGTAAACAGAGTAAACAGAGTAACAAGTCCCTATGAGTGTGGTTCCTTTCTGGCGGAAGCCGAGGCGAAAAGGAAATGGAGCTGGTATATATATATATATATATATATATATATATATATATATATATATATATATATATATATATATATATATATATATATAATATCAAAGTTCCAATTTTAAATGGACCATCACTCGCTGGAGAGTTTAATCCTCTTTCAGATTTCTTTTTGACAATCAATTTTATTAAGTTTATTACAACAAGACACATTCATTGGTTGCAGTTCAATTGAGGTCAGGAAAGAAAATAACAGTACACACAGTTGACATGAAGCAAAACTGTCTTTCAGGGTGAGCATAGCAGAGCATAGACGAAGCAGTATTGCACATAAGGCAGGGTGAAATAAAGATACTATGAACAGGTAAATAGGCAGATCCTCAAGGGGGAAGCATATTAAACTACTTACCCCATACTTTATTAAACAAATCTGGGCACCCCGAGCTTCGAACATGGCTTCCTCCTGGATCCCGCACCAGTCCACTCCCCTCCTCCACCCCTTTAGCGTGGGCACCTTGGCCTGGGACCAGTGTGCCGCAATGTCTCTCTTGGCCACTGCCACAGCTGTCCCCAGTAGGCGCTTATCCGCCCCTGAACCATCCAGGCCATCAAAAACCCCAAGCACCAAACATATGGGGTCGTGAGGAACCTCCCAGCCTAATGCGGTCGTGAGCTCTCTTTCCACCCCCTCCCAGAATGGCGCCAAGGCCGGACAACACCATACCATGTGATAGAAGTCAGCTGTACATTGTGTGCATGCCGGGGAGGGCTGAAATAAGCTGTTTGTAAATAATAGACCTGGACCAGACGAAGCTTGGAGGATGTGGTCAGGGTTTTAGGTGCCATAAGGGCATCCCTCCAGTCTGCCTCCTCTAGGGGGCCCACCCAACTCTCCCATCGACCTCGGAGCTGGTCTAGAGAAGCGGGGCCATTATTCACTAAGGATCGGTAGATACGGGACACTCCTCCCCTCCCCAGATTTCCCATCATCACTTGGGCTTCTAACGGGCGGAACTCTGGAAGAGAGACAGAGGGCGAGACATGGGTCGAGCCTGTCTGAGCTGCAGGTATAGTGCTGGGAGTGTGCAAGGGCGTGTCGGTGCTGCAGATCCGCAAAGGAGTGGATTTGATCCCCCACCCAAACATCACCGAGTACTGAGATTCCGACAAGGTCCCATAGTCGGACCCTCTGCACGGATGAGACCTCTTGCATCCAGGACCCGTGCCATAATGGCGTCTGCCGAGTTAGTTTCCGATCCCACCGCACATGGCGGAGGGCCGTGCGCCAGGCCAGAAACACCGTCCTGGTGACCAGGGACAAGGCCCGCGGGACTGGGCTGTCGTACAAAAAGCCCTGGATCTGTGTAAAGTTCGACGCACCGAGTTCCACCCGATATGCAGTGTCGGACGAGCCTGCCGCATACCAATCGTGGATGACAATGAGCTTTGTGGCTAGGTAGTAGAGGTGAAGGTTGGTTACCCCCATGCCTCCATCAAAGGGGGGGATACGACAGTGCGCCAGAGATAGGCATGGCCTACCCCCTCTCCAGAGAAACCGGGTGAGGACACTGTCCAGTTAGCGGAACCAGTTACTTGACAGGTGGACAGTAATGTTTAGCATTATGTAAATAAAACGGGGGAGGACCATCATTTTGAACAACGCACTGCTTCCATAAGGGTTGAAGGGGAGAGTCTGCCACCTCTTGAGATTCGCCTTCATCCGGGTAACCAAAGGCGTGATGTTTAAAGCTCACTCTAGTTCTGGTAGAAGAGCTATCCAAACTCTGAGGTTCTTGACCGAGTGCCTTCTAAGGGGGATGTCCGACTGCCAGTCAAAACAGTCCCGGGAGGGGTGTTGGGGCACTAGTGTTGACTTCGCCGGGTTGAGGCAGAGTCCCGAGACCCGTTCATATGCGGCAAGGGTCGCCAGGCCCCTGGGGCCAGAACTATCAGGGTCAGCCAAATATAGCAAAACGTCATACCCGTATAGGGCTATCTTGTCTACTTGACTCGAGTCCCAGGCCCATCCCCGGATAAGTGGGTCCTGCCCGATGAGAGCCGCCAGGGGCTCCATCGCCAGCGCGAATAAGAGTGGTGAGAGCAGACACCCCTGGCGTGTACCCCTTTGGATCGGGAAGGCCCCGGACAGCTCTCCATTGATGAGTAGTAGTACTCGGGCTCTGGGGCTAGCGTAGAGAACACTGATCAGATGGCGGAACGAGAGACCAAAACCCATCCTGTCCAGCACATCTTGCAGATATTCCCAGTTCACCGTATCAAAGGCCTTCTCGAAGTCTAAGAAGAGTAGTGCCAAGTATGGGGTGAGGCGGCCACGGTGAGCCAGAGCCAAATGGAGCCGGCGAATGCAATGGCGGGTGCCTCTGGCAGGCATAAACCCACATTGATCGGGGTGGACAAGATCTTGCAGAAGGGGTCGTAGCCTTTGGACCAAGACAGTGGCGAAAATCTTAATCTCTGTATTAATGAGCGAAATCGGATGTTAGTCCGCATAGCTCAGGGAGGGCGGTTGTGTCTTTGGAATGACCACTATCGTAGCAACATCCGACTCGGGAGGGAATGCCCCTACCTCCGCCACGTGGCGGAAAAGATCCGCCAAATGGGGGGCCAGGACATCCCGAAAGGTCGCGTAGTACTCTTGAGGAAACCCATCGGGACCAGACGTCTTCCCGGGATGCAAGAGAGAGATAGCGTCCTGGACTTCCTCCAGGGTGAAAGGACAGTCCAGAGCCTCCGCTGCCTCTGGAGAGAGACCCGGGAGTTGGGTATCTGTCTCGTCCAACAAGTCATCTAGGGAAGCACCTGGTGGACGGGCGGTGTAAAGGGTCTCATAGTAATCCGCGAAGGTTTGAGCAATGGCTGAAGACGTCACCTGGAGAGCCCCAGTATGGGAACGGATTTCAGGGATAATACGGTGGACTTTGGGATAAGACACTAGATTGTGGAGGAGCTTACCATTCTTGTCCCCCCACCCATAAATACAGGCGACCGATGAATGCCAAAGCATCTTGGCAGATTCCAATGACACCCGACGAATCTCCTCATGCACCACAGTCAGCTGTCGGGAAGAATCCCCGAGCCGCCCCTGAGCAAAGCCTTCTCGAGCCACTCCGCCCGGGATTCTAGGTGAGCAAGCTGGGCCATCCGCTCCGACCGCTTCGCGTGGACCAATCCCCTGGCCACCCCCCGGATAATGGCCTTGCTCACCTCCCACAGTGTCCCCTGCGGAGGGGACCGAGCCTGTATTAGTGGAGAAAAAATTACACAGCTCTTGGTCAAGGGACTCCACCAACGTCGTATCCTGTAAGAACCAGGAGTTAAGTCGCCAGACCGCCCTCGGACCCCTCAGGGGGGTCCTGAGGCGGAGTGAGATGGGAGAGTGATCTGAGATCCCCCTTGGCAGTATCATGGCCACATACACTAGCTGGCATCCGTGGCCAGCATCAGGATAAGATCGATTCGAGAGTGAGTATGGTGGGTGACTGACATGTGGGTGTATTGTTCTGTACATGGGTTCCATTTTCTCCAGACATCACACAGACCCAAGGTCGAGGACCAGCTTGAGAGAATCTTCGCAGAGGAGACACGGGCTCCAGATGGCGACCCGGTCGTATACTGCAGGGGCTGCAGAACGGCGTTGAAGTCCCCCCTACTACCATAAGGCCCTGTGGGAGGGAGGAGATCACTTGAGTAAGACCCCGGAGTGTAGAGGGTAGGAGCGGGGGAATGTAGAGGCAGAGAAGGCTCAGGGGGTACCCTTCAAGGGTTCCTGAGACCACCACATATCGACCCTGTGTATCCGACTCGACGTTAACGAGGGTAAAAGAAAGCCCTTTCCTCAGCAAGATGGCCACCACTCGGGAGCCCCGTGCAAATCCAGAGTGCCAGACCCTATAAAAGCCATATCGAACTAGGAAGTTGCATTGTGTACCCAAGAGGTGGGTCTCTTGGAGGAATAGAATGTCCGGCCCAAGGCGGTGAGCAGCGCGGAGTACCGCTGTACGCTTGATTTGGTCCAGGAAGCCATTGACGTTCCAAGAAAGGATGTGGAGAGGTCTAGTAAGGATAGAGGTCATCTAAGGGAAGAAACTCTGGAGGGCCGGATAACTACATGGATCCCTACCCATCCAGGGGGAACACCTCCCTACCCCCGGGCCCAGGATTGGAGTCGCAGTATTTGATGGTCAGCCCATCAATCTTGGGAATCGGGGAAAGGAGGTAGGTAACTGCGAGTAGGAACCCCCAGTAGCGGCCCGTAGGCGGCCAAAAATAAAAAACCCAGGAAGGACGTGATCTGAATGCCCATTGGGAAGTAATCAGAGGATCGGAAATGGCAAGATGAACTGCAACCAGCATCCCATAGGTGGCTAAACAAAACAAACTGTCAAGGGACAATGGTCCCCCGTCCCACCCAACCACCCCAACTCCCCCACCCTACACTTCTGAAGCGGAAGCATCTGTCGCCCAAAAACCCAACTATTAACCACACCGCAAAAGGTGATATGCTACTCTAAAACGGTTAGCTACAGTCAAGCAGGAACATGGCTGAGTCGGACCCCCTCCATATGTACGGATACATGCCCACAGGAGGAAGTATGGTTGGACAGCAAGAAACATAAGATGGATCAAGTCTAGGATAACAGTGCAAATGTAGTCCTTGGCTAATTCGGCTATCAGAGCCAAAGGAAAACCCCGGTCACGGGGTCAGGAGTAAGTTCTCCCCTTCATGTCCAGAGTGGTTGGGCAAAGGCATACCAATAGAAATCCTGATCACACCCCCTCCTCCCCAGCAGAGCCATGAATTACAGGGCTTCCAGATAGATCCGAGTCCGACATGGCCCATCGCTTGGTAGCTGCCGGCCCAGGGGCACTGCCCATGTCGATAAGGGAGGACACCATAGCAGGGGAGGAAGCCCTCTGGCTTAAGGCCTGACTCGGGTAGTGCCGGGATTGCGTCCCCGGCGACCAAGAGCTCCACCCCCGACGGGTGCCCCAACGTCTGGATCCAGTTTGGCGTCGTTGCACCATGGGCGCCTCCCGGCCAGATCAACCCACTGGTTTTAGGACAGCTGCCGGGGTTGCCCCCGGAGGAGGCGCAGTTCCTCCATAAGCCAGGTCCATGCCGCCTGTGGGGTGTCAAAGAAAAGGTTTTGTCCTGAAAAATCACCTTAAGGCGGGCCGGGAAGAGGAGTCCGTAACGAAGACCCATTGCTCGGAGTTTCTGCTTGACCTCGTCGTAGGACCCGCGCTGTGACTGAACCTCCCTAGAGTAGTCCGGAAAAACCAGGATCCTGGAATTTTGGAAGTGCACTGGACCCTGCATCCTGGCGGCCTCTAAGATCGCGTCCCTGTCCCGGAAGTTAAGGACCCGCAGGATGATGGGACGGGCGGGGGCTCTGAGAGGAGGTTTAGGAGCAAGGGAATGGTGAACCAGGGGGAGAATTTCTCCTTGGGGATCCAGGACTTGACCCACGCCTCGATGAAGGTATCAGTGCGTCCTTGTTCCACTCCCTCCGGAAAAACCCAGGAGGCATAGGTTGTTTCTACGAGCTCTACTTTCCGTGTCCTCTGCCCTACGGTGTAACTCCGCAGTCTGTATCTGTAGACGCGCCACATGGGATTTAAGAATGCCCAGGTTGTCCTCCACCATGGAAATGTGGGACTCTGCTTCAGTAATCTGGGCTGTGGCATTACGGAGGTCCTGCCGGATCAACATCACGTCCACCCACACTTCCCCGATCTTGGCCTCCACAGACGCCTCTGATGTACTGATCGCCTGTAGGATAGCGGAAAGGTCTCCTCCGGCTGCTTCAGGCGCCTCCGCCGACCTAACCGCCGGGTCCCGATCAGACTTGGTGAACTGGTCCATTGTAGTTTGAGTGGAGGGCCCAGGGACCTGAGAGGTGCGGGTTTTGTACCCCCTGGGTAGGTAGCAGAGAAGGGCTCTGTACCTAGAGCTACGTCCACGACTTTGAAGAAAAATTCATACTCAGCGACAGGAATCCATACAGTTCAAATATCCTATTATGGAAGCGATACATTGACGATGTGTTGGCCATTTGGAAGGGACCTGAGGACTTGCTGGTCTCCTTTTTCAACTGGCTCAACACATGTGATGACAACCTGAACTTCACATATGTCAAAAATCAGAATACCATGGTGTTTCTAGATCTTGTAATCCAAAAGGAAAATGGAGTTTTCAAAACAATAACACACTATAAACCAACAGCAAGAAACAGCCTGTTGCGGTTTGAAAGCTTCCATCCGAGACCGTTGCGTGAGAATCTACCGTACCGACAATTTCTACGAATTAGAAGAAATTGTAGCGAACTCAGTGATTACAAGAAACAGGCCAGTGATCTCACTCACTAACTCAAGGACCGGGGCTATCCTGACAGAATCTTGCAGAAAAGCCAGAAACGCGCCCGCAATCAACCTCGGGATGCACTCCTGGAAAACACAGAGAAAACAGCTGAAGATACCCCTCTCACCTGTGTCACTACGTATAACAGGATCTCCAACGACGTGACCAGGATAATCAATAAACATTGGTCCATTCTAAATTCAGGCAAATTGGAATGGGAGTAACCTCTGTTCTCTTACAAAAAAGCAAGTAGCATCAAGGACGCAGTAGTAAACATTAGACCAATCAAAAAAGCAGCAGAAGAAGAAACCGTGCTGAACGCCTGGGGCTTATCTCGAGTGACGGGCCACTACAAATGTGGCAATTGTAGTGTGTGCCCTTTTACTACCAACACCAAGACACTACAGCTTGAACCAGGTAAAACCTGGACTATACGGGGGGACACAAATTGTAACAGAGAAAATGTGGTGTACATAATAACCTGCCCCTGTAACCTACGCTACGTGGGCATGACTAACAGAAAAGTCAAACTGCGAATTGGAGAGCACAGAAGCACCATTAGGTGCAAGAAGTCGATGACTAAACTCACAGATCATTACCTAACAGCCGGGCACACACCCGAGGATATACAATGGACAATCATCGAACAGATTAGTGCGGGAAACAATCAAAACCAACGCCTGTTTGAGAAGGAACAAAGATGGGTGTACAGGCTGGGCACCCATAGGAATGGTCTAAACGATAATATTTCTTGGAACTCGATAATGGTGTAAAAGTAGCCCGCTCTGCACAATAACATCATCAATGTTTTAATATGTTTTCTCTAAGCTCCTAACTGATACTATCCTATATGTTATCCAACAAGGGTAGTCTAGCGCAAACAATTCTGACAGATTGATGCCAAATGATCCTCTTTATTCTGCTCCTACAGATTCTCCCTTCGTGGGCTTATGTGGTACTGAATGGAGATACTGCTACCCACTGTCATGACCAACCCTCTCACTCGACCGAGTTCACGGTTACCGTAGCAACTTCTCCCAAGCCTCGTCTTCGGGAGAGTCAACGGTGATTGGTTCCCGGCCCCATGTGACGAAGGGTCGGTCGATCCCGCCCTTTCCAGGAAGCTCGATCATGGGTATATACCTCTAGGCTGAACCAGTCGGCTAGGGACTTCCACGGGGCGTACCGAACACGAACCAAGTAGGTTTTCGGTCCGATGAGCAGAAGCCACAAGTAAGTTGCTCATCATTGTTCGCACGGGACTCAGCAACCTTACGAGACAAGACGCCACGTCGCCCATGTCGATGTGTACGTCGCTCATGCCGATCTGTACCCGCTTCTGTATTTCTCCTTCTAGATGAAGTGAGCAGGGCTCTTGGAACCCGGACGCCCATGTAGCGGTTCTGTACCGCTTGCTAAGTAAGCCAAATGTCTTACATAATTCGGGGCTTCACAGGGCTGCAACCTCAATAATTAACATCCTGGCTCTGGGATTCCCAGTTGTAGCGCCCCGGGAATATGTTAGACATGTACATCCCACAATATCTAATGTTAAATCCAAACTATATGCCAGATTCACTCCCTGGGCCGTCCCGGGGACATATCCACCCATGCACAAACCTGCAAACGATTTAGTTGCACCTCCCCACAGTATCCAGGGGCACAGGTGCCATTCTAGTGACCAGCATGGGACCTTATTGTAATCACCTGCTTATATGTTAAGTGTACATCAACGTCTGTCCACTTGTCTATGTGATCCCAACCCCTACCCTCCACCTTTCTCTTCACAGGTTTTTTTCTTCCAGACCGGGTGAGAAGACCATTGATCTTTTGTGAAGGCCCACAATTTTGTGGACTCTTTTTTCTGTGTGATCGAGGGCAGGCCGTACCTTAGCGAGTACGTACCACCCAGGTCACGATATCTGGTCCTGACGAAAACCCATAATCATTTGATGGTTGAAACATGTCGACCTATTTTCTTTTCTTTTGTAATAAATCACATAGCACACTTTCGCTATTTTTAAAAACACTACACGTCTTAAGACACCAAAATCTTCCTAATTAGGCATAGGTGTCACATTAACTTTTATGGGGGTTCAAAACACTCAGGAATAAACTCTTGCAGTGAGTAGCATTTGAACCCTTTTTAAACCACTTCGCCTCTTTTAAAGTTATTGCACATATAAATAAAAGACAAAAACCCGTTCCACTGTAACCAGGTGTCGAAGCACACCCTGTTGGCACTCGACCTTCGGGGTGGGACCCCAGTGATGAAGCATGTCACCAACCAGGTTGGTGAGTGAGGGGTCTTCAAAAAGGACATGCGCTGTCCTGCTAAGGTGGGGCACATTGTGCTTTGAATGAGCCTTAAGCTCTAGGTACGGAGCCTTTCTCTGCTACCTACCCAGGGGGTTTCCTCCTTTGTTTGCTTAACCATAATAGTAGGGGACTAGGAGTTTCAACCTCTCAGTCTAAATACCCTTACTCTCTTGTTGTTTTGAAGTAGGTGCAGGTTTTGCCCATGCTCCCGGAGGTTCAAGTGTGGGCGGTCGGCCCTGGGCGGAGGGGGGGCAAACAGCTGCACTCCAGCTGTGGTCCCACTGCCAGGTGTGGCGGTCGATCTCCCTCCCACTCCAAAGATAAAGGAAGGCAGGCGTCACGAGGATAATATACCGTGCCAGGTGTCGTTGGCTCCCCAAGTGACTCCAGCAGGCCCAGGGCCTCAGGGGCCCCCCACCGGCTAAATGAGCCCGAGTCTCCAGGCGAAAGGAGTTCAGGCACCCACGCCTACCACCCGACTCAGTAGCTGATCTGCCTCCCACCAAGCCAGGGCGCTCCTCTCAACACACAGGCAGCAAGAAGGCAGGGGGGGACCCGTCAGTCCGTAGGTCGAGGCCGGCCAGGAGACCCAGCGGGCCATCAGAGTTGGGCACTCCCCCACCCCAGGACCTCGCTGTACACAGGCAGCCTCCTTCAATGCAGGTCTCGTCATCCGCCGCCCTGTGGAGATATAAAATTATATATGTATACATGGTTGGCCCACTATGTACCATATAACCCCATAAACGTATGAATAGCTGCATAGTATTAAATATATATGTTAGCTCAATGATAGATTCATGTAGGCCCGTTTAGACCTATTGATATAGTCAGGGCCACTTTGTTTCATTTCCCTTCGTTCATGTACTGTTTCCCAGAAGTCACATGGTTTAGCTCATGGTACGAAACCATGCTAAATTGCTCAGTCTGCTTCTGTGATCTTTTGTGTATAGCTCAGGGAAACCCAAGGTCACACCTGCCCTTCTTGTGGGACGCGTACATTCTAGCAGAGCCCGTTCCTGTACTCCCCGGGTTTAAGATAGACGAGAGGGCGCCTCACTGACCTGCCCCCGGAATAGCTGCAGCTTTGGTACCAACAATTAGTGGTGTCATATATGGGTTTTCCTGCTGGCTTACTGACAACTTGTGTTCTTCCTTCTAGGGTGTTAACCTGAATGTGTGAAAACGTATATATGCTTTGTACAACTTGTATTTCGTCAGCCTCCTCTGCGCACCTACATAGGTCGTGTAGACTGAGGCTCCCCTGTCAGGGCCTGTATTTGATTGAATAAACGATTCGACCTTCTCCATTGCCGACTGCCTTATTATTCCTTTATGATAGATATATGGGCTATTGGTAAGTATAGTCCGGTTTTGTAAAATGTGGTTCCTTCAGCCCCACAGCTCCAGCGCAGGGGAAGAACGTCCACAGACTCCGCTGACAGCCCCTCCGTCGCCCCGCTCCTCCACCCCCTTCACCTTGCAGGACGGCAACGGCCACGGATCCAAGGCAGGCTGATGGGGGATAGGGCGCTCCAGTCGGGGACTACCACAAGGGCGCAGTGGGCCCACACCAGCTGCAAGGCAACTCTAGAAGCTGCCCGACCGGCCCTTCAACATCACCACAGGCAGGCCGATGGGGGATGCAGGGGCGCCCGACAGGGGACCGCCCCAAGGGCGCAATGGGGCCCGCACCAGCAGTACAGCGACTTCGGGCATCACTGGCAGCCCGTTCGGCCCCCAGCACCACCACACCTCATCCACCACAGCCTCATGCACTGGAGCTCGAAGCAGCGTGGCTCGACACAGCCGCCGAAGGGCGCGGTGGGGAGAGGAGGCCCACAGCGCGTTCCCCCCGCCTCCTCACATCCTCCAGCGCACCAGCTGCCAGCACCTCCACCGGCTCCTCGCTGGATCCACGCAGAGGGACAGGCCACAATCCGATCCCGCAGCAGGATGCCGGGTCTACTCCTCAGCCGCCGGCGAGCACAGAGGCGACGTCACTCCTCCCCCGCCCGGGGTTCCACGCACCCTCTGTTGACGAGTCCCGCCACTCGCTCCAGAGCCGATCAAGCAACTCCACAGGTTTCAGTGCGGGAGGGCACCCCTCAGTCCTCAGTCTCCAGTCGCTGCTCGGCCGCACACCACAAGGATAGGTCGGTGCCCGCGGCGGAGTGCAGGTAATCTGGGTGGGAAGGGGCGGCCAGGCGGGGACCCAGGCCGCGGGAGCTACAGGGCCACCATCTTAGGGTAGAAGAGGCCGTTAGGAGCCGAGAGCCCGCAGGAGATCACAGGCATCAGATCGGCCCGCGAGGGGTCAGAGCACTGCAGGTCGGGTGCGGGAATCGTTCCAAGGACTCTGGGGCACCAATGGTCGCCAGCAGTGGGCTAAGATGAGGCGGATGACGGAGGGGGTCCGGAGCACTCTTAGAGTGTGACCGCCATCTTGACACCTCAAGCCATGCCCCCCCTTCCAGATTTATTGGCTCTTTACGAAACAAAAGTATTTTGGAGGTTCGCCTTCATCATTGATGAAGAAGGACTGCCAAAAAGCGTTTGTTGTGTAAAGTGCAGATAAATAAGTAAGAGGATTAAACGCTCCCATGAGTACTGGTCTGTTTGAAATTTGGGCCTTGAGATATATGCTAGTCTGCTCACACACGACGGTGCACCCGCTAGTGAGTGCAGAGTAACCCTGGGTGGTGAACGTCACTCCGCTCACGGAATTTGCGGAGTTTCCTGCACTCTGCGTTAAGCGGAGATCACTGAGTTCCCAAAAACTCCACTTCGCGTTCCGTAGCGGAGTTTTTTACCTAGTTTGCGATCGTCAACATCAAGTTGGCGAGCGCGAGCTTGGAAAATCAACATCCTGGCAAGATTTCTCAGTGCAGGGGGCATCAGGTTTCTCATGCAAGTGATCGCAAAAACTCTTGACAGCTCGTGTTGAGAAACTGCCCGTTCACGTTGTGAAAGCTGGTGCTCGAGTCAAAATCTACTTGAGCGGCACAAAAGGAATGCAGGGACCGCTTGCACTGTGCATGGGGCCATTTGCAATGATTGCACAGTGTGGACAAGCATCCGGCACTGTGCAAGCACTGCAAACGGCCTTTTTCTACCATACTCCCCCTCTCGCGTTGCTCTGCGTAATGCGGCTGAGATTTGTTTGCAGTTCGCATAGTGCCGTGTAGTGCAACTCTGCAAACTCCGCACAGGGTTAGTGCAGAGGCATTATCCAGGAAATAAAGCAAAGATATATCAAACAATGTTGGTATCAAAAATACTTCATAATAAAAGCAGCATTCCCTGTAAGCACCAGAAAATAGTGGCCAAAAATTAGTTCAACATGCAAAAAGTGTGCAAATTGATAGCCACTGGTTTCCAAATGGTTTAAAAAATGTAAAAAAAGTAGCAAAACTACACAAGAATTGACAACAAATATAACTGGAAATTAGGAAACCCTTCCAATGATGCACATGGTAAATAAACAATGTCTGCTTTTTAATTAAAGTGTACAGAAAAGTGATGCATGGAATGTTTGAATTAATCTAATTCATTGGTAATTACTCGGGCCGCATCCCAATCCATAATTATTTTCCATACCATGCCACTTCAGTTTGGATCCAACCATACGCAAATCACTCTTGACTCTGCTCCAATGAGAACAGGCTAAGTTCTCCCTTATCTGAACCAAGCAACCTAGGACTGGTTTTGCCCTGGTTAGAGCTCATAACATAGGTATAGCTTTGTTCCTGTAACACAGTGTATGTCCAGACGTGGTTTCAGTGACACTGTGCCACTGGAACAAAGCTTTACTTGAATTCGAAAGCTTGTGGGCATTCCCATATTGAGGAACAACGACCTTTTCTGTATTTTACTTAAGGATAATCCTGCTTCTTTTGTTTGTTGGAATTTCCCACACACCAGGATTCTCAACTCATCTTCCAACCTCTCCAGATTCTGTGTGTGTGACATCATCAGACATTGCCAAGGAGCAGAAATAGAAACATAACAAACAAAATGGTTGCTGATAGTGTCATAAGGGCTCCATTAGTGCTGCCTAGGAAACTGAGGCTAAGAGTTCTAGATCTCTGGTGCAGTGGTCACTTTCCTTGGAGACTTGGAAGGAGGCGGTTGGAGCTGTGTTAGCTTGTGAGAGCTGCAATTTCTTTAAACACTGAGATTTATTAGTGCGCCTGAATACTGCTACAGCTGGTAAGGTCATTTATGTGTTAGAGTGCTTGACTGAGGGTCTTATTTAGAGGTTTGTGGATGGGATACTCAGTCAAAATGTGACAGATACTTCTTCCCCTATGTTACAAGTGCTTTAGATTATAATACACTTGGAATTTGATGGATGGGATATCTGTGATGTTTTGAATCTAAAACATTATGTTAATTTTAAACTTAAATAGAATATAGACATTGTGCTACCTCCAAAGGCCTGTGTATTTTCAGAATCCATGCGCACTTACATAAACACACACACATACTGGGGACAAATGATGAAACTTTACGTTAAAGTTCTGTTTATGCATTAGGGGAATAGACGTGAGGTAATGTGGTTTTAGGCTAGAGGTTTAGGGGATAATAGTTAAGATTTTGAGGTACAGATTTAAGTGTTAAGGGTTTTGGGCATAATGTTAAGGAGTGAAAAGGTTAGGAGTTAGGGTTATGACGGTTATAGGTGCTAGGGTTTAACATTGTGAGACATATGGTATTAGGATTGACACTTTTGGGTGTAGGGTTAATGGATTAGGGGAATAGAGATTAACACATTGAGTATAAGTTATAGGGTTTAAGGGTATGAGGTAAGTGTTTCAGGAATCTTTTTAAGGTTATGGTGAAGAGGGTTAAAATTGTGGATTTAGGATTAAAGAAACCCTGCTGTTACATTTCTTTAATAATATAGAGGAACATGTTTTACATATGAGGTATGCTAATGAGTATTTCTAGAAATTATATTAATCTGTATGAAAAATATGAAGGTTTACTTTTCATAGTAACATTGCACTCAATTTATTTCAATGGAACACACATGACTTTCCAGGCATCTATTTCTCAGTAAACAATGTGAATTATCTAGGTACACAAACACATACACTCAAACACGCACCTCTTGAGTATGTAGTTTGATTGTTATCTATAATAATTCCTATGACAATCATAGATGTCTCTCCGATCCTCTTTTTTTTTAGCTTTAAACTAAGTACCCATAGAATTGTGTTCACTAAGCACCAGTTTAGATGATTTCTCATTTCAAAACAAGTATATTATTTATGTTTGCATGTTTAATTTTTTTGTGATTGGTTGTGTTTGCTTGTGTATTTTCAAAACATCTATAAAGGTGGTAATTGAGCTTGAAGTGTTTTAATTGTTAGGGGCTGAAGTCTGTACATATTACGACATACCTAATTTATGGAATTCTTTCATTGTCAAACATTTCCTTAGTGGTTCACAATTGATGTTTTGAAGTGAAAACTACTTTTGTTGATTTATTGTCCTCAAAATTTTACAGGTAACTCTAGTTTTTGCTTAGCTATTTTTGTTTTCTGGTAAGTTGTGTTTGCTGCTGCACTGTTGGGCTGGTATTGTTGTTATTAAACTCTGCTCTTCCTTCTGTCTGTTCATGTGAGTCTTGTGTTTGAGGGCTGTCAGGCTGTACACCTGTGTTATGAACTTGGGTATTGGTAAGGTATAGGAGAAAAACGTACAGGCTGTGGGGAAAAGAAGAAGGATTATTTGTGTTCTGTTCAAACACTATTTACCATCTAGAGATATCTCATATGTGTTGACATTAAGGCTGGGCTTGTCGACCTATCAATTAGAACAAGCATTTGCAATGCAATAGGTCTCGCATTAGGAAAGTTTGAGCTATTGGTATTGTAAATGACAATTTTTTTAATTTATGTTTTGTTTTTGAAAATAGCGAAATTAATAGCTTTGTCATTTACAATGACAATAGTTATAACTTTTGCAAATGTGACACCTAAAGCATTTGTAATGCAATATGTGTTGTATTTACGTGACTTACATGTGTTGATATTACAAATAACAATGGCTTTTAATTTTTTTTCAATAATTAATACTTAAATGAAAGTTATTGTAATTTATAATGGCAATAGCTTAAAATTTTGTAAATAACTTTTGTGAAGATTATGTTCAGTGCATTTTATTGTGACGAAAATCCAAGAACAGAAGTGAAATATTAACATCTTTTTGTTACAATTGTAATAAAGCTTGAAACATTGAGCGAACATATTTGAACCAGGTGTTGTTGAATGGTTGCACAGATTCATGCTGTGGTGGCGCTGAGTGATGTTGTGATGGCGTACGTGTGATACTGTGGCGTTCAGTGATGCTGTGGTAGCGCATAGTGATGTTGTGGTGCCCATGAGTGATGCTGTGGTGGTGCGGAGTGATGCTGTATGCTCTGCTATGTTTTGTTTTGCTATCCAATGTTTTGTTTTGTCATGCTATGCTATGTTTTGCTATCCTATGCTTTGATTTGTTATGCTATGATGTGTTTTTTATGCTATGCTATGTTTTGTTATGCTATGCTATGTTTTGCTATGCAATGCTTTGTTATGCTATGCTATGTTTTGTTATGCTATGCTATGTTTTGTTGTGTTTTATTACGCTATGCTTTGTTTTGCTATACTATGTTTCGTTATACTATGCTATGCAGTTTTTTTTGTGTTTGGTAAGCTATGTTTTGCTATGCTATTATATGTTTTGTTTTGCTATGCTATGTTTTGTTGTGTTTTGTTAAGCTATGCTATGTTTTGTTGTGTTTTGCTATGTTTTGTTATGCCATGTGTTGTTGTGTTTTGTTATGCTATGCTATGTTTTGTTTTGCTATCCTGTGTTTTGTTTTGTTATGCTATGCTATGCTATGTTTAGTTTTGCTATCCTATGCTTTGTTTTGTTATGCTATGCTATGTTTAGTTTTGCTATCCTCTGCTTTCTTTTGTTATGCTATGCTATGTTTTGTTGTGTTTTGTTATGTTTTGTTATGCTATGTTTTGTTATGCTATGCTATGTTTTGTTGTGTTTTGTTATGTTTTGTTATGCTATGTTTTGTTATGCTATGCTACGTTTTGTTGTGTTTTATTATACTATGCTCTGTTTTGCTATGCTATGTTCTGTTATGCTATGTTTTGTTATGCTATGCTATGCTTTATTATGCTATGTTTTGTTATGCTATGCTAAGCTTTGTTTTGTTATGCTATGCTATGTTGTGTTTTGTTATGCTATGCTATGTTTTGTTGCGTTTTGTTATGCTATGCTATGTTTTGCTATGCTTTGCAATGCTATGTTTTGTTATGTATGCTATGTTTTGTGGTGTTTTGTTATGCTATGGAATGTTTTGTTGTGTTTTGCTATGTTTTGTTGTTATGCTATGTTTTGTTCTGCTATGTGTTATTGTGTTTTGTTATGCTATGCTATGTTTTGTTATACTATGCTATGTTTTGTTGTGTTTTGCTATGCTAAGTTTTGGTATGCTATGTTTTGTTATGCTATGCTATGTTTTGTTGTGTTTTGCTATGCTATGTTTTGTTTTGTTATGCTGTTTTGTTTTGCTATCCTATGATTTGTTTTGTTATGCTATGCTATGCTATGTTTTGTTATGCTGTGAGGGTGTGTGTGAGGTGAGTGACGGTGTGGGGGTGTGATGGTGGGGGTGAGAGTGTGTGAGGATGAGGGTGTGTGAGGTTGAGGGTGTGTGAGTGAGGGTGTGTGAGGGTGAGGGTGAGGGGGTGTAAGGGTGAGGGGGTGAGGTTGTGTGAGGGTGAGGGTGTGAGAGTGAGTTAGGGTGTGTGAGGGTGAGAGGGGGTGAGGTGGTGTGAGGATATGTGAGGGTGAGGGGGGTGAGGGTGTGAGGGTGAGGGTGTGTGAGGGTGAGTGAGGGTGTGTGAGGGCGAGTGAGGGTGTGTGAGGGTGTGTGAAGGTGTGTGAGGGTGAGGGTGTGTGAGGGTGAGAGTGTGTGAGGGTGAGGGGCATGAGGTGGTGTGAGGGTGAGGGGATGTGAGGGTGAGGGGGTGTGAGGGTGAGGGAGTGTGGGGGTGTAAAGGTGAGTGTGAGGGTGAGGGGGAGTGAGGCTGAGGGGGTGTGAGGGTGAGGGGGTGTGAGGGTGAGGGTGTGTGTGAGGGTGAGGGGTGCGAGGGTGTGGGGTGTGAGGGTTAGGGGGTAAGGGTGAGGGGGTGAGGGGGTGGGATTGTGAGGGTGAGCATGTGGGGTTCTGAGGGTGAGGGGGTGTGAGGGTGTGAGGGTGTAAGGGTGAGGGCGTGTGAGGGTGAGGGTGTGAGGGTGAGGGGTGTGAGGGTGAGGAGGTGTGAGGGTGAAGGAGGGTGAGGGTAACAAGGATGAGGGTGTGTGAGGGTGAAGGGGTGGGAGGGTAAGGATGTG
The DNA here is from genome assembly GCF_964263255.1 of Lissotriton vulgaris. Lineage (NCBI taxonomy): Eukaryota > Metazoa > Chordata > Amphibia > Caudata > Salamandridae > Lissotriton > Lissotriton vulgaris. The sequence goes on from NC_141693.1 coordinate 1,559,238,033, forward strand.
TGAGGGTGAGGATGTGTGAGGGTGAGAGGGTGTGTAAGGGTGTGTGAGGGTGAGGACGTGAGGGGTGTGAGGGGTGCGAGGGTGTCAAGGTGAGGAGGTGTGAGGGTGAGAGGGTGTGTGAGGGTGAGAGGGTGAGTGAGGGAGTTTGAGGGTGAGGTTCTGGGGGTGTGAGGGTGAGGGTGTGTGAGGGTGAGAGGGTGTGTGAGGGTGAGAGGGTGTGCGAGGGTGAGTGAAGGTGAGGGTGTGTGATGGTGAGGGTGTGTGAGGGTGAGGGTGTGTGAGGGTGTCTGAGAGTGTGTGAGGGTGAGGGGGTGTGAGGGTGAGGGAGGGAGAGGGTGACAGGGGTTAGGGTGTGTGAGGGTGAGGGGGTGTGAGGGTGAGGGTGTGTGAGGGTGAGTGTGTATGAGGGTGAGGGGGTGTGAGGGTGAGAAGGGCTGTGAGGGTGTGAAGGTGAGGGGTGTGAGGGTGAGGGGTGTGAGGGTGAGAGGGTGTGTGAGGGTGAGAGGGTGTGTGAGGGTGAGTAAGGGTGTTTGAGGGTGAGGGTGTGGGTGTGTGAGGGTGAGGGTGTGTGAGGGTGAGGGGCTGTGAGGGGGTGTGAGGGTGAGGGGTGTGAGGATGTGAGGGAGGGTGAGGGGATGTGGGCGTGAGAGGGTGTGTGAGGGTGAGGGTGTGTGAGGGTGAGGGTGTGTGAGGGTTAGGATGAGGGAGGGTGAGGGAGTGAGGGGGTGTGAGGGTGAGGGGGTGTGAGGGTGAGGGTGAGGGGGTGTTGGGGTGTGATGGGGTGAGGGTGAGAGGGTTGTGAGGGTAAGGGTGTGTGGGTGTGAGGGTCAGTGAGGGTGTGTGAGGGTGAATGATGGTGTGTGAGGGTGTGTGAGGTTGAGAGGGTGTGAGGGTGTGTGAAGGTGTAGGGGTGTGAGGGGGTGAGGGTGAGGAGGTGTATGAGGGTGAGGGGGTGAGCGTGAGGTTGAGGGTGAGGGGGTGTGAGTGTGAGTGTGAGGGGGTGTGGGGGTGTGAGGGGTGAGGGTGAGTGAGGATGAGGGTGTGAGTGGGTGAGGGTGTAAGGGTGAGCGAGGGTGTGTGAGGGTGGGTCAGGGTGAGTGACGGCATGTGAGGGTGTGTGAGGGTGAGAGGGTGTGAGGGTGTGTGAAGGTGTAGGGGTGTGAGGGGGTGAGGGTGAGGAGGTGTATGAGGGTGAGGGGGTGAGCGTGAGGGGGTGTGAGGGTGAGGGTGAGGGGGTGTGAGTGTGAGTGTGAGGGTGTGTGGGGGTGTGAGGGGTTTCAATATCTCTTGGTCTGCCTTACAACCTGCAGAAATATTACTATTTAGTGGGCTGGTAATATGAGTTCTAAATGTTAAAAGCAGCAACAGAATTAGTTGATGTTCGACCTGGCCCTCTAAGCCAGGTCACCCCAGATGTTTGCCTTCCTTCGCTGAACACAGCTATGTTGGCTTTTAGGACTCTGTGCACATTCCTCCTGCTAATCACTGGTAAACTGAGTGTGCTGTCCCTTTAAAACAGGGTAAAATTGGCCTACACCTGACTGGTACATTTAATTTACTTGTAAAACCCTAGTTCATGGCACTAAATGTACCCACTGCCTGTAAATTAAATGCTATTAGTGGGCTGTAGCACTCATTGTGCCCCCCTGTCCCCCACTAAGGTAGCACTGCAAAACATATCTTACGTCTGCCACTAAATCTGTAGTATAATTTTTAACTAAACTGCCATTCCAACCAGGCACAATAAGCCTTTTGCTAGGCCTAAGCATTCCTGTTTAATACGTATAAGTCACCCCAAGGCAAGCCCTAATAGCTCATAGGGCAGAGTGCAATTTATTTAAAAAGTAGCAAAGGTTTAATTCGGTTTTACATGCCCTGACAATTAGAATATCTTAAAGGCATGACTCACTGTCTCCCCTTTGTTACCCTAAACAGTTTTGAGCAAATATAGGAAAGAGTGAAGTTTAGACAAAGGGGACGTCCCTCACCTGCAGACTGGCACTGAAAATTTAAGTGGTACCTTCAAAACCTCTCATCAGAACACTCCTTGACCTGTGGAAGATTAAACCCTTTCGATGCTCATGACGAGCTCAGCTCGTCATGATGCACAGTTGAGCTGTGCTGATGACGAGCTGAGCTCGTCATGACACCAGCAAAATGGCAATTTCCAGCACAGGGGGGGGGGGGGGAAACGCCTAGCAGCCAAGGTGTTAAGAAGAAGAACTGCCCTGCCATTTGAAGATGAAAGATTGGACCTGCTTGACTTGAGCTCAGGCTCCATGGAAATGACTCCAAGAGTTAGTTGACTGACCTCCTGTTTGGGCTACAGGGACAAGGCAACCTTCCAGGGGCCTCCCTGCAACTGCAAAGCTGACCAGCACCAACTGGGCCTGCCTGAGCCCTACTGCGGGCCTCTTTTGGAGTGAACTCTGATCCCTAATAGGTGCCCATCCAAGTCATGGACCCTTTGCTAGCATCAGAATGTTCCCTCCTTATCTGAAACCACAAGTCCTGAGTCCCAGGTGAAGATTCTGAAGTTATTGCCCACTCTGCGACTTTGAATGGACTCCTCATGTCATACGACAACCATCTGCAATGCCTGCCAACTTGAATCTCCTGCGATGACTTTCTCATCATGTCCGCTCCTAGATCCAGCACCACGCAAAGAAACGATGGATGGAATGCTGAATGAATCAAACATTGAGCTCCCACTCAAGAGATCTGGGTTAAATCCATCGTTATTTTGCTCCCCATGCTATCCCAGTTTAGACACAGCGATATGCAAAACAGTCTTGACCCTGCTTTTCATGGGAACAGTCCTGTGGAATGGCCAAGCCAGGCCATCCTTGTAGCAGAAACAAGCATCCTAGTATCTGCTTAGGGGTATCACCCCTCGTCAGCCAGGCTAGCTTCAATCCAGTGGCACAGTGTGCAAGGGACCCATGCCTGGGCATACCCATCCTACTTATGGAGAAAAGTGCTATGCAAACAAATGATGGCTGGAAGGCTGAATTAATCTAAATCCATTGTTCCTTTGCTCACCATGCCACTCAGCTTAGACCCAGCCATATACAAATCAGTCTTGATCCTGCTCCTCATGGAAACAGTCCAGCCTGAACTTACTAAACTTAGTGCAATTCCGTTCAGGAGTTCAGGCTGTAGCCTTGTCTAAAGTTTCCTATGGAAATGAACATGGAGAAAATGGATTTTGGGACCCTCCTTTTTTCTCGGCCCCCACTTGACGATTCACCCCAAACCTTTCAAGACAGTAGCTGAACGGAGCACCTCATTAGTTTTGAAAATTTTGCGAAGATTCATCAAAGGGCCCCAAAGATATTGTAAAAAAACCCTATTTTTTTTAGCCCCAGCATGCGTCTGCCTGGTTGGTTTGAGTGCAGGACACCTGAACATCGCTAGGCTGAGGAGGGGGCGAGAGACCACCTGATGGGGAGTGGCCACGATATTTAAATCTGTGCGTTTGGCCCCCCTGGAAGAAGGAGCCCATCGAAACCGGCACTGAAGAAGCCATTTGAAGGCTGAAACGCATCTGCCTAAGCGTTTCATGGACCTCAGATACTTGTGCAAAACAAGAGCTATTAAAGCCTTTTTAATCCCCGGAGCTGAGTCGTCCCTTTTTCCCTACCTGGGAGAAAGTTTTGGTGTCTATGTTTCGCCAGGAAGCAGGGCGCTGGCTGACGACCGCCCTCTCGGTCTGGAGCAACGCTGAGAGCCTGTGATTTCTGGTAGCTGCATGAAACTGCAACGCGTCGCCCCCCCATACTTTGGGGGAGAGGAGACAACACTGTTTGCCAGAGAAGGAAACATAGGAAGGCAAAATCATTCCAAGTACATCTGGCGGCGTTGAGATCCTTAGCAACCAGTTGGGACTTCACATGTTAGGAGATGCCCCCGTCACTGAATGGGCTTCCTCTGAGGACTCCCAGCCCCAGCATGCATCCGCCTGGTTGGTTTGAGAGCAAGACATCTGAAAATCGTTGGGCTGGTCAGGGGCATGAGACCATGTGATGGGGAGTGGTCACGATATTTAAATCCATGCGTTTGGTCCCCCTAGAAGAAGGAGCAATTGAAACCGGCACCGATGAAGCCATTCAAAGGCTGAAACGTGTCTGCCTAAGCATTTCATGCACCTCACTTGCTCGTGCAAAACAAGTGCTCTAAAAGCCTTTATAATCCCCAGAGCTGTGTCGTCCCTTCTTCCCTCCCTGGGAGAAAGTTTTGGTGTCTCTGTTTCGCCAGCAATCAGGCGCTGGCTGACAACCGCCCTCTCGGTCTGGAGCAACGCTGAGAGCCTGTGAACTCTGGTAGCTGAGTGAAACTACAACTCATCGCCCCACATACTTTGGGAGAGAGGAGGCAACACTGTTTGCCTGAGAAGGGGACATAGGAAGGCAAAATCATTCCAGGTACCTGTGGCGTCGTCAGGATCCCTAGCCAACCAGTTGGGACCTCACATGTTGTTAGGAGATGCCCCGTCACTGAATGGACTTCCTCTGAGGACTCTCAGCCCCAGCTTGCATCTGCTTGGTTGGTTTGAGCACAGGACACATGAACATCGTTGGGGTGAGGGACCACCTGATGGGGAGTGGCCGTGGTATTTAAATCAGTGAATTTGGCCCCCCTGGAAGAAGGAGCCATTGAAACCGGCACTAATGAAGCCATTTGAAGGCTGAAACACGTCTGCGTAAGCGTTTCATGGTCCTCACTTAGTTGCGCAAAACAAGAGCTAATAAAGCGATGTCGTCCATTTTTCCCTACCTGGGAGAAAGTTTTGGTGTCTATGTTTCTGCAGCAAGCAGGCACTGGCTGACCACCGCCCTCTCGGTCTGGACCAACGGTGAGAGCCTGTGAACTCTGGTAGCTGCATGTATCTGCAACACGTTGCCCCCATACTTTGGGAGCGAGGAGGCAACACTGTTTGTCTGAGAAGGGGACATAGGAAGGCAAAACCATTCCAGGTACCTGTGGCGGCGTTGGGATCCTTAGCCAACCAGCTGGGACTTCACATGTTGTTAGGAGATGCCCTGTCACTGAATGGGCTTCCTCTGAGTACTCCCAGCCCCAGCATGCATCTGCCTGGTTGGTTTGAGCACAGGACACCTGAACATCGTTGGGCTGAGGAGGGGCGAGGGACCACCTGGTGGGGAGTGGCCACGATATTTAAATCTGTGAATTTGGCCCCCCCTGGAAGAAGGAGCCTTTGAAACCGGCACTGATGAAGCCATTTGAAGGCTGAAACGCATCTGCCTAAGCGTTTCATGGACCTCACTTACTTGCGCCAAACAAGAGCTATTAAAGCCTTTTTAATCCCCGGAGCGGTGTCGTCCATTTTTCCCTACCTGGGAGAAAGTTTTGGTGCCTATGTTTCACCAGCAAGCAGGCGCTGGCTGACGACCTCCCTCTCAGTCTGGAACAATGCTGAGAGCCTGTGAACTCTGGTAGCTGCATGAAACTGCAACGCGTGGCCCCCCATTGCCTGAGAAGGGGACATAGGAAGGCATAATCATTCCTGGTACCTCTAGCGGCTCTGGGATCCCTAGCCAACCAGTTGGGACTTCACATGTTGTTAGGAGATGCCCTGTCACGGAAAGGGCTTCCTCTGAGTACTCCCAGCCCCAGCATGCATCTGCCTGGTTGGTTTGAGCGCAGGACACTTGAACATCGTTGGGCTGAGGAGGGGCGAGAGACCACCTGGTGGGGAGTGGCCACGATATTTAAATCTGTGCGTTTGGCCCCCCTGGAAGAAGGAGCCATTGAAACCAGCACTGATGAAGCCATGTGAAGGCTGAAACGCATCTCCCTAAGCGTTTCTTGAACCTCACTTTTCCTGCACTCCGCGTTAAGCGGAGATCACTGAGTTCCAAAAAACTCCACTTTGCGTTGTGTAGCAGAGTTTTTTACCTCGTTAGCGATTGTCAACATCAAGTTGGCGAGCGCGAGCTTGGAAAATCAACATTCCGGCAAGATTTCTCAATGCAGAGGGCAACAGGTTTCTCTTGCAAGTGGTCGCGAATGCTTGTGACAGCTCGTGTTGAGAAACTGCCCGTTCCCGTTAAGAAAGCTGGCGCTCGAGTAAAAATCGACTTGAGCGGCACAAAAGGAAAGCAGGGACCACTTGCACTGTGCATGGTGCCGTTCGCAATGATTGCACAGTGCGGACAAGCATCCAGTACTGTCCAATCACTGCAAACAGCATTTTCCTATCATACTCCGCCACTCGTATAGCTCTGCGTGGTGCGGCGGAGATTTGTTTGCAGTTCGCATAGTGCCGCATAGTGCAACTCCGCAAACTCCGTCCAGGTTTAGTGCAGAGGAATTAGGCAGGAAATAAAGCAAAGATATATCAAACAATGTTGCTATCATAATACTTCATAATAAAAGCAACAGAAAATAGTGGCCAAAAATTATTACAACATGCAAAAAGTGTGCAAATTGCACACTGCACGCTTGGTTATTACAACCATTTTCAAATGGTTTAAAACATTGAAAAAAAATAGCGATACTCCACAAGAATTGACAACAAATATAACTGTAAATTAGGAAACCCTTCCCATGATGTACATGGTTAATAAACAATGTATGCTTTTTCATTAAAGTGTACAGAAAAGTGATGCATGGAATGTTTGAAGTAATCTCATTCATTGGTAATTACTTGGGCCGCATCCCAATCCATCATTATTTTCCATACCATGCCACTTAAGTTTGGATCCAACCTTATGCAAATCACTCTTGACTCTGCTCCAATTAGAACAGGCTAAGTTCTCCCTGAAACGGAACCAAGCAATTTAGGAGTGGTTTTACCCTGGTTAGGGCTCATCAAATAGGTATAGCTTTGTTCCTGTGACACAGTGTATGTCCAGACGTGGTTTCAGTGACACTGTGCCACTGGAACAAAGCTTACTTGAATTCGAAATCTTGTGGGCATTCCCATATTGAGGAACGATGACCTTTCTGCATTTTAAATAAGGATAATCCTGCTTCTTTTGTTTGTTGGAATTTCCCACACAACAGGATTCTCAACTCATCTTCCAACCTCTCCAGATTCTGTGTGTGTGACATCATCAGACATTGCCAAGGAGCCCAAATAGAAACATAACAAGCAGATGGTTGCTGATAGTGTCATAAGGGCTCCATTAGTGCTGCCTAGGAAACTGAGGCTGAGAGTTCTAGATCTCTGGTGCAGTGGTCACTTTCCTTGGAGACTTGGAAGGAGGCGGTTGGAGCTGTGTTAGCTTGTGAGAGCTGCAATTTCTTTAAACACTGACATTTATTAGTGAGCTTGAATACTACTACAACTGGTAAGGTCATTTATGTGTTAGAGTGCTTGACTGAGGGTCTTATTTAGAGGTTTGTGGATGGGATACTCAGTCAAAAGGTGACAGATACTTCTTCCCCTATGTTACAAGTGCTTTAGATTATAATACACTTGGAATTTGATGGATGGGATATCTGTGATGCCTTGAATCTAAAACATTGTGTTAATATTAAACTTAAATAGAATATAGACATTGTGCTACCTCCAAAGGCCTGTGTATTTAAAGAATCCATGTGCACTTACATAAACACAAACACATACTGGGAACAAATGATGAAACTTTACGTTAAAGTTTAGGGACTAGTGTTTATGCATTAGGGGAATAGATGTGAGGTAATGTGGTTTTAGGTTAGAGGTTTAGGGTATAATAGTTAAGATTTTGAGGTACAGATTTAAGTGTTAAGGGTTTTGGGTATAATGTTAAGGAATGAAAAGGTTAGGAGTGAGGGTTATGACGGTTAAAGGTGCTAGGGTTTAATATTGTGGGATATACGGTATTAGGATTGACACTTTTGGGTATAGGGTTAATGGATTAAGGGAACAGAGATTAACACGTTGAGTATAAGGTATAGGGCCTAAGGTATGGCTTATGTATTTCAGGAATCTTTTTAAGGTTATGGTGAAGAGGGTTAAAAGTGTAGGTTTAGGATTAAAGAAACCCTGATATTACATCTCTTTAATAATATAGAGGAACATGTTGTACATATGAGTTATGCTAATGAGTATTTTTTTAAATTGTATTCATCTGTATGAAAAATATGCAGGTTTACTTTTCATACTAACATTGCACTCAATTTATTTCAATGGAACACACATGACTTTCCAGCCATCTATTTCTCAGTAAACAACATGAATTATCTAGGTACACAAACACATACACTCAAACACACACCTCTTGAGTATGTAGTTTTATTGTTATCTATAATAGTTCCTACGACAATCATAGATGTGTCTCTGATCCTCTTCTTTCTTAGCTTCAAACTAAGTACCCATAGAATTTTGTTCACTAAGCACCAGTTTAGATGATTTCTCATTTCAAAAAAAGATTAATATTTATGTTTACATGTTTAATTTGTTTATCCCCTTAAGTGCTGCCTCGGTGCATTGGCCGACGGCAGCACTACCTCCCCAGTGCTGCGCACGACCATTGGACGTCCATTCAGCACTAGTTCCAATGGACAGCGCAGCACTGGGGAGGAATGTTTAATAGCATCTATGAGGTTAAGATTGGTTGTGTTTGCTTGTATATTTTCAAAACATCTATAAATGTGGTAATTGAGCGCGAAGTGTTTTAATTGATAGGGGCTGAAGTCTGTACATATCACAACATACCCAATTTGTAAATTTCTTTCATTGTCAAACATTCCCTTAGTGGTTCAGAGTTGATGTTCTGAAGTGAAAAATACTTTTGTTGATTTATTGTCCTCAAAATGTTACAGGCATCTCTAGTTTTTGCTTAGCTATTTCGTTTTCTGGTAAGTTGTGTTTGTTGCTGCACTGTTGGGCTGGTATTGTTGTTATTATACTCTGCTCTTCTGTCTGTTCATGTGAGTCTTGTGTTTGAGGGCTGTCAGGCTGTACACCCGTGTTATGAACCTGTGCATTGGTAAGGTATAGGAGAAAACCGTATAGGCTGTGGGGAAAAGAAGAAAGATTACTTGTGTTCTGTTCAAACACTATTTACCATCTAGAGATATCTAATATATGCTAACGTTAGGGTTGGGCTTATCGACCTATCAAATAGGAAAAGGTGAGATACCTATGAGGTGTATTTGCATCTAATCAATGTCAGTGGTGATGGTTTCAATATCTCTTGGTCTGCCTTACAACCTGCATAAATATTACTATTTAGTGGGCTGGTAATATGAGTTCTAAATGTTAAAAGCAGCAGCAGAATTAGTTAGTATTCGACCTGGCCCTCTAAGCCAGGTCACCCCAGATGTTTGCCTTCCTTCGCTGAACACAGCTATGTTGGCTCTTAGGACTCTGTGCACATTGCTCCTGCTAATCACTGGTAAACTGACTGTGCTTTCCCTTTAAAACAGAGTCAAATTGGCCTAAACCTGACTGGTACATTTAATTTACTTGTAAAACCCTAGTACATGGCACTAAATGTACCCACTGCCTGCAAATTAAATGCACTCATTGTGCCCCCCCCTCCCTAACTAAGGTAGCACTGCAAAACATATCTTACGTCTGCCACTAAATCTGTAGTACAGTTTTTTAACTAAACTGCCATTTCAACCAGGCACAACATGCCTTTTGCTAGGCCTAAGAATTCCTGTTTAATACTTATAAGTCACCCCTAAGGCAAGCCCTAATAGCTCATATGGCAGGGTGCAGTGTATTTAAAAAGTAGCAAAGGTTTACTTCAGTTTTACATGCCCTGATAATGAAAATATCTTAAAGGCATGACTCACTGTCTCCTCTTTGTCACCCTGGACAGTTTTGAGCCAAATATAGGAAAGAGTGAAGTTTAGACAAATGGGACGTCCCTTACCTGCAGACTGGCACTGAAAATAAAAGTGGTACCTTCAAAACCTCTCAACAGGACATTCCTTGACCTGTGTAAGATTAGGAAGAAGAACTGTCCTGCTATTTGAAGATGGAAGATTGGACCTGCTTGACTTGGGCTCAGGCTCCATGGAAGTGACTCCAAGAGTCAGTTGACTGACCTCCTGTTTGAGCTAAAGGGACAAGGCATGCTTCCAGGAGCCTCCCTGTAACTGCAAAGCTGACCAGCACCAACAGGGCCTGCCTGAGCCCTGCTGCTGGCCTCTGCTGGAGTGAACTCTGATCCCCAATAGGTTCCCATCCAAGTCATGGACCCTTGGCTAGCATTAGAGTGTTCCCTTCTTGTCTGAAACCGCAAGCCCTGAGTCCCAGGTGAAGATTCTGAAGTTTTTGGCCACTGTGCGACTGCGAATGGACTCCTCATGTCACCCGACAACTATCTGCAATGCCTGCCAGCGTGAATCTCCTGCGACGACCTGCTCTTCATGTCCGCTCCTAGATCCAGCACCAGGCAAACAAATTATGGATGGACTGCTGAATGAATCAAACATTGATACCCACTCAAGAGATCTGGGTTAAATGTATCGATATTTTTCTCCCAATGCCATCCCAGTTTAGACACAGCCATATGCAAAACAATCTTGACCCTGCTTATCATGGTAACAGTCTAGACCAAACTGAAAAGGCAGGGCATCCTTGGACCAGACTCAAGCATTCTAGGACCGATTTTGGAGTATCACCCCTCATCAGCCATGCTAGCTTCAATCCAGTGCGACAGTGAGCAAGGGACCCATGTCTGGGCATACCCGTCCCACTTAGGGTGAAAAGTGTTATGCAAACAAATGATGGCTGGAATGCTGAATTAATCAAACATTCAGCGCCCCATGCAAGAGATCAGGGTTAAATCCATTGTTCCTTTTCTCACCATGCCACCCCAGCTTAGACCCAACCATATACAAATCAGTCTTGATCCTGCTCCTCATGGAAACAGTCCAGCCCGAACTGTCAAGCAAGGCCTTCTCTGGACCAGAAGCAAGCATCCTAGGACCGGTTTCGGGGTATCACCCCTCATCAGCCAAGCTAGCTTGAATCCAGTGGCACAGTCAGCAAGGAACACACATCTGAGTTTACTCATCCCACTTAACGTGAAAAGTTCAGAGGAAACAAATGATGGACGGAATGCTGAATGAATCAAATGTTGACTCCCAGTCAAGTGATCTGGGTTATAGCCATCGTTATTGTGCTCACTATGTCATCCCAGTTTAGACCAAGCCAACTGCAAAACAGCCTTGAACCTGCGTCTCATGGTAACAGTCTAGACCAAACTGAAAAGCCAGGCCATCCTTGGACCAGACACTAGCATCCTAGGACCAATTTCGGAGTATCACCCCTCATCAGCCAAGGTAGCTTCAATCCAGTGCGACAGTGAGCAAGGGACCCATGTCTGGGCATATCCGTCTCACTTAGGGTGAAAAGTGCTATGCAAACAAATGATGGAAGGAATGCTGAATGAACCAAACATTCATCCCCAGTTAAGAAATGTGGGTTAAAGCCATTGCCCTTTTGCTCTCCATGCCATGCCAGTTTAGACCCAGCTATATACAAATAAGTGTTGATCCTGCTTCTCATTGGAACGGTCCAAACTGTACTGTCAAGCAAGGCTTTCCTTGGACCAGAAAAAAGTATCATAGGGCCAATTTCAGAGCATCACCCGTCATCAGCTAGGCTCGCTTAAATCCAGTGGCACAATCAGTAAGGGACACACATCTAGGCTTACTCATCCCACTTTCGGCAAAAGTGCTCAGCAAACAAATGATGGACGGAGAGCTGAATGAATCAAACATCCACTCCCAGTCAAAATAACCAGCACCAGCACAGTAGACTGCAATGACTGCCAAAGAGAAGCTCTAGCAACATCAATAGATTTGTGATTTGTCTTACGTTGTGTTACCACTTTATTACTTTGTTTGCGTGCTGCATAAGTACTATACACATTAACCCTATCTTAAGGCTAAGTGATCTTGTGCCAAGGCACCAGAGGGTAAGCACAGGTTTACTTAGTGACTTTTGTGGTTAACCAGACAAGGATTATGTTTATTACTTGAGTGGTGCTTCCACCCCTCTCACCCAGTTTCTAACGCTTGATCAGTTTAAATTAATTGTTTATGAATGAAGCCAAAGCAGAGTTGTCAGTACATGCCTGGAAGGTCTCTCAGGTGCAAGGAATTCTTTTAAATGAGCCCACATGGATGACCTCAGAATGAATCTATCCTTTTTGGCAGAGGGGGCAGTGACGCAGGGTTTTCATTATCTCTATCCAGACCTTTTCAAATGATTGTCGCTAATGGGGCTTAAATCAGACTTTTTAACATAACACTCTTAGGCTAAACAAGACCTTTGGGATTTCATGTGCACCTTGCAAAAAAAAGTTATTGCAACAAAGTGCCATCATCAATTGTATATTTTCCCCAAAATAATTTAGCCATAAAGAACACTTTACAGTTCTTCAAATTTAAGTTGAACCACAAAGGGCCATCACCCTTTACATGTTGTTTTGTTCCTATTAGCGGAATATTATTTATAGTGAAATTATCTGTTTAACCCACTAATACCTTTTGAAGCTGATTATTGAATTAGATCTCTTGCAATTTCTCATGCATCAACTAAACATTTCGGACTAGCGATCATTTAACACAACTGCCATGTTTTGCACGCAGCGGTCCTAGGTAGCATCAAATAGATGATGAGATGGAAGCTTGAGTTGTCTATGATCAGTGCTGGACTGAGAACCAAAACAAGACCCGGCAAAGTTCTTGGCGGACTGCCTGGGGGGTTAGGGGTGCGACCGACCTGTTTGCCAGTGCAGGTTTCGGACGATTTTGTTACAGGGTCCAATATTATAGCTGTGCTGCAGAAACGGCCCTGTAACAAAAACAACACCCCACAGGCCAAAAACCATCGCTCACGCTGGCGGCCCACCGGGGAAAAACCTAGTGCCCACTACGCCCAGTCTGGCCCTGTCTATGGTGCATCTCAGAACCCTGAGGCAAAAGCCATTGCCTTACTCACTGATAAGTCTGGTATTTTGCCTCCCACCACACCTCTCTTTAAATCTTTCTCCTGCCAAAATATAAAAACATTATTCCTGGCCTCTGGCAACCCTACCACATTTCTCTCTAGAGCTTTCATTTCCTTCCTTGCTCCAAGTTGTGCTCTCTGCTCTTCTTCCAATGCTGACAGGCTCTCTGAGAGCCATGGCAGGATAACCTGGAACTGATTTATCAGTTTGCAACAGTATGAAACAACTTTTTTCTCCCAGTTTTTCTGTCATAGCAATAACAGGATTTGGAATTCGGTATTCATGCTAATGGCTCTCCCTTATAGTCATACATAGCAAAATATAAATGCCTGGTGAACAAGTCACATAACAGACTAGATATTTCACAGAGTCAGGTCAGCGGTAAAATGTTTGAGTCTGGTGCGCAAGGCACAAACATTTATTTATAAAGTTTTGTATAGCGCCAAAGTGACCCTTACGGGTATCAGAGCGCTTCACAATTTTGGGTAAGAGGGATACAGTATTGGGAGGCAAAATAATCATTACATAATTATGCAAGACACGTGCAGGACTCCTGTAGATGTTGGAACTAATCACATATGGGTACAGTAATGGGTGAGGAACATTCGAACATATGTATGTACAGTGCATGTTAACGATGTTGTTCACAATGTGTGGGAGTAGCTTCTGAATGTAAGTCTGAATATCTTTTCCCACTCACGCAAGACCTTGAATCCTAATGTTGCAGCAGGGGAACATCCTTTACAACGCAACTTTTACAACGCACTACCATTACGATGCAACTTTTACAACGCAAGTTATTACAACGCATTGCACTGGGGGGCGCTCTAGGATAGGGAATAGTTTCATTACTATCCAACACCTTCCCTACTATCCATGGGGACTGGAGTTGGAATAGTAAATTAAACTATTCACTATCCAGGGCCCCGCAACGCAAGTCGTTGTAACAACTTGCGTTGTAAAACCTGCGTCGTAATGGCATGCATTGTAAAAGCATGCGTTGAAGCGTCATACATCCGTTGCAGCAAGATGGGCTTTCCAGATCCCCTTGCTCTAAAGCTTTTTACCCTTTGATAACACTCCAGATCGTGCCGACTTCATCATTTATTGGTTAAAGAAACTTTTGGAGGAACTCGTGTGATATTTGACTTATATGATTGATTATCCAGCCAACAGTTGTTAGCTCAGCTGTTTAGTTTGTTGCCCACTACTAAGTTTGATTTTATCCACGTTAAGCACTGGATAGGAAACAGACTCAAAAGAAGCCAAAAGGCCTAAAAGAATCAGGAATGCAACAGATGGAGGGACGTCAAGACTTAATCAGAGGAGTGCATTGGTCTAAAACCTGATTGTTGCAGGCTGAGCAATTATTTTCCAAATAACTTGATAACTGATTATTAGCCAGGCTTTGCATCAGTTTGGTGGCAAACGATAAAAATGATACAGGTCGGTAATTGACGTCAACTTTAATTATGCTCCAAAGGCAGCAGTATTTTCCCACCCATTAGGTACCTGGCCTGATACATTAATTCTGTAAGTTTAATTCAAATAATTTCACAAACTGTGTGAATGATCTTCATCTTTCAGATATCCCGAAATCATGATAATATCTCTTTCAGCTTCTCAATTAGCTCTTCCTATTTTATAGGCTTAAAACGCATAAAAGTGCAACCTCCACCCTCCAACCCACCCTCCACACTCCAACTCCACACTCCAACTCCACCTTCCAACTCCACCCTCCAACTCCACCCTCCAACTCCAACTCCAACTCCAACTCCACCCTCCAACTCCACCCGCCAACTCCAACTCCACCCTCCGACTCCAACTGTACCCTCCAACTCCACCCTCCAACTCCACCCTCCAACTTCACCCTCCAACTCCACCCTCCAACTCCAACTCCACCCTCCAACTCCAACCTCCACCCTCCAACCCACCCTCCACCCTCCAACTCCACCCTCCAACTCCACCCTTCAACTCCACCCTCCAACTCCAACTCCACCCTCCAACTCCACCCTCCAACTCCAACTCCACCCTCCAACTCCACCCTCCAACTCCACCCTCCAAATCCACCCTCCAACTCCACCCTCCATCACTCAGGAACACCACCACATCCCTCAGGGACACCACCACATCACTCAGGGGCACCACCACATCACTCAGGGGCACCACCACATCACTCAGGAACACCACCACATCACTCAGGGACACCACCACATCACTCAGGAACACCACAACATCATTCAGGGACACCACCACATCACTCGAGGACACCACCACATCACTCAGGGACACCACCACATCACTCTGGGAATACCACCACAATACTCTGGGAATACCACCACATCACTCAGGAACATCACCACATCACTCAAGGACACCACCACATCACTCTGGGACAACACCACATCACTCGGGGACACCACCACATCACTCAGGGACACCACCACATCACTCTGGGACACCACCAATTCACTCTGGGACACCACCACATCACTCTAATACACCACCACTTCACTCAGCCCAACCACATCATCACTCAGCACCACAACAGCACTGTCCTTGCTTGCTACCAACAAGCATTGCCATAGCCAATAGGACCCTCCAACTCCAACTGCACCCTCCAACTACAACTCCACCCTCCAACTCCACCCTCCAACTCCAACTCCAACTCCACCCTCCAAATCCACCCTCCAACTCCACCCTCCATCTCCAACTCCACCCTCCAACTCCACCCTCCAACTCCAACTCCACCCTCCAACTCCAACTCCACCCTCCAACTCCAACTCATTGAACTCTCACAATACGTCTGTCCTCACACCCAGTTCAAAGATATACACACACACAAATAACCCATACAGGGGCACTGGGTGGCCTGCATTCATAAAATATCACTGTCACCCACACATCCATTCTGCGAACAGGAGGAGTGTAATGCTCCCCTACAATTCTCCTATGCCAACTACAATCCCTCCAAGAGACCTGCCCATTCCTTATTTTGATTCATCTACATACTTACTCCAGTAACTTATAAATTAGCTGCTTAGGTAATTTTAAAGGCTTTTTGAACAGCCTAGGTGCCATCTTGAGCTGTTCTTACCATCTATTTCCTTCATACTTATACATTTAATTTGCAACTTGAAAAGCAACCAAAAATATGTTTAAGCAATGACGCTGTAGTAGAGAGAGAATAGTTGTGTCACAAGCAGGTGATGTTTTAGGGCATTATTCTCATATAGCAAAATGAAGCTGATTCCATGTAACAAAAGCACTTTGGATAGTTAAAAATCATTTACAAGGTTCCATAGGGCCACCATGTTTCATCCGAAGTCTAGACAATTTTTTAGTAGTCACTTATAGAAAGGGAGTGTTACTTGATGAAAATGTGAATCCCCACAGTTTCTGATATAGGCCAATCCTTTTATGAAAACAGTAACTTAAGGTCTGGGTTTTAGGGATGAGAAGTGAAGAATTCTTTTGTACAGCACATTGCAATGAAGGTGTTTTCTCATTCTATTTGGCGAAATGATATTGAAATATTTTGGTATTTGGGGATTTAGTATAACAACAGCATAGGTGAGAGTCAAGTTTTCTTTTCTCCTCTCGCCTCCCCTGAACTGAACCCTGGATATAGAGATAATGTTCTTTCTCTTATAATCCATTTTAGACATCAAAAATTATTCATGTTAAAAAATAAGGTCGTAGTTCACAGACCCGTCTTGAATCTCCAGTGTTTATAAAGCATATATTGTATACTGTTTCCTACTATGGGAGGCTATGCCACTGATCTCTGACTTTCACAGCTCATGGAATCCTTTGCTCTGAAATTATTGTGACAACTGAAGTTCTTGACTCAACTCATTACTTTTCTTTCTTGATTCCTAGTGAGCACCATCAACCACAGTTGAAATTTGAATTTTACTCAATTCAGGATGTCCAACAATGTGAGTTTTGATTTCATGCCTGTAAGTGTAAATGAGGTATTATGCTTGATTGTCATTATCAGGGTTTGAGTTTCTGAAATAGAGATGAGTACTGCTATTTTAGTGAAAATTCACACGTTAAGTCCCGATTCTAAAAAAAGCTGCAGGTGAACAAAGGTAAAACATAAGACATGCAATGTTTTAAAACAGGAGAGGAAACAATACAGCGTCACCTACTAAAAACACAGGGAGCGAGAAGAGTTTTTGTAGTAACCTTTGAACTATGTTTTTGTTTGATGACTGAGAAACGATCGGACCTAAATATATGGGAGCAGATTTACAATCCCCATGTGCCGCGGTGCATCTAGTTGCATGAGGCACTTGTGGCGTAGCCTGCTGAGTGATATTTACAAGCACAGGTAAAGTCATTCTGCTGACGTAACCTGTGCTCGTAAGTATCGCCCCAGTTCATGCAACACTTTGTGTGTTAGGGGCGGGACATGGGTGTTGATATGGGTGTTCCCACGCAACACCCATGTCCACTGATGCATTTGCAGATTTACAAGAAATCGTAAATCTGGAAATGTGTCAGAATGTCAGAAGGTGCCCCTTCCTGCACAAGAACAATCTCCCCATGACGCAGGCATCCTTGCACTACTGTGCAAGGATGCCTGCGCCGGCGTATGGCAGCTGTTTGTGTGCCAGCGCAAGGGGAAGCAGAGAGATGCAACATACTGTTGTAAATATGTTGCATCCCTGTGCTTTGAAACTAACGCAGTGCAGCACAGCAAAATGACTTGCTTTATCGCGCTGCGTTAGTTTCTTTTAGATCTGCCCTGCGGTTTCTTCCCAACTTACAATGTTAGTTTAAAAGTTTGGGAGGATAAGTAGTGAGCAAATTATAGTGCCTACTTTAAAGTTTTCACTTTCATGAAAAGAGTTGTCATTTGAGATGTTCTCATTTTTGTTGACAATCAATTAAGTATCTTCTGAAAAAAAGTAGGGGTGTGATCTCTTTCCCAAAGTTGTACAAACATCATGTTTAGAGCTCGCTCCACTACAGGCCTTCAATGTGAAGTGAAAGAGTTACACTTGGTGAAACAACTTATTTCCCCTTCAAGGCCGGAGTGAGATATAGGGCAGCTCACCGAGGAGGCTCATAGAACGTGAAACAACACCAAATCAACCCCAGCCCACAAAACTACTCCTGACCCACCCACCAGGCAACAAACCAACCCGACCTACCCCCTCCAGCCGGCAAAAGAAAATCTGACTCACCCCCAGCCTATAAAACTACCCCAACTCCACCAGCCTACTAAACTACAACAAAACAACCCCCAGCCCAAAACTACACCCAGCACAAATAAACTCACCGCTTCCTGCAAGGTATTCTTGCTTCTGTCCGTAGCAGGCAGCAGTTAGTATGCATATTGCCTTAACCACACATAGGCGTGCTTAGGGCATATGTGTGGTTAAGGTATGTGCTGTAGATCTAGCGGAGTTGGAAAACTCATGGTTTAGACCACAGTATTCCGACTGTTCCCCGACCATGGCATTTGAATATAGCGGATTCCCTTTAGTAGTTAGCTACTACATTTCAACGAGAAAATGGCTGAGCGGCACAGGGTGTAACATTGTAAATCAATATGATGAAATGGTAAAATCTGGTTTTAGAGAGAAAGACCAAATGATTCTTTCTGTTTCTCTTGTAGTTCCGCATGCGAGCCCGCCTGAGGGCAGTAATCTGCTGCTGCAGACCAGTCCCTCAGGGAGGTAAGTGGTCGAAAGCAAAACACCTCATTACCTCATGTCACTAAACATAAATGTACTCTGAGGGGCAGATTTACAAGCCCCTTGACACACCGGTTCATCATTTTTTGTGTTGTACCTGTGGCGCATGATAACGCTCCATATTTACAAGGACAGGATAAGCCACCCTGTGTGACTTTGCTTTTCTTTGTAAATATGACCCCTTTACACGCAGCACTTTGCATGAAAGGGACTTTCCATGGGTGTTGCTATGGGTGTTCCCACGCAGCACCCATGGAACCAGACACATTTTCAGATTCACAAGGAATCATAAATCTGGAAATGAGTGTGAATGCTATGCCTCCCCAGCAGAGGCGTAGGGAGGCGCAACAAGGAGAAATGTATTAATTTCTCCTCGTTTTCTTTTCCTCTTTCTATGTGTGCTGCATTTTGCAGCACACATAGAAAGAGAAAATCACCTCTAATGATTGTTTATGTACAGGAAGGGTTACCTTCCGGCACATCAACAATCATTGAAACAATGCAGTTTTTCAACTTCTATGGGTGCTAATGCAGCACACATAGAAGTTGAAAAACGGCATTTCAGATTGTTTTTGTGCAGGAAGGGAACCCTTCCTAAACAAAAACAATCTACCCACGACGCACAGCTCACAGCAGCAGTTTGTACGCCAGGGCAGAGGGAAGCACTGAGATGCGACATATTGTTGTAAATATGTTGCATCCCTGTGCTTTGAAAGTGACTCAATGTGGCTTGCATTAGGCACTGAGGGGCATATTATCAAGGACCGGTGTTAAAATTATCGCCATTTTATCGGCAGGAAACTGACGTTAAAACTGCGATAATGAGCTTTTTATAATACGCCCTTGTTAATTCCCATAGACGCCCATGTTGATACCAGAACCTGGGCTTCTATGGGAATTAACAAGGGCGTATTATCAAGCCCATTATCGCCGTTTTATCTGCAGTTTCCTGCCGATTAAACGGCGATAATTTGAACACCGGTCCTTGAAAATATGCCCCTGGGTCACTTTCTTGTAAATCTGCCCCTGAGTTTTCCCCTTTGTGTGAGTCCTTTGATTGTTTATAGTTTTAATGAAATGAAGGGATGCATTTCTGTAAAAAGTACATTTTCAGCACAGAACACACTGTCCTTGAAGCTATTATGTAATAATATAGTATGTGAAATGCAGGTGAATCAACCCCTCAATATTCAAGTACATGCGGATATGGAGGCAGCAGTTACTCAATGTTACAATGTATGGCGCCGGCATTCATCATTTAGTATTTCATTTCCGAGCGTGTTGGGCCACAGTCATTGAGGTGGGAGGTACTGGCTGTGTTTCAAATCCTGGCACCACCTCGGCAGAATGGTCATTCAACAACCAAACACAGCACTGACAAATTATTGGAGCCTTATGGCATGTGTGTGGTAGGCTTGGAGGCCACTGGTCACCAGGCAAGATGGTCAAAGACGTTTTAAGGCATAGGCAAATTAGGCAATTGCCCAGGGCCCCCACTTTCCAAGAGGCCCCGTGGGAAAGTGAACTTTCTCACTATTTGATCTTTGACTATTCTGTTTCTCTGTTAAAACTCTCTACCTCATGCCACTACTGACTCTTTTGAGTCATTTTAAGGACTTTTTGGATCCCTGTAGGGACACATTTAATCTGTTATTGTGTGCTCCTGTTATAGTGTGGCATATGATTTAATATTGTTTGGCATCAAGCAGGATTGAAATAGTAGGAAATGGGTAATACATTTCAAATTTGTACTGTACAGATGCCCTCAAATTATGTCTTACCAAAAATGCTGACATTCTAGAACTTTCATAAATGTGGCAAATAGCTTCAGAAGTTATTGTCCAAAACAGTGACCTGGAGAAAATACATTCCAATGGGGAGCATAGGAGCAGGAACACAACTTGTAAGCCTCACTCACAAAATGCAGTGATTTGCTACATGGGCAAATTAGAAGAGCCTGCCATAGCAGTGCCTTCTAAATCTATATATATTAATCTCTTATATTTGATACAAAAGTCACAAACAGCTGCACTATTCCTGGGTAAAAAAAAACCTTATCATAAATTCACACGTATAGTCACATAACATGAACAATTGTTCAGCTGTATCGGAAGTCTAACATAGATGAGTTGAATTGACCATGCATGGTCCCCCATCACCCATCCTGACTCAAATATTCATATTTTGCAAACAGAGAAAGGCAGGCAACAACTATACAATCGGGGGAATAGGGAGACCCAAGTTGGAGGGCCTTTTTCACCAGGAGCATTACAGGACTGGCAGTGAAACATGTAGCTACCGAGTTTCAGGACATTTTTGTATCCAGCAAACATGGCTTTTAAATTCTAGTAGATTAATAAGTTATGTTATGTTATGTTAGTTTATACTATGTTATCATATTGTATTTAATGTTATAATTTCAATCAGCAGCAACTTGGGGCATGAAAGTAGGACCATCTGAGGAGCCGCTTTCTTCAGTTTGTGCAGACATATGGGACTCTGTAATCGAAATTGACATTCAATCTAGAGATACTTGTGCCCTCAAACTAACCCTAATTTCTGACCAGAGGCTCTTTGTGATTAGCAAAGGCCATTGGTGTCCTTTTGGATAGGTTAGAGAGCTCCTGGATATGCTGTCTTGTATGCCGGGGGCTTTAACACAGCATAACATTTGAGGAATCTCATTATAAAAATGGAGAGTAACAGCTCTAAAATTTATCATGAGAGGCACTTTTATTACGTCTGCATAGTTATGGAAGCTTTGTTGGGAGTGCTAATTCTCTTTACATTTCCCTCCGTAGGCTTCATCACGTGAAAGGTGTAGTTCAAGCAGTTAGATTTACATAGAAGTAGGATACAGGAAATACAAACCAACAATGGGAGAGGTAGGGAGAATCAAGGGCACTCTCTCAGTCCCCGGTTAAGTGCAAGTAAACAAAGAAAGAGAGGTCAAATCAGTCTCAGAATTGCCACAAAAAATGGAGCGAGAAAGATAAGGATCACACACTCACTTAGGGTGAATAGGAAGGCCCTCACACACCGACCTAGTCAGTGTCATGCTTCATCACTGGCCCCACCAAAGAGGCCGAGTGCCTCTTTGGTGTGCTACGACGCCAGAAAGACTGCGGAGCTGGTTGTGTGAGGAAGGGCGTGTTGTGAGGGTAAATAAAATTAAAAGTGTCTAAGAGGGTATCAGTAAAAAAAATTTTAATAGGTGATCCCTAAGACAAATATAACAGGTATTATGTGTCTGAATTAATTTGCCAAGGTTTAGGACTGGTTAAATTCAGAGAAATACAATAAAATCAGTCAGTCAACATGTTTCTGCCATATGGGTGGTTTAAGTTTACCAAGGCATTCATCAGGACTATACCCCGGCGGTATGGACTCTCTAATCGTCCACCCTAACCTGGGGGCGTGAAAGTGAAAATTATAAAAGTGAAAAAGTGCTTGAAAAAAACGGAGAGCAGGAAGCTCGATCCAAAAATACTCCAAATTCAGGAGTGTCTCAGCACTTTAAAAATTGGCGCTACTTGCACCATGGGTCTCGGGAGGGGGGTTGGAGCGTGCCTGGAACATCGCCCTCAACGCTCACAGCCCACTGGAAACCTGTATTCAGCCTCGGAACCGGACCCCGACGATCCAACCCCCTCCTGGATTGTATATTGGTCATTTATATTTTCTAAATGGTAGTTGAAGTCACCTGAGATAGAAAATTCCTGAAAGTCAACACTAGACTCGATGATATGGGGGGGCGTGGCTTGGGCGCCGATGGCGATGGTCGCCTGAGAGCTCGGCTCCGGGACTAAGCCCGAGATTATCCTGAAAATCGGAGGCTGCGGGGCACCCCAGACCCCGCATTGTGATGAGCGTGCTGACAATGACCTGCCGGGACCCCTAGTGGAGCTCGAACGAGGGTTGCCCCGGAGAAAAACCGAAGTTTGCGGAGTTGCGGAGTGAGACCCAACATGGCGCCCGGACCCCTTTGTCCCCCGGGTCGAACCCACTGACTTGGAGAAGTGGCGCGGGCAGTGACTGGCACCCGGCTTCGCCATCCCCGGCTGTCCCGGGCACTGGACATTTACTGGATTAGACCTTTTGCATCGGATTTGCACTCGGTTGGATGGCCGGGCGGATGCCCACGCTGTAGAGGGCACCGGGAGCGGACGCCCTGTGATTCAAGCGGTGGCCCGCCTCGCGACTCCGCAACTAGCTACGTCTTCCTGGCCAGTGCACTTCCATGGGAGGCGCGACACTCTGGCGCCACAAATCATCCGAGGGAGTTGGTGGCCCTCACCCCGGGGCCATAGTGGGTGAGCGGGCCTGCCCGACCCGACGGCGGTTGTCTCCGCCCCCTCATCGGTACCCCCGGACGCCGTGGCGTTGGCGTGAGCTGAAGCGGCGGAGTCTCCTCAGGCCCTGGAGAAGGAGGTCGCCCGCACCCGAATTGAGGACAAGTACCCGGGAAGGTCGTGGTCGACACCTGCACGTGGAGGCGCCTACTCCGGGACCCTCGCAGAGTGCCCCTGGAGGCATGGGGAAACCTAGAGGAGCCAAAGGATCCACCCAGACCGCCTCGGACTCTGAAGCCCAGGACAAAGAGGAGCATGGGGACCCAAAAAGTTCTGGTGGCGCGCCGATGCAACACCAGTTCGACCGTGTCCTAGAGGCGATAGAGACCACGAGATCGGCCCTCCAACAGGACATTGCTCAGGTGGCGACGAGCCTGGGCCTCCTCAGAGCGGACCATGGCAAACTTTCAGACCGGGTCAAGGAGGTGGAGAGCGCGGTAAAAACTTTGGAGCCGGCGCAGCGAACCTTGGCTGCGACGATGAAGGACGCCCTATCCCGCATTGCGACCCTGGAACAGAGGGCGGAGGATGCGGAAGGCCGCAACAGGAGGAACAACATCCGAGTGGTGGGTCTGCCGGAAAAGATCGAGGATGGCGACATGGTGACATACTTGGAGACCTGGCTCCGGGACACGGTGGTCCCGGAAGGACTATCCTCCTTCTACACTTTGGAGCGTGCCCACAGAGTCCCAGCACGGCCCCCACAACAGGGACGCACCCCGAGACCGGTAGTAGCGCGGTTGCTGCATTTTCGAGACAGAGACTTAATCCTCAATGCAGCCAGACACAATGGCCCGTTCAAAGTAGCGAACAGTCAGGTGAACATCTTCCCAGATTACACCTATGAGACTCAACGCAAGCGGTTCTCCTTCCTAGCGGTTAAGCGCGAGCTCAGGAGCGAGGGCATTCAGTATTCACTCCTCTACCCTGCAAGGCTCCGCATCATTGTCGATGACAAAACCCAGTTCTTCGACACCCCGGAGGATGTCTGTGTCTGGCTCGAGCTCTACAGGACAGGAAAAGATGGCTTTGGCTCCTCGTACCAACAGGCAGATGAGCCGGAACAAAGGCGGCGATCCAAGAGGGTCAGAAATCGCCGCGGCCGCACGGGAGGGCCCTCAACGGCGGAGACATCATCGGAGCGGAGGGGAGTGCTGGAAGTACTGTCGGAGTTGTCGGGGGCACGGGATGAAGCCATCGAGGAGGAAGAAAACCCGGGCGCAGAAGGAGCACCGTCGGACTCGGAGGACTCAGTGGCCGATAGTACCCATACACCGGTGATCACACCGAAATCGGTGGAGGACCTTTTGGATGGACAAGGGTAACGGGGTATGCTGACTTATTTTGGGTGGGGGCCCGGCAGGGGGGAGGCGGTTGCCGTCCTTTAAGGCTGACAAAAAGGGGAAAAGGGTTGGGGGGCCTCTGCTTTTGCCCCGAGAAGTTTCTGGTATTGTTTGGGGCTTGTCATAGTCCTGGTGGCCTGAGCGACGAGGGCCCACTGCCTCCGCCCAGCCCGCACCTGGCCCATAAGGCCTTCCTACGGTGGCGACCGTAGGATTAGTGGGGGTTCTTGGGTTGATGAAAGACGAGGTTTGGATGGGATCTAGGTGGTGCAGTTTGGGTCCTGTCCTGGGGTGGGTGGGTGGGGGTTTGGTTTGTTTTTGGTTCGGTTGGTTTTGGTTGGGGAAAATGGCCGCCATCAGCGCTGGGAGGATTGATGTCTGTTCTTGGTGGGGACCCGGATGGGGGGACTGTGCAAGAACAATCTGGGACAATGGCTGATGTTGCCAACTTGAAATGTGTTACTTGGAACGTAAGGGGGCTTCACACTATGTCCAGGCGCCACAAGGTCCACGCTTATTTAGTGCGTAGGGGAGTGCAAATGGCGCTGCTGCAGGAAACTCATCTGAACAAGGCGGAAGGGGCGGCGCTTCAGCGTAGATGGCGAGGGCAGGTCTTTTCCACGTCGTACTCCGCTTATGCCAGGGGGGCGCTAATATGGATCAGGGCAGGGGTCCCCTTCCAAGTCACGAGGACAGTGTTAGATCCGGAGGGGCGTTTCGTGGCCATCTCGGGCACTCTAGGGGGGAGGGACCTGAACGTTTGCTGTGTATACGCTCCTAACGTGGACCAGACTGCCTTCCTTTCCAGGTTATCGGGCTCGTTGGCCCACTTCTTCTCCGGGCCCCTCCTGCTTGGGGGGGACTTTAACTCCGTAGTGGATGTGGACATAGACCGCTCGCATCCCCCGCTTCCCGATTCCCCGGTCCGTCGCACGGCTAAGGGTCGTCAGGATTGGCAAACCCGCTGGGGTTTGACGGACATTTGGAGGGCGCATCACCCCGCGTCTAGGGATTATTCATATTTCTCGAGACTCCATGAGTTGCATGTCAGACTAGATGGCTTTCTTGGATCGCCCGAACTGGTTTCGGCAGCGGTCCGATCGGAGTACTTATCTAGGACCATCTCGGACCATAACCCCCTCCTGCTGGACCTTCGCTGGTTTCCCGGGGCACCGGCGGTGCCCACCTGGAAATTGCGACCCGAGATCCTCGAGGACAGTGTCTTCAAAGCGGATCTGGAGGAGAGAATATCGGATTATTTTGCATCCAACGGCGGCTCCGCGAGTACTAGGGCATTAGAATGGGATGCTTTTAAGGTAGTGGTGAGGGGGTACTGTATCTCTAAGAAGGTGGGCATGAGGCGCGTCATCCTGGCTGAATTGGACACAGCGGACCGGGAACTCCGCGAGCTTGAAATTCGCCGCCCCGGACACCCGGAATTGCAAGCACAAACGGCGGAGGCGAGGGAAAAAGTAGCGGCAGAGGTCGAACGGCTCCGCTGTTTTGATTATAAGGCCTATACGGTCCGGTCCATCGCGGAGGGTGACAAGTCGAGTGCGTTGTTGGCGTGGTTGGCCAACCCTACGCGCCAGTCCCAAACGACGACAAACATGCGTGGGACAGACGGAACCGAGGTATGCACCCAACCGGAGATTCTTAGTTGCTTCCGGCATTACTATGAATGTTTATACCGCAGTCGCTCCGCACGTGACCCTGACCGACTTGATAATTATCTTCGCCCACTGGAGCTCCGCACAGTAGAGCAGGAAGTGGCGAAAACCCTGGGATCCGACATTGAATTAGGGGAGATCCGCGGGGCCATTAAACGGATGGCGAGAAACAAGACCCCGGGCCTGGATGGCTTACCAGTGGAGTTCTATGCAGCTTACGCTGACCTCCTGGCCCCTCGTTTATTGGTGGTCTACAAGGAGGCGAAGAGGCTGGGGCGACTCCCGAGCTCGATGTGTGAGGCGTTGGTGGTTCCTCTCCTCAAGCCGGGCCGGGACTCATCAGACCCGGGATCCTACCGTCCCCTGTCGATGTTGACAGTGGACTACAAAATTCTGAGCAGCATCTTGGCATCGAGGTTGCTGGGACACATGAGTTCCCTGGTGCATGAGGATCAGGCCGGTTTCATCCCACGGCGGAACACGACTATGAATATTCGTAGGTTGTTCCGATTGCTAGGGGAACCATTTGTGGATGCCCCGTCCCCGGTTGTCTTGTCGGTGGACCTAGAGAAGGCTTTTGATAGCCTGGAGTGGGACTACCTCTGCACGGTGTTACGGAGATTCGGCCTCGGGGAGGGATTTGTTAGATGGACCGCGGTTCTTTATGCCTCTGCTTCGGCCAGGGTCCGAGCGGGCCCATTGATTTCATCGCGGTATCAGGTAGAACGAGGCACGCGGCAAGGGTGCTCATTGTCCCCTCTTCTTTTTGCGCTGGCGGTCGAGCCGCTGGCACTGCACCTTCGATCGGGAGCCCACTATACGGGCTTGTGGTCGTCTACGGGCCCGCATTACGTCTCGCTATATGCAGACGACCTGCTGCTCTTCCTAGAGGACCCGATAGACGCTTTATGCGGAGCGGAGTTGGCGCTCACGGAGTTCGGAGAGGTTTCGGGCCTCCGAGTGAATTGGTCCAAGACCTGTCTTTTTCCGGTACGCAGGGGTACCCCCGCCCCTACGTTAAGTAGGGAGATTAGATGGGAGCCCGACTGCTTTAAGTACCTTGGGGTATTTGTTTACCACGACCAACCCGACCTCCTGGATGGGAACATTGCCCGCTGCATTCGAGCACTCCGAGGTTGCATGGACTTTTGGGCCACGCTGCCACTTTCGGTGGCGGGACGTATCGCCTTGCTCAAAATGGTGGCGCTTCCCCGGTTATTGTACTACTTCCGGACCCTACCGATCTGGGTCCCGCCGGCCACGTTTCGTCAGCTGCGCTCTATGGTGGTCGGCTTCCTCTGGGGATCGGGCCGACGACGGGTGGCCCTCAACACCTTGATGAGGCCGAAAGACGAGGGGGGGCTCGCTGTGCCGGACTTTGAAAAGTACTATCTGGCGGCGCAGCTCCAGACCTTCACCCAGGAGATCGCCAGGGAATTCCGGGGCCCGGAAGACAGAAGGGGGACGGGTATGGCCAGGCATGTTCTCTCCTTTATAGCGCTGCGACAACGTTTAATCCTGCGGGACTTGTCGATGGAGGAACGAACTGTCCGCCTGTGTTGGAATCGGGCCCACGCCCGAGGCCAACTGAGAACGCCATATGCACCTGAAATACCGTTGGGGATGCTGACGGCCCTTCCCCACGGAGGGGATTGGTCACGTCTGGCGGCCTGGGAGGATTCCGGTTTACAGCTCGTTGGTGATCTGTATGAAGACGGGGCGCTCTTGTCCTTTCAGGATCTCATTGACCGCTTCGGGATCCCCCGGGGAGACTTTCTGCTGCACTCGGCCATTGTGCGGGCGATCCAGGCACACTGGAAGAACGGGCAGGAGGAACCCCACTTATCTCAGGTGTGCCAGTACGTAATGATGTCGGCGGGTACGGTGAAGGCGGTCACTTGCCTCTACGGCAGGTTGATCAGCGAGGGATTGGCTCCTCTCACCACTTTGAGGAACCGCTGGGAGGAGGACATTGGTAGGGAGATCCCGGAGACGACCTGGTCCCAGTTGGTGAGACGAGCCTGGAAGGGCACACGTAACGCCCGTTTCCAGCTGGTCCACTATTATGTACTCCATAGAGCGTACCTGACCCCTGTGAAAATTAGGCGATATTTTGCCACGGCTTCGGCGGAATGCCCTAGATGTCCGGCTCAGGAGGCGGACCTCCTACACATGTTATGGGCCTGTCCAGGACTGACGTCCTATTGGCAGGAGGTAGCAACGACCCTGGAGGAGGTGACAGGGAGACTCTTATCATTAGATGCAGCGGTGGGGCTCCTTCACTGGTTCTCCCATACCCCCAGGAATAAAATTTCTAGTAAATTTATCGACCTAGGGCTCCTACTTGCTAAACGAGAGGTGACCAGGAACTGGAAGGCACGAGCTGGTCCGGCGGGCAGCAGATGGCACAGTGAGCTTTTGAAGTGGGCGGCGGGAGAGAGCGCGCTGCGTTATCAACTGGCTTGGAGACAGGGTAATGAGAAGGCGCAGGAGGCCGCGTTGGAGTGGGAAATGTTGGTGCAGGCCCTCAGGGATTATTGTGCCCCCAGTGACTCTGAAAGTGCAACAGAGACACGCCCCGAGTCCCGATGAACGTTAGTACTGACAGTCCTATTGCTTTCCCCGTGGGTCCAATAGCAGATCCTATGCTGATAGCTCCCTAGCGCTGGTGGTGGGGAGAGGGGGGGGTTTCTCTTAGTTAGTAGACATTTTAGGGGGGGGGGGGTTCTTTTGGGGGTTTTTGGGTTTGTTTGGAAAAGCAGATGACGGACAGTGCATTATCCGGACCAGCTCCAGCATCCTACTGACCCCCCATTGCATTTCGCCGCCCGACCCCAGGGTTGTGGGCCGGATGGCTGTGTATGGACTGTACGGGGGGGGCCAGAGGGCTTTATTCTGTTAATACTGCTTATGATACAATGCTGGTCGTAATTGTAATGATCTTCTAATTCCTGCAATAAAAATATATTAAAAAAAAAAAAAAAAATAGACTCGATGATATGACCTTTTGTCTCTACAAACTTGTTCTTAGCCCCTGGTGGTCTATACAGCAGTATGCCATTAAATATATAGTTTTCACTGATGGTGATTCTAAATGAAAGCAGTTCACAATCAGGACCGCTTCCTCAAGTAGAGCTTTTCATCAACAAGGTGTCCTTGATAATAATCGCTATTTCTCCTCCCCGCTTATCCTGTCTGTCATTCCTGATTAATAAGTATCCTTGCTGAACGGCTAATGATAGCTCCGGATCAGATGTTCCATCTGCCCACGTCTCCGTGACAAATGCCATATCTATATTGTGAGGTTCCAGCAGCTCGGCGAATTCAATGTTGTGTTTAATTAAAGAGCGTGTATTCATGAGTAGGCCCTGGAGGGACTTTTGTAAAACTGTTTGCGGGTAAAGGGCTTGATGCGAGTTAAAGCTGCATTTTGTTTTGGTGAAGAGGAACTTCATGTCACACAGAGGGCACACCTTAGGCTCTTTCAAAGGATCGAGTTGCGGACAGGAATCCTTCATCTGGGGGTTAAGACTTACAAGAGTATCTCTTGTATATTTTAAACTTGGGCCCAAGATCAGTAGGGAACGGACACGGGGGTGGCCCTGGGCCCGATCGAGGTGCGGATGGGCGCAGACAGGCTTGCCTTTGGCGTGCCAGCGGCACGCCCTCTGTGCATCCGCTCTGTCATGCTGCTTAAATAGCAGTGAGTCTGGCGTCTCGCCCACACATCAGTTGTTTCCAACCCAGAAGTACTAGTCAGGTATGTCCGGTCCCTTAGCCCTCCGCAACAAACGGCACAAGCCACGGCAGAACGGGCGGGTAGGGAAGATCACAACAGCTGCCACCCTGATTAGCAAGCTAAAACAAAGTGCCGGTAAGCATGTGGAATGAGGTACAAAAACCAATTACGATCCCAGCAGGTGGAGTAAAAGTCTAAAATGAACACAAAGGGCTCCATTAGGATGTCGGGCGGATCGCCACCGCCATGGTGGCGGTGGCGATCCGCCCAACATAAATGCCCGCCCACCACCCTTTTCCTCCCCGCCACATTACAATGGCGGCGAGAAACACAACGCCCTTTTCCGCCCCGGTTGCCTTGCGGCCGGGGCGGTAAAGGAATAATATGGTGGCGGTGTCTAATAGACACCGCCAGACATATTATGATGGATGGTGTGCAGTGCCTTTCCGCGGCGGCGATGCCGTCACGGAAAGGCATGCGGTCTTCGCTCTAGGGGCCCCCTGCGGGCCCCCTGAGTGAAGTACAGGTGGGGGGTGCATGTGGGGGGGTACCTGTGGTACCCCCCTTCATTGTCATTTGCAAAACGGCAGGCACCACGCGGTGCCTGCCGCTTTGCACATGACAATGTTAAAGTGCATTTTCAGCATTGTGGCGGGCGGTGCAGAGAGCACCGCTCGCCACAATGCTGAAAATACAGGATGTGCCCG
The DNA here is from genome assembly GCF_964263255.1 of Lissotriton vulgaris. Classification (NCBI taxonomy): domain Eukaryota; kingdom Metazoa; phylum Chordata; class Amphibia; order Caudata; family Salamandridae; genus Lissotriton; species Lissotriton vulgaris. Next base: position 1,559,268,481 of record NC_141693.1, read on the forward strand.
CCACTGTGGCGGGCACATCCTAATGGCACCCCCGGGACCCAAGCCCTTATGGCGGGCGGTCCCGATTTACGATGGGATGACGGGCGGGCAAAGTCCGCCCGTCATCCTAATGGAGCCCAAAGTGTCAATCTCAATGCGGTTTTTAAAAATAGCAGCAGGGCAAAATGATAGGTGACAAGACCTACCGCTGGTGTTCTCGCGTCCGCGCCGGCATGCTGCTTAAATAGCAGTGAGTCAGGCGTCTCGCGCACACATCAGCTGTTCCCAACCTGCAAGTGCTAGTCAGGTATGTCTGGTCCTTTAGCCCTCCGCAACAAACGGCAAAAGCCACGGCGGAACGGGGCGGGACGGAAGATCACAACAGCTGTCATCCTGATTAGCAAGCTAAAATGAAGCGACTGTAAGTTTTGTGGAATGAGGTACAAAAACCAATTATGATCCTAACAGTTGGAGTAAAAGTCTAAAATGAACACAAAGTGTCAATCTCAATGTGGCAAGACCTACTGCTGAATTCCAGATATAATCAATCTGTAAAAAAATAACATGAAACATAATTTGCACAAGCACCAATGCATATTGGACAAGTGTCCTTTCTTTAGTATTTCATGCACATTTTACTGCAAGTTAAAAATATCTTGTGACACTTTTTTCTAAACTTCTAAAAAATGTCAAGTAACCTCTGTTTGGGCATTATTTGTACATGTGTCTGTTTCTCTGGGTTGTCATTACAGTTCGACTGATGGAAACTGTCCGGCGCATGGACATAAACATCTTTATGGCTTTTTTGCATACATCTGCTTCTGCAAATTCAAATGAGAACATCTTGCTATGTTGTAAAATCCTGGAACATCGAAAAAAGGTAACTGTGATTCTCCATTGCTTTACCGGGCATTCTAGGGAATAAGTGGCAATGTGGTTGTCTCATGGTATGATATATTATGCATGTGAGAATTTCAGAGTATTATATGATATGGCAGTAGAAGCCTTATCATGGAATACAGTCACAAAAACTGTCTTGGGTCCAGTGAAGCTTGTTTGTATCACCTTTGTTTAATCCTGGGTATCTGGGGCTTCGAGCAGCAAAGCTTGACAAAGGAACTTAGGGTAAATCATGTAAGAGCACCAAACAATGGAATAAGAAAGTCACACAAGAGATACAACAATACTTTATGAAAATAGAACATATTTTTATACATTTTTAGAATCCATGTTCATCAAATTTCATTGGAGGATCCAGAGATATGTATTTTGAAAACAATAAAAAAAAAACTTTCAATACAACCACAAAACAGCACTGGTCAACAAAAGTTTGTAATTTTTTGTAATGTTTAAAACAGTTAGTTTGCCAACTTCAGCCTGACTTAAGGTCACTTAGGGCAGTGACCTGGCCACCAGACCCTTTTTCAGTTCAGTTCTAGCCTTTAGAAAACAACCACCATAGAGAACAATGAAGTGGTTCCTATGCTGGGGATGCAGGCAGGAAAGATGTTCAAATATCATCCTGGAGCTGTGCAGTCGACAAGGGTGAGCTGTGGGTGATTCCTTGGTGCATGGGTGAGGTGGGGCAACTTTGGCCACTGCATGTGAGGTACCATGGCATCCTCTTTGTGACAGTCGAAGGCCAGCAGCGACTGGGCTACTGTTCTCCCGACACAGCAATCACTGCGAATATCCTTGGTAGAGGCTAGTGTCCCTCTACGGCAAGAAATCCTTTGATAGCAGTCCTGGCTCCAGCAGACTCGAGTGCAACTTTTGGCTACATCGGAGATGTCTCTAGGAGCACCCACAGCAGTCAGTGGTGATTCCTCTGAAGAGGATACTGCTGTGCCGGTTTTGGCTTTCTCAACTTTGGTATCCATGGTGCTGTTCCAGGGGGCCAACCAACTAACCCTTGGAGTCACTGCTTCAATCTGGCTCTGTGATCAATGTTTTCCCAAGCCGGGAGCCGAAGGCACAGTCCAAATTGTACTAGTCCAAAGTGCAGCAGGTGCAGTCCTTCCAACAGCGATTCCTCTCTTTGTGCTATTCCAAGGGCAGGAGGACAGTCTTTGTTGGGTTATTTTCCCAAATTCAATGTGTACTGAGGTTTAGCATGCCAGGGGTGCCTATTTTATCCTGGGAAAGTGCCTGGGGGGACAACGTGGTCACTATTCAATGGGCTAGTAGGCCCACTCCTTTTTTGCGACAAAGTTCAAGTTATGTGTGGCATTTCGCAATCCCAGTGTGCAATATTCTTGCTACTGTCAAGCCCACAGGAAAACAGGTTTGAGGACAGTGTTTTCCTCTCCGTCCCTGCCTCCAACTTGTCTGCAGGAACAAAAGTCATCCTGCTCGGGTGTGTTGTCACCCTTTAAAGGGGGCATTTCCTTTGAGCCTGCCTTTTGGGCTAACACCTCAGTTGGCCTTTCTGGGAGAGGAGGTGACACCTCACTCTTTGCGGCAACTGCCTTTGTGCTTAAGTCTTGGAGTTGTTCATATGTCTCCCCAGGTGGGCAGAAAGCTGTCTGTTGGCCCGGGCCTGCACAAAGCCACTGGACTAGCTAGGGCACAGAGTGTCAACTTTTTAAAAGCTGCCTAACTTTAACAGTGACATTAATTTCGATTTGGGCATCAAGTTGAATTTGATGTAAGGTAGCCCCAGTCAGAAGTTAGCCGGACTAACTTTCCTCATCAAAACAACAACTTTAAGGGTTTTGCTGCTAAGCTTATATAAACTTATATGTCTTGCTTAACAATATACAGCTCCCTGCCATAGGGGTCTATATGGCTTCCTTAGGGGTGAATTACATATATCATTAAGGGAACGGGTGGCTTTGCCCTTAATGGCAATGCCATAGTCAAACTAGCATTGTGAACACTACCCTTCTAGTCTGCAGGGGAGGCTAGTAGCCTTCTTGTCTTTTGTCACACTCTGCACCATATACTAGGGACTCACAAGTAAGTTAGTGCTTGCAAATTGGGGTCAGCCAATTCAAGAAATCTTTTATAATGGGTCAGTACACTGGCACTGGGGTCAGGGTAATAGGCCTAAGTGCACTGAGTAAAAAAAAACAGCAACTAGTACTCAAATAGGGGCAAGAACTGGGGCGGGAACATGCAAAAAGCTCGTTTCCTGACAGTGTAGGGTTGTAGTGTGATGTTTTTGGGCCCTAGGGTACTGCAAAGGTCTATGTGGTGTGAAGTAGAGTTGTATAAGGTTAGGTTGTCTTGGCTTGTAGTCCAATGCTTTGCTATAGTGTACAGAATAAGTGAGTTAGTGTGGTGTTACAGTGTTATATAATATTTTTGTGCAGTGTACTATAGTCTTGTGTAGTTTGTCAGTGTCATGCTGTGCTGTAGTGCAGCTATGTGTGTTTGTGGTGTTATGTTGTAGTATGGTGCAGAGATGTTTTGTAATGCATTACATCGCTGTGTTGTGTTGCAAGTGCCTGGAATTACATATTTTCTTCTAAAGCATCCATTAAGTATACATATTGATATGGTACTTCATGGATGAGTCATTAGAGAAAACAGTATTGTAACCTTTGTTTGAACATTTCAACTCTGTTCGGTCAGAGACTGTGGGAGAAAATGGCAGACACTAACCTCTCACCGAAACATGTCATGGCAAATTCTTTCTTGGAGTGAAGAAGGAACAGTTACACTGCTAGTTTGTTGTAAAAATACTTCATATCTTGGGGTCTAAAACCTAGAACCAGAAAGAATGGATCATGCCTGGTATTCAAGATATCCCTGTAAAACAAATGTACATAACCTCATCGAAATGAAGATCATTTAACCACTCTGGTTAATCCAGAAATGTAACCAGAATCCTGCTTTGAGGGACTTATTGTGAAATACCCTGATCCTGATTACAGCAAATCTGTGAATGGAAAGCTCTCCTGTCAGCTACTTTTGTCCTTACAATATTATTTTGAGTGTCATCTAAAGGAGCCGTTTGTGAAACGTAAGAATGCATGGCTAGTTTCTACTCTGGATAGGGATAGTTGAGAAAAATGTGGCACAAGGAAAAGGTCAATAATTACAGGTCAAAAAAGACTATCATCCCTATTCACAAAAGTAGAAATACCTGCAAACGTGCACATTTACTCTTAGACTTTGTAGTAACTTTACTGCTTTTGGCTATTCACCGTTTTCACATGTAAAGTTACAACACAGTGGAAATGTGCACATCGTCGATTCCTGAAACTAGAGGGTGAAGGCAAATTTATAAGTGACTAGTTGCCACTGGTAACGTTTCAGACTTATTTCACCAGGGCAGAGTTCTCCCTATGGTGTAGTATTGGGGATTTTTAATCTTTAAAATAAGTTAATGAAAATATTTTTATGTATTTTATATTTTTTTTTAAACCTAAAAGAAATTGAAAATAAATTCTACAGCAATACTATCTTGAAAGTATGTTAAAATATTTCCTGTAAATATAATAAGCTAATACAACATTATTTATTTAAATATTTCTTTAAAAAATCAACCAGAAAGTAAAATGTATATTTTTTATTTTTATTTAGTCTGAATTAAAAATTACTAATTGTTTGTTGTTGTTAAATGTATTTAAATTATAATAACTTTAATTTGTTTATATATATATATATATATATATATATATATATATATGCAACATTCCCCTTCCACAAGAAAAGAGACGTATCCCAGAAGAGAGACTTTCAGGAGCACTTTAATACAGAACAGACTCGGGCGGATGCATTTCGGCAATTGCTGCCTTCCTCAGCGCCCCCCTCCAACTGCTCCTTGTGCTGCGAGGCATCGTCCAATCACGCTGTTGTAGATAGTCACCTAGCTCCTCCCACCAGGTGTGGATCAGCTCTCAGGTGCGGTCCCGTGTGGTGGAACTACATCTCCCACAAAGCTAGTGAAATGCCTCGTGGGGACGTGAAAGTGCTGTGGGATATACGCTTTGGAGCCGGATTCCGTGATGAGCGCAGCCTTCAGAGTTCATTGGGAGGTGAGGCCAAAGTGCAGTTCAGTGCCCCCTCGAGTCCCCCATATATATATATATATATATATATATATATATATATATATATATATATATATATATATATATATATATATATATATATATATATATATATATATATATATATCCATACACGTTTCCCACCAGTTCGTCCGAACTCACAACTGGTGCCTCCAATTAGCGGGGGTGTGACCCATTTCATTCAACAACCAAAAAAGCAACTGGAACACTCCCGGGGCTTTCAACATAACTTTATTGGCCACATGCGCGTTTCAGCAATCAGCCTTCATCAGTGTGGCAAAAGCAAATGTTCGACATAGGCAGAACCATGAGAATGTAAGCAATTTAATGTCACAATTGACTATTTTCTATCCAATCGGGAGACAGTAGTTGATGGCAGATGGTGAACCGACATCTCCGTTTGTTATTTTAAGGACTGTGTGACTTGTATGCCCAATGGAAAATTTGAGATGTCATCAGTGATGTCACTGAGCATGTCATGAGTGATGTAATATGTGACGTCATCGGCAGTGCATTGCATGGGCACGAGTTAAAGTTAGATCTACTGACTATTTCTATGGTTTTGTACGAGTGAAATCTCCAACTAACTATAATGTCCCTGAAACCTATGTTTTTTTCAGTGTGGGGTCCAACTAGCCCACTCGGTACATCCAGTAAGTGCCACAGTGGAGCTTGCCTCTGATTGGCTGCCAACACTTGTAACCAGGAAGTGTTGACAGCCATCTTGTCACTTGGTATGAGGAGAAAGAAAAACGATTAAAAAAGAAGAAAAGGTGGCAGGGTAAAAGCACCCTGACCGCATAGGCCTGATCAGAGGGTCCCACAGGGCCAAAAGAGCATTTTTTGGGGGGGCTGGATTTTCACACCCAGCATGACTCCGGCCGAAAACATTTAAAAAAATGAAGCGCGGAAGCCTCATGTATGTGGCGCTCCAGAAGGTGGCAGACCAAAGGGTCCATTAAGGGAATGTAGAGGAGAGGAGATAAAGGGCAGCCTTTCCTAGACCCCCTTAATGTAGGGAACAAATCCATGAGGGAGCCATTGACTCCCATGCGTTCCACAGGATTAGGATATAAGAGCATGACCAAGGAGATGAGCACGGTGGGGATTCCCAGTTTGATCAGAGCTTCTTTCAAGAAGGGCCACTCCAAGGGGTCAAACGTCTTTTCGGGATCCAATAGGGTAACTACAGCAGGTGTTTGGCAGGAGATCCTGTTGACCACTGCAAAGAGATGTGGGTGACTTGTTGTTTGAAAGCTTTATAGAAAGCTCTCATGAGGCCATCAAGGCCAGGGCCATTGGACCTGTCTAAAGAGTCGATCACCTGGGTGACCTCCTCGCATAAAATCATCTTGCTAAAGAATTGTCATGGGCCAGACCTATGGCGATCTCCACCAAGTATGATGGGATCTCTGGTGCATTGTCAGGCATGCAGGATGTATAAAGGAGTTCATAATAGCATTGGCACTCTGCCAGAACATCTTAGCCAACAAAAACAGAGGACTCAGAGACGGTGCGCAATTCATCGACATAACTACCTAGGCGATTAGGGTGGATTATCCGCACAAGAGTGCGGTCGGGTGCGCCCCCTCACCATAGCACGGAGCCCTAGTGTGTTTCCCTAGATATGCGATTTCCCTATCAGCCAGATCGCGAAATTCAGTCAACAATACTAAACGTCAATGGAGTTGGAGGCCGCCGCCTTAGGAGGCACTTAAGTCTATACCTTGGAGGTTTAAAAGCATTGCAGTTGGGAGTGGATATCTCATAGGATACTCAGATGCTTGGATATGCACACCCCACGGATATATGCTTTAAAGGCCTTCCAGAGGGTTGCCTGTGTAGAGACCATGCCCGAGTTCATTGCGAAGTAGTGGACGATGGAATGAAGGAGTTCGCTACAGAAGACAGGCTCATGTAGAGCCTAGTGATGGATACTCAAGGTGCGCTCTGACCTACATCCATAGGGGACCTGTAGGGTTAAGAGAACAGGGCTATGATCTGATAGAGTTTGCGGTAGAAGTTTTACCTTTGTAGTCCAGAGTGAAACATTAGCAGACAAGAACCAATAATTTAGCCATGTCAAAATATCATATGGGGCAGAGTAAAAGGTATAACCAGGTGTGGATGGCTGTTGAGCACATCAGATATCCTGTAGAGGATAGGCGTCTGCAATATAAGGTGGAGTGCTTCCCATGATTGGGGATAACCACTCAGCTGGGTACTAGAGTCAATGCTAGAGTATGTACCATGTTGAAATCCCCACCCAGAAGAGCAAAGTTGGCATCTGCATGTCCCATATGGGCATAAAACTCCTGAAAGAATGTTGGATACTCAGTGTTCTGGGCATATATGTTGACTAATAGAACTCGTTTGTCAGTGAGGCTGACTTGTAGATTAAATAGCATCCATTTGGGTCCGAGTGACATTTATGGAGGGAATAGGGGCTGCTATTATGCATGAGGGGGTGAATCCACAGGAATAGGAGCCGTGACAGGAGAAATAGCGGGGGGGGGCCAAGTAGTCGCCTATGATTGGGCGCCATTGGGTAGGAGACGTGTTTCCTGAAGGAAGGCTATGTCGCGACAGATATGAGAGGACTTGTTTGCCTTTACGTGGATTATTGATGCCACATATCTTTCATGTAAGGGAAGTAATGTCTATCACCTCTCCAGGCCCTTTCTGAGATGGCATAGAGTAAACAGGTGTGAAAAGGACAGCGCCATGTTATAAGCTGGAATATAGTGTACCTGTTGTGCAAAGGGTAACAAACAAATACAAAACTGAAGAGAAAGCAGTAAAGGCCCACACCTATCCCCCCCCCACTATATAGGAACACATCCAATAAAGCCCCGAAAAGGAGAAACAAAGAACTAAACAATCCCAATGAGGCTACTGCAGTGTTCTCCATGGGGGAGAGTTGACGTGTTTGCTTGGTGTGGCCCGTTACTAGAGGAATAGCTGAAACAGAAAGGAAGAATCAACTACATATAAACAGCATTTGTATGGAAAAAGTAATGAGAAGGCAATGATGAGCAAAGCATACTGTCTGAGGCAGTCCACAGGTGTTATGCAGAAGTAGTCCCTATTTTGTGGGAGAATCCAAATACTGCAGGCCATATCAGCTCTAAGGGGACTAAGGAGCAGGAGCCGGAGATCCAGTACTTTGTAGCGTGTTCTGTCTAGAAGAGGAGGACTTGAAAGCAAAGTGTTTGCAAAAGTCGTTTGCCTCTGCTGGGTTGTCAAAGGAGCGAGGCTTCCCATTGACCTCAACTCATAGACAGGCAGGGTAGAGCATATCATATTTAAAGCCCAACTTGCGGAGAGAGTTCTTAACATCGCTGAATTTCCACCAGTTTCAAAACCTTCAAGGTGGGGAGTCATACCCTGGGTAAGGTCCCAGCTTTCTCTTACCTGCTGGTGCTCTTTGATGCTAATATGAGTTTTACACCCCTAGTTGAGGGTAGGACTTGTGATTTGGTCAAGACCACGGGGACTGTAGCTAGCGTTGCACAGAGGTTGGGCTCATGGTGACTGGAATCTCTAGTTAAGTATTTTAAGTCCAAGTGCATCTCCAAGGAGCTATATGACAGTGATGTATGGGGTTACATGACGGTCGATAACATTGAACTCACAGAAAATACATTTTAAGGTGTATTCTGCGGGTCCACAAAGTACCCCAGGTTTTTTTGTTCGTCAGAAACTTTGTTTTAGATACATTGCTGACCTTGTTGCTCTCAGACCCTTGCTGTGCTGGATCAAGACATAGACTGGGGAGGGATGCCAAATAAATAGACTGATTTTGTCTGATTGTCTGACCCTTGACAACATGCATCAAATCCCTTGGATTGCTTATATGAAGGCAGCTTTTACCAGCATGGGTTGGATGTACATATACTGCAATTATTTCTCCCCGTACCCCCTGGAACTCAAACGACGGAGAGACTTGTTTCTCAAAAGTCCCTTATTACAACATGAACACCAAGAGCTATTGAAACGCTTTGTATAGGGGCATTTATTTTTAAAAACTGCTCAGGGCATGGAGCTTTCCTTTCTCTCCAATCTAATGAAAGGGATAGATTTCTGTTGGTACGATTCAAGGTTAACGTGCTGCATCATCTTTTGGCCACATCTAGTGGTCGGTCTCTTTAGGCACTTAGGGCCCTGTGGATGCAACAATATGTCTCCACAGGCTACCCTACGTTTTGTTGTGCAAATATTTGAGCTTGCCTAGGAAGCAGTTCCTTTTCCCGTTACTGAAAGTTCTGAACTTCTCACAAGGATACCTGACACTTATGTATCTGCAGCTCCTGATGATCAAGCATTATCTTTTTGCTGTTTCATGCTTTCCACATGCTGCTTTGAGATCAAGACAATTTAGACCTGATTAACCTTGATGTGATGCATGAGATTATATAATGTATTGTTACTTCTGACACATTCGTATTTCTTTAAAAAATGTTAAGCCTACTAGTTTTTACCATTTTAGAAACATATGATTTTATGTTCTTGTACGGTTGTGATTATAGCCAAATAAATATTTGTATGCTGACAATATGTTTATATAGATGTATGCCATGTTACCTACTGGCGGACGCCAGTAGGTAGTTATAGTTTGGACAATTGGACCATGTTTCCATAGGAAAAGGGTTTTGTAACTTGTCTATATCTTTGGCGTAGTTTGACAAATCTTCACTATAAGTGGGTGTGTGAGTGGCTTTATTGATGAGTAAGTGGTTGTGTGAGTACTTGTATGGGTCTGTGAGTGATTGTGTGGGTGTGTGAGTGGGTGCATGAGAGGTTATATAGGAGTGTGAGAGGGTGTGTGAGTAGTTCTGTGGATAATGTCATTAGTGATGTCCTCAGTGAGGTCACTGACCATGTCATGAGTGATGTAATATGTGAGGTAATAAACAGTGCATTGCGGGCCCGTAAGTTATAGTTAGATCAGATTTTGTATAAGTGGAATCTGAGCCTAACTATAACGTTCCTGTACCCTTTGTTTTTATGGTGAATAATAGATCTATCTATAGATCTATCCCCTCTCCATATTCACTTGAGGAACAAAAAATGGCCAGAGACACTGCACGGCTTGAAATCTGAAGAGACAACCATTGCAAGAAGGACTGAGAGTATAGGGATCCTTTGTTTGTTTATTTACATATATTTTTAAATCACCTACTGGCATTTGCCATTAGGTAGGAGGACCCAAAACAACTTTTCCTCATGTAATTTCCCATAGGAATTTTGAACGTGACTATAGCCCAAACTGCTGAATGGAATTACACCAAATTTGACAGAAAGCATGCTCTCGTAATTTGGTTTAAATCTGTTCAGTAGTTTTTAAGTAAAACAAATATATATGTATATATAGAGACGCAGAGGGTCTGAAGATCTGACAGTTCTCATAGTGAGATCTGATTGGCTGCCAACACTTCTACTAGAAAGTAGTGGTAGACATCTTGGGACTCAGGACTTGGCCGAACTCAGGCAAGATGGCCGCCGTGAGGTTGTGGTGAGAAGTCGCTCCAGACCTCTCTCCCAGTGACACCCAGATGGCTTTGGAATAAGGACTACTATACCCCCTTATGGATTTGAGTAGCTGGTTGCAGATAGGACTGATCAGGATTTGTCCAAAATACCCAGTAGTTAAAGAACAATTCAGCCGATTTTTGCGAAAAGCATCGGAGTTGAGAGCGGTGATTCGAGAACAACTGACAAGGATGCCGGCACGTATAACTAAAGCCGACAAGGATAAGGAGAAGGCAAAGCTGCAACAGGACACGTCAACAAACCTGCAAGGAACAGGTGGTAAAGGTGCCCATGCAAGCGCAAAAAGAAGCAGCAATGATCTACCCCCAGGTCTACAACAACGGGGGCCTGGCGCCGTACGGAAGATAATACCCCCGGCTCAAAAGGGGAAGAAAATCGAGAAAGCTGAGAAAGCAGAGAAGGCGGAGGTGCGCTTAAATTGTGATACAGCGGCAGCGGCAGCAGTAAGGAACGATCGGCCCCCGGATCACTTCACCGAAGACACTGCAATAGTTACAAAACAAGGCTCGAGCAAAGGAAAAGAAGCGGCACTAAGGCAGCCTACCTTGATGGAGGCGTTCACCTCTAGGAGAAGCTCCCAGCCGGACACGGAGCTAACCGCAAACAGAGACGTCCTCGAGGACGCAGCAGCGGCAGCAGCAGACGCTCCCAGCGCGGAAGCAGCGGTCGCTAGGCAACTCAGAGACCTGGCAACAACACTCAACAGCAGCGGCAGCGGAGACGGAGGTAACGCAGAAGCCGCAGCACCGAAGGTAATGCCGATAACAGAACTAACCAACAGCGGGCTGAAGGAGGCTAAGGGGCCTAGTAATGTTATAACACCAGCTACAAGTCGGGGACCACATAAACCTGGGTCAGCAGGAAGCGCATACATGATGGAGGCGCTAATTCAACTGGAAGCAGAGATGAGCAGCAAAAAGACAAAAGAAATAAACAATGGGGCCAATAGTCCAACGGTAGCAGGAAAAAGTGCTTTAATAGGTGCAGATAATAAAACTTTGGGATTGGAGAAAAGAGAGGGAGCCTCATTGGAAGGGGAATGCTTCTTTTCAGTGAATGAAGATACCGATACTACCCAGACAAGCAATGAGACTTCAGAGGAGGGGGAGCTAGATGAAGATTCAAGCTCTGGTTCAAGCTCATCAATGAAAGATACCACGCAGAAAAAGAGAAGGTTAAAGGGTAGAAGGCATGGTGGAGGATTGGAATCACCTGTAGCAGGGGGGAAGAAGTTAGACTGGGACTATTCTGCAACGTCACAGACCTACGTAGAGGAAGGTAACTCACAGGCTTCAGGTAGTACCCCCATCCCAGCGCAGTATCTGGCTCCCTTTGACACGATATGCTCCACACTGAAACAGATGCAAGGGGAAGCAAGGTCAGAAAGTCGAAGGGCTAGACAAGCTACAAAAAAGATCCATAATACCCTTAGGATAGTTAACAAGCTGTATGAAGGTCTCAGCGAGAGAGTGACTGAGGTGGAGGCACGGACTGGGAAGCTAGAGGATGATGTTGGGGGATGGCAGGACTTCAAAATGGAGCAGGAAAAATTGACGACCGATTTGCAATGGAAGCTGGGGCATTTTGAAAACCGCCAGAGGCGGAATAACATTCGCATTTTGGGGGTGGAGGAAGGAGCAGAGGGAGACGACATTATGCACTTTGTTGTTAACTTGCTAAGAGGAGCTTTCCCCGAATCGCAGTGGGAGTGGGAGAGAGAGATTTAACGAGCCCACAGACTTCCCTTCACCATCAGAAAAGGCAGAGGGGCCGAGAGGCAGGCAGGTCAACAGGCACTGCCTAGAGCCATTTTGATATATGTTGGGAACTACCTGCTCAGGGAGGAAATAATGGATAAGGCTAGACCGGACAGGAAAAAATCCTTTGAGGGAACCACCTTCTTCACCAGGCCAGATTTCTGCCACGTAACCGGCGAGAGAAGATGGAGACTCAGGCAGCCTATTAAACCCTTCCAGGCTCTAGGCTCCGAGGCATTTCTTTTATTTCCTGCTAGGCTGAAAGTGGTTACAAGGGGTAGAACAAATATCTTCCTGTCCGAGATCAAGGCCCAACAGTTCTTGGAGGAGATTAAAACGCAGAAAGGGGGCTGAGTAGTATAGAACTGTTAAACTCCAAGGATTTGGAATGAGGTAAAGCTAGGTATATGCACTGGGAGAGGAAGATATTAGACCTTGGTATACTGATGTTTGGACTATTGTCAAGGGGATAGAACATACAAAATAGTGAAATAGCTAAGAGAAAAACACTTAGGGGGGGGTATACGACACACAGGGTGATGGGTGAAGGGGAGAGAGAGGAGCGATCCCCATAAGCTACCGCGGCTACACATAGGTCTTATGGACCTATTTGCCAGTAAAGGGGGGGAGGGAGTGGGAGACAGAAGGGGGCAGGGTGGAAGCAGGGGGAATAGGGGGCAAAAAGAGGGTTAAAAACGTTTAAAAAAAGTGAGGTAGGATGTAAGAAGCAGCACAGGAAAGCACAGTCCATCGCGCAGGGAGCTCACTCTTTATATTATGCATTAGCCAAAAGGAGGAGGACAAGCGTTAACCATCGGATCCATTATCAAATTAAAGTGCTAGATTGGCTAAGGTATGCAGAGTCGGACAAAACTTATGAGGTATTTTAATGACTTGTAGGATTGCTACTATTAATATCTGCGGCCTTAATGATGCGGGTAAAAGACTTAGGGTGGCGGCATTACTTAGGACACTTAAGCTGGATTTGGTTTGTCTCCAAGAAACACACGTTGAAGCCTCTAAGGCGTATCTTATGGACCAATTAGGGTTTGCTGTGCTGGCAAATACTAAGCAAGGGACGAAACATAGGGGGGTTGCTGTACTAGGGAGATCCACTGATATAGAGGTGTTAAGGAAAATGGAGGACCGATGGGGAAGGTGGGTAATATTGGAGATAAAAATCAAGGGGTAAAAATGCACCATAGTTTCTGTCTATGGCTCGACAGAGGATGATCCTGAAATCTTCCAATTTCTAGACACTGAGTTGGCACTTTGGCCTGAGCCAATTATATGCTGTGGGGACTTTAATATTCATGACCCCAGTAGTTCATTTGTACATACGGGGGGGTATATGTAGGGAGAAAAAAGAGAACCCATAGGGCTCTCTCTCATTTGGTGTCAAATAATTCCTTAGTGGATCCATGGATTAAATTGAATCCAGGTATTGATTGTAGTACATTTTATTTGGCCCCCCATAAGATACTTGTTAGGCTGGATTATTTTCTGATTTCACCCTCCTTGCTGTGAGAGGCACAAATAGAAAAACAACCTCAAATTGTTTCAGATCATAGCCCTCTGATTTTAACCATTAGATTGGGCCAGGCATGCCGAAAAGATATGCAGTGGACATTTGATAGAGCCCTTTTGAAGGATGAAGGATACAAGATACACATGACAGACTGGATCAGGGCCTATTGGGAAATTAATAAAGGTACGGCTCCCGTAGGAGTGGTATGGGATGCCTTTAAGGCCGGGATACGGGGTGAGACGATGAGTTATGTGTTTTCAGCCCAGAAAAGGACACGACTTAAAATTAAGGAGGTTTACCAAAAGTTGATAAGGGTTGAGGAGGAATTGGCGCAGGATTTAAAATATAGTGCACCAAAAGAATCACATCTGCTAAAAATAGTGGCTCTTAGGGCGGAAGCGGTAGAAAGTATCTCAAAAAAAGCAGCAGAGAATTATCTAACTAAGAGGGAAGCTGCTTATGAGTTAAGCGAGAAGGTAGGCCACCTATTAGCAGTACGTACCAGACAGAGACTAGCAGCATCAGACATTGGGGAGATTACGGATGTGAATGGAATTAGGGTCTCTGAAACAACTAAAGTAAGGGAAGTGTTCAGACAGTATTATGAAAAACTATATACTAGGGATAGGGTAGGAACCGCAAGAGAGGTTGAAAGCTATCTTGGCGATATTACTCCTCCGGGTATATCTGTGGAAGAAAAGGATAGATTGGACTCCCCCTTTAGCCTGGAGGAATTCCTTACGGCATTAAGCATGTTACCATCAAGTAAAGCAGCCGGCCCAGACCAGCTCCCAGTGGAGTTCTACAAAGTGTTTTACCAAGCTCTGGGAATAGATATGTTTAATGTTATGCTGGAGGCGCAGAAGGGGGATAAGATACCCGAGTCATGGGGTGAAGCGGATATCATTGTCATCCTAAAAAAAGGTAAAAACTCGACACTCCCGGGGTCATATAGGCCTATTACACTGATGAACGCAGATACTAAGGTATACTCTAAGATACTAGCAAGAAGGCTTGCAGAGGTAATAGAGGGACTAGTAAGCCACACTCAACACAGGTTTATTCCTGGCAAAGGCACGACGCAACACATTAGGCAGGAGATTACAACTTTCGACGCTGGAGGTGTCCTGGGGGACCCTATCGCGGCTCTTTTTCTGGATGCCGAGAAGGCGTTCGATAGAGTCTCCTGGGAATACCTATGGCAAATATTAAAATGGAATGGATTGGGGAATAGTTTTATAACCGCAATGCAGACTCTGTACAAGAATCCGACAGGAAGGATCAGAGTTAATAGAGGTAAATCGGCAGCAGTCAGGTTTGGGAGAGGGACTAGGCAGGGGTGCCCATCCTCCCCATTACTATTCGCTCTTTACCTGGACCCATTGATAAAGAAAATGGAGGGCAATGAAAGGATTCCTCCAATAAGGCTGAATGGATGCGAGGTAAAAACTCTCGCCTATGCCGACGACGTGGCCATTTTAACACCCAATCCCAGCATGGCCATAGGGGAAATTGAGTCCAAAGCACAAAGATTTGGGCAAATATCCGGATACAGCTTAAATAGGTCTAAAACTCAAATAGTATGTGACCAATATGTTGTGCTTAGTGATCAAAGAGTTGTGGACTCAGCGGTATATTTGGGGGTTGCAATCACAGCTGACTTAGACTTGCTGGTACAGAATAATCTAACACCCTTGATGCTAAAGGTCAAGACGGATCTGGATCGAATGAACAATCTCCATTTGTCGTTAGTGGGTTGCACTAACGTTATAAAAATGTTAATATTGCCAAAATTTCTGTATTTTTATAGGACAATACCGTTATTTTTCGAGGTGAAATGGTTTAAAGATTTAGAAAATATGTTGAATAGATTTATTTGGGCCCAGGGCAAGACCCGTAGGGCATATCGCTTTATGTCCTTGCCCAGAGAGAGAGGAGGTTGGGGAGCGCCTTATTTCAGATTATATTACTGGGCATCGGCACTGCAATATATGCGAGGGCTGATAGGTGGGGGTGGTTTGGATTATAGAACATCAAATGATTCATCTAGGATATACTCTATAGTGCTGGGACTGGAGGTGGATAATTCTTTTCTTAAATGTATTGACTTCGCATATTACAAGAGAACCAGATTTAAGTCAGTCCAAGCCGCAATTAAAATTTGGAACGCCGTGATGAAGAGAATTGGACTGGGACGATATAATTGGTACACCAGATTTTTTAAAAATGTTTCCCTCCCAATGCAGATTTTTGGGGATACCACAATGGCGGGCTGGATGGAGAAGGGGATAATACAGATTGGGGATGTGAGGAGTACGGAGGGTGTGTTTCAATTTACAGAGCTAATGAGCAAATTTGGACTAGACAGGAGGTATTTTTTTAAATTTCTGCAGGTAAGAAGTTATTTGGGGAATAAGCAGGGTGGGAGTGTGGGATTTGGTAAGGTAGAAATATTGGAGAAAATAAGGTTAGGGGGGGACTGTTCTATTCGGAGTTTTTATGCGAATTTGTTAACAGGAAAACCAGATGATATGGACAAATATAGTGAAAAGTGGGCAGACAAGTTGGAAGGTGAGGCCAGTTGGTTCAAAGAGTCACTGGATTTAGGGCGTACTCTGCTCTGTTCAGCACCGCTGCAATCACAGCAGTACAAAACCCTCTACTCACTATACTTCACCCCAGCAAAGATAGCAAAATGGGGGGGTATCGTAGGTATCACATGCCCAAGATGTAGTTCCCCTGATGCAGACCTAATACATGTATTTGCTGTATGCCTGCAGCTACAAACAGTGATAAAAGAGATAGAGAGGTTTCTTGATGCCTCCCTGAATATCCAGATTACCCTAAAACCCCCAGAAATACTGTTAGGGAGAGTCACAGATACTAATATTAATCAAAGGGAGTTTATTTTTGTCGCAATGGCAGTTTATAGGCTCTGTATAGCCAGGGCCTGGCTCGATAAAAACCCCCCAGTAATGCAAGTCTGGCTGTCTAATCTTTTATCAACTTATAATCTGGAAAAAAATAGCTATGCCCGGAAAGGTAGAAAAGGGAGGAGATAGGGGTTAAAGATATGGGACCCCATTATATGATGGAGAGAGGGTCTGGGATTGCAGGATGAAGGTAGGAAGGCCTTGGATGAATATGTGGTAGCGGCTGCAGGAATTTGAGATGATATCAATTGATTGAAATAAGTAGGATGATTCGAAGAATTTTATGTATGATGTATGATGTAATATGTTATATGATTTGTAATGTAATAATGGAGAATGCGCGATGTAAATGTGCTAACTGTGCAATGGATAAAATAAAAATATTTAAAAAAAAAAAAAGGACTTGGCCAAACTCACAAACAAAACGGGAAAAAAATGCAATGGGGCGGGGTAGGAATACTCTGACCCCCTAGGACTGGTTGCGGGGGCCCCAGGTAACCGTGTCTTCGAAAAAATGTTTAGATTTAAATTTTTCTCTGATTTTCCAGAGGATCTGTGGCCAAATAAAAATAAAAATAAACAAGTACAGTCTCCTGTGCTTGTTTTGTTTAATTCCCTGGGCGGGTAAGGTCCCATGTTTTTTGTTTTTTTACAGTTTTATATAGCGCATACCTGACCCGAATCAGGTATCAAAGCGCTTTACATAGCACCAGTTGTATTACTTGAGGGCACATTCATTTTTGCATATGCATATAGGTCAGGGGCGTACGTGGCCCACTTCCCAAGGATGAGCAAACCTGATGTCCCCATTTCCCGGGGCCCAGCTTTATAAAATATTGAGAGGGCAGCACATAGGCCCCTTACCGTTTTCAGCCTCGGACCCCATCTTCTGGGGTACAGATATAGGTAAGAAGGGCGAGGGGGCACGCAGACCCCCTCCCCGGGCTGATTCAAGCCCTTGGGACCCCATGGCCCGACCCTGTTACTACAGGGGAGTAACTATACCTTGTGCCCTAAGGCAACTATAACTCGCAAGGTCACCATGCACCTCACATTTTACTTCACTCGTGACATCTTCTCTGATATTATTGATGATATCAGTGCAACTTTTGCTGTCAAATTGTTGATGAGATAACAGTTCATGGTGGGGTTGAGTTATAATTACCTTAGGCACAAGTTATAGTTACTTGAGATAACTCTAGCTATAACTGCTGAATTTCTATGGTTTTGAGTGTGGAAAATCTGAACCTAACTGTAACCTCCCTATAACCTTTGGTTTTTAATGAATATATATACCCAATCTACCTTTACCTAAAGCTATCCCATTTAGTAATAACTATTACTTGTTTTCCAGCCACTCACTCCCATCCCTCCCACGGGTAGTACAACATTATAGTTGTATGTGTAGGGCTAAGATCTCGCAGTAAAGATAAGAGAGGTGGAGGCAGAGGTCTTCAGACAAAGGTTTTGGGATAAGCATTTTGCAGTATGTTGCAGTTTGTGAATAAGTTCCTGATTGACTCTGTTAATCACATGTATGAAATGTACTTTTTCTTCCAGTTAACACCCCTGAAGGAATTAGCCATTGTACATTGTATGTATACTACCATCACTCAAAGGGAGGTGACAATGAGCAACATGTTGGTGACTGCTGACACTCTGGATAGCATCTTGACGGACTCGGTAAGCAACAGGTTCTCACAGACAGATGGTGATCGTTCATTCAGTCTTGGAAAACCTCAGAACCTTCAGGGCAAAGCAGAATTACTTCTGATCATTCAGTCAGAACTTTGGTATTCCAGATAGTTCCATCATGGTCTGCAGCCGGTATGGAAAATAGCAGTGTTGCGATTGAATGGTTAACAGGGTTATAAAGATGGCCCTCTCAAAGTATCTGAAAAATTTTGCATAGGATGATTACATTGTCGCCACAATGGATGTGAGTAGAGAGCCTGGCAGAAGTAGTGCATGGGAGACGCAATGGGGCACAAAAAAGCCAAGATATTAGATAAGTCTAATCAGTTACCCAAAGGAAATAGAAGGGATTTTGTTGGATTGGGGATATCATGGGAGCTACAAGAAATATAGCAGCTCTTATAACGAGAAGACTGTCTTAGTTTTACAGTGGGCGGGAATGTAGAAATCAACAGAACTATATATCAGAATATTACATACTAGCAGCCCGTCCCGACCTTGTCCGGGTGCTTTCAGGCTTCCCCCTACCCCCGCCTGCCCTGACATTGCCCAGCAGCCCGTGCCCCCGCCCGCCCTGTCCCCCGCCTGCCGCCTGGCCCGACCCTCGCCAGGAGGTGTTCGTCCCCGTCCCCCTCCTGCCCCGAACCTCGCCTGCCCCGACATTGCCTTTAGTAACTCCCTGTCCCCCGCCTGGCCCGACATCCGCCTGCTTACCTCATTCTCCGCTCCTGAGTTGACAGGTTCTCGCCGCTCTGCTCCTCACCGCCTGTCCGCCGCCGCTCCTCCGCCACGCCATGTCCGCCTCTCCGCTGGTCTCTCACCGCCGCTGGCCTGTCCGCTGCTGCTCACGTGACCACTCATCCCCCGCGCCATGTCCGCTGAGCCTCTGACGCCGCTCTGACGCCGCTCCTCAACGTGAGCACGCACGTCGCGGCCGGCGCTACTTTGGGGGGACTATTTTTTTTTAATTAATTTTTTTAAATAAGGTTTTTTTTTAAAGTTTATATAGCCTATAACCATCTACACACCCTGCCGATTTCTACGGTGCATCGGGTGTGTAGATTGGCGCAGCGGTTCCCGCATTTACTTGCCTCAAAGCCTGCAAGTTTCTCCTTTATTATAGTAGTATAGATGTAACAAAAAGATGTCAATATGTCACTTCTGTTGTTGGATTTTCGACACAATAAAATACACATAATCTTCACAAACGTTATTTACAAAACTTTAAGCTATTGCCATTATAAATTACAATAACTTTTATTTAAGTATTAATTATTGAAAAGAAATTAAAAGCCATTGTTATTTGTAATATCAATACATGTAAGTCACGTAAATACAACACATATTGCATTACAAATGCTATAGGTGTCACATTTGCGAAAGGTATAACTATTGGCATTGTAAATGACAAAGCTATTAATTTAGCTATTTTCAAATACAAAACATAAATACAAAATTTGTAATGTACAATACCAATAGCCCAAACTTTCCTAATGCGAGACCTATTGCATTGCAAATGCTTGTTTCTAACACTTCCCTGCCACACACACACAAATACCACCACAGCCCCATATCAGCCACCACTAACCTCAAAACCTCGTCTGGGGTAGCAAGCACTTTATAAATGCAATTACAATTACACCTCGGGCATCTGGGTGTTACGCACTCCACGTACAGCTAGCTGTCCTATGTTTTTTACCCCTACATGTTCAGCACTCTGCCTTATTAACCCTTCGCATCATACACTGCCTCTGTGTTGCTCTTCCCCAACTTGCCTCTGTCCTGTAGAGGCCTCGCATAGTTTTGTAAAATTTCTCTAAGACCCTACATTTCCACTCCTGGACGTTCCTTTAACAACATATTGTAGTTTCAAACTTATGCCCACAGTGTGCATATGACCTTACACAAAACTACAATTCCCAGAATGACTTCTTTTGTTCAGGGACAGGACGGACACTGTTCTGACAGAGTCTTCTGGTAGCTGTGGCTGCCCACAGTTCTGTTGCTTCTAAGCGCTGTGCAGTCCCCCCGAAGCCCCCTCCTCGAGCAGCTGTGTTGCTCAGACTGGGAAGGAGAGACTTTGATGTTCTCTGCACGGGCTTATTTCCTCGGGTGTAATTGCAGCCGCTGAGCGCGGCAACAGGCGGTTTAATTAGTGAGATATAATTCAGCACTTGACGCACTATTTGATGACGGCTATAAAGTGCTGTTAGCAGGCTGGGGGTAGGGAGAGGAGATGGGGGAAATAGACAAGGCGAGGAAAGTGAGGAGGCAAAGAGGGAGGGGGGAGAGAAGAGCAGAGGAGAGGTAGATGCAGAAAAGGAGAAAAAGGATAGAGCGAAGGGAGGCATAATGAAAGCACCGCCTCTCTAACCTTGTGGATGCTGGTCTCTCACCGCCGCTGGCATGTCCGCTGCTGCTCACGTGACAGCCCCTCCCCCGCGCCATGTCCGCCGGTCCTCTGACGCCGCTCTGACGCCACTCCTCGACGTGAGCACGCACGTCGCGGCCGGCGCTACTTTGGGGGGACTTTTTTTTAATTAATTGTTTTAAATAAGGTTTTTTTTTAAGTTTATTTAGCCTATAACAATCTACACACCCTGCCGATTTCTACGGTGTATCGGGTGTGTAGATTGGCGCAGTGGTTCCCGCGTTTACTTGCCTCAAAGCCTGCAAGTTTCTCCTTTATTATAGTAGTATAGATATAATCATTCAGTGTTTTTAAAGTCAGTTTACCTTTTGTTCGGCTCAAAAAGATATTGCAGTCTCTAAGGCCAGTATTGTGTTGAAAAGAGGTTAAATATTTCACAAACTCATTACCACTGTACAGATATTTTATAAGTAGAAAACACTAAGGTAATCCAGGTCTAGAGAATAGCCAAATAGAATTAATTATTTCTGATGATATATGACCCATGCCAATACAGAAAGCCACTAGGTCGAATAGCTCGCACCTCTCAGCCTGTACCAAGCAATACATTTGGTGCACATCCTAAATGGTATCAGTCACTTTTGGATACCTCTGCAGTGCAGAAAGACATGCATTTATAAAAAAGAAAAGCCTTTTTGATGTGAAATTAAGAAAAGACAAGAATTTCTGATATTTTGATGGACTTATTTATTCATTCATTGGGTGTACCAATATATTTATAATTTTATTATGACCCATTTTTATCCTGTAAACTTTCTTGCTGCTAGGGGTCAAGAAATCTCAGGCTACAGCCTTATGTTCAATCTGTTTTGGCAACTGCTGGTTCTACTTGGTCTATTTCAAGGAGTGATTACATTGTTGTTATTTGCTCCGCTTCTATCTTATTGATAATTGAGTCTTAGGGCCTGATTAGGAGTTTGGAGTACAGCTTTACTCCATAACAAACGTGAGGGATATCCCGACCTCCGTATTACAATTCCATTATATCCTATGGATGGAACATGTAATATGGCGGACGGGATATCCGTCACGTTTGTGACGGCGTATCCCATCCGCCAAACTCATAATCAAACTGTTATTGATTTGTTCAGGCATCTCCTGTTTCACAATATTCCCTCTATACCTGATCCATGGTACTTAATACTTGTTTTGGATTTGTTTTTCTCCTCTTGTTCGTCACAAATGTTTCAAATTACCAATATTTCCTATTTTTGCATATTTAGGAGAATGCGCCTGAACTTGAAAGGATGGCTTTAATGTGTCAAATTACACTTACCAAGTGGATACCACAGTCAATATCATCTAAGATTGTAAATCTGTTTACGGTGCCTTCTATTCGAGAGGAGATTGCGTTTTGGGCCATTCATCAAATGGCAATTCAATACGGTAATTTGAAAAAATGCTATTTTGTTGTCAAACACTGTGCTCTGTGGCGGTCTACCGGATTCTACATTCATTTTAGGTCTGTCTGCCAATAGTTTTATCTGTCTATGGCTCATGTCATCACAACACTCAAATACACAGAGTGGGCTCTGAAGCATGCGGCAACATGTTCTTTTAGTTCCCTTACTTCATTGTTTGTTTAAAGTATTTCTACATTTTGTACAAAACCCATAACAGTATGGTGAATTTATGCATTTTACAGTGGTGATTGAGAATGGATCAATCACTAGCATTGCATATACAATGCAAATTGAAAGTGGAAAGAAGCCACAGGGTATATTTAAGTTATTTTCCACATATATTTCAAACTGATTGTGACACTCAGAATAGAGTCCCATGCCCATGCTTTTGCCATTTCATCCCGTATAGTTAAAACAATTAATTCTTTGAGGAAGTGACAATTAATTGGAAGGAAATGTGTTGCAACCCCATGTCATAATGGTAATTCAAATAAGCTCTAAAATGATTACTTTCTGTACAGTGCTAATTAAAGAAACAAGCATCTCCGTGCTTATGCCATCAGAAGGATTCAAAATATGGATCTCCAGCAAGAGGCCTTAGAAGTGAATGGTTGCATCTTAAATACAGGTCCACTGACAGCCACTTTTGAAAGATGCAAATGTATTGCTGCTATTTTGGTTATTATGTTCAAATGATACATATTGTTTTAGATTTGTTGAAATGTAGTAATTTCACACTGTAGATTCACATTTTAGCACCACATACCAGCACCAGATGTCCCTTACAGGTTTTGTTTCATTATGTCTCTTGAGGAAAAACTGTTAAAAACTGAAACAGCTCTACACCAACCAGCTACTTAACTATTAAGCCTTTATTTGTACAAGGATTTAGAATTTCTGTAAATGCAGCAACTTTGCTATAATGCCGAACTCCTTCATCACGTCATAAAAAGGTGCGAGTGAATCCTGGAAAAAGACAATGTGAAACGTTCTTTAATGCTTATTGCATTACGTTTTATGTTCTGCTGGGTGGAAAATATGCAAAGCTATGCATCAAGATTTTTTTACAATATGTTTCATGACCAACACCACCTTTGCAGCACACTCATCATCTTAAGTTGGTATTAGTCTTTAGTTTAATTAATATTGTTTATCCTATTTTCTCTCACAGGACCAGAAATGGAACCATATCTAGATCTGATGATCAGAACGTTCGTTCCTGTAATGAAGACGGCTTCTACAATCAACCAGAAATATTGGTTTAGCCTTGGTGTGCACCTGCGCTGGTGGAGCGGTCGGGTTCGGTTTGAGGGTTGGGAGAGTGTGGGGAGAGGACACCTTTATTAAGTTCACTTTTGTGACATTTCCTGAGAGCACCCTTCATGTAAAGAGATGCAATTTCTTATGTCTGATTGGTGCAGAGAATAACAGTCCCTATTCATCCCATTGTTTTCAACAACGGATTACTTATCTGCATTAAACTTCCATTTGTGGCACAAATCAGAACTCAACTGCAACATTGTCTGCATAATGTGTAACTCCACTACTTTCTAGTATATTTGCCAATTGAACTGGCATGCTGAGCTGCTGTGTCAAGTTTGCCGTATAATGACTGGAACACATCTCTAATCTGTATAGTGCACCTCCGGGAAACACCCTATTCTTTTCAGTAATAAAAAACTAAGGGCGTGATTTAGAGTTTGGTGGACAAGTTGTATCCTATTGTATGTGTAATAAGAGGGACGGGCTATCCCATCACGTTTGTGACGGGATACCCATCTGCCACAGCCTGAATCAGGCCTTATGTTGTGAACTTACCTCCCTAGGAAGTAGAGCATTAAAACCTGTGGAAAATGTACATCATTTCTCAGAGGTAATTGTTCACTTCAATGGCACAGACATCTTGTTGCAACCTAGAGCTCACACAATTGCAAACTAGTCACCGTGTTAAGTAAAGATTTAGACTGGTGCAAATCATGGAGTAAATATATTTTTACAATTTTTGCCTCTTGAAAAATAGAAAATGCAGGAAGCAAGATTTGCTCCCAACTAAACATTTTCAATATTAGGACAGAAAAAGGGGCAATGTGATTTCACACGTTTTGCTATGCTTAATATAGGAAATTGAATGAATCAGTGTTTATTTAGATGTGAGATTAAAACCAGTGAAGTGTCTTCCTGCCTGATTAGCAGAATAGTGCAAAATCATTACACCACTTTTTTACTCTGGTGATATCTGAACCAGCACTTCTTTGTTAACCACATAAAATGATTCACAAAATTACTGATAAGGAATGCTTGGATGCATCCTCTTTTATATTTTTACATACTTTTTTTTATTTTGCCAAGAGGGCAAATATCGTCATACAGTAATAACTTGTGCAAAATCTGATTACTCCACTTTTATTTCATAAACAACAAAACTGTACAAACTAAATTGCTTTGTTGTTAATTGAATGTAAAAAGTACAATGGTGACACATATTCTGCCTTCCCTTCATTTTAGTTCAATGAAATGAGTTGCAGTAATGTGGAATTATCATATATTGTCTAGAATGCTTCAAAAGTGCAATAGGATGCATGATCGAAATGGATACCATTACAGTATCTATGAGAGTCTGAGAATACCTATGTGAATTGAGTCTAATACCTGCTAAAAATCATTTCCTATCAGCAGACGCATTGCACTGTTTTTGCTCAGTATGTCCTATGCACTACCAGACAAGGTGGTACATATGTAGATTAATGCAACACTTAAGCCTTTGAACTTAACTGTAATTTTTTTGTTTTTGTGCAGTCATTGAGATGTTATCAGGCCAGTTTGCTTCCAGTGTAGACACTCCTCTAGTCGCACTTTTCTTTGAAGCCTACTCAACCTGTAAGGTATTTCTTCTTGAAACCATCCCCAGTGTCCAGGAGGTGAGTTGGTAAAGTGGGGAAAGAACAGAGTGCAGTGGATGAAGGTTTAGAGCTGTTATGTTTTGTGAGATAACTGATGCATACACATTTACTGCCCCTTCCTCTGCCTTTGCATATATACTTCATTTGATGAAATACAAAAAAATATGAAATTCATTCCCTTGACCCAGACTTGTGATCTCTATTTATGTAGCTGAATAAAATGTGTAAAAACTTTTATTGAACCCGACCAAGTATAAAATTCCTATCAGGTCAGATATATAAAAAAAATCTAAGCTAAACCATGCTATAATACTTAAGTATTAGGGAACAGTAAGTGTAATAAGTATTTTTGAAAAAGAAAGTGACAGAATAAGATTCTAGGGCAATTTAATAAAATCGCAGCTGCAGTAGTGTATTTTCTATGTCTACCACAACCTGTCCATGAATAGGAGGCAGGGGAAATATATTTTTTTAAAAGAGCTGGGGAGAGGGAGAAAATAGAGAGAGTGGGTGGGGAACCCTCATCCAAATAAGACAAGAGCGAAACAAATTCATGGATAACATTTCTATTTTAGAGAATCAATTTTGTCTATTGGAATATTCTGCCAGTGAAACATACCACTGCCTTTGCATGACAGAATCACTTCCTAGTGAACAGATGTCAAGTGCAGCTGCCTCTCCAGGGAACCCTATACTTCCACATGTGGCTCATCTTATCTTAGTAGTTAATGTCTAGTGTGTGGAACTGAAAACCTGGTGCAATTTACCTTAACAGGTCTGGGGGCAGGTCATCACCACTCTGGGACATTTGGCCTCCGTTCTGCCAGAGGAGCAACTAGATAAGGAGCTTCCTTGGTTGGTCAATGAAGTTGAAAGGCTCCAGTCCCAGCTGCCTGCTGATATGGCATTTTGTTTGCTCACGGTGAGTGTGACCTTTATTTGCTGTCCATGCTTGCCACTTCAACCAATCCCAAATGATCCACTCATAATGAACACTGTATCCCATAATGAGAGATTAGCTGCAATGAAACACTACATTATTGAGAAATGAGGGTTGAATACAGAACTACAGTATTACATTGGTGAGTTAGTTACACCACAGGTGGAGTTGTGAGATGGTTCAGGACTCCATCATGTGTACATTGGGCCAACATATTGGCATTTCGCTCCCGACAGTAGCAATGTTGTGGGTATCAGAAATTTTGGGATGTAGGAAAAATGTATGATTCCAAGTTTGCCCCTTGGGTACCCCTGAGAAATAGAACCACCGCACCAATTCGGACAGTAATTCCCCGCTATTTGACACATTCATGCCTGGTAATTATTTCAGTTTTGAGCTGGTGTATTGTTTTGGGAGATGAAGGGATTACAGGGAATATAGTTTTCCAACATTAATTCCAAATACTGAACCAGCTCAATTGTGATTAGCACACAATCCATGAAGGCAGCCAGAGAAGCAAAATGCACATTTGTATTTGTTACATATGAAATCGGGATTAATAAAGGAGAAATGTGTACCAAAGCAATTGTGCTAGAATTTAAATAAACATCAACAGTGCTGAAATTTGCTTCACCTGTTGGTGTGATACTGGGTAAGTAAAATTGGTTATGGAAGTGAAATTGAGCATACTGACGCTCCATCTTGATGCGTTAATCATAACAAAATAGCAGATCTTCAGTCACTAGAGCCCTGACATAGGTCCCAAGCAGTAATTGGGCTTACTAAAGCCCTAATGACCTCTTATAACAAACAGTGTGCCATTTCATTTTCTCTAGTCTGAGAGGCTGCTTACACCCTGTGAAATACAAGTACATTTACAAATGACCTTCACTAAGGAGCCCCGTGACTTTACATTGCACTCCTGGTGACCGAACATACAGGTACATCAGTGAAGTCTTAAGAGGAGCACTGGAAATGTATCATGTTGGTAATCAATAATGTTTTGGAATTATAGAATACTACTTTTAGTTGCTATAAAAACAAATATTAGCAAAGGAAAGAGTCCGTAGTTAGAGACGTGCGAACTGTATTAGCTGAAAAAGCAAGAGTGACGTAGACCTTGGTGGACACACTATTAGAATCATTACGTCTCCAATCTGCCAATTTTCATTTCCACAGAACTATTGTTTTTGAGGCTTGAGAATTGTAGATTAATGTTGAGGATCTAAGTGGAACAGTTTCTGCTAGGTCTGAGCACTTACAGTTAAAAAGACAGGATGTTCAAATTTCCTTACAAGTCCTTCTTTTGACAGTCTCCACTTGTAATAGAATACCAGCTACAAACATAAAAACATGACAGAATTTTGTTGTATGGCATATTGACCATATACATAATTTGAGGTTGTTCCCCAAATGAGTCTTCCAAGCCTTCATTGCAGGTGATCATTCTCCTCATTAGCATCTGTGTAGCTAAATGTGTTCCTAAAACTGCTTTTAGTCGTCGCCCATCTTCTGTGTTGCAGCTCCTGCCTCCACCTTGCCTTTGATTCTCATAAGCAAACACTATCCTTTTAGGCTCCTCTGTACTCCCATGGTTCACAGTGTGCAGGAGTGCAAGAGGGACATTGAGCAATCCTGGTCCACAACTGTTAATAGTGAAACAGATGTAGCGGCACATACATGGATCCAGGTTTTAGAGGAGCACCCTAATTATGTCTGTATTTTACTATCTAACAGGAACAAATGGGGAACATGTATTTCCAATAGTGTTCATCCACACATGCTACATCTAAGTGTGCCCTTTGGCTTGAGGGTGTATTTTGCTGACTTGGGATGAGACTAAATCAGTGGAGTGTGGATCACTTGGAGAAGCAGGCAGATAACTAGAGGACCTGTAGGATGAACAGGGAGAAACAGGAGGGTGAAAGGGAGGTCAAACAGAGGAGGAGGACAAGTGAACAAGACTCTCCAAAAAGTTCAGTACAACTGAATGGAGGAGGAGGAGGACCAAGATCACTAGCAGGATTAGGAACACACGGTACTGGATTTCCAAGATAATGAAGAGAAAGCAATAGCAGGAGGACCGTGGGAAAAACCTGGAGGATCAGGCAGCCAAAAACCACAGTCGACCAGGATGACTGAGAGCCCACGGACATAAGGCCCAGCATGCCCAAGACAAAGAGGAGGATCAGTACAACCAGGAGAATAAGTAGAATGAAGTAGACCAGAAGGACCTGAACCAGGAGGCCAAAGAGGAGAAGAAGTACAAGTAGCCACTTTATTAAGCGCCATAGAAGCCAGAAACTAGCTGACTCCAAACCCTTTCGTGGTATAACAATGAATGTATGCAAGCAAGAATTGCCCTTGGCAATGCTACCGGGGTTGGGGAAATGGGTACTGTCCGTACTGCAAGATATGAATAAAAAAAAGCTATCCATAAAGCCAAGTGCCTATGAGATGAGCTTAGATGGCAGGACCAAAAAGAAGCTAGTTTGCAGAATAATGCCAAATTATTCTGGAATATCATTAAGTGAGGCAGAGGGGGTCAACATGATCAGCCCCTAAGTCATGTCTCCCATGAAGGATGGGTTAATTACTTTAGGCCCCAATATGCGCGTAACCCTTTAGAGGATCAAATGGAAGAAGTTAGTTATGTTTTTTATACTGATGAGGCTTTTAATGACAAAGAAGTTTTAGCAGCTCTTAGTGCAGTTGCTGGAGGTAGAGCACCAGGACTCGATGGTGTCCCTGCGGATGTGTTCCTCTACAACAAAATACGATGGGGTAGATACAACTTGTTGATGGCAAATGCAACAGCCCAGGGTGCCCGATCCTTGTTTCCTGGAAAGGGGCCGTGATAATTCCAGTATATAAAAAAGGAGATAAAACTCAACCGGGGAATTACAGACCTATCAGCTTGATAGATACGATTCAGAAGGTAGTTTGGGAGGTTGATCCTGAACAATATCTTAGACTGGATTGAAGAGAATAGTATATTGTCCCCTTTCCAAGAGGGTTTCCGTAAATACACTAGCACCATTGATCAAGTCATTAATTTTATTCTTTTATAGTGGAAGACTGTGACATTGGGCAAGGGCAGCCTTTATGCTGCCTTTGTTGATTTACGTTCAGCTTTTGACCTTGTCCCCCGTTCCCTGTTATGGGTGACGTTGAGGGAATTAGGCCTTTCGGACGACATCCTAACTTTCATAATAAGGCTACACAAGGGCAATCATGCTAGAATCCGCTGGGGAGGGCAGGGTAGGGTCACCACCCAGTTTCTGGTTGAACGAGGGGTACGGCAAGGCTGTGCCATGGCACCAACGTTATTCTCTTTGTATATTAATGGAATAGTGGACCGTTTGTTGCCAGTGAATTCAGATGCCCCTTCTCCAGCAGGTGTACAAATTCTGATTTTAATGTTTGCAGATGACACATTAATTATTTCCAAGACTCCTAGTGGCCTCCAGCGAGCTCTATCAATTTTTAAAGATTTTTGTGCTGCTCAAAGCCTGGAAGTTAATGTGTCAAAAATTAAATTAATGGCTTTTAATCCGCATTGAAGTTTTAAGGGGAGGGTTTTTATGAATAAACAACCACTTGAACTGGTCAGGGCTTTTACCTATTTGGGTATACAGTTAGAGAAGAACCTGAAGTGGGACTGCCATATAGCTTTAGCAGCCCTGAAACATCGACAAGTTACGGGAGCTTTAAGCCTGGAGTATAAAAGGTCTCTAACAAAACCAATTAGACCAGTCCTCCAAGTTCATGAATCTAAAGCTGTTAGCTCCGCGCTTTATGGCACCGAATTATGGGGGTTTGAGGAAGCAGCTCCTTTAACTCTTTCTGAAAATAAGCTCCTCCGTAGCATTACCAATCTCCCACAAAGCACCCCTCTTAAGCCACTTAGATAGGATTTATGTGGAAAAGCTATTATTGATGTCGCCAATTTACGTCCGATTTTATATTGGCGCAGGTTGTGAACGACACCTGAACTCTCATCATATGCCTCAGGTTTTCTGGATGTAATAAAATCTGATGCCTTCCACAAAACCGGTTGGTTAAGAGGTGTTAGGATTAGCCTGATTGGCCTGGAAATGAGAATGCTATGGGAGAACCCATTAGAGGCTTCTTTTCCCTCTGAAAACATCCTAAAAGAGAAGTATTGGGAGTGGGCTGCTTTTAATGCTTGGAGTAACTCTGACTTATCTTCTATGGTGGGAATCTTCTTAGAAACAAAACTCACACCCAGATTAGAATCCTATTGGGATAATATCACAAGGCCGAGAGATAGGAAGCTTTACTTCCAACTCAGGGCAGGCTCCTTACCTTTAAAGTCCCTTATGTCCAGGTGGACTCCCACAGGTAATAACATCTGTCCTGCCTGTGGGAGTCATAGCGAAACAGTTGCCAACCTGAGTTTTGCCTGTTCCGCCTATGCACTCCCTAGGCGAGTTTGGCTGGCTCCAGTGTGCAAACTACTTTGCACATTTAGGAGCGCCGAAGCGGAAAGGCTTATGCGCACCAGCGCTTTACAATTTATCACAATAGCGGTAGCCAAATTCCTAGGATGGGCGTGGGCTATAAGGCTGAAACCTAAATCTGGGTCATTCTTTGGTGAGCATTAATTTGAACTTCCCTAGCCTGGCCACTGAACGTGATTGATTATTTTAATTGGGTGTAACTTTTATCTCGTCCATTTGCTCTGAGATCTAAGTTTTATCAAACATTTTTAACTATCCAGCCAAGGCATTTTTAACTATATCTAAATGTTTTTTGTTTTGTGCTTTTATGAGTATACTTCGAATAAAGCTACTTTGGAATGGAATGAAATGGAGAAGGATTAGCAAGTGGAAAGGGAGGGTCATCAGGAGGACCAGTACCACCAGAAGAAGAAGGAAGAAGATGGGCCGGTCAACATGGAGAACCTACACCACTGTGAAGACCCTACACAGAATGAGGAGGAAGATGGCCATGAGGATGAGTAGAAGGGGAGGTGAGGGTCCAGGACAGCCAAGAAGTTTAGAAACTCCAGGACCACCAGAAGGATTTGGAAAACTTGAACCAACAGGAGACCAATACCATGTACAAGAACTAGGAAAACCAAGAGGATCAAGACCAGGAAGAATAGGAAAAGGATTTCTAAGAGGACTAGGAAAATAAGGAGGAAAACCAGGAGGAGGGAGACCAGTAAGAGGAAGAAGACCATGAAGAGAAAGCAGAGGCTAGGAGGTCCAGAACAGCAGCCACCACCATGACCACCATGACAAACCTGAAGGCCAACACCAGGACTGCTAGGAGTAACAGCACCAGAGGATCCAGAGGACCTTGGAAGAGGATGACCAAGATTAGCTGGACCATGAACATAAGGACAATGAAGATCATGAGGACCAGCAGGACTGGGACCAGAAGAATGAAAAGATTGAAGAACACCAGGGCAAGAGCACCAGAAGAACAACTAGGAGGGACACAGCAATAAGCACCATGGTAAAGATAATCCTTTTAACAGAAGTAGGATCTCAGGAGGATAAGGGCTACTTATGGCCAATGGCCAATACCTAGAAGACCAGGACCAAGAATATGTAGATGAAGACCAGAAGGATGATTTTGGGGAAAATATGAGTTGACAGAAGGGAAAGTAGAATAAGAGGATGATCAGGAGGAAGAGACCTAGAAAAAGGAGAACATGAAAATCAATACGAAGATTAGGAGAACTATGAAAAGGAAGACCTGGTAAACCAGGAGCATGAAGAGGAAAACCTATAGGTGGAAGACCAGGAAGAGGAGAATGACCAAGAGGAGTAGAGGGACCAGGGCAACCAGGAAGTCCAGGAGCACTAGTATTACCAGGTCCACCAAGAGGACACAACTATCAAGGGAATCACAACGGGACACACATCAGGAGAACTAGGTACAGGAAAAGCAAAGGCAGAATGGTGATTTGAAAAGGAAAGAGAGATCAACAAAACGGGGAACATCCTTTACGACGCGGATGTTACCCCGCAGTACCGTTACAACGCGTATTTTAGAACGCAAGTCGTAACTACGACTTGCGCTGGAGGGCGCTAAAGGACAAGGAATAGTAGATTTACTATTCCAACACCTTCCCTACTGTACGTAGGCTGGTTTTGGAATAGTAAATTAAACTAGTACTAAGTCCACACCCCTACAGCGCAAGTCGTGGTAACGACTTGCGTTGTAAAATACGCGTTGTAACGGTACGCGTGGTAATACCACGCGTCGTAACAACGTACATCCCAACAAAACTGATGGGTACCATTAAGGCCAAGACCAGCAGGAAGACCAGGAGCAGGAAGACCAAGGCCATGAAGGAAGGGACTAAGATGGCCAAGAGGATCTCGACAGTGCCATAAGAAGAAGGAGTAGCAGACAACCAAGAGAACTAGAACCACCAAGAGAACTAGGAAACCAAGGCAAGAGCCATCATCAACAGTGGCTAAGAATACAGGACCTATGATGACGAGTGAGTCTAGGCTACATGTGTTAGGGCATGCCCCTGTTAAATGCTGAACATGTTCTCTTCTGGTTCTTTGATGGACTTAAATCCAACATCTGACTCCAACAGATAACCTCTACAGAAATCACTATGTGGATCTGAGAGATCTTAAGGCACTGTGAGTCAAGAAAACAGAGCAACCAGGAAAGAAAAAAAGGGACATAAGCAGGGTCATCTGTCAAAATCTATTTGTGGTCATATGTATTTAGAATTAGTACACAAGAGAGCTCATTCACACACCAACTCACTCTTGCATTCAGACAGAATTTACACTTTGAAGTTTGTAATTCACCACTGACCATCATCATTTGTACAAACTGCCCTTTGGCCTCATCTCAATTTTCTTATCTCCTTGCAGACCCTTGAGTTATGCATCAAGGCAGCTGTTACTAAGAGTTGCAGAGCGCTGAATGGAACTGTGCCAACCGTGCTTGCCGTCCTGCATCACCTGGTAAGTATATACATGAGGACAAACAAAGTATTTCAGTGGGAGGTGCCAGACATTTCCTGTGTAACATATTGTAACAAATAAAGTTTCTACCTTAATCCAATTTATAGTAGGAGTGTTTTTAAAGGGCAACATTTGGGAACTCTCTTGCATAAAATATTAAATTATAATCCATAAAAATCCTGTATGAACCAATTTGCTTCTAGGATGCAAAGAACGAAGACAATGGATATAAATCTGTCAGTGTTGAGAGCTCCTGTGCCAGAACCCCCCATAACTCTGCCTCCCGGCAGCTCTGGCTCTGATAATAGGTAACAGAGGAACAGAGTGACAGGGAAAGGGAAGGGACCCAGGGGGAACACCAAGGATGGGGACCTGAAAGAAAACAACTGTACCCAATAACAATGGTTTACAACAGAGACATAATACTAACAAAGCTTATCTCGGAGGTTCAATTGCCCAGTTAGACTTTATTATATAACATATACTGGACTCTTCATGACATTCCCAACAACAGTACACCCAATCTTAAATCTATATATTTAATATTAATAAGGCTATATCATATACATTTGATTAATGCCATCAATCAAAGGAAATTCAGTATTTATCCCACTAAGGTTCCTAAAGTCAATATGTGCAGAAACTACCCCACAATTTAGTTCAAATAACCCAAATACACAACATTTCTGGAATATCCTTACAATCCAAACTTGAAGCATTCAAGACCCCAGTCCATATATAAGAAGGCCCTCTGAAAACAGGTGCACAACTTGACGGCCATAAGCATGAAATTCCAAATAGCAATGCTGGCATGTGGAATCTGGAATGAATGGGAAACAAAAGACAAGCATCTCTGATGAGGACCAAAGTGCGAGAACTGAATGCCGGTAAAGAAAAAAAAATGAAGTGGTACAGCAGAAAGAACGAGTGGCAGTGAGAACAGAAAAAGGCCCTAATGAAGCCACCGACAGAAACAATCGCTCCCCACTCTGGGCACGGAACAGAAACTGCCCTTATTACAGCGGTGGAGGAACTCAGACAAGTACTGGACAACGGATCGAAGGCCGCCTTGATATTACTTGATCTATCGGCGGCCTTCGATACAGTCAGCCATGAGATCCTCATAACACGCCTGAAAACAGCACAACTACATGAATCAGCTTGTGCACTCATCGCCTCCTATCTAGAGAATAGAACTTTCTCAATAGAATCGGGAGAGGCAAAATCTAATCAATTCAACCTACCATGTGGAGTCCCGCAGGGCTCCTCGATGAGCCCCACTCTTTTTAATTTGTATGTAACTCCCCTTGCACAACTAATAAGGAACTGTGGCTTCACCCCAATATCCTACGCTGACGATACCCAAATTGTGGTTTCAATAAATGAAGACGTAGACAACACAGCAGAAAAATTTCAAATCTGCATGGTACAAATCAGCCAATGGATGAGAACAAATTGTCTAAAACTAAACGGGGACAAAAGTGAGGTCATGATACTAGGAGGGGACAAAAAAATATGGTCCCACTCATGGTGGCCAAAAGAACTAGGAGGATGTCCTGAACCAACAGAAAAGGTAACAAATCTGGGAATCACTCTAGATACTAATCTCTCCTTTGATGCCCAAGCGAATAAACTGGCATCATCACTGTGGTACATTCTAAAAATGATTAAGAAAATCCTACCCGACCTACCACATGACTCACGTAAGACAGTGGTGACAGCATTAGCCTTGTCCAGACTGGACTACGGGAACGGCCTATATGCTGGAGCCAGGAAGAAAATCCTAATCAAACTCCAACGTCTGCAGAATACAGCAGCCAGGCTGATACTATGGATACCAAAATTTGAAAGAATCAGCCATAAACTTAGAGATCTACACTGGCTACCAATCGAAAAGAGGATACAATTCAAAACATTATGCCTAGCATATAAAGCAATCAATGGAATTGGATCACAATTTCTAAAAACCCATTTAAAACTATATGAGCCAAATAGACCTCTCAGATCCAGCCAAAAGAAAACAATCACGGTACGAAGATTCAAGAGAGCAAACTGGGGCGGAAGAAGCTTCCTGGTACACACGGCAAGAATCTGGAACCAACTACCGCTTGATATAAAAAACAGTCCATCATTGTAATCATTCAGAAAGGAAGTTAAAACGTGGCTTTTCTCAGTATATCCCTAAATCAACATCTTCAAGAGTCAGAGCTGAATCACAGCGCCAAGACGCCTTTGGGTATTCGCGCGCTCTACAAATGCATAAATCAAATCAAACTCTGCTGACTAGAGACCTGGGACGCAAAATGGGCAAAAAGTGAAGCAAAAAAGGCCTGCTCTGAAAAGCATGCAACCCACTATGCTTGCCAGACACTGTAGGACGCAAAAGGGGAACAGCTTTACTATCCCCAGAGATAAACCAAGATGAAGTGTAACAACAGCCTTCGTCTTGATTACGTTGAATAGCCGCCACTAGTGCCAGCTTTGTTAAAAGCATTAAGTACCACTACCTTCTGCAATCTTGCCAGACTTTTGAGTCTACAAACTATCCAAAAACCATAGGAAACTAAGGCATCCATCTTAGAGTGGTAACTGAGAATTTGCACTTCCACCAATATCGGGCACCCTGAATATGATGTATTCCGCACAATTAATTTTTCTGTAGAGTGGTATGGATCTTGGCCCAACAAGTCCTGACAAACTCCTATGCTGTCATTCCCCCACTGGAAGTTATTTGCTGTCTGGATGTATGGGATTGGCTTTCAGATAGCCTAGCTTCCATTATTATTTATTATGGCTTTGTTATTGGCAGATCTGCACACCCTCAAGTGGGATTTCCGATGAAACAGAAGAGCCACTCAAGTTGTCCACGGCTATTATCCTGTCACTGGGTGAGTTGGTCATAAATGTATGTATGTATATATTTGTGATACTGCAAGTATATATTGGCCTTTACTAGGGATCAGGTCCTCTGTAACATTAATTTCTGTACACTGCCCTGCACGTAACTTGATCGTCTTAAAAGCTACTATTGCTTCAGTAATTATCCCCCCCCAGTACATTGGTTGGCTTGCTACTGGAATATGGTGCCCAGTGTACGAGATACAGCTATAGTAGTCACGTGAGTACCATGTGCTCGTAAGATCATCATTAAATGTTGCAGACCATTGATAACATACCTCCTGGACATGCGTTGAAGAATGGCCTTGATGGGCTGCTCCCCTGCGTTGAGTTCCTTCTTGCATAATTTTATGTTGTGTTATTTTTCAATTATGTCTATTTTTTCTTTTCACTTTACTCCTGCAGCCCATTCTCACTCTAGTGAGGTCCTTAAATATTTCGAAAGTAGCTTGATGCGGATAGGTGCAGAGTCCCGTGCCACAACATTACAGCTGCTCTGCAAGCTCCTTTCGGAAACTGGTAAGACTGTCAGTGGGTGGGTGGCAGTGTGTGATGTAGACAGGGAAAATAGTTAAAGGGATATAATGCTTGTCATAGAATACGGAGCCCTAAGTTGTACTTACTCCCTTACTTGTCCAACATGGTGCAGCTATAAGCAAAATACTTCAATTTTATATTCTTCAGCTACATTAACTGCCAACTTTTCCTGGTAGAGCACTGCAATTTACGAATAAAGTCTTGTTTACATCAACTTCAATTATGTGAATCATGGTGAAGAAATAAAGGAGTGCCACTGTTTTCTTTTCGGTTAATTGTTCCCATTGTGAGCCATTAATGGAACAGGGACACTGTGAAAACCGATCCTGACATAGACACTGGACAGGAACAAAAAGGGAAATAAAATATGGAGCAGGTCGACACAGACACGCTCAGTGCAACATGATGACACAGACATGCACGGCGAAACAGGAATGCATTGATAGCCCCATGGGGCTCACAGTCACAGACTCACAAACCAAAACTGAAAGACAGGACCCTCAGGGTGGTAATCACAGTTGATAGTGGAAACTTCACTACTTATGTATTAATCTTGATCTTACTAGAAAAAGTCAATATCTATGTGTTATGAACATTTGGTGTATGGCTTTATTTAATAGATTCAGAAGGTGCCTTTTATCTGGATGCTGTCCGTCACGTACTTGAGGATGACAATCGCAAGGTACCATCAAGCTATTATACGTGTGTTAAAGCACTTTCATAATTAGCAACTCAATCTAATTAAAGTTATGCAGTTTTTGCATAGTGCAGTAGTCCTACTTACATGGACTCAGAGCTGTGGTTTGCACACCACAATCTGTTGACTTTCTCCAAGGCAAGTCTTCAGTGGAGGTGTTGGGTCATGCAACCTCCAGCCATTTCTGTCAGTTCAGTGTGTCTTGTGTTCCATTGTCTCCCTATCCAAGTGGACATATCCCAGTTTTCCTGCCTTAGTCTGTGTCAATGCATTATTTTCAGACCCAATCCCAGAGGTTGTTGATCCCTAATTGTTTAATAAATGTGTGTTAAAAAAAGTTTGTGTATGCTGTTAACATATTTGGTCGTATTTCACATTGAGTTGATCTGTAATACCCCTCACTGAGGAGGAGAATGTTGATGATCAAATAAGGGGTTTTGAAGTTCAGAATATTAATATCTCCTCAAATCTTTAACAACCGTGGTGTAAGGTATTTCAAATGTCTCTTCCAAGAATAATATTTGGGCTATGTCTTAGCAAAATCTCACCAAACGTGGATCGATAATACAGGATAATATTCAATGTGCACGTTTGAAAAGTCTGATTGTGATATAAAAGATGTATTTTATGTAGAAATTGGAATATATGTGACTTTCTTGATGCCATGTATGTCCACAAGGTGCCTGGCTTCTGTGCTATGGAGAAAGCAAGTAACTCAGCATCAGAATCACTATGTTCAGCATGTTAGCAAGCACAGGACATAGGCACAAAGGAAAATCAACAAAGCTGTTTTCTTTTGATAACGAACAAAAGGCTGTATTGCCATAACTTTGTCTCTATTGGATTCTCTTTGAGAGGTGTATTGGGTTTGTCATTTTTAACCTCAGGGCACGATATAAACCAAGTTATCCTTAGATATTTTTCAGATTAAACCAGGAACATCAGAGACAGGACTCTGCTAGGAATGTTAGAATCACAGAAATCAAGCATGGATGTATTCTTTGGCAGTTGAAGCCATTGTGGCCAGATTGTGCAAATATACAGCGTACAGAACCATGTTGGGGATGTCAATTTTAACTCAATACTGGATACAGGAGACTGTGACTATTTACGGTCTTGAGCCAAAATGACTTCTTGAAAGTGATATGGATCAACCAAACAACAAGGCGTGGGACAATGAACTCTAAGTACTGCAGCCCATTTGTTATCTGCTGTCCGTGTGGGGATGTCTGCTCAATCTTACAGGTGGAGTTAGGCAGCGGCCTTCATTCTTCCCACAGACCACTCTAGTTTTTTTTTATTCCCTCAGCAGTGGAATCCACAGCCTATTGAATTCTCATTTGCATTTTTGTAATCAATATCAGGTCCTGAGAGCTTTTTTGTTGGTTGTAACCTACCTAGGCATATTTTGCAATGTTTTTTTTAAATCTTTTATCAAATCTCAGGCACCTATACAAGGTGTAGCCCACCTGGAATATTTGAATATTCCCTCAATCACACTTCAGTCAGACACTCTGTAAAAACAGTTTAATTAAATTGACTCAAGTTTCATTCTCAGATTGTCATAATAGCCCTTTTTACAACATACGTTAAAAGGTTGTATCCAGGTACTGGCTTTCCACAGATAAAAATGTATATCTGTTTACTCTGTGGACAAAAGGAAGGAGAGAATGCATGGTTTTCTCACACTCCCTTGCTACTTTCTCACTGGAATGTGTGATTTTCTCCTATTCATACACCAAAAGGGTTTCTCACTAACCATGCTTACCTTTTTTCTCAATTACAGGTTATTCTTGCCACTTTAAGTTTAATGTCCAGTTTAACAGCCAAAGGTTTTTATGATGTGAACGGAAGAGCTGTGATGGATTATGTGCTTAAAAAAACCAACCTCCTTATCAAAGAGCAGGTAAGTGGCAGATGTACATATTTGGGTAGGTAAATGTGTTAGGGAACAGCAACAGTAGTCAGCACACAAGAAATAAGTGGACCTTTTAGCCCCCTTGTATCCCAATGTAGTTACTTTGCCATATAATATACATCGGCAGTGTCACATATTTGCCCCTGGTGGTGGAATATAGACCTCATGTCCCTCTCGTTAGTTCCCATAGTCTCACCTTGACATTCAATGTTCTTCATTTGAGCTTGATGTTCCCTACTTCCACTCCAGTGCGTCTTTCTCCTTCCGTCACTTTTATGGGTGTCCCTTATCCATTTGTCTGCTTACATTTGCACCTGAAATTCAGCAGCTGCCCATCAGTGCCAACACTGTACATGCCTTTTCTTCATGTCTTGTCATTCCAGGGTGCCCATGATGTGAACCAAAACCACTCAAGTGAATTTACTTATAGCTTTCACTTCAAGAGTCATTCTTCCAGTACACCCAATCTATGTTTTTTCCATTATTGTAAAAAAGTTTAACCTAGTGTACCCTTACTATTGTGGGGTCTGAGTTAGTGATGTCAACTGCAAGTGGTGTCATTGTCCCGAAGTTCAACTATTGCAGCTGGTTTGATTCGTACTGGGGCACTTCTGGCAATTTTATAACTTTTATCCTGCTCTTATGTTGTGCACTGTTGTGAACAACGAGTTTCAGAAAGTGGTCTGATAATATCCTTTAGTTATTCTCTTTCTCCTTCATTGCCCTCCTCTTCCACAGGCCTCATGTATGATTTTGTATTGGGCACTTCTTCTGTTTCTTCTCTTTTCTTGGACCATCTCAAGTCCTTTGGGCAGTTACCCTTTGATCCTATCTCTAGTAGCTGGAGGAAACACCTGTCATCTGACTAGGGGCCAGGAATGGGTGTTGGATCAGTGCTCTTCACTGGTGCTTGTGGGGCTGCAGGTGATATGTGGCAGCATGGGCAATGGCAGGTGGCATGGTGTCTGAAAACTGGAGTATTCTTGGCTTTGTCAGTGTCTCTGGGAGAGTAGGCCACAGTGGTTTATGGTCTCACCAATTCCTCCATAACAGCAGAGGTGCCATGACCTTCTTGATCACAGTGAACCAGGTAGGACTTCCTCAAGCTTGGCCAATGCATCCATGTTACAGAGTAGTTGTACCAAGATGCACAACTCAAGTCCATGCTCAGTAATATGTGTGGGGATTGGGCACCACTGATGACGTCTGGTATCCATCTCCTTGGGGCCTGACCATAATCCAGAGTGTCTGCAGTCCATGCTTAATCTTAATCTTGGGTTCCCATTAAGCTCAACTAATAGATGAGCCAGACACTGTCCATAGTTTTTTTTTACCACAGGCCAGAGGCAGCATGCCAGGAACAATTCAGATGCCTGTCCTTATGTTGCATCGCATTGTAACAATGGTGCTTGAATACCTAGATCCCAACTTAGTAACCAGATGCACATGTTGACTGGCATGAGTGCAAAGAAATAAGATGCTCAGACACTGTGAGAATGGGACTCGCTCCATACACGTCTCAACAGCAGTGCTCACATGCAGTACATAGGCCTACCACACAATCCAGCCTATGTGAGACAACCGGCCCTTAGACTTTGCCGGGGCTAACTGGGAAATTTCTTGGGTGATTGGGCAAGGCACATGGGCATTCAGCGAATGCACTGATAAGCTGTGTTTTTCACTGATAATACATTATCTAGTGGGCTCCTTCCTGTGACATACCCAGCTTTGTCGTTGAAATGCCTAACAGGGCAAACTACCAAATTCTACACAAAGTAGCACAAACATACTTCAAATCAGTATTTCATATCAACACTGCCTCCCAAAATGCAGTTCCCGGTTTTGTCTTATTGAGTGTAAGAAGTACCATAATGCAGCAAGGGGAGGGCTCATGGGGCATCACAATCTTTGTAGTGAGCAAGAGAGACTGCCTTGTGGTGCCAGAGGTGCAATGTCTCAGATGTAGTGCCCAGTGCATCAGAACCTTACATATTATAAGTGGGTCCACCGGTATTTTGACTGTATATGAATGCTATACACTTCTCCGCCAAATGACCATATACCTTTATTCTCTGTAGAGCGGAGCATGGGTGCATGACCTCATTTATACATTTTTATTTAAATGTTTGCGGCTAGTGATTTTAATTTCACATTTGAATTTAAGCCAAGAGGTTCTCTCTGTGAATACAACCTTGCTTTGAAAATTGTGATGTTTTCACTCTCAAATCTCTTGACCCTCCATGAGGAGAGAAAACACCGTGAAAATGATGTAAAAATATATGTTACTTTACTTCTCTTGCTTTTCCACATTTTCACAGGGCACTAGTCGCATGGATCCTGACTCTGATGTTGAAGAAGAGACCATCCACATCCAAATCTCTCAGCTCCTCAATAAGATTGCATTACGCCATAAAAATACTGACGAGGTAAGTGAGAAGGAAGTGAAATAAGGTGGGTCAATAGACTAGACGTGTACAAAATATAAATTGCAGAATGTCCAAAGACTCCTCAATTCCCAGGTTATCTTCATTATCCTCTAACTCACATAATAGTATGTTTTAGTAAAGCTCTCTCTGCTGCAGGTTTGTATGTGGGAATTATGCACAGAGTGATCTGAACCATGAATGCAT
This sequence comes from Lissotriton vulgaris, assembly GCF_964263255.1. Classification (NCBI taxonomy): domain Eukaryota; kingdom Metazoa; phylum Chordata; class Amphibia; order Caudata; family Salamandridae; genus Lissotriton; species Lissotriton vulgaris. Next base: position 1,559,310,269 of record NC_141693.1, read on the forward strand.
GTTTAAAATGCATTCCTTTTCCACCCTCTTTCCTTGCCTTATCATTTATTTTTGTCTCCTCCTCATCTAGTTGTAAAGTGCTCCGATACACTCGGGTTTTGGCCAGCGCTATAGAAAACTTCCAAAATAAAAATAAATAAAAAATACCATGATTTGCCTTCGGAAAGCACTGGACTTTGGAATAGTATTTACTATTCCAACTCCAGTCTGTGCAACTGTAGGGAAAGAGTTGGACTTAAAGTACAACATTAGTCCAACAACGCTTTCCTTCAGGGAAGTGGTTGTATTGGCTTGCTTGATAAAGGAATGCATTGAAAAGACACATTAGGGCACGTACAGCAATTACGAGTCTTGCAGGGCAATGTGTTGGGACCTTAAATACCTTAAAAACATCTTGTCTTCCTGCCAGAAGCTGCCAGAAAGACAGTGGTCCAGTCTTTAATCATGTTGAGACTGTATTACTGCATTGTTCTGTATCTCGGAGTGTCACAGACATGATGAAGAAGACGACAGTCGGTGCAGAATATGGCAGCTTGGCTGCTATTTCATCTGCCTAGGCACTCACCATCAGCCCCAGCTCTACCAATGCTGCTCTGGCTTCCGTTAAGGCATTGGGTATATTTCAACGCCATGTGCTATTGTCACAAGATTCTCAATCATAAAGGCCCTAAATATCTTCACCTCTGATCACACCTTATCTTCCTAATAGAAATCTGAGATCAGCTGATGCCTCTCTTGCATCTATCCCCAGAATCAAAAGTGCTCACATTGGAGGCCATTCCTTCAACTACTTGCAGGCAAGATGTGGAACTCCCTACCACTTTGACTTAGGCAAGAAAAATCTCAAATACGATATCGCAAGAATTTAAAAACATGTTTTTTCAGGCTAACTTAGATTAGGGGAATTCATATTCTTACTCTGTATAATAGGACTGATACCCCAGTGCTGGGACACGCAGCTGACGCAGCTATGTGCTTTATAAATCTCATTATTATTATTATTAGTGGTTTGGACCATGTTGTTAAGGCACAGCGTGATTTGAGACGCGATGTAAAGTCTGTTTCCTCTGCTGCAGGGATAGAGGTATGCTGTCACATGCAGTCCTCATTCCCAGCATTTCCGGCATTCATAGAAGATTGTCGAATCCTACCTCATTTTTTTAATGAGGCAGGAGGTTTTCCAAATTATTCTAAATAGCCACTTTCAAACGAGATTGAATGGCACATCTGTCGCATTGCAAAACAAACTCAATCTGCATCTCCTATTTGCTACTTGCCCGATGATACAACAAGCACCAATATTTCTTTTCAACAGGGTCGTTCATTTTCAGCCATAGCTTTACACACTCTGGCACATTTATAAAGATAGTTCTGTTTTGTGATTGGTATGAGGATAACAGCAGATAATGAGATAATTTACAAAGCAGCTTGCTCACAGAGTTTTTGGAGAATAAATGTTTCACTCATTCTCTGCAAATAATTGCTCGGATATAGAATCACGGATTGTAGCATTGAACAGGGTTGGTGCTACATCAGTGTAATACCAGCGATCTGTCTTGGTCCCCATCAGCAAGGAATGGTATCAGGAAGGGGATAATTCAAATTTAGCCCCATCTCCAGAAGACCCACCAGAAACCCTCCCACCGGCTATAACTGTTTATCTGTGGGAATGCAGCCTTATTAAATGCTAATGATACTAATAACACATTCGCTGCTCTTTCTTGCAGGGATTTTGGAAGGAGATTTTGAGCTACATGCTGGAAGATGACTATACTTCATCTGTGCCAGCACTGTGCCAGATGCTACTTGTTGTAGATAAGCAAGCAAGCATCAACTTTCATGAATGTGGTGAGTCTTAAGCATCCTACTCATTGACACAGTGGGATCTACCATTGAAGGTGGTTAATGCTTCCTCCTCCACTTCCCAGATCCCCTCTTACTTTGTCATGATCAGGCATGAGTTGAAGAACCAGTCCATTAGCTCAGGATGTTATGGTTGAGTTACTATAGAATGTGGGTGTCAACATTTCAAATAACATTTATTGCTCTCCTTTTAGAGATATATGTGTCTGTGCTGATGTTGCTGCTCGCTGTGAGCCTTATTCACAAGGAATTAACCAATTGCTGTGTTACAAGCCATTTGGCTGTGCCACGCTGCGTTAATTCCGACCCACCGGGATGCTTCATATCTACAATGATATAATGGATCCCTTTGCTCTCCCAGTGCTGGTGCATAATTAGCTGCCATGAACCTATGAAGGCACCCTTGTACCATGGTGCAAGGGTGGCTGCGTCACAGGGATGATTTTTTTTGTGCAGTAAGGCATATCTTTGTTTTTATGCAGTTAGGCATACCTTTGTGCACAAAAACAATCACAATAGGTAATTTCCTCTTCCTAAATGTGCTGCAGTATGCAGTACGCGTAGAAAGAGGTAAACAACGAGGAGAAATAAAAATATTTGTTCTTGTTGCACCTCCCTATACCTCCCCCTGGGGAGGTGTAGCATTCTGACACATTTCCAGGTGTACTACTTCTTGTAAATCTGGAAATGCGGCAGAAGCCTTGGGTGTTGCGCAGGAAATCTCACAGCAAAACCCATGGCACAACTGTTCCACACAAAGTGTTGCGTGTAAAGGGCCATATTTACAAGGGCATTAAAAGCCACACCGGGTGGCTTTACCTGTCCTTGTAAATATGAAGCAGCAGGTTGCACTGCTGGTGTGTCTCAAAAAGTGATGCACAGGTGGCACAAGGGGCTTGTAAATAGTCCCCATATACTTTTTGTAGTTTGTCAGACATAAAGTGACTTTCCTTTTTGTTTCAGCTCTTAGTCTGGTTAATGCTCCTACCCCCTAAATGCAATGTACTAACTGTCCCAGGTTTCCACACACCATGAGGCTACTCAGGGCTCTAATGCTCCTCTTCAAACCTTGGAGTATTCTTGCTCTCCATGATGTTACTTCTGTCTAGTATGTTGATCATGCCCTGCTGGGTATGGTACCTATGTATGTGTTATTACTTTTGCCGACCACAACAGGGATGTATTTTATTTCTCCATGGAGTTACTTTTAGTTATGATATTTGTCTCTGCAATGTTTCTGGTTCAACATTTTGGACTTCAGCTCCATAATAAAATGCTAGTTATTGGCCCTCACTTGTAAGCAGGGATGCATGCTCAATGATGGTAAGTGAAAATAAATATTTTGACTGACTCCAAGGTTACGAAGGATATTCGCATCTGGTGGTGAATACCTGTAATTGCTATAATTCCAGGGATCCAATTAGCTCTCCCCGCAACTTTCCAGTGGATGTGTTGATAAAGTGCAAGTGACCTGGGCAGATGGTATCATAGTCTATTTATATATCACTCATCTTAGGATTCCTGAGCAGAATGGAACAGGTAAAATATGTGCTCGTTCTTGCTTGCCCCAGGTCGTTAACCTCATTAGAAAATAGATATGCAAGAACATGCTCTGGAGTCCTCTTTTCTTCTGGGGTATCCGCTGTCAGAAAATGGCTCCCGCTTTTCCATGGTCCGTCAGGATGTAAAGCACGTCCACGGCTCATGACGCATCCTCTCTTATCCCACTGGAGTCTTCTATCCCTCAATGAAAGCTGTAGCAGGAACCTGTGCATGGCAGCTTAGGTAGCTCCTCCTCCAGCTTTCATTTCTTGACAGCAACCGCTAAGGGAGGGAGGAAGAGAATTGCAGCATAGGCTGTCAAGGTACTGTACACCCCTGGGCGCTCCTTAGTGGTAGGTGTGCCTTTGCCAGTATTTGCAGGAATTTCAAAGCATCCTCATGACTGCTAGAGGCTCATTGAAATGCCACCCATCACCCATCATCTTCTTTACAGGTACCACTGGGTGTCTTAAGTGTGTGTGTCAGCCATATGTCTTCCTTTGGCAAGTATTGCTCAGTAATTCATGGATTGAGTATGACATGTCTTCGTTCTTTTGTACCTAAACAGCTAAAGAAATTCCAATACACAGACTCTTCATAAGATTGCTGGTGAGTATCACATTCCACCCCCATCATATTCCACCAGATCCCTCTTCCCAAGTTGTTTGCTGCCATTTCTATGCAACCTACTAATAGAGATCTTAAATTCAACTCAGCATTTATCCTTTTGAATTTGATGGTTTTATTTCCAGTAAATTGGTTATCAGTACGACATGCTACTTACATTGTACAGAAACAGCCAAAATGTGGTTGGTACTAAGTACTGTGTAGAGAACAAGGTAGTATTTCCAGGAGTTTTAAAGGCTAGAGAATAGGAACTCATGAAAGAATCACTTTCTGAATTCTTTGTTGTGGGTTTTCAGGTAATTTCTTCATATCCTCGCTGGGATGTCGAAAGGGGAACTTCAGTCTTGGCTCTTCTCGAGCGCCTGATTCCTTCAAATTACCCATTTCTAGCAAAACTCCTCAGAATGAAGATCCCCCCGCTGATAACATATTTAGAAGGTGAGACCCCAAAGCATGAACCAGTGAGCACACAATTTAAACAAGTATTAATGGCATTTCAAACAACCATTGACCAATGACAAAGCCATTAGGTCTGGTGTTGGCTGCTAGCTTTTAGACCTTGTCCACTCATGTTTTTTTCACGGTTTTTATAAACTTGTATTGTGGGAGGGGATGCCAGGTACATACCAAGATAAAAAATACTGTTTTGGTCTCAAAATGTCACATTCTTATTGTTGTCCCTGGATCTAAATGAAAATAATTTGTGTGTGGATGTGCTCCTTGTGAAAAAGCAGAACGCCATTGTTCACAGTGAAGTTAGCCAATGGCAGAATTGGCCCATGATGTATGCTGTGGAGGACAGAAAAGAATGTGAATGATAGGACACGTTAGACCAGCAGATGAGGAGGTCTGGCTGAAGGCTTGTATAAGTAAGCAAAAAAAGAAATAGTCACAGTCTTTCTTTGTAGCTGGCCGATGCCATACTCCAAACCGAATGAGGGAATAACAGAAACGGAGTCAGGTATCTTCTTGCAAGTTCTTGGTTTCTTCCGCATATAACAGAAAGGCAGTTGACACATTGGTTTACCGAAAAAATCAGTTTAATACAAAGCTTCCGCCATGAAGCGCTTCATCTGTCAGACGTAGCCTTGATCACATAAGAATGCGGCATCTTGATTCAGTGTTTCAAAGTACATATGTGCCAAAAAATTCCATAAACATAGAAAAAAATATTTCTTTAGTATATCCAAGGTAAACATTATTTTAGAGCACTACCTGTTTTGGCACCTTTTCTTTTATTTCAATTGTGACTTATTGTAACAACTCAGTAGCACCAACTCTTCTAATGACTAAACTTGAAACCAAGACTCCTGGTGGCCTCAATACAGAAGAGATTTAGCACACACATTTATAAACACCAAACGCTCTCGCTGCGTTTATATTAGAAGTAGGTATTAGTCAGGGTACATGGTAGGTTAGATTAGTCTACTCGGGCATAACATTGTTTGTGTGATGACTAAGGATGAACAGGGTATTTCACAGAAATTAATATGAAAGAAAATGTTAGAACTCTGGTACAACCATATGTTGCAGTTAAAAGTAGTAGTTTAAAAGTTGCATAATTGAATCCTACTATGTGAGAAGTTCACACGGAGGAACATTTAGAAAGGTTGGTGATATTATGTTATTAATAAATTGATTGATACATAATTCTGTAAGGTTAAACACCCTTGTTTTCTGAAAAACAAGATTTGTATTTCAGCCTGTGTAGCAGATATCATGCGGAAGTGTTTTATTGTGTTTTTAAGGTAGAATTAATTGCAAATTATAATGTCACTTATGTGAATTAGTCGGGTAGTTCCTACAAATCTATAAAGGATCTCCACGTTTTAGACAACATAAACTAAGGGATTGGTATCCAGACTGATTCCAGACACCCCAAAGGATATGTTAGTATGTAGACCAGCTAGCTCACAGTGCCACTATAAGCCCCACACTCTTACCAAGGAGAAAATAGTTTCTGGCATCTATCGAGCATGAGAACCCTGACCCCTCAGGGATCATGGAAACAGTACAATACTTTTTGCTTGGTCACTTGTGCTCACTTTATCTCAGAGAGATACACAGACTAAATGGTGGGGGCGTTTTCAATAAGTATTTATTGAACCAGAGTCATTCTAGCATAAAACACATGTGCTGCAACAACCACAAGACAGAAACAGATATAGACGATTACAAGCACCAATATAGTAAATAAAAAGTAGAATTCTACCATGTTGCTAAAATAGTGAATATATGCAGACATATAAATACATGAAGTTAATAGTGCGTACTCCTATGATGCAAACCCTAACTAGATGTACCTAAGTGTACCTAGCATGTATGTTGGTGTATAGCCAAGAACCTCCTAGGAAAGAGCAAACCCCAATACCTGATGTGAGAAAGCAAAGGACCCCATCTTGGTCTCGAGTGGACAACCCACAAGTAATGTCAGACGACTGCTAACTGGAGTGTCTGCATGCAGGGACTTCAGCGTCTCGTGTCAGCATGTCAGCATAGAATCTTTTTCTCCTCCGGCTTGCCCAGCAAAGATGTTCTACTTATATACCCGAAAGGTACCATCAAGGGTTCTACCTAGACGTGCCATGGTACTGTGGGCATGTCAGCCAAGGATGACGAGAGTGGTGACCCTTATACAGAGTTATTATGCACAAGATTGTAATCCTGCTGTGATACTAAGAATCCTCATGCATAATAAATTAGGCTAGTTTTTTGAGAAAACTACACAACATTTATGCAGCACCTAACTAGGTAAAAGGTCAGGGCCAGAACTGTTATGTAGAGCAAGGTAGGACAAATGTCAGTAAAAGCTTGTGCGACTACCTAGGCCTATATTGGGGTACACTGGGTATTATAGCAAATTAAGAAGTGTTACAAAATATTTTGGTCTTTGATATAATAAAGGAGTATTTTTCTATGTGTATGTAATTTTAGAGCACATATGCACTTTTTTACTCGTGAACCACAACGGCGATCCCCTATGTGATCAAGGCTTCATCTGACAGCTGAAATGCTTATTTGGCAGTAGCTCTGTAATAAACTGATTTTCTGCAAACAAGTGGTGTGGTGACCTTCCTGTTATATAAGAAAGGAAACCAGAATATATAAACCTAAAATTACAACCAGATATAAGGAGCTAAGAGTGACATCAAGGGCACATGAACAACTAATGACCATGAACTCAATTCCGAGGACAGGCTGAGCCAACAAACACATTTTGCACACTTTGAATTGTGTGAATCTACTTATGCTAGTGCTTGGTATGTAAACACATTGCCTTTGAAATGTTGCTTGCTATTCACTTTTACTTACATATATTTCTTTTTTACCAACTACTATTTCAGCTTCCACGGAAAGAACCTTTGACTTGGCAAAGTGGAAATGCACGCTTGTTTCGGTAAGGATGAATTGCTAATGAATGTCTCACATGACGCTTGTCTCTCTGTTTTCCATAGCCACTCATTCAGCGTGAATATATGCAGATAATAAATTCACCCCATCATAGTGCTGTTCTCCTATGAGGTTGCACTATTCTCCCCATATCCCTATTATTTCTATGGATTATGATCGTTACTATGATGTTGATTATGATTGGGCACAGAGGGGAGCAGCTGTACTCGGTGCATAACATTTCCCTAATATGCAATATTTACCAGAAGCATTAAAAACCTTATTGGCCCAAGTTGACATTCATAAAACTGGAAATTGCATGCTTATGACACCTAGTCCTACATGTATCAGAGTTTATCTGCATGTTTTACCCAGGTAAATTACAGGCTCTACAGTGATCATTGCATTACTCATAAATCTGACTGTTGTTGCACAGGGCTACAAATGTATCTTCTCAAAATCACTGCAGACGCCAGCCGTGGATACTTCATTTACGTTTCTATTACTGCATTAAAGTCTCTCACTGTTTTCCTTGCAGTTCCTGGGGACTATCCTAAAACAAGCCCCATACAGAGAATGGCATGTCTCTTTTATGGAAGAACTCACCGAACAGATTGACAGTTTTGCCCATCATGTGAATGAGGAGGTTAGTGTTCTCAAGGGTCAGTATTGAACCATTGGGGAAGTCAATTTAACACAAAGTCGGAGAAGGGTAGAACTGTGTATTCCATTAGTAAAGGTAATTTTTATAATATGGGTACACAGCATTGGGCTTAGCCTGTTGGGAAAATCAGGTATGGTTCTCCCGCTCCCTGGAAGGACTGACCTACTAAGAAGCAGATGGAGATGAACTCCCTGAGATAATCCTCTCCACTTGAATCAATAAAAGCCACAACATTTCAGGGCTATACTCATTTCCCTAATAGATCTCCTTTAGCCAATAGGTAGTCTTCATGTTAGAGCCAATCCCCATTCAGGGGATGTGAGGCCATATTCATGCAAAAAGCAGTGGAGATATTGTTCCTATCAAAAAGCAAAGAAGAAAGGAAGGCGGGCAAAGAAGGGGGAATCTTAAGGATTATTTCTTGGTGCCCTCACACATCACTGAGTATGTAATACTTCATAGTGGGCTTGCTTCTCATAGGTCTAGCGCTATAATGCCCTACGGGCCCCATGAAAGGTCACTTTAAGGGAGATCTTTTTCTTTTTGCTGTCTGATGAGAAGTGCTTGTGTAAGGGCATTTTGAATGTGAGGGGTGGAGTACATGTGTACAGTGAAGTAAAGGGAGACTAAAACTATCTAAGAGATACCAAACTGAACTGTAATGTGATGGTTCCCTTGGTAGGATTAAAAAAATATAATTTGGTTGGGGCTAAAACAGGGGTGTGATGTACCCAAGTAGACTAAATCTGTGAGTGTGGTCAGGTTTCGATGGCCTAAAAAGGTTCCACAATGATTCGTCAGGACCAAAAATACGGGGGATAGTCCGACCCCACACCTAAGACATGATATGCTGCTAAGGTATTCCTTTAGAAGAAAATACCTGGTTCAAAATGTTTAGAACTGATCATCTAACCTAGAAAATAAATGAAAAATTAAAGAAAACACTCATTAAACAAATGTTTGTATGTTTGGTTCAATGTGTCACCAGAATCGATTTTCCAACTCACTGTATCATAGTGTCTCTAAAGGTAGACATGTGCATGCTATTTTTGGCGCTGACCAGTCACCACAACGTGAAAGAAGGGAAAAACACACAAGTACATATAATATAACAGAATAAGCAAGTGAACCTACATGGAACAGACAAAATAAACCAATCTGTGTTTGTGTTACTCAGCGTATCATAAGTTATTGGATGTCCTCCATTGTGAGTGACGGGTCTTACCCTTTGGATCAATTAATTATGCCCTATAGGTCAAAAGCAGAGGGTAGTGCTCAGCTGCTGACAGTGGAAAAAACTATGATGGTCAGTAAAAAGAAACAGTAAATCAAGGGGACCCAAATGACTTAGTGTTAAAAGAAAAAGAAAAAGTTTTCAAGAGAAGCAACCATATTCACATGGTTTCTGCACGGAGAGCACAAGAGGCCTACCCTCCTCTGCTCGCCTGGCTCGAGACTGAGCAGAGGAGAAGACCTGTCATTGAAGGTACGGGCAATTGGAGCGATTGTCCTCAGGTGTGGTGTGGGCAGCAGCTGGAAGGAGTGATGACCTAGTGGACATGAGGAGAGGAGAGGAGGGGAGGGGCGAGCTTGAGCCAAAAGGAGTGAGCTTCTCACGTGCTGATGTAACAGAGGTATCATGCCTCAGTGGCGCCTATCCCAGAGTGTGCAGTGGTTAAAAGCTGGGCATCCCAATGTCATCCATGGTTTTTGTAAGGTGGCCTCTAAGTAGTAAAGTAAGACAGTTGAATGTTTTGTTAATCAAGGGTAATGGTAAGAGAAATGAATAGTAAACCTAAGTACTCTTGTATATACAGTGATGGAGAGCAAATCAGGTGCACATAACTCCTAGCGATCCCTCATGGTGGAATCTAGGCATAATGGCATCTGTTTTCATGTTGGAAATCTAGGCTACCTCATGTAATAAGTAACACGAGGCGGCCAAGTGGTCTATTCCCAATGGATTAGGATGCTTGGTGAGCACTATTGGGAAATGTCAAATGAAGAGAAGAGGAAAGAGAAGAGGTAGGCTGGAGCCAATAGGAGCAAGCCCCTCATGTGCTTGTGTAGCAAAAGTATCATCCCTCCGTGGTGGACAACTTGGAGTGTGTAGCGGTCAAATGCAGGCCGACCAAAGTTGTCAATGGTATTAGTAAGGCGGCTTCTGATGGATACAACTGCTAGTGGATTCCTCACCTTGTGAATATCCCCCTGCGTCAGCAACGTTCTGAAAATTCTTTGTAGCTCGCCGGCGTGGACGACGTTACAGGAACGCAGGACATCGCGCACGGCTCCGCTGACGTCACCGACTCCATAATAGGCCTACGCTGGCGTGATGCCATCAGTTCCCTTTTTTCCACGTCGTCGACGCTAACGGTTTCGGGGTACCTCGGTAGCTGTTAGTAACTTTGTTACTGTTTTTCTCTGTTTGGTGTCTTCTTGCTTCTTTGTTTCTCGCTGAAGATGTCGTCTAAGAAGACCGAGTTCAAGCCATGTGGGGAGTGCGGCAAGATGATGTCGATTACGGACCCGCGCGAGGATTGTATCTGATGCCCGAGTTAGAACTACGATGTCAAATGCTGTTCTTCGTGTAAGAAGATGAACACGAAGGCTCTTCGAGAGAGGGAAGCAAAACTTCTGGTGGGGAAGTTGAAAGGTAGAAAGGAGAAGAAGACTTTGAGATCACGTTCGAGTAGGGCGAGGTCGAAGTCGAGGTCGGGGTCGAGGTCCCGCATGGCGTCGTCTTCGAGGTCGTCATCTGGTCATGCTTCGAGGTCAACGAAGAAGAAGCATAAGAAGCGAAGGCATGGATCTCGACATCACTCTGGTAAGGACTCGGAGTCGAGACCGAAGTCGCCTAAGAGGAGGCATATAAAAGATGAGGTGTCTCCTTCACCTGGTGTTCCAGAAGGTGAGGCTTCGCCCTTGGAGTCGCCAGTGCGTTCTCCGGCACCGGTATTGGATCCCTCTCCGTGCTGTCTCCGGCTCGAGAGGAAGAAGAGGCTCCATTACCTGAGGGCTCGATGACTCCAGTCCATCCGCCTGTGGAAGAGGAGGCGAAACTGGAACCTCCAAGAGAGCATCCTGTAGGTCCTTACCTGCCCTTCCCAGCTCAAGGTCAAGACCCTTCTTCGTTTTTAAACACAATGTATGGAGTCTACGCAAGAGCTTTGTACCCCTCTGGGGCACCTTCGGGTCCCATGGGTCCATTGGCATATAATTTAGTAGTTCCCCACTCCTATGCTCCAGCTCCTTTTATGCCATTTATACCGGTGCCGGCTCCGCCTTGGCATTTCTCGGAGCCTCCGAGGTCGTCAAAGCCAATTCCATCGTCGCCGGTTCCAGCTCGACCTCATGAGCAGCGACCTGGGCTTCCGGATCCGATCTCAACGCCGGCACCGGCTCCGTCGGAGTCGGTCACGGATTCGGCGGCGCGACTCTTAAAGGAGAGATCGAGGCGAGAAGCTCAGCGCCTTATAGAGGAGCAAAGATTTAGAGAGGCTGAGGCTGAGGTGGAAGAAGGTGAGCTTCAGGAGGACTATTTTGATGATTTGAGGGATGCTAGTGGTTTGGAGCTTTCCCCTGAATGGAAGCTGTCCTCTGTACCTGATTCCCCTTCAAAGGGCGTTGCACCATACCATGTGGTCATCAAAAAAGCTGCGGATCTTTTAAATTTGACTTTGCCTACAGCTGAATACAAGTCTAATCTTTTGACTTAGGTCCTCCATTCCCCATCTTCAGTTGTGGAACCATTGCTTCCTTTTAATGAGGCTTTGACTGAGCCTATATTGGAGGTTTGGAACAGGTCTCTTACAGCTCCTGCAGTGGCTAAGGGTGTTGCAAGGAGGTATAGGGTCGCACCTGGTGATCCTGAGTTTCTATCCTCACATCCTTTGCCTAAAAGTCTGGTTATACAGGCAGCCTGTTCGAAGAAGACTGTTGGTGCTTTCCCTCAAGTGCCTGGGTATAAGGAGTCCAAGAAACAGGATCAGACTGCGAAGAAGATTTTCTCTTCGGCAAGTATGGCTCTAAAATCGACCAATGCCACATGTCTCTTGGGGAGATATATACATGCCCTGATGGACTCTGTACAGCAGTTGGCTCCTAAAATTCCTGAGGACAGCAGAAAGGATTTTAATGAGGTGTTGGCCGATACACAGGCGGCTGCACGTCAAGTGATTCAAAGTGGTCTTGACACTGCTGATTCAGTTGCTCACATTATGGGAACTTCTGTTGCCTCTAGAAGGGCTGCCTGGCTGAAGTCATCTGACTTTTCTGCGGACGTTCAGGCAGCCTTGTTGGATTTGCCATTTGATGGTGCTGGACTATTTGGCAAAAAATCTGATGCAACTTTGGAAAGATTTAAGGACAGTAGGGCTACTGCCAGATCTTTGGGGCTGCAGTCCAGAGGCTCTGCGACTAAGCGGTATGGAGGTTTTGGACATTCGTCCTTTCATCCCTACCGTCAAACTCAACAGCAGCAGCAACAGCAAAATCCACTATATAAATCCTACAGGGGCAAACAAAGAGCTCGTCCTCGAGGACGTCAAGCTTCCTCCTCTGCCCAACCCCCTTCACCATCAGCAAAGCAGCCCTAGATCCGCCATTCTGGATCATGCGGGTCCTGTAGGGGGTTGGCTTACCCATTTTCTACGGGATTGGGAATCGGTTACATTAGATCTTTGGGTTCTCAATCTTGTAGAGAATGGGTATGCTCTTACCTTTCGGGAATTTCCTCCAGATTACCCTCCTTGCCAAGGATTTTGCTCAGAGGACCACCTACTTCTCCTGCAGGAGGAAGTCCTGTCACTGTTATGAAAGGGTACGATAGAGGTGGTTCCGGAGCAGGAAAGGGGTCAGGGATGCTACTCCTGGTATTTCCTGATTCCCAAGAAGGATGGCAGACTTCGTCCAATCTTGGATCTTAGGATCTTGAACCTTTACCTGAAACAGGAGAAGTTCAAGATGCTCACCCTTGCTCAGGTTCTTCAGGCGCTGCTGGAAGAGGACCGAATGGTGTCGATCGACTTGCAGGATGCTTATTTCCATATTCCTATCCTGAAGTCGCACAGAAAGTATCTCCGTTTCCTGGTGGGATCGTAACATTACCAGTTTGCGGTCCTTCCGTTTGGTCTTACTACTGCACCTCGAGTTTTCACCAAGGTCATGGCTGTGGTGGCAGCACATCTCAGAAGGTCGGGATACCTGTATTCCCATATCTGGACGATTGGTTGATCAAAGCAGAATCTCCAGAGACAGTGCTCCATCATCTGCAAGTCACAACTCAGTTGTTGTACAGGTTGGGTTTTTCAATAAATGTACCCAAATCTCACCTGGTGCCCTCCCAGTTCAACCTGTTCATAGGTGCGATACTGGACACAACTGTATGTCGAGCATTCCCTCCACCTCAAAGGATTCTCGACATACGGGGAATGATTCTTTTTTTTCACAATGGAGCGGTCGTTCCAGTCCTGAAGGTCCTTCGCCTGCTCGGTCTGAAGCCTTCCTGCATTCTGTTGGTCAACCATGCACGCTGGCACATGAGGGCATTCCAGTTGTGTCTCCGCAGGCAGTGGTATCAACACAACGGAGATCTCAGGGAGTCTGTGAGGATCTCCAGAGAAGCTGCAGTGGATGTCTCTTGGTGGAGGGTGGAAGGCAATCTGTATCAAGGAAAGCCTTTCCATCTACCTCCATCGGTTGCCACGGTGATAACGGATGCATCCACTCTAGGGTGGGGTGCTCATCTGGGGGATCTGGAGATCAAGGGTCTTTGGTCTCCAGAGGAAAGGTTGCTTCACATCAATCTTCTAGAGTTGCGGGCGATACGTCTAGCACTCAAGGCCTTTCTCCCTTCCCTTTGCGGGTGGTCGGGTCATGTCCTGACGGACAACACCACCGCGATGTGGTATGTCAACAATCAGGGAGGAGTCGGGTCGCAGTGTCTCTGCAGTGAGGCTCTGCGTCTCTGATCCTGGGTTCAGGACCATCAGATTTGTCCGATGGAAAATCATCTGGCCGGAGTTCTGATTGTGCGTGCAGACAGTCTCAGTCGGCAGTTCTCGGCCGACCACGAGTGGAGGCTTCATCCAGAGGTAGTTTGTCACGTCTTTCTGACGTGGGGAACTCCTCAGGTGGACCTGATCGCCACTCACGAGAATGCTCACTGTCCGTCATTCTGCAGTCTCCAGTATCCGATGCACGGAGCTTTGGGGGATGCGTTTCAGTTGAGTTGGGGCTCACAACTCCTTTACGCGTTTCCTCCCATACCCTTGATTCCTCAGGTTCTGAGAAAGATTCGCCAAGACCGGGCCCAAGTCATATTGATCGCCCAGGATTGGCCAAGAAGAGTGTGGTACACAGATCTTCTCCACCTCTCCTCGTGCCCGCCGCTCCGTCTCCCTCTCAGGGCAGATTTCCTCTCTCAGATGGAGGGCAGGTTCAACACCCCCACCTCCAGACCTTACACCTTCATGCCTGGAGATTGAACGGGGCAACCTGAATTCCTTTTCTATATCCACATGATGAGGTGGATGTCATAATTTATCGGCCAGACGTGACTCCACCAAGTCTATCTATTCTTATAGGTGGTCTCGGTTTGTTTCATGGTGTGGGGAGAAATCCATTGATCCTTTGAGGGCTCGTTTATCAGCTATACTTCAATTTGCTCTTTCTTTAGCGCAGCAAGGGTTTGCTGTTGCTACAGTCAAATGTTATCTTTCGGCTTTGTCGGCATTTCTCTGCCTGCCGAATCAGCCGTCCTTATTTAAGTCTGCTGTTGTTTTAAGATTTCTAAAGGGCCTTACGAATAAATTTCATCCTACTCCCTTTGTTGTACCTCAATGGGACTTGAATCTGGTGCTTACTGGGTTCTCCTTTCGAACCTTTGCACAAGTGTCCCTTGAGACTTTTGTCTTTTAAGACGGTCTTACTGGTTGCTATTACCTCGGCAAGGAGGGTAAGTGAGCTTCAAGCTCTTATTTCGAAGCCCCCATTCTTGACCATTCATGCTGAACGAATGGTTCTTAGGACCAGGGTTGCTTTTCTGCCTAAGGTGGTGACTCCCTTCCATCTAGTACAGTCTATTACCCTTCCTACCTTCTATCCTCCCCCTCACCCTTCCAAGGAGGAGGAACGGCTTCCCCGTCTGGACCCTAAGAGGGCGGTGAGCTTTTATCTTGATAAGACAAAGGACTATCAGGTGGATGACCGGTTGTTTGTTGGATTTGCTGGCTGTAGAAAAGGAAGAGCTGTGCATAAGCGCACACTTTCAAGATGGATTATTCTATGCATCAAGATCTGCTACGCCCTGGCTGGTAAGGAACCTCCAGAGGGTATAAGAGCTCACTCTACTAGAGCAAAGTCATCAACATCTGCTTTGTCTAGGGGTGTTCCTGTAGAGGACATTTGTAGAGAGGCAACTTGGGCTTCCCTCCACACTTTCGCAAAGCATTTCTGCTTGGATACCGAAGTGAGGAGGGACGGCCACTTTGCGCGTTCTGTCCTTCAGGACTTTCTGGTATAGAGGAGTGGACACCCTCCTCCTGGAGTGGGGACTGCTGTGGGAATCTATTCACAAGGTGAGTAATCCACTGGCAGATGTATCCATCAGAAGAAAAAGTTACTTACCTTCGGTACGCTTTTTCTGGTGGATACAGTATCTGCCTGTGGATTCCTCACATGCCCACCCGCCTCCCCGTTGTTCACTCTTCCATACCTGAATTTCTGGTAATGTTTTTTTAATGTATACAAGTTATCCTCAAAGGAAGTGTGTTCTTGTACATGATTTACTATGTTATATTCACACTATGTGTGTTAACTTGACTAGTTTGTACTGTGTATACTGTGTATATATCTATTGTTGTTGGTCCGTCCGTGTTCCTCGAAGGCACGGAAAAAAGGACCGAACTGATGTCATCACGCCGGTGTAGGCATATTATGGAGTCAGTGACATCAGAGGAGCCGGTGCGATGTCGTGCGTTCCTGTGCCGTCGTCCACGCCGGCGAGCTACAAAGAATTTTCAGAACGTTGCTGAGGCATCGGGATATTCACAAGGTGAGGAATCCACAGGCAGGTACTGTATCCACCAGAAAAAGCGTTACCGAAGGTAAGTAACTCAAACAGTAGACTAAGACAGTTAAATGGTTACTTATTGGAGGGTACCACCTCATTGGTATCAACAGAATCATTTGTGTTACTGAAGAAGAGACCAATGCCAAGTCGCAAAATGCTTATCATAAGCACTGCTTAGTGTGGTGTCTGGGACTCCATAGCCGGGCATTCCATATGTGACATGGTGTCAATGGTGATATGGTATATCAGGTCCCATGTATGAAGAAAATGTCAATCCAGCCATAGTAAGAGAGTATCTGATTTCACAGGGGACTGAATTACACCTCGCACTAGAGGATTTCATCTTTTAAACCTTTGCTGTTGGTGGAGAGACATAAAATCCACCCTTGCTCTTCTGAAATGGTTTAAAGGGCTCCATGAATTAATAGCTTCCAAAATTATCTGCCAGAGGTCATCTGGAGAGTGGTTGGAGTTGGAAAAGTGATGGCACATTTTTGTAGTGCTGTGTCTGCAGCATTTGTTGCTCCAGTACTCCATTATTCTTGGTTCGATAGCGCTCGTGGTCATTCCCACAAAGGCAGGTGATCAGGTAAACACAGTTTTTTGTACTGCAGTTACTGTGACTTTTCTGTTTCCAGGCGAATTGGGGACCCAACCTGACCTCTTAGGAATGTTTAGTCAGTGGGCATACCCCGTAGGACCCACAGGGAAAATGCCCTGTGACAGGTGGCAAGGCCCACAAGATGTTCGGCATGTGGGACTGTTGAATATGAGGTCTGGTGTTTACCAGGAGGTCCTTCGGTTTCTGGATACACTTAAACGCGAATCATGGCTCTGGAATCTCAAGGGGCCCAGTGCGTCATCACTCCTTCCCACGGTCGCATGCACCCCACCCAAGGACAATCACTACAATTACCTGCACCTTAAAAGACGGGTCTTCTCTCCTGATCAGTCTCAATCCAGATGAACAGAGGATGGTAGGTCTCCTGCGCTCTCTGTACAGAAACCACATGAGTATGGTTGCCTCTCTTGAAAACTCTCTGTTTTTCTTTTTTTTCTCACCCCAAGGCAATTTGGGTCCACTTGACTTGCTGTTTCTTTATGTTGACTATCATTGTTCTTTCCACAGTTAGCAGCTGAGGGCTACACTCTGCTTTTGACCTATGGGTCACTGATCCAAAGGGTAAGACCCTTCACTCACTCCTGAGGACAACTTGTGATACACTGTGTAACATCAACGCTGATTGGTTTTATGTTGTCTGTTACCTGTATGTCCACTTGCCTGTTCTGTTATATTGCATGTACTAGTGTGTTTTTTACTTCCTTCACATTGTGGCGCCTGATCAGCCATAACAATAGCATGCACATACAGTGTCCCGGAAAAGCGATCCTGGAGACACATTGGTCCATACATGCAAAACATTTGTTTACTGTGTGTTTTCTTCATTTTCTTATTTTTTTCTAAGTTGGACGATCAATTTTAAACTTTTTGAACAAAGGTATTTTCTTTTAGGGGATTACCTACACTTTATATCACATCTTAGATGTGGGGTAGCATTAGCTCTCTCTTTTTTAGGTCCTGAAGAAGTGGTACAGATACTTTTTGGGCCAACAGGCAAGAAACACGTTAACCTGACCACATTCACAGATTTCGGCTACTTGGATACATTACCTCCCTGTAGTCGCCCGTACCTAGTTATGTTTTTTTAAACCTGCCAAGGAAACCATCAGTTTAAATTCCAGTTGAATACCTCTTTTTAGTCTCTCTTCACTTCACTATACACATTCACTCAACCTCACACATTCAAAACGCCCTCACACTGGCACTTTCATCAGATGGCAAAATTGAAAAGATCTCTGTTAAAGCGACCCTTCGTGGGTCCCATAGGGCATTGCATTGCCAGCCCTATGAAGAACACCCTTGATGATGAGACATTACATGCTCATGTATTTGTGAAGGCACCAAGAAAAAATCCTTAGGATTCCCCTTTCTTTGTCCGCCTTTCTTTCTACTTTGCTTTCTGAAAGGAGCAGTATTTCCACTGGTTTCTGCATTAGCACTTTCAGAGCCTAGGTAATGGACCTTCATTGGCTCACATTACCCCTCACTTCCTTGTTTTGAGTCATATTCAGGACCATATACAAATCTCTACAATGTCCAGAAAATATAACTATACTATACATAAGATAACAAACATTTCACTCAACTTATTAAGTGCTATGTGAAAGTGTGAGACAAATATGTGCGTAGAGTGAATCAAAGATGAATACTCAAATATAAGTAAGACTTTCATAGAGTGAGCAGGAGATGCTGTTTATTCTTAACTCAGACTGTCTTTAATTCACTCCCATATTAGGGTTTTATTTTCCAGTGCCTTGGTAAGTGCATGGCCAGCTGTGATGATACTGCACTGATCTTACCCTTCCTTCGAAGCATGTTCGAATCTACTAGGTTCATCGCTACGCCTTACCATGCAGTAAGTATCAAGTGCATTTCTTACAATTATCATAGATTTATTTCCCTAGGGTATTTCACCCTGTACGACCACAACAAAAACAAGTTGAGAAGGTAGTAATATGGGGCTGTGGAGCATCTGGTTGTACATTGTGTAGATTTGTAACTTCATTCATAGAGCTTGATGGTAAATTATTGATGACCGGTGAAACATTCCTCACTCAGTACTTCCTCTCACCCAAAAGTGTGATTTTGTACTCCGTGCATAGGCAAATTATAGTAGAGTGAAACCCCTCTACAGAGTAGATGTGGACTAAGTTAGCAGAAACTGAATGTAGAGCTCCTTTTTTCAGGTGACTAATAATGCATTTCATCAGGGATAGTTAGGAGCCACTTTAGGTGATCTCTCTTGATAGAAGCCAGTGTTTGAACAAGATAAATCAAGTTTAATCAATGTAGCAGATAAAGTGGTGAAAGACATAAAGCTATGTGAAGGCTTTGAAATGACTCTCTCAGAAAGGCCTTCAAAATAGACAACAGTAGACATGAGGAAGAAAGGATAAGCACCACTTCTAAAGAAATCACACTCCTTTGTTGTAAAGAAGGCTTGTGTATTGAACTGTCCTTGCAGTTCCTTTATGTGAAACACCAGAGAGAACAAAGTGACAGAAAACAAATAGTGACGGAACTCTCATCTTATTGTCCAAAGATGCTTTTTAAGTAGCATGGTAAAGGCCCTCCAGCATAGCTGTATAAAGGTATCCTTAAATCATGCTTTCAGGCCACTGAATATATTTGCTTTACTAGTTGACAATGATTCACCAATACCAGCTGTAAACACTGAATGTGAAATCAAGAACCAGCTTTATCCTTTCTTTCTAATATGAAATCTCTTGTACTAAATGTCTGTGTTTGGTTAATGTCTATTATCTCCCAGAGGCTGAGTTGTCTTTCCCTATTTGCAGGGCATAGTAATTGGTTTCCAAACATGTGCCAAGGTTCATCCTTTCGCATGCCGGCAGGTACTTGAAGCGTACAAGGGTTGTCTTTCTGATATTGAGCTGGTAAGAACCATGCATCTCTTTCTGTCTCATATTTCAAACTTTCCTCAGCAGCGGCGGTTCACATTTATTAAATGTATTTCACAATTAGATAAAAGTTTACGAGAAAGAAAAGCTAAAATATGTCTAAAGACGTAGGCAGTCTACAATTCCGAAAACAAAATTGTATCAAATAAATGCCCAGTGCAGCTTCCATTCCTCATGTGTATATAACATTTGTTGAAGAAATTTGTTTAGAAAATTTATTTTGAAGGGGCTTATGATACCAAATGCAAGAATCTCTTAAATTTACCATAAAAACAAGCCATTCAACCTTTACTTTCTCCTTTGATTTACTCATGACTTCAGAAGTAATAGAGCACCAACGGAAATGCCACCCTCCAAGACAACTTACATTTAGGAATGTGGGTGTTCAATACAAGACCGGGTCTAAGACCAGGCCCTGGACTCAAGGGGGGAGTGGTACTCGATATCAAACAACAGGCCTGGGTAAAGGCTGGTCTCTGTATCTACAGAATACAGTTACATTGAGGAAAGGTATACGGCTGAGTCCATATTCTATAGCACACAGCTTACTGTGTTCTAAACTCCTACTGAAATGGTGACTTGCCCGGGCCAGGAGGCAACCGGCACCAGCACTGGTGTGTTGTGTTACAGGACTACCTCTCCTGTCTGAGGATGGGCCTTCATGAGGCCAACATGAACAACCCACTCTGACACATGGGTAAGGCAGTGTGATTGCATTGTAGGGGCAGAGAACCACACATATCCCCTATGCCTAGGACAAGGCCAGGGAGGATCATTGTATTTGGGGGCTGGGTGACACTGAGGCCAAGGTTGATTTAGGCAGCTGGGTAAGGCAATATTCACTGGATCATTGGTTTTGCAGGGCATTTTCTTTGTGGCCTTCCTGCCACCTTTGAGGTTGGGTGTGTGTGTGTGTGAATAAGAGTTAGGGTAAGGGTAATGGTACTCATTAAAGTTAGGTGTAGAGTTAATGTAAGCATAAAGGATGGAGATTGACTTCAGGTTGCGTAAATTGTGCCAGTTACGGAAGTTCAAGTTCAAGTTCAGGAATTTGTATAGCGCACTACTCACCCAGAGGGTCTCAAGGCGCTTGGGGGAGGGTTGTACATTACTTATCAAATAGCCAGGTTTTAAGCTGCTTTCTGAAGGAAAGGTGGTTCTGTGTAAGGCGGAGGTGAGTGGGGAGAGAGTTCCAGGTTTTGGCCGCTAGGTAGGAGAAGGATCTTCCTCCCATGGTGGATCTGTGGCTGCGCGGAATTGCGGCGAAGGCTTGATTGGATGATCGTAGTTGGCGGGTGGGTGTGTAGAAGGACAGACGTGTGTTGAGGCATTCGGGACCTAGGTCGTAGAGGGCCTTGTGTGCGTGAGTGAGGAGACGGAACGTTATTCTCTTGTTGACGGGGAGCCAGTGGAGGTCTTTTAGGTGATCGGTAATGTGAGCTTGACGGGGGATGTCCAATATGAGTCTGGCTGAGGCGTTTTGGATGCGTTGGAGTTTTTTCTGTAGTTTGGCTGTGGTTCCGGCGTAGAGGGTGTTTCCATAGTCCAATCGGCTAGTGACCAGTGTGTGGGTGACAGTCTTTCTTGTTTCGGTGGGGATCCAACTGAAGATTTTTTTGAGCATGCAAAGTACGTTGAAGCATGAGGATGAGACGGCGTTGATTGTTTGGTCATCGAGAGGGATGAATCTAGGATGAAGCCCAGGTTACGTGCGTGGTCTTTAGGTATGGGTGCTGTACCCAGGGCCGGTGGCCACCACGAGTCGTCATAGGCAGAGGCGGATGATCCTAAGATGAGGACTTCTGTTTTGTCCGAGTTTAGTTTTAAGCAGCTGTTCTTCATCCATTCTGCTACTTCTTTCATTCCTTCGTGAAGATTGGTTTTGCGGTGTTAGGGTCTTTGGTGAGGGAGAGGATCAGCTGGGTGTCGTCTGCGTAGGAGATGATGTTGAGGTTGTGTTGTCGCACGATGGATGCGAGGGGACTCATGTAGACGTTGAAGAGGGTGGGACTGAGTGATGATCCTTGTGGTACTCCGCAGAAGACTTCGGTGGCCTCTGATTTGAATGGGGGGAGGCGGACTCTCTGGGTTCTCCCGGCGAAGAACGAGATGATCCAGTCCAATGCTTTTCCATGTATTCTGATGTTTCTGAAGCGTTGTATGAGGGTGCTATGACAGACTGTGTCGAATGCGGCGGAGAGGCCAAGTAGGATGAGGGCAACTGTTTCTCCCTTGTCCAGTAGCGTTCAGATGTCGTCTGTAGCTGCGATGAGGGCGGTTTCGGTGCTGTGTTTGGCTCGGAAGCTGGACTGTGAGGTGTCGAGGGAATTGTTGGATTCAAGGAAGGTGGCGAGCTGACTGTTGACGGCTTTCTCAATGACTTTGGCAGGGAATGGGAGGAGTGAGATGGGGCGGTAGTTCGTAAGTTCTGAGGGGTCTGCTGTGCGTTTCTTCAGGAGGGTGCTGAGTTCGGCATGTTTCCAGTTTTCTGGGAAGGTGGCGGAGTTGAAGGAGCAGTTGATGACATCGCGGAGATGGGGTGCAATGATGGAGTCTGCTTTGTTGAAAATGTAGTGGGGACATGGGTCGGTTGGCGATCCTGAGTGGATGGAGTTCATCAGGCGGATGGTGTCTTCAGTAGTGATTGGGTTCCAGGCGCGAAGGTTGTGAGAGTTCTGTTTTGGTTCTGGGGTGGGTGGAGAGGACTGTTCCTCGGACTGGTTTTCAAAGCTGTTATGTATGTCGGCGATTTTATTGTGGAAGAAAGAGGATAAGGAGTCACAGAGGTCTTGGGAGGGAGTGATGTTGTTCGTGCCGGCGGTGGGGTTGGTAAATTCTTTGACGATGTTGAATAGTTCCTTGCTGTTGTGGGCGTTGTTGTCGAGTCGGTTCTTGAATGCTGATTTCCTGGTGGATCGGATCAATTGGTGGTGTTTGCGGGTGGCGGCCTTGAAGGTGGTCAGGTTGTTAGTGGTTGGGTTTTTTCTCCAGGTTTTCTCGAGAGTACGGCATAACTTCTTGGATTTCTTGAATTCATCGTTGAACCAGGGGGCCTTTTTGCAACCTAGTTTGATTTGGTGGTTTTTCATGGGTGCTAGTTCGTCAGCACTGTGGGTGATCCATTGTGTGAGTTTGGAGGCAGCTTGGTTTGGATCCGATGATATGGCAGGAGGGTTTTGGTTAAGCGATGTGAAGAGTTGTTCGGCGGTGATTTTGTTCCAGTTTCTTCAAGGAATAGGTTGTGGGGGGTTGTGGGTCAAGGACTTTTTGTAGTTGAAGTGAACCCAGCTGTGGTCCTTCCAATGGAGAGCTGTGGTGTGGTCGAAGGAGATGTGCTTGCTGGAGGTGAAGATGGGGTCGAGTGTGTGTCCGGCAAGGTGGGTGGGGGTGTCAACAAGTTGTTTGAGTCCGAGATTGGCCAGGTTGTCAAAGTCAAAGTCAAAAGTTTATTATGATTTGGCTCTCAATGAGGGCCACATAAAATAACATACATGTAACCATACTTTAAAACACAAACTTAATACAACGACTAAACGACCACTTGTTATATGCAAAGTTACACTCATCAACATCTCACCAGAATCACATTAATAGATATCTAAAAATTCTTTAAAATATTTAAAAATTCTAAAACAGAACATTTCATTAGGGGGGCAGAGGAGAGCATTAAAAAACATTTTTACATTCGTAATTCCCATTTGTATACAGATTGGTTTTATCCATTTTTTCCTCAATAAGTACAGGCCTGGGCAAATAAGCAGAACATGTTTAAAATCTTGAACGGCATTATTACAAAAATTACACAAGGGGGACACTCCATACCATTTTGCAAGTAATGTATTTAGTGGAAGCAAATTGTGGCGAAGGAGGTACCATACCCTACGGACACCATGCGGAATGTTCCAAGTTAGATATTGTTGGGCTTGTTTAGGTGTATAGGTTAAAACCAGGAGTTCCCTATCTTTATCTTTCTCTTTCTGTTGGGCAAGTATATCCAGTTTGTAGCAGTATTCCCAGGACATACTTTTTAACTTTAGCTTTAGTTCTAATGGAGAAAGTAAAAACAACGTACTTTCATCCAATTCCAATATTGAAACAGCCAGTCGAAAGTTTTTTACTAGCTGCGAGAACTCATTAAAGTTGCCCAAGAGCTCCTTTTTTAAGCTTTCTCGTAAGGTTCCTGGTTTGCCTCGGGCCAAGCATGTTATCCATTTTACTAGAGCAGCTAACCCTTGAGCCCTACAACTTCGCAGTCCGAATTCCAGCCTGCAAGATGAAGTGGAGCAGGCAGAATTTAACGAAGAAATTTTCCTTAATACCTTCCCCTCCATTTTTTGCATAAACTCCCATTGATATGGATCCACCAATTCCATTCCATACAAAAGGGTAGCAGGAATCTTTGCACGGAATACATCCAGGCAGCATGAGAAGTGTCTCCTCCCAGTCGCTTTGTACAAGGAACATAATCCCCTCCCATGGGCCATTGCTTTTCTGGAGTTATTTTCAATGTGGGGTTTCTCACTAAGGTTAGAACATATTATTTTGCCCAAAAACGTATAGGAGTTAACTACCTCTAGTTTTTCACCACTTAATGTCCAATTAAAACTCTTGGACCTGCATTTCTTTTTTCCAAAGATGCACATAACTTTACTTTTTGAACTATTGATTTTCATAAAGTGTGCATCGGCGAATTCATTCAATGTATGGAGACGATTAGAAAGGCCTTTCGGGGTCAGATCTAGAACAAGAATATCGTCTGCGTACATTAGAATGGGTATGGCAGTTCCTCCAATTTTTGGGGCTAATCCCTCACAGTCAGCAACAGCAGTTGGCAAATCAGCCATATATAGGGAGAACAAAGTGGGTGCCAGTATGCATCCTTGTTTTAGGCCATTGCGGGATGGGATGGCTTGGGAGAGACCCCTATCACCTCCTTGTAGCACCCGACACCATGTGTTCCAATGCAAGGACTTAACTAAGTCCAATAAATGCCCCGGCATACCCAATGCCGACAGCTTTCTCCACAGCGTTGGTCTGTCCACCCTATCGAACGCTGCAGAGAAATCTATAAATGCTGCATATACGCCTCCACCACGCACACGAACATATTTATCTACAATTACCTGTAGCATGGTTAAATTGTCCAGAGTTCCGTGCTCTTTTCGGAAACCTGTCTGTTCCCTGGGTATAATATTATTTTTATCTGCCCATTCTGTTATAGATATTAATAAAAGTTTAGCGAAAATTTTCCCTATAGCATCCAATAATGCAATTAGACGGTAATTAGCGGGATTAGCCCGGTCTCCTTTTTTAAAAATTGGGATCAGGATGCTTCCCCGCCAAGAGTCCGGGACTGCTCTTGTTTTAAAACACACCTGAAACACTGGAAGAAGGATCCTACTCCAAGTAGTTACATCTTGCTTAATTGTGGACATAGGCACTTCATCTGGTCCCATAGCCCCTGAAGAGCGCATACTCCTGATTGCACTGGCTATGGTGTGCTCAGTGGGGAGTTCCATTATAACGTCAGAATTGAAATCTGGAACCCAAACATCGGTCCCTACATGGTTGGACGCATATAGAGTAGTCACAAATTGGGTCCAGACATTTTCAGTGATTGCAATCGGAGTGGACGTTGTTACAGATCCACATCCTTGCCTTATTATGGACCAAAAATCTCTGACGTTTTTACACTTAGATGCCTCTTTTAGCTTAATCCATAAGATATCTTCTTTATCTCTTTTTAATTTGGCTCTCAATCTCACCCTCCTTCTTTTTAATAAAGCTAGTTTTAACCCAAGCTCTCCAGATCTATTTAGGTATTGCATCCTAACAACTTTATTAATTTCTTTATTCAACCTTAATAGAGGACTAGGAGAGAAACATTTCTTTTTAAGATTTCCTGAAGTCCTAACTATTTCAGTAATTTTTTGGATAAGGGTTTCGAGGAACATAAATTCCCTTCCCTGCCAATAGTCAAGCTCAGTTAGAAATTGGGTAAGGATGTTTTGTACCTCTTTGTTATAACTAGATCTCCAATAACATCTATCTGAGTGACTATTAATGGTGAAACCTCTGTTCTTTAATGACCAGAGGTCAGCTTCAGGAGATGTTAAAGAAACAGTTAATTTAATGATTTTATGATCGCTCAAGGGGGTATAAGAGATTACCAAATCTTTGCAGAAAGAGAACATTTCAAAGTCTGTAATTACGTAATCCAAAATAGATTCTCCCTTGAATGAACCATGAGTGTAATTAGCTGGAGTATCAGAGGGCATTCTACCGTTTATAATAATTCCCTCTATGGCATTGAGTTCCCCGAGGAGAATCTTGCCCCTTTTATTAGTTTTTATTTTATTGGGCAAAGAGGCTTGGGGGATATTATAAACCTCTTCCTTTGCTTTGTTTCGAAATAAGTCTAGGGAAGTGTTAGACACTTTACAGTTTAAGTCCCCCACTAATAATAGGTATGGAGGATCATCCACCTCTAATAGACGCTTTAGATAGGAAAACATACGTTTTAAAACTACCGTAAAATTATCTTCAGGTGGAATATAGGCGTTTACTATGATAAACGAGGTCCGTTGGACACCAGGATCCAGGTTAGAAATAGTTATAACTTGGAATAGATTACTCTCGTCCTTATAGTGTGCGAAATGCCATTGTAGTGCATTAGATAATAAACAGGCAATTCCGCCTTTAGCATGGCCCTTCTTTGATGGCGTTGCGGCAGCCTCCAGGACGAAGTAATCATTTCCAACATGTGGGAAAATATGACACCATGTTTCTTGGATACATAACACATCTGCATTTTGGGAGAAGAGATAATCAAATTTTTCAGGGCAGTTAGTCAAGCCGGCAGCATTCCAAGAGACAATTTTTAAACAATGGTTAAAGATGTGAGGGTGACCGTGGGTTTCTCGAGGTGGTGTTTGAGAGAACTCCAGGTAGCCAGTTCCACATCGCAGAGTCTTCAGTAAATAGATTGTCTGTACTACTAGGTACAGGACAAACCTGGGAAACCATGCGTTTGCCTCTAGAGATCCAAATTTTTAGATCGTTATTACATAACGGAAGGACATCCTGTCCCATGTTTAACTTTGTGTTCCTTTCATTAAGAGAAAGGCACAAATTTTTATTAACATAGGGTAGGACGTCAATACCTCTACATTGAAATGCTTCGGCTTGTTGGAGAACTAGGTTAGTAATTATCTTCGAATAAAATTTTACCCTTATTCGTTGGCCATTTAATGATCTTATTGGGGTAACTAAATCTATATCATTTGATAGGACCAACTTTAAACTTTCAATCTCCTTAAAGCAGCTAAGTAGCAAAGATCTATTCATTTTTAGATCAGCGTCAAATAATGGAAGAAAATCTAGTACACAAGTATCCACATATGAGATTGGACTTTTTACAGATTGTGGTATTGCCTTCCTAACTATCTCCTTCTGAGGCAGAAAAATAGGAGCAGTTGGATTATATACTCGTGTTACTATCGGGAAATATTTATCATCTGTACTTGTAAGTTGGGGAACAGGGGCATCAACTACTAAACCAGAGACCACCATATCCGTGTTTACTTCAGCCGAGGGAAGTCCCTTGGAATCCTCTAAGATATTTTCCACTTCCACCTTCTCCGGACTAACAGGGGGAATACTATGCCCTCTTTCTATGGGAGCAGGTGTTACAGTTATTATATGTTTTGGAAAAATAATCTGTCTAGGTCTTTTCTTTTTATATTTACGTGTAGGTTTCCCCTTTTTTTCTCTTGATTTCATTTTGGTGACTTTTGGAGACCCCGAGGCAGCTTCTGGCTCCTTTTTATCCTGTACAAAAATAGGAAAGAGATCGTGGCCCCCCGTTGTAGGAGCTTCACAGACACTCTCTTCCTGCTCAGGTAACAAAGGCTCAATCCTCAAATGCGAGGTGGGTGAAATAGGTTGATTAAGTGACTTAAGCATCCCCGCCTCTGTGGAAGATCCCAGATGAGCCTCTCCCCTCTCTTCTATAATTTTGTCTGCCTCATTAAGAACAGAAAGACCAGTGTCAACAGGAATAGTGGGAGGCTTAAGTACCTTTTCTACCAATTTCCCATTTTGTGCCAACAAGGCCTGCAGAATCTCAGTAACCGAAGACAAGATACAGTCAGAATTTACAGCAAATTTTCCCATTAGCAATAACATAGAGGATAAAATTTGTTCCAGGGCAATGAGTGACTCTGAGAAAGGTTTTTCGTTTTTTGGAAAATTTGAAGATGTGAGGGGACAAATCCCTGACATGTTAAAGTGCGGGGATTGTATCTCAAACTGCGGAGAAAGACTATCTTTAGATTTGATGGAGGGCGTACTACTATATAATAGTAGACCAGATGGGGTTTCACCACGAGGAGTTTTATTACCTACTAAGTGGGGTAAAGATGTCTTATCTATATATCGGCCGCAGAGTTCTAAATCAATGCTGTTGAGTATAGAGATATCGCCCTTATCCTCTTCCAGAATACCATTCCCTATAGGAATTTCATGGGACAAGGATTGCGATTTTAGCAAGGGGACAGCATCAATCATATTCACAGCACATGTTGAACGGTTGGCCTCTACAGTCTGACTCAGAGACCCTTTTTTTCCCTCCGTAAGAGCTGGAAAACCAGCTTCCTCCATATTTGAACAGAGATTCAATTGCGGTAGTAGTTCAGTATCATCTTTTCTAGGAACTTCAAGAGATTTACTCAAACTTTTCTCCCAAATTTGATTTAATTGCATCTGACCTTTCATGATGCCTCTATTTGTTTTCTTTTTTCCGACATGACTTAAATTAGGAAATGAATCATAATTCTCCATAACAACTTTCCCAGATCGTAATGTCTTACACTCCATAGTAGCGTATGGAAATAGAGCCTACAAGATAACCACACTCTTAAAACAACAAACACTGTATAAAATACTATAAATATTCACTCAATGATCATGAGAGAAGAAGTTCATACAGTTAGTGGCGTTCAATCGTTCAATATCTCTAGCAATACTTAAAATTATAATATAATGGCACACCCGAGTATCACAGGGTATACAACTCAATAATCAAAATACCTGAGCCCGGCCCGGCCTACCTCGGCCACTGAGGGCCACAGAGGGCCCGCCCTTTGCCCGGGCTTAGCCCGGCGTCCCGCTCGCGTCCCGCGAGACGGGGGTGACTCTGTATTTGAGCGCCTCCTGGCGCGCGTTTGGCGCGATTAGCGCCGCTAGGGCAGCTGGGTAATGTAGTTTTGCTGCTCCTCTACCGCACTCCACACGGCTGCAAGACCCAGAGATGGAGCAGGGGTCGGCGGCGGGAGGCGGGAGGACGAAGGCACCAGAGTCAGCTGCTGCAGGTAGGTTCAGGGGCAGCCCGGGGTCCACACAGCGTCCGTTTCTGAAAGCAGAGAGTCGCCCCCTCGACCGGGGTGACTCTGTATTTGAGCGCCTCCTGGCGCGCGTTTGGCGCGATTAGCGCCGCTAGGGCAGCTGGGTAATGTAGTTTTGCTGCTCCTCTACCGCACTCCACACGGCTGCAAGACCCAGAGATGGAGCAGGGGTCGGCGGCGGGAGGCGGGAGGACGAAGGCACCAGAGTCAGCTGCTGCAGGTAGGTTCAGGGGCAGCCCGGGGTCCACACAGCGTCCGTTTTTGGTGGAAGAAGAATCCTGAACTGTGTCCTCCCTTCTGCCTTCTTGCTTGGCCAGGTTGTCCAGAAGGGTGGTGGTGTTGCTGTCGTTTTTCTTTTCCAGGTGGAAGTTGAGGTCTCCCAGTAGGATGTAGTT
Organism: Lissotriton vulgaris; assembly: GCF_964263255.1. Taxonomy (NCBI): domain Eukaryota; kingdom Metazoa; phylum Chordata; class Amphibia; order Caudata; family Salamandridae; genus Lissotriton; species Lissotriton vulgaris. The sequence goes on from NC_141693.1 coordinate 1,559,339,771, forward strand.
CTCGGAGTTGAGGGCATGTGGGCTGATGAAGTCAGCGCTCTTCCGGACTCTTAAACAAAATGGTTCTCCACTGATACATTACTTTCAGTTTGGCAGGGTACATCAGCATATATTGAATGTCCTTAGCCCTAACTTCTCACTTAACCTCTAAGAAAGATGTAAGAAGGGGCTGCACTTTACCTGCGTAATCGGGTCAGAGCATAACCATAGAGTTGGTGCAATGGACGTTGTTGTGCCTGCCGCAGGATATAGTCTGTCCATAAGGTACAGTATACTGATGGTAATGCCTCTAGGTGGTCTCCCTGGCTGTGGCCTTAGGGCCAGTGCCCTGTGCGCCCTTTCCAGAATGAAGTAGGAGGATAGCTCACAATCCATGATGCAGGTTCTGAAGTATTCTGTGGGGAATTTCTCTCATGTTGCCCTCCCCCTCTTTTCTACTCTGGGCCACCAAATCAGCTGGGCTGTCACAAGCCCATGGGGGGTTGATTAAAATGAAAGGTGGTCCCTACCACTCCCCTCCCATTTGGCTGTATCCTCTCCATTGCGAGTCAAGAGTCAATGCAGAGGTAGAGGTAAGTCGCTGCAGTGAGATTGCAGTTCCAGGTTGTGTCTTTTGGCGGAATGTCCATCTCCCGGCAGGTCGTTGTTTGCCTCATAAGTTTCTCTCATCCTCGACTCCCTACATAGGCTTAGGTTGGCCAAAGGGGACAAATGTAGCGGGCACCACATGGATGTTTTCATCCAAGAAAAGTTTGCCCCATAGTTGGCTCAATCAGGCTGCAGTTTCAGTCCTAGCCATGTGTGGTGACCAGTCCATCTCCTCCACTCTAAGGTGCCCGTTACATTGTTACAGGCCACCTGGAAGTGAAAGCAGCAATGTGCCACACCTCAGCCATGCGCCTGTCTTCTCTCCCTCTCACGCTCCAGGAGTCGATGCAGAGAGGGTTTGCCACTGTGGGTTCACAGCTCCAGGTGGTGTTTGCCTCTGGCAGGCACACCCAGGCCGTCGATTGCAGAAATTCGCTCTCTCATCCAGGGCTCCCTGGATAGGTTCGGGTGGGCCAAAGGGGGTGATTATAGGGCCACTGCACTGGTGCCTGCAACTGAAAATATGTACCTAAGGTTCGGATTCAGCAAGGTTCTAGGAGCTGGCATGTAGCTCGCTCAAAATGCGGCTACCATCTTGGGCTGCTTGGCCACGCCCCCCAGTAATTTCTTTCTTGATTTCTTTACAATGTAGTGGAGGTGAGTGATCTGTCAATGGTAGGCGAGCCTTTTGGGAGCCAGGATGGCATTTATCAGATAAGGTAGAAACTGTATTGTTTAGAAAGAGCCATACAAGATTTCTTAGGTAAAGAGCAGAGTGAGCACGTATGGTAGCAGCACACGTATACACTGCCAAATCACTATTATTCACTGTTACTGCATCTTTGATCCATTACTCACAAAAGCAATATTTCACTCACACATATGTTCTGCTTTTAGGTGATGAGTACAAGGTGCTAAGGATGTGAAATGCCAAAATAGGAGTGAACATAGTATGCTGTTTCTTGTACATATGTTTTTTATTTGCTTGAGATGTGCAGCCTTTCATGACTTTCTTCTTCAAGACTCATGACAGTCTACATTTGTTTACAAGGGTCTTGGTAATGCTGATCTTTTTTATTATATTGTCAGGATCCGGACAATCTGCTTGAAGAAGTACCACCACCAGAATACAGGGATGACTTCCACATCCCCAACTTTTCACCTGAGAAACATGTGAGTTACAATACCGTCATGTTCATGTGCCTTCTCTCTCAAATTCTGTTTCTTCCATACCATCTTCACAAAGTACATCCACATGATATCTCACGAATAACTTCCCATGGAAACTATACTCCATTCTCAGAAAATCAAGGAATTCTTTACGTTATTAACAAGGAGTGAATGGTGTAGCAACTCAATCCGTCTCTCATCCACTGGTACCCTTAGAGAGCTAGAGCTGATTTCTTAACTTCAAAGCTGGTTTTAGTGCACAGTGTAAATGTACAGAGGTGGAATTTATCTCCTGAAGGAAAAAGAGATTATTTAAAACAATTACCCTTCTGACTACTAGACTAACCTCTTCTGCGAAACAAAATACACTGGGGTTGATCCAATTTGTGGGCGAGCAAGGATCTATGGGCTAACAATTCCCTTTCACAATAGGAGCAAATTTAGCTTTTTCTATCCTCACTTCTAGACTAGACAAAGACTTTGGCTGGCCTTGGCTTTAATCAATGGAGAAAAAAGCTCCTAGTCCTTGGGGTCAACCATTTACTGGCAATGCCCACTATTTGCGTTTTTGGAGAAAAATAAGTCAACTACTATACATGTTGTCATGTCTAAATAGCCTTCTTGTTTCCATTCTCTCTATCTACCAGCTTGCGGACATGATCAAAATGATGAAAAGCACTCTCAGGTTGTGCGAGTTCATACTTTCTAAGTAGGGTGAGGTAAGATTTTGGTGCTTTTTTCCTGTCAATGTGAGAGTGTGAGTACTATCAGACTAAAAGGATCACACAACAAACCATCACTTATCGATGGGGGTCACTGGAATGTAATGTAAATGTAGGGTGGATCTGTAGAGAGCTGCTTGTCACCTGTGAGGGTCCCAAGGCACTTCTTCCATACAATAATGGGTTTACTATACTTACCAAACAATCCACCCTATGCTACATAGTTTACATTTTTTTACAAATAAATGTTTTGCTAGTTTAGAAGAATCAAATTACACATGGTGTTGCTCTGTGGCAAACGTTAACTACTCACCTGAATTTATCACCCATGTGTTATACTGGTACTAGAGAGGCAAAACATTTTGCGAGAACAACATTAATATTTGATAAAACAGCAAAAAAGTATTGTCACAGAATGTACTACATTATGCTGCATAATTTGCATTGTGTTCCATAATTTGGCCTTCCTATGTGTCTCATGAATAACAATATTGTGGGACACTAATATCATTGATAAAAAAATCAACAGACAAAATATCAAAAGGTAAGTATGTAACGATTTTCTGTACCTACTTCAACTTATGTGTACCAAAATACATATACATATATCTTCATTTATTTGGAGTTAAGAATGGCAAATGCATATGTCCCTTTGTGCATTTACCCTTTAATATTTTGTCCCTCGATATTTTGTCCACAGTATTACTGTGCCACAATATTCTTGTACTAGACGTTCAAGAGTACAATCGGCCCTTCTTAGTCTCATAATTCCAGAGCCACTTATAATATAAGGCCTTTGGTTACTGTTTTAAATTACATTGCAGTTATGAGGGTTGAAAAGGAACGAAATACATAGGTTTTCAAGAGCCTAGGGAAATATGTAACCAACAATGGAACTAGCGAGACTGAGCGATCACATCCTATTGGTGCTGGAGGAGGAGAGATTTCGGGGTAGGGTTGTCCAAAGCACTCATCATCATAAAAGAAACACCTCTATTTTGGGGAAGACTGGGTGGGAATAGAGCCACCAAGAGCGTGGCTGTAATTCCTCTATGGATGCTTTGTGATTGCACACAAGAGCAAAATAATTCTGCAAATGTGGTACAGATACAAAGGGGGGGGCCATGAGTAAGCATCGTTATCAGCCCCCTTGAGTCCGCCCAACAATGTCATGGAAACATGGACCGACTGACCTCTATTTGGCAGTCCCGACCGCCTAATTATGATGCAAGCACACATACATTTCCCGATGAGAGCATGTGTTGTGGCTATAAATCAGCTGTTGCACAAGCTCCCATAGAGAAATGCCTGCCACACGGTGCTGGGATCAACGTGCCCCATTGGACCCCAACCGGAGGCCGCAACAGAAGGGGCCCAGCTAGAGGCCCCCAAACACACTTTCCAACAGGCTTTCCATGGAAAGTATGCCCCAGAAATCGTGTTAGGTCTCACGGTTTTATGGTATTTATTATTTGAACATTTCCGTCTGTATTTGTCCATATTTATTTTTTGGCCAGCTGATTGGTATTTATCCATATTTAATTTGTGTTGTTTAAATAGATGAGGTGATAACTCGTGTATTTCTGCATTTATTTAACAGATAAATGTGGCCTCATACTTAAATGCCTGTCAGGTTCTAGCACATTACACAGTAAAAAATATAAACATAATACACCCACATTAAAGAAATAGTGTAATAACACATATACATGTTGAGATATGCAGTAATTTAAGGACATATCATTGAGTTTTGTAGCTCCCCTTGCTGTCATTATGTACAGCTACTGGCCTGAAAGTGATTAATCTCAGCATGATGAATCACTCAAAAGAAGCTAAATTATCTGTATTTTTCCACTTTCAAAAATAAATACAGACAGGGGAGACAGTGTTTTCTGTCTGTGTTTATCTGTAAAAATCAGACAATGCGGAAATCAGGGAACCCTAATCATAATATGGACAGTATAAAAATGCATCCATATGAATTACGGGCCAGACTCCGACAGGCCGACGGGCTCCTTGAGCCTGTTGGAAGCCAGCTGGAATGACTGGCCAGTTTCATTTCCGACAACCGAAATTGTATTTAGGGGGTCAATAGTGAAACCAACCATCTCGGTCGGAAAGCTTCCGTTTCGACCGAGATCGTAATCGACCCCTAGGACTGACATTTATCAGGCCTGTTTCACATTGTTAAAAATAATCTGTATGATTCCAAACCAACAGGGTGTGACACTGGAGAAGCAAGAGGCACCTGCTGGAGTACAATATTGTATGGCAGCACATTTTTATAAACTGCCTTACCTCTTGTCGTGTTTGAAGAGTCACAATCTCTTCAGTGCTGACTCCCCCGTCACCTTGGTTAACGTTATTCAAATTCTTTGCAAGCCAAAGTTGAACACAGAGCAAAATATATTTTATGAGCTCCTGGTGCCTCCATTGCTTGCTGGACTGCGAGGATGGGCAATTGCCTACTTGACCTATCTGACCTTGTTCTTTTCAACTTTCAGGTTTCAACCTACTTACCATTTCTTTGGCCTTTGATTCGACCACTGCGACTGATACCACTGACAAAATGTATTGAGGATCCCTAACCATCTCCCTTTCTCATAAACATTCATTGCTGAAACACAATATCCCACCAGAGGACATGCAGAGAACCATTAGAAATCATTGAACAGTAAAGCTACACCAGCCATAGAGAAACATGAAGATTTAACTTTTGTGATTTGGCGAAGGACGACAACTGCATCTCAGGAGTATGGCTGAGGATCACTTCGAATGATAACAAAGTACTACTTCCCCCTGGTCTGGTGCTCCTACATCAAATCATTCACCAATATCATCCATGACATGTTAGTTCATAATAACTTGAGCAATATTAAGCAGTTGTTCAATAGTCACTGTACAGCCATGGTGAATTTTAAATTGCTTACTATTTGTAATGTAAATCTTACTGTTTAACATGTTTGTATTGCAAATGCTCTTGTGCAAACCTCGGAATGTGAACAGGCGTGAGAGCCCTGCGGCGACTGAAACGATCAGGAATCTGCCACAGGGGCGAAGCGGCTTACCGGAACTCAGCGAGAAGCAACTGATGCGGAGGCATAGGTCCAGCGACGAGATCACCGAGTTGGGGGTCCGAGGTGCAGAGGAGCGGAGGAACAACGTGGAGCCGGACCAGCTTCGCGTTACGGAGTGAGGCGGGAGAGCGCGCCAACTTGGAACCGTGGAACGGTGGACACGAGGCGGCTGGAGAGGCTGCAAAGTAGGAACCGGAACGGAATGAAGTCCGCAGCACAGCGCGGAAGCGTAGGGCGATGATGGAAATAGAGGAGAGACTGCAGTGAGCAGAGGTGAGGGATCGCGGCGATATCAAGAGGCATCCATCAGAAGTGGCCAGAGACAAGATCCATGATGTGCCTTCAAGATACATGATGCATTGGAGAATCACCGAGGAATTGTTGCTTCGCTGTAGACGAGGTGAAACCATGAAGTGGTGTGCCTGACCTTAAGATGACGGCCGCAACAGACACTCAGTCGAAATACATAAGCATAGTGCAGTTCCTTCTGTCTAGTACGACCAGGGACCAAAAATAATTGAAAATAGATCCCAAAATGGCGGAAAACAACTCATAGATAACAAAAGTGGGCATATAAAGAGTGTAAACCATCTACAACAGGAGAAAGTAAAAGAGGACTCCTAACAGGGGCAAGGAGAAAGGAGCAAATCCCATGGTCCAAACAAATCTATGGAAAGTGAAAAGGACCAAAACTACAAAAACAAAGAAAGGAGCTTATCCCTTGGTCTAAACCAAGCCATGGGAAGTGAAAGAGGACTAAAACTACAGAAACAGAGGAAGGCATCAGCACAAAAGTGATACAATCACGGCGGACATCTTGAAAAGTCCTCACAATTAAATATAAAGCACAACAAAAGAAGAAAAGGCATTTAATTAACCACAAATATGGAGGAAAACTACCTGGAACTAATAAGTGGGAACGCCTACATCATAAAATAACCAACCTATTTTTCTAAGAATGCAGCCAAAACATTTAAGCATAACATCATGAGGAAAAACCCTGACACATTAATATGTGACACTTCTGTGTGCATGGCCAAAGGAGTCATCACGAAAGATATGATATTCTTCATCAGAAAAAGGGCGAAATGGCGCATTGCCTTTACAACGTTGCTCTATATAAAATCCACAACTAACATCCCTCATGGTACAAAATATATGACAAAAGCATCACCCAACCTGAGAGCGGACCTCTGCATTACTATCTTCAAGACTTGGATAGTGATGATCCATGCATCTAACAACGACCTAGAAAAATTCGACAACTTTTTTGCATCCTTAAAAAGAAACATAGAGGCCATGAAGCCACTAATACACCGGAGAAACACAGAAGTCAACCTGGTCACACCCAACTACACCAATATAATAAGCACCGCAACTTGGGTCCGCCAGGAACCTTTCAAGTCATGCAATCAAGAGTCAATAGGCCTTTACAACTCCAGAGTCCGTCAGAAAACATCACAGTCTCATCCGACGCTATCTCCACAATTAGTATCCCAACCAGGGACCAACAGGAACCTGAACAAATCAGCACTCCATCTAGAGACCTCCAGGAACAGACCAAATCAACCAGGAGCTTTATGCGGAACAGAAAGTACGCTGGCCAGGAATGAAAACGAAAGAACGCGAAATGCAAACAACTTCAACAACAGTGGATCGGCAAGCCTAGACAGAACGTCCAACTCAGCAATTAAGGTCCGAGGAGAAAACAGACTAAAGGAGAGAAATAAGAAGAAAATGAGACATGGGTCCGAACGGAAACTCAGGAACAGAAAATGTGAAGATCGAATCATACAGAGGAATAATCACACTCAGTCACCTAAGGTCATGAGAAAAATTCTCGAGATTCAAACACAAATCAGTATCATGTCGCAGGAATTATCAAACACCTTGAAAGGTATAGAAAGACTACGTGATATTACAGAAAACACTGTGTATCAAAAAAGGGGGAAAGGGCGGATCACGTCAAGATCCTAGGGCTCAGTTTACCATTCAGGAAACCTCAGAATGGAAGGTCCAGCCACAGTCGGAGCCCAAAGGGACAATGTAAGGCAAAGACAGACTAGGCTGTTCCTATAGACTAGAGAGTTATAGGAAGTAAAGATACGGTCACAAGGGGAGAGAAGGTAGTGCTCAGTGGAGGGCTACCCTGGGTATCCAATATGATGGTATTAATGGCCTCACACACCCTTGCGAGTGTCATGCTTCATCATTGGCGGTTGCTCCTCGTCGGGCAGGCGGTGCAATGCCCCACGGGCTCACCTCAAAGAGGGGCTCTTTAGCGGAGATCTTTTTACCAACTGCCTCGGGTGAAGTGCGGGTGATGGGCCAGAAAGGAACGGATAGTGTAAGTATGTGAGTTAAAATGTGACATGAGGTACCTGAGATCAATTTATTCTGGTGGTCCCCTGTCACAGTTAAAAACAGTGGGTAGCCTATGATCGCTGGAAATTAGGATTCCACGTGACGATCCAGGGCTACAGATTTTATCGTGAGGTCAACATGTTTCTCGCTTTAGCCCTCTGGCTGCGATTCTTCAGGACCACTATAGTGGTTTACATCTATCCTCAAACAAACATGACCTAGTTAAGTGTCAGTTTAAAGGTTGTACTACCTGTATGGGACAGCTCTTGCCTATGGAGACAAAAGAGATCATTACCATGGTTACGTTACAACAAACGCCTTGTGGTGACCGTGAACACGCAGTGCTGTGAGGGGTGCAGTAAATTACAAAAAACAATTTGATGGACAGAATGTAGATCAATGTCTTACATTCACCCCAGTACAAGGATCTGGGCCTAAATCCATCGTTTTTTGCACTCCACACCACCCTGGGTCAGATAATGGCTTTATGCAAATCAGCTCTGACCCTGTGCCCCATGGGAACAGTCCAGTCCGAACTACAACAGCCATATCTTTCCCAGACCGGAATCAAGCATCCGAGGACCGGACCGGTTTCGAGGTAACACCTCTCATCAGCCCGGCTAGCTTGACTCCAGTGGTGTGGAGGCTCTGGGACCCACGTCTGAGCTACCCCAGTACACTCAGGGAGAAAATTACAAAAAACAATTTGATGGACAGAATGTAGATCAATGTCTTACATTCACCCCAGTACAAGGATCTGGGCCTAAATCCATCGTTTTTTGCACTCCACACCACCCTGGGTCAGATAATGGCTTTATGCAAATCAGCTCTGACCCTGCGCCCCATGGGAACAGTCCAGTCCGAACTACAACAGCCATATCTTTCCCAGACCGGAATCAAGCATCCGAGGACCGGACCGGTTTCGAGGTAACACCTCTCATCAGCCCGGCTAGCTTGACTGCAGTCGTGTGGAGGCTCTGGGACCCACGTCTGAGCTACCCCAGTACACTCAGGGAGAAAATTACAAAAAACAATTTGATGGACAGAATGTAGATCAATGTCTTACATTCACCCCAGTACAAGGATCTGGGCCTAAATCCATCGTTTTTTGCACTCCACACCACCCTGGGTCAGATAATGGCTTTATGCAAATCAGCTCTGACCCTGTGCCCCATGGGAACAGTCCAGTCCGAACTACAACAGCCATATCTTTCCCAGACCGGAATCAAGCATCCGAGGACCGGACCGGTTTCAAGGTAACACCTCTCATCAGCCCGGCTAGCTTGACTCCAGTGGTGTGGAGGCTCTGGGACCCACGTCTGAGCTACCCCAGTACACTCAGGGAAAAAATTACAAAAAACAATTTGATGCATAGAATGTAGATCAATGTCTTACATTCACCCCAGTACAAGGATCTGGGCCTAAATCCATCGTTTTTTGCACTCCACACCACCCTGGGTCAGATAATGGCTTTATGCAAATCAGCTCTGACCCTGTGCCCCATGGGAACAGTCCAGTCCGAACTACAACAGCCATATCTTTCCCAGACCGGAATCAAGCATCCGAGGACCGGACCGGTTTCGAGGTAACACCTCTCATCAGCCCGGCTAGCTTGACTCCAGTGGTGTGGAGGCTCTGGGACCCACGTCTGAGCTACCCCAGTACACTCAGGGAGAAAATTACAAAAAACTATTTGATGGACAGAATGTAGATCAATGTCTTACATTCAGCCCAGTACAAGGATCTGGGCCTAAATCCATCGTTTTTTGCACTCCACACCACCCTGGATCAGATAATGGCTTTATGCAAATCAGCTCTGACCCTGTGCCCCATGGGAACAGTCCAGTCCGAACTACAACAGCCATATCTTTCCCAGACCGGAATCAAACATCCGAGGACCGGACCGGTTTCGAGGTAACACCTCTCATCAGCCCGGCTAGCTTGACTCCAGTGGTGTGGAGGCTCTGTGACCCACGTCTGAGCTACCCCAGTACACTCAGGGAGAAAATTACAAAAAACAATTTGATGGACAGAATGTAGATCAATGTCTTACATTCACCCCAGTACAAGGATCTGGGCCTAAATCCATAGTTTTTTGCACTCCACACCACCCTGGGTCAGATAATGGCTTTATGCAAATCAGCTCTGACCCTGTGCCCCATGGGAACAGTCCAGTCCGAACTACAACAGCCATATCTTTCCCAGACCGGAATCAAGCATCCGAGGACCGGACCGGTTTCAAGGTAACACCTCTCATCAGCCCGGCTAGCTTGACTCCAGTGGTGTGGAGGCTCTGGGACCCACGTCTGAGCTACCCCAGTACACTCAGGGAGAAAATTACAAAAAACAATTTGATGGACAGAATGTAGATCAATGTCTTACATTCACCCCAGTACAAGGATCTGGGCCTAAATCCATCGTTTTTTGCACTCCACACCACCCTGGGTCAGATAATGGCTTTATGCAAATCAGCTCTGACCCTGTGCCCCATGGGAACAGTCCAGTCCGAACTACAACAGTCATATCTTTCCCAGACCGGAATCAAGCATCCGAGGACCGGACCGGTTTCGAGGTACCACCTCTCATCAGCCCGGCTAGCTTGACTCCAGTGGTGTGGAGGCTCTAGGACCCACGTCTGAGCTACCCCAGTACACTCAGGGAGAAAATTAAAAAAAACAATTTGATGGACAGAATGTAGATCAATGTCTTACATTCACCCCAATACAAGGATCTGGGCCTAAATCCATCGTTTTTTGCACTCCACACCACCCTGGGTCAGATAATGGCTTTATGCAAATCAGCTCTGACCCTGTGCCCCATGGGAACAGTCCAGTCCGAACTACAACAACCATATCTTTCCCAGACCGGAATCAAGCATCCGAGGACCGGACCGGTTTCGAGGTAACACCTCTCATCAGCCCGGCTAGCTTGACTCCAGTGGTGTGGAGGCTCTGGGACCCACGTCTGAGCTACCCCAGTACACTCAGGGAGAAAATTACAAAAAACAATTTGATGGACAGAATGTAGATCAATGTCTTACATTCACCCCAGTACAAGGATCTGGGCCTAAATCCATCATTTTTTTCACTCCACACCACCCTGGGTCAGATAATGGCTTTATGCAAATCAGCTCTGACCCTGTGCCCCATGGGAACAGTCCAGTCCGAACTACAACAGCCATATCTTTCCCAGACCGGAATCAAGCATCTGAGGACCGGACCGGTTTCGAGGTAACACCTCTCATCAGCCCGGCTAGCTTGACTCCAGTGGTGTGGAGGCTCTGGGACCCACGTCTGAGCTACCGGCTGATGAGAGGTGTTACCTCGAAACCGGTCCGGTCCTCGGATGCTTGATTCCGTTCTGGGAAGGACATGGCTTTTGTAGTTCGGACTGGACTGCTCCCATGGGGCAACAGGGTCAGAGCTGATTTGCATATCGGCATTGTCTAACCCAGGGTGGTGTGGAGTGCAAAAAAATGATGGATTTGGGCCCAGATCTTTTGACTGGGGGTATGTGTGACATTGATCCACATTCGGTCCATCACTTGTTGTTTTTGCAATTGCCGCCCTAAGTGCGCTGGGGATGCCCAGACGTGGGTCCCAGGCACTCCACACCACTTGGAGTCAAGCTAGCCGGGCTGATGAGAGGTGTTACCTCGAAACCGGTCCGGTCCTCGGATGCTTGATTCCGTTCTGGGAAGGACATGGCTTTTGTAGTTCGGACTGGACTGTTCCCATGGGGCAACAGGGTCAGAGCTGATTTGCATATCGCCATTGTCTAACCCAGGGTGGTGTGGAGTGCAAAAAAACGATGGCTTTGGGCCCAGATCTTTTGACTGGGGGAATGTGTGACATTGATCCACATTCGGTCCATCACTTGTTGTTTTTGCAATTGCCGCCCTAAGTGCGCTGGGGATGCCCAGACGTGGGTCCCAGGCACTCCACACCACTTGGAGTCAAGCTAGCTGGGCTGATGAGAGGTGTTACCTCGAAACCGGTCCGGTCCTCGGATGCTTGATTCCGTTCTGGGAAGGACATGGCTTTTGTAGTTCGGACTGGACTGTTCCCATGGGGCAACAGGGTCAGAGCTGATTTGCATATCGCCATTGTCTAACCCAGGGTGGTGTGGAGTGCAAAAAAACGATGGATTTGGGCCCAGATCTTTTGACTGGGGGAATGTGTGACATTGATCCACATTCGGTCCATCACTTGTTGTTTTTGCAATTGCCGCCCTAAGTGCGCTGGGGATGCCCAGACGTGGGTCCCAGGCACTCCACACCACTTGGAGTCAAGCTAGCCGGGCTGATGAGAGGTGTTACCTCGAAACCGGTCCGGTCCTCGGATGCTTGATTCCGTTCTGGGAAGGACATGGCTTTTGTAGTTCGGACTGGACTGTTCCCATGGGGCAACAGGGTCAGAGCTGATTTGCATATCGGCATTGTCTAACCCAGGGTGGTGTGGAGTGCAAAAAAACGATGGATTTGGGCCCAGATCTTTTGACTGGGGGAATGTGTGACATTGATCCACATTCGGTCCATCACTTGTTGTTTTTGCAATTGCCGCCCTAAGTGCGCTGGGGATGCCCAGACGTGGGTCCCAGGCACTCCACACCACTTGGAGTCAAGCTAGCCGGGCTGATGAGAGGTGTTACCTCGAAACCGGTCCGGTCCTCGGATGCTTGATTCCGTTCTGGGAAGGACATGGCTTTTGTAGTTCAGACTGGACTGTTCCCATGAGGCAACAGGGTCAGAGCTGATTTGCATATCGCCATTGTCTAACCCAGGGTGGTGTGAAGTGCAAAAAAACGATGGATTTGGGCCCAGATCTTTTGACTGGGGGAATGTGTGACATTGATCCACATTCGGTCCATCACTTGTTGTTTTTGCAATTGCCGCCCTAAGTGCGCTGGGGATGCCCAGACGTGGGTCCCAGGCACTCCACACCACTTGGAGTCAAGCTAGCCGGGCTGATGAGAGGTGTTACCTCGAAACCGGTCCGGTCCTCGGATGCTTGATTCCGTTCTGGGAAGGACATGGCTTTTGTAGTTCGGACTGGACTGTTCCCATGGGGCAACAGGGTCAGAGCTGATTTGCATATCGCCATTGTCTAACCCAGGGTGGTGTGGAGTGCAAAAAAACGATGGATTTGGGCCCAGATCTTTTGACTGGGGGAATGTGTGACATTGATCCACATTCGGTCCATCACTTGTTGTTTTTGCAATTGCCGCCCTAAGTGCGCTGGGGATGCCCAGACGTGGGTCCCAGGCACTCCACACCACTTGGAGTCAAGCTAGCCGGGCTGATGAGAGGTGTTACCTCAAAACCGGTCCGGTCCTCGGATGCTTGATTCCGTTCTGGGAAGGACATGGCTTTTGTAGTTCGGACTGGACTGTTCCCATGGGGCAACAGGGTCAGAGCTGATTTGCATATCGCCATTGTCTAACCCAGGGTGGTGTGGAGTGCAAAAAAACAATGGATTTGGGCCCAGATCTTTTGACTGGGGGAATGTGTGACATTGATCCACATTCAGTCCATCACTTGTTGTTTTTGCAATTGCTGCCCTAAGTGCGCTGGGGATGCCCAGACGTGGGTCCCAGGCACTCCACACCACTTGGAATCAAGCTAGCCGGGCTAATGAGAGGTGTTACCTCGAAACCGGTCCGGTCCTCGGATGCTTGATTCCGTTCTGGGAAGGACATGGCTTTTGTAGTTCGGACTGGACTGTTCCCATGGGGCAACAGGGTCAGAGCTGATTTGCATATCGGCATTGTCTAACCCAGGGTGGTGTGGAGTGCAAAAAAACGATGGATTTGGGCCCAGATCTTTTGACTGGGGGAATGTGTGACATTGATCCACATTCGGTCCATCACTTGTTGTTTTTGCAATTGCCGCCCTAAGTGCGCTGGGGATGCCCAGACGTGGGTCCCAGGCACTCCACACCACTTGGAGTCAAGCTAGCCGGGCTGATGAGAGGTGTTACCTCGAAACCGGTCCGGTCCTCGGATGCTTGATTCCGTTCTGGGAAGGACATGGCTTTTGTAGTTCGGACTGGACTGTTCCCATGGGGCAACAGGGTCAGAGCTGATTTGCATATCGCCATTGTCTAACCCAGGGTGGTGGGAAGTGCAAAAAAACGATGGATTTGGGCCCAGATCTTTTGACTGGGGGAATGTGTGACATTGATCCACATTCGGTCCATGACTTGTTGTTTTTGCAATTGCCGCCCTAAGTGCGCTGGGGATGCCCAGACGTGGGTCCCAGGTACTCCACACCACTTGGAGTCAAGCTAGCCGGGCTGATGAGAGGTGTTACCTCGAAACCGGTCCGGTCCTCGGATGCTTGATTCCGTTCTGGGAAGGACATTGCTTTTGTAGTTCCGACTGGACTGTTCCCATGGGGCAACAGGGTCAGAGCTGATTTGCATATCACCATTGTCTAACCCAGGGTGGTGTGGAGTGCAAAAAAACGATGGATTTGGGCCCAGATCTTTTGACTGGGGGTATGTGTGACATTGATCCACATTCGGTCCATCACTTGTTGTTTTTGCAATTGCCGCCCTAAGTGCGCTGGGGATGCCCAGACGTGGGTCCCAGGCACTCCACACCACTTGGAGTCAAGCTAGCCGGGCTGATGAGAGGTGTTACCTCGAAACCGGTCCGGTCCTCGGATGCTTGATTCCGTTCTGGGAAGGACATGGCTTTTGTAGTTCAGACTGGACTGTTCCCATGGGGCAACAGGGTCAGAGCTGATTTGCTTATCGCCATTGTCTAACCCAGGGTGGTGTGGAGTGCAAAAAAACGATGGCTTTGGGCCCAGATCTTTTGACTGGGGGAATGTGTGACATTGATCCACATTCGGTCCATCACTTGTTGTTTTTGCAATTGCCGCCCTAAGTGCGCTGGGGATGCCCAGACGTGGGTCCCAGGCACTCCACACCACTTGGAGTCAAGCTAGCTGGGCTGATGAGAGGTGTTACCTCGAAACCGGTCCGGTCCTCGGATGCTTGATTCCGTTCTGGGAAGGACATGGCTTTTGTAGTTCGGACTGGACTGTTCCCATGGGGCAACAGGGTCAGAGCTGATTTGCATATAGCCATTGTCTAACCCAGGGTGGTGTGGAGTGCAAAAAAACAATGGATTTGGGCCCAGATCTTTTGACTGGGGGAATGTGTGACATTGATCCACATTCGGTCCATCACTTGTTGTTTTTGCAATTGCCGCCCTAAGTGCGCTGGGGATGCCCAGACGTGGGTCCCAGGCACTCCACACCACTTGGAGTCAAGCTAGCCGGGCTGATGAGAGGTGTTACCTCGAAACCGGTCCGGTCCTCGGATGCTTGATTCCGTTCTGGGAAGGATATGGCTTTTGTAGTTCGGACTGGACTGTTCCCATGGGGCAACAGGGTCAGAGCTGATTTGCATATCACCATTGTCTAACTCAGGGTGGTGTGGAGTGCAAAAAAACGATGGATTTGGGCCCAGATCTTTTGACTGGGGGTATGTGTGACATTGATCCACATTCGGTCCATCACTTGTTGTTTTTGCAATTGCCGCCCTAAGTGCGCTGGGGATGCCCAGACGTGGGTCCCAGGCACTCCACACCACTTGGAGTCAAGCTAGCCGGGCTGATGAGAGGTGTTACCTCGAAACCGGTCCGGTCCTCGGATGCTTGATTCCGTTCTGGGAAGGACATGGTTTTTGTAGATCGGACTGGACTGTTCCCATGGGGCAACAGGGTCAGAGCTGATTTGCATATCGCCATTGTCTAACCCAGGGTGGTGTGGAGTGCAAAAAAACAATGGATTTGGGCCCAGATCTTTTGACTGGGGGAATGTGTGACATTGATCCACATTCGGTCCATGACTTGTTGTTTTTGCAATTGCCGCCCTAAGTGCGCTGGGGATGCCCAGACGTGGGTCCCAGGCACTCCACACCACTTGGAGTCAAGCTAGCCGGGCTGATGAGAGGTGTTACCTCGAAACCGGTCCGGTCCTCGGATGCTTGATTCCGTTCTGGGAAGGACATGGCTTTTGTAGTTCGGACTGGACTGTTCCCATGGGGCAACAGGGTCAGAGCTGATTTGCATATCGCCATTGTCTATCCCAGGGTGGTGTGGAGTGCAAAAAAACGATGGATTTGGGCCCAGATCTTTTGACTGGGGGAATGTGTGGCATTGATCCACATTCGGTCCATCACTTGTTGTTTTTGCAATTGCCGCCCTAAGTGCACTGGGGATGCCCAGACGTGGGTCCCAGGCACTCCACACCACTTGGAGTCAAGCTATCCGGGCTGATGAGAGGTGTTACCTCGAAACCGGTCCGGTCCTAGGATGCTTGATTCCGTTCTGGGAAGGACATGGCTTTTGTAGCTCGGACTGGACTGTTCCCATGGGGCAACAGGGTCAGAGCTGATTTGCATATCGCCATTGTCTAACCCAGGGTGGTGTGGAGTGCAAAAAAACGATGGGTTTGGGCCCAGATCATTTGACTGGGGGAATGTGTGACATTGATCCACATTCGGTCCATCACTTGTTGTTTTTGCAATTGCCGCCCTAAGTGCGCTGGGGATGCCCAGACGTGGGTCCCCGGCACTCCACACCACTTGGAGTCAAGCTAGCCGGGCTGATGAGAGGTGTTACCTCGAAACAGGTCCGGTCCTCGGATGCTTGATTCCGTTCTGGGAAGGACATGGCTTTTGTAGTTCGGACTGGACTGTTCCCATGGGGCAACAGGGTCAGAGCTGATTTGCATATCGCCATTGTCTAACCCAGGGTGGTGTGGAGTGCAAAAAAACGATGGATTTGGGCCCAGATCTTTTGACTGGGGGAATGTGTGACATTGATCTACATTCGGTCCATGACTTGTTGTTTTTGCAATTGCCGCCCTAAGTGCGCTGGGGATGCCCAGACGTGGGTCCCAGGCACTCCACACCACTTGGAGTCAAACTAGCCGGGCTGATGAGAGGTGTTACCTCGAAACCGGTCCGGTCCTCGGATGCTTGATTCCGTTCTGGGAAGGACATGGCTTTTGTAGTTCGGACTGGACTGTTCCCATGGGGCAACAGGGTCAGAGCTGATTTGCATATCGCCATTGTCTAACCCAGGGTGGTGTGGAGTGCAAAAAAACGATGGCTTTGGGCCCAGATCTTTTGACTGGGGGAATGTGTGACATTGATCCACATTCGGTCCATCACTTGTTGTTTTTGCAATTGCCGCCCTAAGTGCGCTGGGGATGCCCAGACGTGGGTCCCAGGCACTCCACACCACTTGGATTCAAGCTAGCCGGGCTGATGAGAGGTGTTACCTCGAAACCGGTCCGGTCCTCGGATGCTTGATTCCGTTCTGGGAAGGACATGGCTTTTGTAGTTCGGACTGGACTGTTCCCATGGGGCAACAGGGTCAGAGCTGATTTGCATATAGCCATTGTCTAACCCAGGGTGGTGTGGAGTGCAAAAAAACAATGGATTTGGGCCCAGATCTTTTGACTGGGGGAATGTGTGACATTGATCCACATTCGGTCCATCACTTGTTGTTTTTGCAATTGCCGCCCTAAGTGCGCTGGGGATGCCCAGACGTGGGTCCCAGGCACTACACACCACTTGGAGTCAAGCTAGCCGGGCTGATGAGAGGTGTTACCTCGAAACCGGTCCGGTCCTCGGATGCTTGATTCCGTTCTGGGAAGGATATGGCTTTTGTAGTTCGGACTGGACTGTTCCCATGGGGCAACAGGGTCAGAGCTGATTTGCATATCACCATTGTCTAACTCAGGGTGGTGTGGAGTGCAAAAAAACGATGGATTTGGGCCCAGATCTTTTGACTGGGGGTATGTGTGACATTGATCCACATTCGGTCCATCACTTGTTGTTTTTGCAATTGCCGCCCTAAGTGCGCTGGGGATGCCCAGACGTGGGTCCCAGGCACTCCACACCACTTGGAGTCAAGCTAGCCGGGCTGATGAGAGGTGTTACCTCGAAACCGGTCCGGTCCTCGGATGCTTGATTCCGTTCTGGGAAGGACATGGTTTTTGTAGATCGGACTGGACTGTTCCCATGGGGCAACAGGGTCAGAGCTGATTTGCATATCGCCATTGTCTAACCCAGGGTGGTGTGGAGTGCAAAAAAACAATGGATTTGGGCCCAGATCTTTTGACTGGGGGAATGTGTGACATTGATCCACATTCGGTCCATGACTTGTTGTTTTTGCAATTGCCGCCCTAAGTGCGCTGGGGATGCCCAGACGTGGGTCCCAGGCACTCCACACCACTTGGAGTCAAGCTAGCCGGGCTGATGAGAGGTGTTACCTCGAAACCGGTCCGGTCCTCGGATGCTTGATTCCGTTCTGGGAAGGACATGGCTTTTGTAGTTCGGACTGGACTGTTCCCATGGGGCAACAGGGTCAGAGCTGATTTGCATATCGCCATTGTCTATCCCAGGGTGGTGTGGAGTGCAAAAAAGCGATGGATTTGGGCCCAGATCTTTTGACTGGGGGAATGTGTGGCATTGATCCACATTCGGTCCATCACTTGTTGTTTTTGCAATTGCCGCCCTAAGTGCACTGGGGATGCCCAGACGTGGGTCCCAGGCACTCCACACCACTTGGAGTCAAGCTAGCCGGGCTGATGAGAGGTGTTACCTCGAAACCGGTCCGGTCCTAGGATGCTTGATTCCGTTCTGGGAAGGACATGGCTTTTGTAGCTCGGACTGGACTGTTCCCATGGGGCAACAGGGTCAGAGCTGATTTGCATATCGCCATTGTCTAACCCAGGGTGGTGTGGAGTGCAAAAAAACGATGGGTTTGGGCCCAGATCATTTGACTGGGGGAATGTGTGACATTGATCCACATTCGGTCCATCACTTGTTGTTTTTGCAATTGCCGCCCTAAGTGCGCTGGGGATGCCCAGACGTGGGTCCCCGGCACTCCACACCACTTGGAGTCAAGCTAGCCGGGCTGATGAGAGGTGTTACCTCGAAACAGGTCCGGTCCTCGGATGCTTGATTCCGTTCTGGGAAGGACATGGCTTTTGTAGTTCGGACTGGACTGTTCCCATGGGGCAACAGGGTCAGAGCTGATTTGCATATCGCCATTGTCTAACCCAGGGTGGTGTGGAGTGCAAAAAAACGATGGATTTGGGCCCAGATCTTTTGACTGGGGGAATGTGTGACATTGATCTACATTCGGTCCATGACTTGTTGTTTTTGCAATTGCCGCCCTAAGTGCGCTGGGGATGCCCAGACGTGGGTCCCAGGCACTCCACACCACTTGGAGTCAAACTAGCCGGGCTGATGAGAGGTGTTACCTCGAAACCGGTCCGGTCCTCGGATGCTTGATTCCGTTCTGGGAAGGACATGGCTTTTGTAGTTCGGACTGGACTGTTCCCATGGGGCAACAGGGTCAGAGCTGATTTGCATATCGCCATTGTCTAACCCAGGGTGGTGTGGAGTGCAAAAAAACGATGGCTTTGGGCCCAGATCTTTTGACTGGGGGAATGTGTGACATTGATCCACATTCGGTCCATCACTTGTTGTTTTTGCAATTGCCGCCCTAAGTGCGCTGGGGATGCCCAGACGTGGGTCCCAGGCACTCCACACCACTTGGATTCAAGCTAGCCGGGCTGATGAGAGGTGTTACCTCGAAACCGGTCCGGTCCTCGGATGCTTGATTCCGTTCTGGGAAGGACATGGCTTTTGTAGTTCGGACTGGACTGTTCCCATGGGGCAACAGGGGCAGAGCTGATTTGCATATCGCCATTGTCTAACCCAGGGTGGTGTGGAGTGCAAAAAAACGATGGATTTGGGCCCAGATCTTTTGACTGGGGGAATGTGTGACATTGATCTACATTCGGTCCATCACTTGTTGTTTTTGCAATTGCCGCCCTAAGTGCGCTGGGGATGCCCAGACGTGGGTCCCAGGCACTCCACACCACTTGGAGTCAAGCTAGCCGGGCTGATGAGAGGTGTTACCTCGAAACCGGTCCGGTCCTCGGATGCTTGATTCCGTTCTGGGAAGGACATGGCTTTTGTAGTTCGGACTGGACTGTTCCCATGGGGCAACAGGGTCAGAGCTGATTTGCATATCGCCATTGTCTAACCCAGGGTGGTGTGGATTGCAAAAAAACGATGGATTTGGGTCCAGATCTTTTGACTGGGGGAATGTGTGACATTGATCCACATTCGGTCCATGACTTGTTGTTTTTGCAATTGCCGCCCTAAGTGCGCTGGGGATGCCCAGACGTGGGTCCCAGGCACTCCACACCACTTGGAGTCAAGCTAGCCGGGCTGATGAGAGGTGTTACCTCGAAACCGGTCCAGTCCTCGGATGCTTGATTCCGTTCTGGGAAGGACATGGCTTTTGTAGTTCGGACTGGACTGTTCCCATGGGGCAACAGGGTCAGAGCTGATTTGCATATCACCATTGTCTAACCCAGGGTGGTGTGGAGTGCAAAAAAACGATGGATTTGGGCCCAGATCTTTTGACTGGGGGAATGTGTGACATTGATCCACATTCAGTCCATCACTTGTTGTTTTTGCAATTGCCGCCCTAAGTGCGCTGGGGATGCCCAGACGTGGGTCCCAGGCACTCCACACCACTTGGAATCAAGCTAGCCGGGCTAATGAGAGGTGTTACCTCGAAACCGGTCCGGTCCTCGGATGCTTGATTCCGTTCTGGGAAGGACATGGCTTTTGTAGTTCGGACTGGACTGTTCCCATGGGGCAACAGGGTCAGAGCTGATTTGCATATCGGCATTGTCTAACCCAGGGTGGTGTGGAGTGCAAAAAAACGATAGATTTGGGCCCAGATCTTTTGACTGGGGGAATGTGTGACATTGATCCACATTCGGTCCATCACTTGTTTTTGCAATTGCCGCCCTAAGTGCGCTGGGGATGCCCAGACGTGGGTCCCAGGCACTCCACAACACTTGGAGTCAAGCTAGCCGGGCTGATGAGAGGTGTTACCTCGAAACCAGTCCGGTCCTCGAATGCTTGATTCCGTTCTGGGAAGGACATGGCTTTTGTAGTTCGGACTGGACTGTTCCCATGGGGCAACAGGGTCAGAGCTGATTTGCATATCGCCATTGTCTAACCCAGGGTGGTGTGAAGTGCAAAAAAACGATGGATTTGGGCCCAGATCTTTTGACTGGGGGAATGTGTGACATTGATCCACATTCGGTCCATGACTTGTTGTTTTTGCAATTGCCGCCCTAAGTGCGCTGGGGATGCCCAGACGTGGGTCCCAGGCACTCCACACCACTTGGAGTCAAGCTAGCCGGGCTGATGAGAGGTGTTACCTCGAAACCGGTCCGGTCCTCGGATGCTTGATTCCGTTCTGGGAAGGACATGGCTTTTGTAGTTCGGACTGGACTGTTCCCATGGGGCAACAGGGTCAGAGCTGATTTGCATATCGCCATTGTCTAACCCAGGGTGGTGTGGAGTGCAAAAACACGATGGATTTGGGCCCAGATCTTTTGACTGGGGGAATGTGTGACATTGATCCACATTCGGTCCATGACTTGTTGTTTTTGCAATTGCCGCCCTAAGTGCGCTGGGGATGCCCAGACGTGGGTCCCAGGCACTACACACCACTTGGAGTCAAGCTAGCCGGGCTGATGAGAGGTGTTACCTCGAAACCGGTCCGGTCCTCGGATGCTTGATTCCGTTCTGGGAAGGACATGGCTTTTGTAGTTCGGACTGGACTGTTCCCATGGGGCAACAGGGTCAGAGCTGATTTGCATATCGCCATTGTATAACCCAGGGTGGTGTGGAGTGCAAAAAAACGATGGATTTGGGCCCAGATCTTTTGACTGGGGGAATGTGTGACATTGATCCACATTCAGTCCATCACTTGTTGTTTTTGCAATTGCTGCCCTAAGTGCGCTGGGGATGCCCAGACGTGGGTCCCAGGCACTCCACACCACTTGGAATCAAGCTAGCCGGGCTAATGAGAGGTGTTACCTCGAAAACGGTCCGGTCCTCGGATGCTTGATTCCGTTCTGGGAAGGACATGGCTTTTGTAGTTCGGACTGGACTGTTCCCATGGGGCAACAGGGTCAGAGCTGATTTGCATATCGCCATTGTCTAACCCAGGGTGGTGTGGAGTGCAAAAAAACAATGGATTTGGGCCCAGATCTTTTGACTGGGGGAATGTGTGACATTGATCCACATTCAGTCCATCACTTGTTGTTTTTGCAATTGCTGCCCTAAGTGCGCTGGGGATGCCCAGACGTGGGTCCCAGGCACTCCACACCACTTGGAATCAAGCTAGCCGGGCTAATGAGAGGTGTTACCTCGAAACCGGTCTGGTCCTCGGATGCTTGATTCCGTTCTGGGAAGGACATGGCTTTTGTAGTTCGGACTGGACTGTTCCCATGGGGCAACAGGGTCAGAGCTGATTTGCATATCGGCATTGTCTAACCCAGGGTGGTGTGGAGTGCAAAAAAACGATGGATTTGGGCCCAGATCTTTTGACTGGGGGAATGTGTGACATTGATCCACATTCGGTCCATCACTTGTTGTTTTTGCAATTGCCGCCCTAAGTGCGCTGGGGATGCCCAGACGTGGGTCCCAGGCACTCCACACCACTTGGAGTCAAGCTAGCCGGGCTGATGAGAGGTGTTACCTCGAAACCGGTCCGGTCCTCGGATGCTTGATTCCGTTCTGGGAAGGACATGGCTTTTGTAGTTCGGACTGGACTGTTCCCATGGGGCAACAGGGTCAGAGCTGATTTGCATATCGCCATTGTCTAACCCAGGGTGGTGGGAAGTGCAAAAAAACGATGGATTTGGGCCCAGATCTTTTGACTGGGGGAATGTGTGACATTGATCCACATTCGGTCCATGACTTGTTGTTTTTGCAATTGCCGCCCTAAGTGCGCTGGGGATGCCCAGACGTGGGTCCCAGGTACTCCACACAACTTGGAGTCAAGCTAGCCGGGCTGATGAGAGGTGTTACCTCGAAACTGGTCCGGTCCTCGGATGCTTGATTCCATTCTGGGAAGGACATGGCTTTTGTAGTTCGGACTGGACTGTTCCCATGGGGCAACAGGGTCAGAGCTGATTTGCATATCACCATTGTCTAACCCAGGGTGGTGTGGAGTGCAAAAAAACGATGGATTTGGGCCCAGATCTTTTGACTGGGGGTATGTGTGACATTGATCCACATTCGGTCCATCACTTGTTGTTTTTGCAATTGCCGCCCTAAGTGCGCTGGGGATGCCCAGACGTGGGTCCCAGGCACTCCACACCACTTGGAGTCAAGCTAGGTGGGCTGATGAGAGGTGTTACCTCGAAACCGGTCCGGTCCTCGGATGCTTGATTCCGTTCTGGGAAGGACATGGCTTTTGTAGTTCGGACTGGACTGTTCCCATGGGGCAACAGGGTCAGAGCTGATTTGCATATAGCCATTGTCTAACCCAGGGTGGTGTGGAGTGCAAAAAAACAATGGATTTGGGCCCAGATCTTTTGACTGGGGGAATGTGTGACATTGATCCACATTCGGTCCATCACTTGTTGTTTTTGCAATTGCCGCCCTAAGTGCGCTGGGGATGCCCAGACGTGGGTCCCAGGCACTCCACACCACTTGGAGTCAAGCTAGCCGGGCTGATGAGAGGTGTTACCTCGAAACCGGTCCGGTCCTCGGATGCTTGATTCCGTTCTGGGAAGGACATGGCTTTTGTAGTTCGGACTGGACTGTTCCCATGGGGCAACAGGGTCAGAGCTGATTTGCATATCGCCATTGTCTAACCCAGGGTGGTGTGGAGTGCAAAAACACGATGGCTTTGGGCCCAGATCTTTTGACTGGGGGAATGTGTGACATTGATCCACATTCGGTCCATCACTTGTTGTTTTTGCAATTGCCGCCCTAAGTGCGCTGGGGATGCCCAGACGTGGGTCCCAGGCACTCCACACCACTTGGAGTCAAGCTAGCTGGGCTGATGAGAGGTGTTACCTCGAAACCGGTCCGGTCCTCGGATGCTTGATTCCGTTCTGGGAAGGACATGGTTTTTGTAGATCGGACTGGACTGTTCCCATGGGGCAACAGGGTCAGAGCTGATTTGCATATCGCCATTGTCTAACCCAGGGTGGTGTGGAGTGCAAAAAAACAATGGATTTGGGCCCAGATCTTTTGACTGGGGGAATGTGTGACATTGATCCACATTCGGTCCATGACTTGTTGTTTTTGCAATTGCCGCCCTAAGTGCGCTGGGGATGCCCAGACGTGGGTCCCAGGCACTCCACACCACTTGGAGTCAAGCTAGCCGGGCTGATGAGAGGTGTTACCTCGAAACCGGTCCGGTCCTCGGATGCTTGATTCCGTTCTGGGAAGGACATGGCTTTTGTAGTTCGGACTGGACTGTTCCCATGGGGCAACAGGGTCAGAGCTGATTTGCATATCGCCATTGTCTATCCCAGGGTGGTGTGGAGTGCAAGAAAACGATGGATTTTGGCCCAGATCTTTTGACTGGGGGAATGTGTGGCATTGATCCACATTCGGTCCATCACTTGTTGTTTTTGCAATTGCCGCCCTAAGTGCACTGGGGATGCCCAGACGTGGGTCCCAGGCACTCCACACCACTTGGAGTCAAGCTAGCCGGGCTGATGAGAGGTGTTACCTCGAAACCGGTCCGGTCCTAGGATGCTTGATTCCGTTCTGGGAAGGACATGGCTCTTGTAGCTCGGACTGGACTGTTCCCATGGGGCAACAGGGTCAGAGCTGATTTGCATATCGCCATTGTCTAACCCAGGGTGGTGTGGAGTGCAAAAAAACGATGGATTTGGGCCCAGATCATTTGACTGGGGGAATGTGTGACATTATCCACATTCGGTCCATCACTTGTTGTTTTTGCAATTGCCGCCCTAAGTGCGCTGGGGATGCCCAGACGTGGGTCCCCGGCACTCCACACCACTTGGAGTCAAGCTAGCCGGGCTGATGAGAGGTGTTACCTCGAAACAGGTCCGGTCCTCGGATGCTTGATTCCGTTCTGGGAAGGACATGGCTTTTGTAGTTCGGACTGGACTGTTCCCATGGGGCAACAGGGTCAGAGCTGATTTGCATATCGCCATTGTCTAACCCAGGGTGGTGTGGAGTGCAAAAAAACGATGGATTTGGGCCCAGATCTTTTGACTGGGGGAATGTGTGACATTGATCTACATTCGGTCCATGACTTGTTGTTTTTGCAATTGCCGCCCTAAGTGCGCTGGGGATGCCCAGACGTGGGTCCCAGGCACTCCACACCACTTGGAGTCAAACTAGCCGGGCTGATGAGAGGTGTTACCTCGAAACCGGTCCGGTCCTCGGATGCTTGATTCCGTTCTGGGAAGGACATGGCTTTTGTAGTTCGGACTGGACTGTTCCCATGGGGCAACAGGGTCAGAGCTGATTTGCATATCGCCATTGTCTAACCCAGGGTGGTGTGGAGTGCAAAAAAACGATGGCTTTGGGCCCAGATCTTTTGACTGGGGGAATGTGTGACATTGATCCACATTCGGTCCATCACTTGTTGTTTTTGCAATTGCCGCCCTAAGTGCGCTGGGGATGCCCAGACGTGGGTCCCAGGCACTCCACACCACTTGGATTCAAGCTAGCCGGGCTGATGAGAGGTGTTACCTCGAAACCGGTCCGGTCCTCGGATGCTTGATTCCGTTCTGGGAAGGACATGGCTTTTGTAGTTCGGACTGGACTGTTCCCATGGGGCAACAGGGGCAGAGCTGATTTGCATATCGCCATTGTCTAACCCAGGGTGGTGTGGAGTGCAAAAAAACGATGGATTTGGGCCCAGATCTTTTGACTGGGGGAATGTGTGACATTGATCTACATTCGGTCCATCACTTGTTGTTTTTGCAATTGCCGCCCTAAGTGCGCTGGGGATGCCCAGACGTGGGTCCCAGGCACTCCACACCACTTGGAGTCAAGCTAGCCGGGCTGATGAGAGGTGTTACCTCGAAACCGGTCCGGTCCTCGGATGCTTGATTCCGTTCTGGGAAGGAAATGGCTTTTGTAGTTCGGACTGGACTGTTCCCATGGGGCAACAGGGTCAGAGCTGATTTGCATATCGGCATTGTCTAACCCAGGGTGGTGTGGAGTGCAAAAAAACGATAGATTTGGGCCCAGATCTTTTGACTGGGGGAATGTGTGACATTGATCCACATTCGGTCCATCACTTGTTGTTTTTGCAATTGCCGCCCTAAGTGCGCTGGGGATGCCCAGACGTGGGTCCCAGGCACTCCACACCACTTGGAGTCAAGCTAGCCGGGCTGATGAGAGGTGTTACCTCGAAACCAGTCCGGTCCTCGAATGCTTGATTCCGTTCTGGGAAGGACATGGCTTTTGTAGTTCGGACTGGACTGTTCCCATGGGGCAACAGGGTCAGAGCTGATTTGCATATCGCCATTGTCTAACCCAGGGTGGTGTGAAGTGCAAAAAAACGATGGATTTGGGCCCAGATCTTTTGACTGGGGGAATGTGTGACATTGATCCACATTCGGTCCATGACTTGTTGTTTTTGCAATTGCCGCCCTAAGTGCGCTGGGGATGCCCAGACGTGGGTCCCAGGCACTCCACACCACTTGGAGTCAAGCTAGCCGGGCTGATGAGAGGTGTTACCTCGAAACCGGTCCGGTCCTCGGATGCTTGATTCCGTTCTGGGAAGGACATGGCTTTTGTAGTTCGGACTGGACTGTTCCCATGGGGCAACAGGGTCAGAGCTGATTTGCATATCGCCATTGTCTAACCCAGGGTGGTGTGGAGTGCAAAAAAACGATGGATTTGGGCCCAGATCTTTTGACTGGGGGAATGTGTGACATTGATCCACATTCGGTCCATGACTTGTTGTTTTTGCAATTGCCGCCCTAAGTGCGCTGGGGATGCCCAGACGTGGGTCCCAGGCACTACACACCACTTGGAGTCAAGCTAGCTGGGCTGATGAGAGGTGTTACCTCGAAACCGGTCCGGTCCTCGGATGCTTGATTCCGTTCTGGGAAGGACATGGCTTTTGTAGTTCGGACTGGACTGTTCCCATGGGGCAACAGGGTCAGAGCTGATTTGCATATCGCCATTGTCTAACCCAGGGTGGTGTGGAGTGCAAAAAAACGATGGATTTGGGCCCAGATCTTTTGACTGGGGGAATGTGTGACATTGATCCACATTCAGTCCATCACTTGTTGTTTTTGCAATTGCTGCCCTAAGTGCGCTGGGGATGCCCAGACGTGGGTCCCAGGCACTCCACTCCACTTGGAATCAAGCTAGCCGGGCTAATGAGAGGTGTTACCTCGAAAACGGTCCGGTCCTCGGATGCTTGATTCCGTTCTGGGAAGGACATGGCTTTTGTAGCTCGGACTGGACTGTTCCCATGGGGCAACAGGGTCAGAGCTGATTTGCATATCGCCATTGTCTAACCCAGGGTGGTGTGGAGTGCAAAAAAACGATGGGTTTGGGCCCAGATCATTTGACTGGGGGAATGTGTGACATTGATCCACATTCGGTCCATCACTTGTTGTTTTTGCAATTGCCGCCCTAAGTGCGCTGGGGATGCCCAGACGTGGGTCCCCGGCACTCCACACCACTTGGAGTCAAGCTAGCCGGGCTGATGAGAGGTGTTACCTCGAAACAGGTCCGGTCCTCGGATGCTTGATTCCGTTCTGGGAAGGACATGGCTTTTGTAGTTCGGACTGGACTGTTCCCATGGGGCAACAGGGTCAGAGCTGATTTGCATATCGCCATTGTCTAACCCAGGGTGGTGTGGAGTGCAAAAAAACGATGGATTTGGGCCCAGTTCTTTTGACTGGGGGAATGTGTGACATTGATCTACATTCGGTCCATGACTTGTTGTTTTTGCAATTGCCGCCCTAAGTGCGCTGGGGATGCCCAGACGTGGGTCCCAGGCACTCCACACCACTTGGAGTCAAACTAGCCGGGCTGATGAGAGGTGTTACCTCGAAACCGGTCCGGTCCTCGGATGCTTGATTCCGTTCTGGGAAGGACATGGCTTTTGTAGTTCGGACTGGACTGTTCCCATGGGGCAACAGGGTCAGAGCTGATTTGCATATCGCCATTGTCTAACCCAGGGTGGTGTGGAGTGCAAAAAAACGATGGCTTTGGGCCCAGATCTTTTGACTGGGGGAATGTGTGACATTGATCCACATTCGGTCCATCACTTGTTGTTTTTGCAATTGCCGCCCTAAGTGCGCTGGGGATGCCCAGACGTGGGTCCCAGGCACTCCACACCACTTGGATTCAAGCTAGCCGGGCTGATGAGAGGTGTTACCTCGAAACCGGTCCGGTCCTCGGATGCTTGATTCCGTTCTGGGAAGGACATGGCTTTTGTAGTTCGGACTGGACTGTTCCCATGGGGCAACAGGGGCAGAGCTGATTTGCATATCGCCATTGTCTAACCCAGGGTGGTGTGGAGTGCAAAAAAACGATGGATTTGGGCCCAGATCTTTTGACTGGGGGAATGTGTGACATTGATCTACATTCGGTCCATCACTTGTTGTTTTTGCAATTGCCGCCCTAAGTGCGCTGGGGATGCCCAGACGTGGGTCCCAGGCACTCCACACCACTTGGAGTCAAGCTAGCCGGGCTGATGAGAGGTGTTACCTCGAAACCGGTCCGGTCCTCGGATGCTTGATTCCGTTCTGGGAAGGACATGGCTTTTGTAGTTCGGACTGGACTGTTCCCATGGGGCAACAGGGTCAGAACTGATTTGCATATCGCCATTGTCTAACCCAGGGTGGTGTGGAGTGCAAAAAAACGATGGCTTTGGGACCAGATCTTTTGACTGGGGGAATGTGTGACATTGATCCACATTCGGTCCATCACTTGTTGTTTTTGCAATTGCCGCCCTAAGTGCGCTGGGGATGCCCAGACGTGGGTCCCAGGCACTCCACACCACTTGGAGTCAAGCTAGCCGGGCTGATGAGAGGTGTTACCTCGAAACCGGTCCGGTCCTCGGATGCTTGACTCCGTTCTGGGAAGGACATGGTTTTTGTAGTTCGGACTGGACTGTTCCCATGGGGCAACAGGGTCAGAGCTGATTTGCATATCGCCATTGTCTAACCCAGGGTGGTGTGGAGTGCAAAAAAACGATGGATTTGGGCCCAGATCTTTTGACTGGGGGAATGTGTGACATTGATCCACATTCGGTCCATCACTTGTTGTTTTTGCAATTGCCGCCCTAAGTGCGCTGGGGATGCCCAGACGTGGGTCCCAGGCACTCCACACCACTTGGAGTCAAGCTAGCCGGGCTGATGAGAGGTGTTACCTCGAAACCGGTCCGGTCCTCGGATGCTTGATTCCGTTCTGGGAAGGACATGGCTTTTGTAGTTCGGACTGGACTGTTCCCATGGGGCAACAGGGTCAGAGCTGATTTACATATCGCCATTGTCTAACCCAGGGTGGTGTGGAGTGCAAAAAAACGATGGATTTGGGCCCAGATCTTTTGACTGGGGGAATGTGCGACATTGATCCACATTCGGTCCATGACTTGTTGTTTTTGCAATTGCCGCCCTAAGTGCGCTGGGGATGCCCAGACGTGGGTCCCAGGCACTCCACACCACTTGGAGTCAAGCTAGCCGGGCTGATGAGAGGTGTTACCTCGAAACCGGTCCAGTCCTCGGATGCTTGATTCCGTTCTGGGAAGGACATGGCTTTTGTAGTTCGGACTGGACTGTTCCCATGGGGCAACAGGGTCAGAGCTGATTTGCATATCGCCATTGTCTAACCCAGGGTGGTGTGGAGTGCAAAAAAACAATGGATTTGGGCCCAGATCTTTTGACTGGGGGAATGTGTGACATTGATCCACATTCAGTCCATCACTTGTTGTTTTTGCAATTGCCGCCCTAAATGCGCTGGGGATGCCCAGACGTGGGTCCCAGGCACTCCACACCACTTGGAATCAAGCTAGCCGGGCTAATGAGAGGTGTTACCTCGAAACCGGTCCGGTCCTCGGATGCTTGATTCCGTTCTGAGAAGGACATGGCTTTTGTAGTTCGGACTGGACTGTTCCCATGGGGCAACAGGGTCAGAGCTGATTTGCATATCGGCATTGTCTAACCCAGGGTGGTGTGGAGTGCAAAAAAACGATGGATTTGTGCCCAGATCTTTTGACTGGGGGAATGTGTGACATTGATCCACATTCGGTCCATCACTTGTTGTTTTTGCAATTGCCGCCCTAAGTGCGCTGGGGATGCCCAGACGTGGGTCCCAGGCACTCCACACCACTTGGAGTCAAGCTAGCCGGGCTGATGAGAGGTGTTACCTCGAAACCGGTCCGGTCCTCGGATGCTTGATTCCGTTCTGGGAAGGACATGGCTTTTGTAGTTCGGACTGGACTGTTCCCATGGGGCAACAGGGTCAGAGCTGATTTGCATATCGCCATTGTCTAACCCAGGGTGGTGTGAAGTGCAAAAAAACGATGGATTTGGGCCCAGATCTTTTGACTGGGGGAATGTGTGACATTGATCCACATTCGGTCCATGACTTGTTGTTTTTGCAATTGCCGCCCTAAGTGCGCTGGGGATGCCCAGACGTGGGTCCCAGGCACTCCACACCACTTGGAGTCAAGCTAGCCGGGCTGATGAGAGGTGTTACCTCGAAACCGGTCCGGTCCTCGGATGCTTGATTCCGTTCTGGGAAGGACATGGCTTTTGTAGTTCGGACTGGACTGGACTGTTCCCATGGGGCAACAGGGTCAGAGCTGATTTGCATATCACCATTGTCTAACCCAGGGTGGTGTGGAGTGCAAAAAAACGATGGATTTGGGCCCAGATCTTTTGACTGGGGGAATGTGTGACATTGATCCACATTCGGTCCATCACTTGTTGTTTTTGCAATTGCCGCCCTAAGTGCGCTGGGGATGCCCAGACGTGGGTCCCAGGCACTCCACACCACTTGGAGTCAAGCTAGCCGGGCTGATGAGAGGTGTTACCTCGAAAACGGTCCGGTCCTCGGATGCTTGATTCCGTTCTGGGAAGGACATGGCTTTTGTAGCTCGGACTGGACTGTTCCCATGGGGCAACAGGGTCAGAGCTGATTTGCATATCGCCATTGTCTAACCCAGGGTGGTGTGGAGTGCAAAAAAACGATGGGTTTGGGCCCAGATCATTTGACTGGGGGAATGTGTGACATTGATCCACATTCGGTCCATCACTTGTTGTTTTTGCAATTGCCGCCCTAAGTGCGCTGGGGATGCCCAGACGTGGGTCCCCGGCACTCCACACCACTTGGAGTCAAGCTAGCCGGGCTGATGAGAGGTGTTACCTCGAAACAGGTCCGGTCCTCGGATGCTTGATTCCGTTCTGGGAAGGACATGGCTTTTGTAGTTCGGACTGGACTGTTCCCATGGGGCAACAGGGTCAGAGCTGATTTGCATATCGCCATTGTCTAACCCAGGGTGGTGTGGAGTGCAAAAAAACGATGGATTTGGGCCCAGTTCTTTTGACTGGGGGAATGTGTGACATTGATCTACATTCGGTCCATGACTTGTTGTTTTTGCAATTGCCGCCCTAAGTGCGCTGGGGATGCCCAGACGTGGGTCCCAGGCACTCCACACCACTTGGAGTCAAACTAGCCGGGCTGATGAGAGGTGTTACCTCGAAACCGGTCCGGTCCTCGGATGCTTGATTCCGTTCTGGGAAGGACATGGCTTTTGTAGTTCGGACTGGACTGTTCCCATGGGGCAACAGGGTCAGAGCTGATTTGCATATCGCCATTGTCTAACCCAGGGTGGTGTGGAGTGCAAAAAAACGATGGCTTTGGGCCCAGATCTTTTGACTGGGGGAATGTGTGACATTGATCCACATTCGGTCCATCACTTGTTGTTTTTGCAATTGCCGCCCTAAGTGCGCTGGGGATGCCCAGACGTGGGTCCCAGGCACTCCACACCACTTGGATTCAAGCTAGCCGGGCTGATGAGAGGTGTTACCTCGAAACCGGTCCGGTCCTCGGATGCTTGATTCCGTTCTGGGAAGGACATGGCTTTTGTAGTTCGGACTGGACTGTTCCCATGGGGCAACAGGGGCAGAGCTGATTTGCATATCGCCATTGTCTAACCCAGGGTGGTGTGGAGTGCAAAAAAACGATGGATTTGGGCCCAGATCTTTTGACTGGGGGAATGTGTGACATTGATCTACATTCGGTCCATCACTTGTTGTTTTTGCAATTGCCGCCCTAAGTGCGCTGGGGATGCCCAGACGTGGGTCCCAGGCACTCCACACCACTTGGAGTCAAGCTAGCCGGGCTGATGAGAGGTGTTACCTCGAAACCGGTCCGGTCCTCGGATGCTTGATTCCGTTCTGGGAAGGACATGGCTTTTGTAGTTCGGACTGGACTGTTCCCATGGGGCAACAGGGTCAGAACTGATTTGCATATCGCCATTGTCTAACCCAGGGTGGTGTGGAGTGCAAAAAAACGATGGCTTTGGGACCAGATCTTTTGACTGGGGGAATGTGTGACATTGATCCACATTCGGTCCATCACTTGTTGTTTTTGCAATTGCCGCCCTAAGTGCGCTGGGGATGCCCAGACGTGGGTCCCAGGCACTCCACACCACTTGGAGTCAAGCTAGCCGGGCTGATGAGAGGTGTTACCTCGAAACCGGTCCGGTCCTCGGATGCTTGACTCCGTTCTGGGAAGGACATGGTTTTTGTAGTTCGGACTGGACTGTTCCCATGGGGCAACAGGGTCAGAGCTGATTTGCATATCGCCATTGTCTAACCCAGGGTGGTGTGGAGTGCAAAAAAACGATGGATTTGGGCCCAGATCTTTTGACTGGGGGAATGTGTGACATTGATCCACATTCGGTCCATCACTTGTTGTTTTTGCAATTGCCGCCCTAAGTGCGCTGGGGATGCCCAGACGTGGGTCCCAGGCACTCCACACCACTTGGAGTCAAGCTAGCCGGGCTGATGAGAGGTGTTACCTCGAAACCGGTCCGGTCCTCGGATGCTTGATTCCGTTCTGGGAAGGACATGGCTTTTGTAGTTCGGACTGGACTGTTCCCATGGGGCAACAGGGTCAGAGCTGATTTGCATATCGCCATTGTCTAACCCAGGGTGGTGTGGAGTGCAAAAAAACGATGGATTTGGGCCCAGATCTTTTGACTGGGGGAATGTGCGACATTGATCCACATTCGGTCCATGACTTGTTGTTTTTGCAATTGCCGCCCTAAGTGCGCTGGGGATGCCCAGACGTGGGTCCCAGGCACTCCACACCACTTGGAGTCAAGCTAGCCGGGCTGATGAGAGGTGTTACCTCGAAACCGGTCCAGTCCTCGGATGCTTGATTCCGTTCTGGGAAGGACATGGCTTTTGTAGTTCAGACTGGACTGTTCCCATGGGGCAACAGGGTCAGAGCTGATTTGCATATCGCCATTGTCTAACCCAGGGTGGTGTGGAGTGCAAAAAAACAATGGATTTGGGCCCAGATCTTTTGACTGGGGGAATGTGTGACATTGATCCACATTCAGTCCATCACTTGTTGTTTTTGCAATTGCCGCCCTAAATGCGCTGGGGATGCCCAGACGTGGGTCCCAGGCACTCCACACCACTTGGAATCAAGCTAGCCGGGCTAATGAGAGGTGTTACCTCGAAACCGGTCCGGTCCTCGGATGCTTGATTCCGTTCTGAGAAGGACATGGCTTTTGTAGTTCGGACTGGACTGTTCCCATGGGGCAACAGGGTCAGAGCTGATTTGCATATCGGCATTGTCTAACCCAGGGTGGTGTGGAGTGCAAAAAAACGATGGATTTGTGCCCAGATCTTTTGACTGGGGGAATGTGTGACATTGATCCACATTCGGTCCATCACTTGTTGTTTTTGCAATTGCCGCCCTAAGTGCGCTGGGGATGCCCAGACGTGGGTCCCAGGCACTCCACACCACTTGGAGTCAAGCTAGCCGGGCTGATGAGAGGTGTTACCTCGAAACCGGTCCGGTCCTCGGATGCTTGATTCCGTTCTGGGAAGGACATGGCTTTTGTAGTTCGGACTGGACTGTTCCCATGGGGCAACAGGGTCAGAGCTGATTTGCATATCGCCATTGTCTAACCCAGGGTGGTGTGAAGTGCAAAAAAACGATGGATTTGGGCCCAGATCTTTTGACTGGGGGAATGTGTGACATTGATCCACATTCGGTCCATGACTTGTTGTTTTTGCAATTGCCGCCCTAAGTGCGCTGGGGATGCCCAGACGTGGGTCCCAGGCACTCCACACCACTTGGAGTCAAGCTAGCCGGGCTGATGAGAGGTGTTACCTCGAAACCGGTCCGGTCCTCGGATGCTTGATTCCGTTCTGGGAAGGACATGGCTTTTGTAGTTCGGACTGGACTGGACTGTTCCCATGGGGCAACAGGGTCAGAGCTGATTTGCATATCACCATTGTCTAACCCAGGGTGGTGTGGAGTGCAAAAAAACGATGGATTTGGGCCCAGATCTTTTGACTGGGGGAATGTGTGACATTGATCCACATTCGGTCCATCACTTGTTGTTTTTGCAATTGCCGCCCTAAGTGCGCTGGGGATGCCCAGACGTGGGTCCCAGGCACTCCACACCACTTGGAGTCAAGCTAGCCGGGCTGATGAGAGGTGTTACCTCGAAACCGGTCCGGTCCTCGGATGCTTGATTCCGTTCTGGGAAGGACATGGCTTTTGTAGTTCGGACTGGACTGTTCCCATGGGGCAACAGGGTCAGAGCTGATTTGCATATCACCATTGTCTAACCCAGGGTGGTGTGGAGTGCAAAAAAACGATGGTTTTGGGCCCAGATCTTTTGACTGGGGGTATGTGTGACATTGATCCACATTCGGTCCATCACTTGTTGTTTTTGCAATTGCCGCCCTAAGTGCGCTGGGGATGCCCAGACGTGGGTCCCAGGCACTCCACACCACTTGGAGTCAAGCTAGCCGGGCTGATGAGAGGTGTTACCTCGAAACCGGTCCGGTCCTCGGATGCTTGATTCCGTTCTGGGAAGGACATGGCTTTTGTAGTTCGGACTGGACTGTTCCCATGGGGCAACAGGGTCAGAGCTGATTTGCATATCGCCATTGTCTAACCCAGGGTGGTGTGGAGTGCAAAAAAACGATGGCTTTGGGCCCAGATCTTTTGACTGGGGGAATGTGTGACATTGATCCACATTCGGTACATCACTTGTTGTTTTTGCAATTGCCGCCCTAAGTGCGCTGGGGATGCCCAGACGTGGGTCCCAGGCACTCCACACCACTTGGAGTCAAGCTAGCCGGGCTGATGAGAGGTGTTACCTCGAAACCGGTCCGGTCCTCGGATGCTTGATTCCGTTCTGGGAAGGACATGGCTTTTGTAGTTCGGACTGGACTGTTCCCATGGGGCAACAGGGTCAGAGCTGATTTGCATATTGCCATTGTCTAACCAAGGGTGGTGTGAAGTGCAAAAAAACTATGGATTTGGGCCCAGATCTTTTGACTGGGGGAATGTGTGACATTGATCCACATTCGGTCCATGACTTGTTGTTTTTGCAATTGCCGCCCTAAGTGCGCTGGGGATGCCCAGACGTGGGTCCCAGGCACTCCACACCACTTGGAGTCAAGCTAGCCGGGCTGATGAGAGGTGTTACCTCGAAACCGGTCCGGTCCTCGGATGCTTGATTCCGTTCTGGGAAGGACATGGCTTTTGTAGTTCGGACTGGACTGGACTGTTCCCATGGGGCAACAGGGTCAGAGCTGATTTGCATATCATCATTGTCTAACCCAGGGTGGTGTGGAGTGCAAAAAAACGATGGTTTTGGGCCCAGATCTTTTGACTGGGGGTATGTGTGACATTGATCCACATTCGGTCCATCACTTGTTGTTTTTGCAATTGCCGCCCTAAGTGCGCTGGGGATGCCCAGACGTGGGTCCCAGGCACTCCACACCACTTGGAGTCAAGCTAGCCGGGCTGATGAGAGGTGTTACCTCGAAACCGGTCCGGTCCTCGGATGCTTGATTCCGTTCTGGGAAGGACATGGCTTTTGTAGTTCGGACTGGACTGTTCCCATGGGGCAACAGGGTCAGAGCTGATTTGCATATCGCCATTGTCTAACCCAGGGTGGTGTGGATTGCAAAAAAACGATGGCTTTGGGCCCAGATCTTTTGACTGGGGGAATGTGTGACATTGATCCACATTCGGTCCATCACTTGTTGTTTTTGCAATTGCCGCCCTAAGTGCGCTGGGGATGCCCAGACGTGGGTCCCAGGCACTCCACACCACTTGGAGTCAAGCTAGCCGGGCTGATGAGAGGTGTTACCTCGAAACCGGTCCGGTCCTCGGATGCTTGATTCCGTTCTGGGAAGGACATGGCTTTTGTAGTTCGGACTGGACTGTTCCCATGGGGCAACAGGGTCAGAGCTGATTTGCATATCGCCATTGTCTAACCCAGGGTGGTGTGGAGTGCAAAAACACGATGGATTTGGGCCCAGATCTTTTGACTGGGGGAATGTGTGACATTGATCCACATTCGGTCCATGACTTGTTGTTTTTGCAATTGCCGCCCTAAGTGCGCTGGAGATGCCCAGACGTGGGTCCCAGGCACTCCACACCACTTGGAGTCAAGCTAGCCAGGCTGATGAGAGGTGTTACCTCGAAACCGAACCGGTCCTCGGATGCTTGATTCCGTTCTGGGAAGGACATGGCTTTTGTAGTTCGGACTGGACTGTTCCCATGGGGCAACAGGGTCAGAGCTGATTTGCATATCGCCATTGTCTAACCCAGGGTGGTGTGGAGTGCAAAAAAACGATGGATTTGGGCCCAGATCTTTTGACCGGGGGAATGTGTGACATTGATCCACATTCGGTCCATCACTTGTTTTTGCAATTGCCGCCCTAAGTGCGCTGGGGATGCCCAGACGTGGGTCCCAGGCACTCCACACCACTTGGAGTCAAGCTAGCCAGGCTGATGAGAGGTGTTACCTCGAAACCGGTCCGGTCCTCGGATGCTTGATTCCGTTCTGGGAAGGACATGGCTTTTGTAGTTCGGACTGGACTGTTCCCATGGGGCAACAGGGTCAGAGCTGAATTGCATATCGCCATTGTCTAACCCAGGGTGGTGTGGAGTGCAAAAAAATGATGGATTTGGGCCCAGATCTTTTGACTGGGGGAATGTGTGACATTGATCCACATTCGGTCCATCACTTGTTGTTTTTGCAATTGCTGCCCTAAGTGCGCTGGGGATGCTCAGACGTGGGTCCCAGGCACTCCACACCACTTGGAGTCAAGCTAGCCGGGCTGATGAGAGGTGTTACCTCGAAACCGGTCCGGTCCTCGGATGCTTGATTCCGTTCTGGGAAGGACATGGCTTTTGTAGTTCGGACTGGACTGTTCCCATGGGGCAACAGGGTCAGAGCTGATTTGCATATCGCCATTGTCTATCCCAGGGTGGTGTGGAGTGCAAAAAAACGATGGATTTGGGCCCAGATCTTTTGACTGGGGGAATGTGTGACATTGATCCACATTCGGTCCATCACTTGTTGTTTTTGCAATTGCCGCCCTAAGTGCACTGGGGATGCCCAGACGTGGGTCCCAGGCACTCCACACCACTTGGAGTCAAGCTAGCCGGGCTGATGAGAGGTGTTACCTCGAAACCGGTCCGGTCCTCGGATGCTTGATTCCGTTCTGGGAAGGACATGGCTTTTGTAGTTCGGACTGGACTGTTCCCATGGGGCAACAGGGTCAGAGCTGATTTGCATATCGCCATTGTCTAACCCAGGGTGGTGTGGAGTGCAAAAAAACGATGGGTTTGGGCCCAGATCATTTGACTGGGGGAATGTGTGACATTGATCCACATTCGGTCCATCACTTGTTGTTTTTGCAATTGCGGCCCTAAGTGCGCTGGGGATGCCCAGACGTGGGTCCCAGGCACTCAACACCACTTGGAGTCAAGCTAGCCGGGCTGATGAGAGGTGTTACCTCGAAACCGGTCCGGTCCTCGGATGCTTGATTCCGTTCTGGGAAGGACATGGCTTTTGTAGTTCGGACTGGACTGTTCCCATGGGGCAACAGGGTCAGAGCTGATTTGCATATCGCCATTGTCTAACCCAGGGTGGTGTGGAGTGCAAAAAAACGATGGATTTGGGCCCAGATCTTTTGACTGGGGGAATGTGTGACATTGATCTACATTCGGTCCATGACTTGTTGTTTTTGCAATTGCCGCCCTAAGTGCGCTGGGGATGCCCAGACGTGGGTCCCAGGCACTCCACACCACTTGGAGTCAAGCTAGCCGGGCTGATGAGAGGTGTTACCTCGAAACCGGTCCGGTCCTCGGATGCTTGATTCCGTTCTGGGAAGGACATGGCTTTTGTAGTTCGGACTGGACTGTTCCCATGGGGCAACAGGGTCAGAGCTGATTTGCATATCGCCATTGTCTAACCCAGGGTGGTGTGGAGTGCAAAAAAGTGATGGCTTTGGGCCCAGATCTTTTGACTGGGGGAATGTGTGACATTGATCCACATTCGGTCCATCACTTGTTGTTTTTGCAATTGCCGCCCTAAGTGCGCTGGGGATGCCCAGATGTGGGTCCCAGGCACTCCACACCACTTGGATTCAAGCTAGCCGGGCTGATGAGAGGTGTTACCTCGAAACCGGTCCGGTCCTCGGATGCTTGATTCCGT
This sequence comes from Lissotriton vulgaris, assembly GCF_964263255.1. Lineage (NCBI taxonomy): Eukaryota > Metazoa > Chordata > Amphibia > Caudata > Salamandridae > Lissotriton > Lissotriton vulgaris. The sequence goes on from NC_141693.1 coordinate 1,559,378,283, forward strand.
TCTGGGAAGGACATGGCTTTTGTAGTTCGGACTGGACTGTTCCCATGGGGCAACAGGGGCAGAGCTGATTTGCATATCGCCATTGTCTAACCCAGGGTGGTGTGGAGTGCAAAAAAACGATGGATTTGGGCCCAGATCTTTTGACTGGGGGAATGTGTGACATTGATCCACATTCGGTCCATCACTTGTTGTTTTTGCAATTGCCACCCTAAGTGCGCTGGGGATGCCCAGACGTGGGTCCCAGGCACTCCACACCACTTGGAGTCAAGCTAGCCGGGCTGATGAGAGGTGTTACCTCGAAACCGGTCCGGTCCTCGGATGCTTGATTCCGTTCTGGGAAGGACATGGCTTTTGTAGTTCGGACTGGACTGTTCCCATGGGGCAACAGGGTCAGAGCTGATTTGCATATCGCCATTGTCTAACCCATGGTGGTGTGGAGTGCAAAAAAACGATGGATTTGGGCCCAGATCTTTTGACTGGGGGATTGTGTGACATTGATCCACATTCGGTCCATCACTTGTTGTTTTTGCAATTGCCGCCCTAAGTGCGCTGGGGATGCCCAGACGTGGGTCCCAGGCACTCCACACCACTTGGAGTCAAGCTAGCCGGGCTGATGAGAGGTGTTACCTCGAAACCGGTCCGGTCCTCGGATGCTTGATTCCGTTCTGGGAAGGACATGGCTTTTGTAGTTCGGACTGGACTGTTCCCATGGGGCAACAGGGTCAGAGCTGATTTGCATATCGCCATTGTCTAACCCAGGGTGGTGTGGAGTGCAAAATAACAATGGATTTGGGCCCAGATCTTTTGACTGGGGGAATGTGTGACATTGATCCACATTCGGTCCATCACTTGTTGTTTTTGTGATGGGTGCAGTGACATAAAGGTAGTGACATACCAGTGAAACATTGGTGACCAGTATGCATTTGACTATATATCACATCATGGCTACTTTGCACCGCACTACTAACTAAAACCAAAAGGTAACGTTTAAAAACAGCAGCAATTAAAGAAAATCTTCAGTCTAAAACCTGTGGACAGGGTAACATGTTTACTCACCTAATAGTCAAAGTGTCTAGGTGTCAACAGTACCCGGTAGGTTTTACTTCAAGGGGAAAGAACCATAGGGGTTTAAGGCTAAAAAGGAGGAACAAGCACAACAGCAAACTGTATGAATCATTTCCAGTAGTCATCTTATCACACAGTCGCCTAATGGTGTCAGAGGTGTGGGGAAAATTAAGTAGGTCGGCTATGAATCCAGCCCTACTATAGCCCATAGTAACAAATGGTATAAGCTCTGGTTAAACTTGCATAGGTTACAGTCAGATCTTAGCAGCCCCATGTTAAAGAGGGTTCATTATATGGCTACCTCTCTCTGCCCATCGTGTTTGGCTGTCTTTGTGTCCCTTCGACCACTTAGTAGTGATCATACTAACAACAGTAACTTAAACAGAGGACATGGGTCAATTAAACTTTCTCCTCATTGTGCCCGTATTAGAGTGTTATCAAATCCTTTTATAATGCCCACATACCGTGAACTAGATCGTACATGTTAACGATTTGAAGGAAATAAAATGAGGGGGCTCGAGGAATGTCCTCGTTATTTAATATCGCGTTGCGGGGTTGGACACATTGCCCAGTTAAACGCTTTCCCATAGCAATCCCCGGACGGCATGGAAGGCGCTCAAATGCCGACGAGTTGGAAGCTCTGCCAAAGTGTTCTGTGGTGGTTTGTCGGGTGTAATATCACACACCGGTCTTAGCTCGATGCTTTTGTAGTTATCAAGTGTTGTGGGTAATGCGGACGCATTGCCATGTTATTGTTATGTGAAATGGCCAGCTTCGGGGCGCAATATCATAGGGCTAGGGAGTTAAGCACGGTGTAGGACCTATGTAAAAGGTTAAGCGAGTAGCAAAACGGACATATTTAAGCTCCGGGGCACAATGTTACAGCGCTAGGGAGCTAAGCGCGGTGTAAATTGTCGCATCGGCGCGGGGGTAGAAGCGGCTAAAGGGGGAGTCACTTACTTCCTGCTGCCTTGGTCAGCGCCGTCTGCCTACCCATCCTACCGGGATCCGAATAGCTCCGAGACAACGGGCAGGCACCTTAATGAGTGATTTGTTGGGGGCGTGGTCAATTCTCCTAGGAGGTCATGTGTGAATGGGAGTTACCAAGGGGGCCATCTTGGAAGGGACCAAATTTCGATGAGCACAATGCAGTTACATGGAGGTTGGGTTTACGGATAGATCCTTTGTTGAATAAAACAATTCACAAGAGTAACAACTAATGTATATCAATGTTTCATATATCTTATACCATAAACGGCCAAGGGGGCAAGGTTAGTGTTATGTTTATATAGTATGTTGATATAGTAGTCGTTGTTACAGTGCACTCCACGGAATGTCCTCATTGAGACCCCGCCTGTCAGAAGAAAGCCTGTGAATCCACCTCTGTTCCTTCTGGAACAGGTTCTGTTTGGATTTGTTACTTGGTGTCTCTAAGATAAGCCATCTCAGTGAGTCAGCAGTGTGATTAAGGTCTACAAAGTGCTTGCACATCTTTTTTTGTTTTTCTTGCAGCAGAAGTTGCTTCTGTGTTCCGCGATGCGGATCTTGATAGGGCGCGTGGTCATGCCCACGTATTGGAGGTCACAGGAGCATCTAAGTAAGTAGATGCAATTGGGGGTATTGCAATTAGTGTGACATCGAAGTTCCCACAGGAATGTCTCTGTTAGTTGAATGGATTTAGTGATACTGGTAAAAGGACATACACTACAAGACCCGCAGGGGTAGTGACCTTTCACTGGTGGAAGTTGCCAGAGTGTGTTTTGTCTGTGGGTATCTGCTTGTTTTGGCCTGGTGTGAACCAAGATGTCTTAACCATTTTTGGACCTTTTGAAGGCAAACCTAGGGGTTGCAAGGTTGAGGTCTCCTGTGTTGAGGATCTGCCAGTGTCTCTTTATTATTTTCTTGATTTCTGTAGAGGCTGGAGAGAAAGTTGTAACACAGGTCAGCAGATCCTTGTCTTGTGGAGTAGGGGTATTGATCTCCAAGAGGGCCCCTCTGTGGTTGTTCTGTGCTCGTTTTTGTGCTTTATAGACCTCTCTAGCTGGGTAACCTCTCTCTCTCTCTCAGGTTACGAGATAGGATTTTGGACTCGTTTTTGTAATCTCTGAGATGGGTGCAATTGCGCCTAACTCGCAGAAATTGACCAAAGGGAAGGTTAAGCCTGAGGGCTCTGGGGTGGTGGCTCGTGAACAGGCGTAGGCTGTTTCGGTCCCATAGGTTTACGATACATAGCAGTATCAATTTTACCCCCCTCTAGTCTAATAGTCAAGTCCAGGAACGCTATCTTGGAGTTAGAGGCAGTGATGGTAAAGGTGAGGTAGTTGTTCAAGGTATTCAACCAATTAAAGAACTCTAGATAGAGGTCCTCGGTCCCTTTCCAGAGTATGAGGATGTCATCAATGAACCGCCTCCAAAGTTTGATGTTGGAATGGTAGGGGTTCATAGGGCCATTGATGTGTTTATCCTCGAAGTCAGCCATGTAGAGGCAGGCCACCGAGGGGGCAAAAGTACTGCCCATAGAAGTTCCCTGGGTCTGATGGTAATGTTGCCCTTTGAATTCGAAGAAATTTTCTGTTAGGGCAAGGTTAGCGCACTCCATAATGAAGGAGGGCGGTGTGGGCGAGGTCCATTCCTCATTGTTGAGTATTTCCTCAATCACCCCCAGTGTGGCCCTCTGTGGGATGTTGGTGTAGAGGGCCTCCACATTGAGGGTGATCGAGAAGTTAATTTGGACATTGTCTTGCAGATTATCAAGGAGGCAGAGAACATCCTTAGTATCTTGGACGTAGGACGGGATTCTCTTCACCAGTGGTTGTAGGAAGTGATCACAAAATTGCGAGAGGGGCTCTAGCACAGAGCCTATGCCTGACACAATAGGGCGTCCAGGCACTGGGGTGGTCCCCTTGTGAATTTTAGGCAGAGTGTAGAAGTAGGGCACTCTCGTATCTTTTTGCACAAGAAACTCAGCCTCTTTCTTCGAGATCCATTCCTGGCATTCTGCGGATTCAACAATTCCAGTGATTGCGGTTTTGAGTCGTTCAGTTGAGTTAGTTGGAATTGGGGTGTAGTATCGTCTATCTCCTAGTTGCCTTAGACACTCTGTTTCGTAATCTGTGGTGTCCATTATCACTGTAGCCCCACCCTTGTCTGCCTGTTTAATGGTGATGGTTCTATCATTAGCCAGGGTGTTCAGCAGCTGCATTTCTGTTTTGGACAGGTTCTGATGTCTCTGGACAGGTCTTAATGTTCCAATGTCCTTCAGTACTGCCTGCTCAAACGTCAGAATTTCATTTGGAACCATCCCGCTGTGTAGCGTGAAGGTAGAGGGGTTGTGGAGACCTGAGTCAGTAGGGGTCTCAATTGGTCTGCCGTCAAAGAACGATCTCAATCTGATCTTTCTGAAAAAAAATTGAATTTCGCAGTTTAGTTCGAAATTGTCTACTCTGGGAGTCAGGACAAAGCCCAGCCCTTTCTGTAGGACTTTTTCCTCAGGTGCTGTAAGTTGGCGTGATGAAAGGTTCACTACCAAACTTACTTTCGTCCTGTCTTGCTCCTGGTTTCCATCCCTTGGGCCTGTGCATCCTCCCACTGCACCCTCTTTTCTGGAGCGTTTCCTCGCCTGCGCCCGCACCCTCTGCCCCAGCCTCTGTCTAAAAAATGTTGCTGGTTGATGCCATGTGGGGCAAAATGAGGGGGGTATTGGGGTACGAATTGTGTCATGGGGTGTTGGAAATGTGGATATTGCCACATTGGCGGCCCCTGATATGGGGGATGTGGGTAGAGGGGTTGGCCCCGTCTAGGACCTCTGTTCCCCTTGCGGGGTCCTGGTTGCCACTCATCACCACTCGAATTGCTTTCACTGTTAGAGCCTCGTCTAGAGGAGGTGGTGCTAGTATCAGAGAGGTATCCTGTTCCTGTGCCTGGGGGAACGTAATCGTCCTTAAGATAGGGATAGACCTTCTCTTTGGAGAAGCGATCGATGTCCTTCTGCAATTTGGCAACTTTTTGTTTCATTAAGAAGTCTTTGTGTTCAGAAATTTCCTTATTAAGCTCTGCCAGTTTGGTCTTAAATCCGGGGTTTTGACCCGTATTTTTAAGGGCGCTCTCTGCTGCCTGGATTTTGTTGAGAAGTTTGTCGGCCAAACGCTTGGCCGTGTTCACCAGGAAAATTAGGAGGTCATGTGTGCACTTCCAAGAAATTTGCGACCATTCAATCTTGAATTGGCCGTCCTCCCAGAAAATTCTAGGGAAGTTCTTTACAATCAAGCCGTTCGGTGCTATTTTGGCTTTAAAATACTCTGCCATGAGAGCTCCGTGCAGGGTCATTCTCACCCACTCTCTCTTCATGTCAGAGAGTGCTTTCCAGTCTGCGGAGTTGTTTGCTGTAGAGGTGTCTATATCAATGCCCAAGATGGACGGAAGTCTAAAAATGGCTGCTGCGTCATCATCCCCAAAGCTGAGTCCTGGCCCCTCCATGGTGAGGTGGCAAGGTAACAGTGGGGAGAAGAAAGGGTAGGTGGGGGATAGAACAAATCTTACCCACCTACGAAGTAAATCCCCACGGTTTTTCCGTGGGGATTTACTTCGTAGGTGGGTAAGATTTGTTCTATCCCCCACAATATTCAGTTCCTGGCTACTACCCCAAGAACTAGGTGGATACTTCCCTTCTTCCACAAGTATCAACAACCCTCTCTATTTTCACCTACCCTTTCTTCTCCCCACTGTACGCTGTTCTGACGGCGCTGACCACGGCAGAATGATGTAAGTGACTCCCCCTTTAGCCGCTTCTACCCCCGCGCCGATGCGACAATTTACACCGCGCTTAGCTCCCTAGCGCTGTAACATTGTGCCCCGGAGCTTAAATATGTCCGTTTTGCTACTCGCTTAACCTTTCACATAGGTCCTACACCGTGCTTAACTCCCTAGCCCTATGATATTGCGCCCCGTAGCTGGCCATTTCACATAACAATAACATGGCAATGCGTCCGCATTACCAACAACACTTGATAACTACAAAAGCATCGAGCTAAGACCGGCGTGTGATATTACACCCGGCAAACCACCACAGAACACTTTGGCAGAGCTTCCAACTCGTTGGCATTTGAGCGCCTTCCATGCCGTCCGGGGATTGCTATGGGAAAGCGTTTAACTGGGCAATGTGTCCAACCCCGCAACGCGCTATTAAATAACGAGGACATTCCTCGAGCCCCCTCATTTTATTTCCTTCAAATCGTTAACATGTACGATCTAGTTCACGGTATGTGGGCATTATAAAAGGATTTGATAACACTCTAATATGGGCACAATGAGGAGGAAGTTTAATTGACCCATGTCCTCTGTTTAAGTTACTGTTGTTAGTATGATCACTATTAAGTGGTCAAAGGGACACAATGACAGCCAAACACGATGGGCAGAGAGAGGTAGCCATATAATGAACCCTCTTTAACATGGGGCTGCTAAGATCTGACTGTAACCTATGCAAGTTTAACCAGAGCTTATACCATTTGTTACTATGGGCTATAGTAGGGCTGGAGTCATAGCCGACCTACTTAATTTTCCCCACACCTCTGACACCATTAGGCGACTGTGTGATAAGATGACTACTGGAAATGATTCATACAGTTTGCTGTTGTGCTTGTTCCTCCTTTTTAGCCTTAAACCCCTATGGTTCTTTCCCCTTGAAGTAAAACCTACCGGGTACTGTTGACACCTAGACACTTTGACTACTAGGTGAGTAAACATGTTACCCTGTCCACAGGTTTTAGACGGAAGATTTTCTTTAATTGCTGCTGTTTTTAAACGTTACATTTTGTTTTTCGTTAGTGGTGCGGTGCAAAGTAGCCATGTGATATATAGTCAAATGCATACTGGTCACCAATGTTTCACTGGTATGTCACTACCTTTATGTCACTGCACCCATCACAGCACTGCGTGTTCACGGTCACCACAAGGTGTTTGTTGTAACGTAACCATGGTAATGATCTCTTTTGTCTCCATAGGCAAGAGCTGTCCCATACAGGTAGTACAACCTTTAAACTGACACTTAACTAGGTCATGTTTGTTTGAGGATAGATGTAAACCACTAGGTCCTGAAGAATAGCAGCCAGAGGGCTAAAGCGAGAAACATGTTGACCTCACGATAAAATCTGTAGCCCTGGATCGTCACGTGGAATCCTAATTTCCAGCGATCATAGGCTACCCACTGTTTTTAACTGTGACAGGGGACCACCAGAATAAATTGATCTCAGGTACCTCATGTCACATTTTAACTCACATACTTACACTATCCGTTCCTTTCTGGCCCCTCACCCGAACTTCACCCGAGGCAGTTGGTAAAAAGATCTCCGCTAAAGAGCCCCTCTTTGAGGTGAGCCCGTGGGGCATTGCACCGCCTGCCCGACGAGGAGCAACCGCCAATGATGAAGCATGACACTCGCAAGGGTGTGTGAGGCCATTAATACCAACATATTGGATACCCAGGGTAGCCCTCCACTGAGCACTACCTTCTCTCCCCTTTTGACCGTATCTTTACTTCCTATAACTCTCTAGTCTATAGGAACAGCCTAGTCTGTCTTTGCCTTACATTACAGAAAACACTCACACGGAAGTAGAACACATCAAACAGCTATTAAATACAACCAAAGACAAAAACAAGAAGAGAGCAATGCCATTGTCAGACAGACAAAACAGACCAAATAGGAATCAAAATTCTTTGTCGGAAGTAGAGATACTAGCACTATTCATGGAGTACGAGCAATCGGACCCCACCAGAGTTCAGGAAATCAAAAGAGTATCGATAGACGCAAACAGAACATCCACGGGAAATGGAAGAAACCCAATCTCAACAACTTAAAACAAATCCAACTAACCACCGACTCGTCAAACAGGATCACAGATAGAACAGAAAAATCATTAAAATGCCTTTTTCTCAACTGCCGATCGGCAGCGAAACATGCTTCGGACATAGCCGGTATCATTATCAATCAGGAAATAGACGTAACAATCCTTACCGAAACATGGCTGTCTGAATCCTCGTCCCCAGTCTTAGACTTGTTGGTGCCCCCGCACTATAACAGAATGAGACTTGACAGACGAAAAAAGACAGAAGGTGGTATTGCCTGTATCCACAGATCAAACTTAGAAATTGGCCATTTTCAATCAGACCCTCTCGAATCATGCGAATACCTTGGGCTCCACATAAGATCAGCTAACAAACAAATTTTGCAACCTACATGCCTTATATCACCCTCAGGGAAATAACATGAACTTCATTGACCAACTAATGGAGATCATCACTGCCAACTCCAGCAATGAAAGTAAGAATATATTTCTAGTTGATTTTAATCTACACTGGGATGACAACAACGACAAACAGGTCAACGCCTTTAAAGACTTTCTGACTGAGCCAAATTGATCACAAGCTTGCCTACAACCTACTCACGAGAAAGGAGCAACTTTAGACTGGATTATCTCTAAGAATAATGACATCTGAATCCTCTCAATAGAACCATGCGACTGGTCAGATCACCACACCATAACCGTCCTAATATCATCACAGGAGAAGATAAAACCATTCAATCTAGCAAAATGAAAAGATGGATACGAGAAACCAGAGACTCGTATATAGATCTTCTATTGGAAAGCTGCAAAAGAGATCTAATCCCACCTGACAACACGCAGAATGTGACGGATCTCACGAACCATTACACGACCACAATATCTCAAATAGTCAACTCCACCTTACCACTCAAATTAAAAAGAGTCACGGAAAAGATTAAAAACCCTTGGTTTAATGGAATGTTGAATGAAGAAAATTGAGACGTGCAGAAAGAAAATGGAGACAACACCCTTCATCCCCTGATCTGAAATCCCTCAGAAAGATCAGAAAGGAATATAACAAAAAGATCATCAACTCGAAAAAGGAATTTATCAGATCTGAACTGGACAACACCAAAAACAGACCACGGAAACTGTTTGAGATTATAAAATTACAATCTAATAAACTGGCAAAATCTGCCCAAGAAGTTACTAAAACACAACCAAGTTGCGAAGAAGTTTCAACCTTTTTTCAACAACAAAGCCAACGATCTGGAAAAAGAACTCAGGATCGCTGCAGATAACCCCAACTACAATACACCTGCATCACAATCTGCAACGAACTATGCAAACAATGCGACAAAAAACAAGGCACACTGGGACACTTTCAAACTTTTAGACCAGATTGAGATCACTAAAACGCTCGCTGCCACTAAACCAAAAATCACTTTAACGACCCTCTACCATCACAATGCCTGAAAGAAATCAGCCATATTATGATTCCAATATGGACTGAAATTATAAACGCCTCACTTTCCCAGGGGGTCCTCACAGAATGCCTCAAGACAGGTCAAGTAGTCCCGATCCTCAAAAAACCCACAGCAGATCCGGCAGATCCAAATAACTATCGCCCAGTGACCAACATCCCTCTTCTTGCCAAATTAATAGAGAGATGTGTACAAAATCAGTTAAGCCGACACATCGACAACTTCTCTCTACTGGATGATTGCCAATCGGGATTCAGAACTGGCCACAGCACGGAAACAGCAATCCTCCACATAGTCGATGATGCACTTCAAGCTTTAGATCACAACCAATCTTGTCTACTCATCCTCCTAGACTTGTCATCAGCGTTTGATACAGTTAACCACGAGAAACTTCTAAACAGGCTGCACGACAGGATGTGAATTTCAGGCTCTGTGTTGGATTGGTTCAAATCATTCTTACAGAATAGAACTCAGAGATTTCTAGTAAACCAATCTCGTTCTCCTTCTTGCCCAAACTCAATTGGAGTACCCCAAGGATCGACTCTATCTCCTTCACTGTTTAACTTATATATCGAACCCCTTACAGAAATTCTGGGAGATTCTAAAATATCTTACCATATGTACGCAGACGACACGCAACTTTACATCAAGATTGTATCAATGGAAGACACAACCATTATGAATGAGGCCCTCAAAATGACGCTAAAATGGCTAACTAGCAATCATCGACTATGTGGAGGATTGCTGTTTCTAGCAACCATCTCAAGCCAAACGCAAGTAAAACTGAATTCTTTCTCATCGCACCACAAAAGAATCAAGCAGTAGCGAAGGAATGGTCCAAAATGATCACAGCACTAAACTGCACCCTGACTCTAGTTGAGTCAGCGAAGTCTCTAGGAATCACACTGGATGAACACCTTGATATGAAAACCCACATTAAAGTAATGGCAAAAAACGCATGCTTCCACCTGAACTACTTAAGAAAAATGATGTCATTTTTATCGGAGAATGACCTAAAACTAGCTGTGCAATCACTGGTTATCTCAAGAATTGAATATGGGTGCACAACACTAGCATGTCTTCCAAAAATTTCCATAGCTCCTCTAAAAGCATGCCTCAATGCAGCGGCAAGACTCATCACAGGATCGAGGAAATTTGACCACATATCCCCTCATTTGAAAGCTCTAAACTGGCTACCCTACGAAGCTAGAATACAGCTGAAATTGGCATCCAGCACCCATAAAGCGATCCATCACAACACACCCAGATATCTTGCCCAGAAAATAGAAATATCAGGAGGAAACAGACCCGCCCGGAGTGCCAATTTTCTGCTGCTGAGACCACCTATTTTCAGGAAGAAAAAAACCTATGAGAGAGCGTTCTCTGGTGCAGCCCCTAGAATCTGGAATTCTCTCCCTGCGAACATCAGAAACATTTCGAACACTGCATCATTTAGGAAAGAAACTAAGATCTTTCTCATGAGCAAATTCCTCCCATAGGTAGGCAAGTTGCCTTTTGTAACTATACAGTGGGGGTCTATTAGATAACAAATCGGGATAATTATAGAAAATGTCACACGACAAGAGGACACTGGACAGAAGGCAAGAGACAATCCAGGAGAGGAGAGAAATCAATCAACTACTACCTCAGAACAGTATTATTCATGTCTTGGAATTTTATAGCAGTCTTGTATCTTTTCTTCTATTATCTAACTACATTGCTGTTTTTTACTATGCCATGTGATGTTAAGCGCTCTGATACCCAAGGGTCTAGTTCGCGCTATAGAAAACTGTTTATAAATAAATAAATTGTACATTATTTTATGTAATTTAATTTAAGGGCCCTTGGCAGTATATAAAAATGTTGTAAAAATTAAATCACTCTTTTCTTTAACGATGACTCTCATATATTCTTGGCTACATGAGTGGCATAATCCTTCAAGACAGAGTTTCAAAGCGAAGTAGGTGTGGGGCATGTTGCATCAAAATGCGTCACTCTTGAAAAATCACTCCCAGCAATGTTTTTCTAAGCAGAATTTAGGATTTGGATGGAACATGCTTCTTCAATCACATTCAAAAGTTTGAAACACAGAGACTCACTGGTCTTTGTCTATTAGTTCGCTTGGCTCAGATCTGTGCAAGGGAAGCAATATGAAAAAAACAATTCTGTTCATTAGACTAATTTATAGGCCTGGGCGGTAAACTCTGCTACCCTTGAGGAGTTTGTGAACTTTTTCTAACTCTGCACTCCGCATGGACCGCAGAGCTTCTACAAACTCAGCATATTGGGGTGCAGCAGATTCTTTCCTCTCTCATGGCTCGCCAATATTGAGCTAGCAAGAGCGAGCTAGGAAAATCCAATGCTAGACTATCTCCCGGCGAGATTTCTCATTGCGAGGGGTCGCGGTAGGTCATTACGGCTTATGTTGAGAAACCTGCCACTTGCATTGAGGAAGCTGTCACTCGAGTAGAACATCTCAAGTGGCAGAAGGATGCACCCTTATGAGCTAAAAATCAGCAGTGCAACTTACCTCACTCCATCGCTTGCGGAACTCCATGGAGAGTTTTTTGGTCACTCCGCAAACTCTGGCCAGGCCTCCTACTTTGTCCCTTGTTTACGAAAACGTTTATGCCAGCCATTAAGAATCTAGGAAACCGCATTTACACAAACCACTGTAAAAATAAATTCCATGTTGATCACATTTAGGAATCTTCTTTGGCTATTCTCAACGATCATCGTAATTTGGGGTGTTCAACGGACAAAAAGAATCTTACTGTCCCGCTCTGAGCAACCTGAGACGGTATTATCTACTTCAAATATTCCGCCTCTTCCATATTAGAACTTGCCGGTCGGCAGTCATGTTAGTACTGAACAGTGAACAGCTGCAGATAGCCTGCAGGGCCACCCGTTTTTTTCAGAAAGTGAGCCTCCTATTGATGAAAAACGAAAATGAGGCAACCAATGGGACAAAATACAAAGTCTCACTGAAACAAAAGACTTTGAAGCCAAACAATGAAAGATAGACTTTTTTTTGTACTCTGAAATGGTCACATGTCAGTAGATGTATTCTTATTTATTTTATTGGAATAAGTTCTCTTAAATTCTCTCTTTTTGTAAAGGTTTTTATTAACCATATACAATAAAAATTTTACTTACTTACTTACTTACTTACTCTTACTGTTTAAACATACATCTTTCTTAAAGAAAGAAATAAAGGACAAAACTAAAAAAAGTGAATCTGTGCACAAGCCCCTAACTTGCATGAGAACTTTACCCCAAATTATGTTTTTTACTCCTAACTCATTCTAAGAAGGAAGATATATACCTCAGGGTCATATGACTTCTCTGTCACAGGTCAGAGACGAGATAATTAGAAAACAAAACCCTGCCACTGTGTGTCTCAAAATGTCCTTTGTGAGAGAGAATTTGCTTGTTGTTTAGCAAAAGTGGGAGGGATGGGATCAGATAAGCAGGATGAGAGTTTGGTGCTTTTTATGGCAGGTTTAATACTGCAATCTCTGGAGGGATTTCTCTCCTCATGATGCCCCTTATTACTTCGTCTTCACTTGATACATGAAAACTCATGTCATATGGTATAGTGCCTCACTAAAGGCCTTTACTAACTGACTCTTGGGCAAGAAAGAAGCTCCACAGCGGATCAACCAGCAAGCACCTCAAATTTCCAAAGTCCCTTAGAATATTCAGTCTTATTGTGCTGTCAACCTCCAGGACCTGCTGTGGTTTGGTCCCACTGGAATTCCAGATAGAAAATTTGAAAGAGAGTGGAGGCAGCACCAATCTTGAAGAAAATCAACAAGACCAAAGTTTTTTGTCAAAAAATATAAAAGTGCACAGGACAGCCAACGCGTTTCGCTCCCCAACCATGGGAGCTTCGTCAGGGCAATTTTAATAGATATAGATATAGATAGGGTTATCGTGACGCGAAGCGACGTACGGGCAGTCCGTGATAAGCTGCTAATACATTTCTCAGAGAAAATCCGTCGTGGGTCGTCACGCTGAGATAAACCCTTGAAGCACGTGTGTATTAGCAGCTTATCACGGACTGCACGTACGTCGCTTCGCGTCACGATAACCCTATGGATATTAATATTTACCCTATGGGATAATCTGATATGCTAATTGTGTGAATAACCCGACGGTCCTCGACGCTTTGGATACCTCTATTTCTACTTGGAACCCTTTTACTAGTATATGTACCATTATATTGGCCAGTTCTTTCTTCAATTTGATTGTACAACTGTAGGAGAACCATCTATTATAATTGCCCTGATGAAGCTACCATGGTTGGGGAGCGAAACGCGTTGGCTGTCCTGTGCACTTTGAAAATACGAAAATAAAAAGAAAAATATATTTTTTGACAAAAAACTTTGGTCCTGTTAATTTATTTCAAGATTGGTGCTGCCTCCACTCTCTTTCAAACTAACTGACTCTTGGGGTACAAGTCTTGAAGGCCTAAGGAGATTTGATTGTGTGAAAATTGTCATAACAATATGATAGTGCTACTTGTATTCACTTAATCTCCCTGTGCCTTAAAAAATGAATGTGTCCCTCTGTAATGCAACTGGTGTTCATATGAGGAGCTCTGATACCTTTGGGTCAAGTGTGCCCTATATAAAACTGAAAAGAAATTGCTTCACCCAACAACAGGTTGCCAGGCTCACTCACCAAACAATGGGTTTGCATGCCGTTCAAATAGGAAACAGCATAACCAGGCGAAAGTACAATATAACCCTTTCTCTCCTAAGGAGAGGGAGAAAGGCTTTCTAGAGAACTGGGAGCAGTACTTGTTCAAAGTCCATCCCATCTGATGAGGTAGAGGCCATTCTTGGGTCGTATAAAGGAGTGCAGGTGGTTTTATATAGCTTTACTGATCTGACAACAATGGTAGGCTTGAATTCACTAACAAAATATAATATTTTGTATTTTTGTTCTTTTATCCCAAATTTATTGTGACATTGTTAGTACTGATCTTGTTGAGATGACTGTTGTAATACTTAGATAATACTAAAGGATAGGATGTAATAAAAATCCATTATATTAATTATCTATTGCCTGTATAATGAATTGAGTAGACACAATTGGGGTAGGCGCATCATGGTTCCTCCAACTACTCTGTTAGGTGTGCTCACAATGGGCTTTCTTCTAATGAGTATGGTCCTCGGGGACAGGTATGAGATGACTGTGTGCTTTCCCTTACCTGCAGTAACGCACACATATTCCTACAGCTCTGGGAACTAGCAAAACCTAGCCAGATGTGCCTTTAGAAAGGAGTGATATGAACCAGTGGTACCCTATATTGGCCAGTTCACTGGTTGCTACAAATTTCAAATTTGAGTGACATACTAATGTGTTTGGAAGACCCATGTGTACTTTAAATCTTCCATAGAATCAGGTCCCCTTATCCCTTAGGGCTTTTTAAGTGTAACAGATACAAAAGAAACCTTAGCTAAGAACCAGTACCTGAATGTTACTAAATTGTGGCTGATGAAGTAAATATTCCACAGAAAACGCATCCTGTGGTTACTATCTACTTGACAGGGAATAGAGATCCTGCTGACAGAAGAAGAGGTCTCGTTCATTATAGGGACATCTTCACTCTTTAAATCTATCATTAATGAGTAGCTGTAGCTGCAGCTGACAGTAACACCTGATGAAAAAAATCACTTGCTATTACACCTGCCCAAAATCATCCTTACTAATGCAAAGAGCTTCTCTTGGCATATTCAGAGCTCACAAAGTAATACCAGGGAGGGTTACCACATATCATGGAGCCAGGGTGGGTGAGTCTATTAACGCTAGCAGTCAGCAATGACCAGCTTTAGTGGAATACACCTCTCACCTAGCAAGAGACTGTAGGAGAGTAGGGTCTGCTATCCTATGGTCACCCCAAATGTTTGCTTTTTGCTTCACTGGTTTATGACTTAATGTGGCTGTGGGCCTGCTAATCAGACCCACAGCCTGCTGTTCTCTCTCTAAATTACTGCCAATGCACTTTAGGTGCATTACGAATTGGAACTGGTTCACCTTATTGGCCCCTGTAACAGTGTACCCTAGGTACCCAGGGCATAGGTGTTTCCAAGGCCTACCAGGGGCTGCAGGCCACCGCTGGCCTGGTCCCCATATTTGACACAACTGGCTGATCACTCAGCTGGGGTAAGTCGGTGTAATCACCCCTTACTTAGGTACAGTATGCCTGTGCCTAACCCTAAACTGGACACATATGTTCCTATCAGCCACTCCTATGGAAGGCCTCATCAATCCTGGAGGCAGAGTGCTTGGAAATATGTGAGATGGTGCTCTAGCATGAGCTGAGCCTGTCTGCAGCTGTCGGGAACCACTCCCTAAGCTGTTCCGGGATATTGCCATACCATATACTCTTAAGTGCATTATAATCCTCGCGGTTAAATGCTATCTTTGGTTTGGCTTTATCAAAACATGTCGAGTAAGGTGTCATACGAATGGGAATACTATCCCCTCGACAGTTCTGTCGACGGGGATAGCATTCCATTCTTCTAGAGGGACACGACATGTGTGTAGCCTTAACCCCGGTTAAAGTTAACCAGAGCCTCAGCATCACAAAATGGATGCTGCCACCACAGACACAAGTCTGGCCTCCTGCTGCTGACCGAAACTCAGCAGATGGTGGCCTGGACAAAGGGTTTCCTGCCTTGGGAGGTGCGAGCACCACCCCAGACAGGGTTTTGTGTATTGGGTAGGACAGGGCTGAATAGAATCAGACATGCCCGGGGCACACAAGGTGTCCCCGTGCATAGGCCAGTCCAAACCGGTCCTGGGACTTTCCAGACCCAGGCCTGGCGAGGAGCTGGACAAAGGAAAGGCGGTGTAACCGCCCCCCTTCCTGGTTCCTCCCAGAGGAGGGACCTAGTCGGTGATCCACCCCTCAGATTGGGAATAAGAGTGGGAGCAGTGCCATTGCACAGCAGATCATCCTGAATCAACTTGAAATAAAGAAGAAGACTGGACTTCGATATTCTGCTGCTCAGAAGACTGAAGAGAATCTCCCTTGTGGCCTAGGAGTGGCCACCCTGTGAATACAGGCACCAACCAGCAACTCGACGTCTGCTTTGCCGCCGCCTCCCGCCGGAGCCCGAGCCCAGAGCCCGACAAGAACCAGACTCCCAGACCTCTCAGAGCCCGATCCACAGTCCCTGCAAAGAAGGGACCCGTGGAGGCACCGAGTGACGTGGGGCCGGACCTCTTGGAAGACCCTCGAAAAGCTGACTGCGCAGCATCTGAGGCATCCTCGACGTTGTGCTTTGGGGACTGAGAACCCCCACCACTGAGCAGCCTTGCACCGAAGAAGATCCCTCCAGCATCTCCACGATCTGCGTGGGGCCCTTTTGCATTGTGCCACTCGAAGATCCATCCCGGCCACTAGCCACGTGGTCAGCGGCCATCTTGGTGACAAAACCGACAAACTACACAGCAGGTCTGGTTGCTCCAGACCTACCCAAGCTCCTGTGAAAAGGAGCACTCGCTCTGACCTTGCTGGTCCGAGTGTTAAGCATCTTTCGATTCCTGCGTGGCTTGCATTAGCCAAGGCCTGTTTGCTCCGATCAGGTCGCCGACTCCGCCAACAGCGAGAAGCCTGCGTGGGACAGCTCGTGACTGACTCCTGGACGTCCTCGGCCCAGGGTGTCCACGTGGCTGCAGAGAGAAGCTACCCAACAACGCCTGTTTGCACCCGACATCGCCTGGTTCCAATCTGGTTTCACGGTAGTCACTGGCTAGTGACTTTGAACATTGTCCCCTCTGCTTTCAGGTCTTCACAACTTCAGATCCACCCTTGGATCCACCGGAACTCTTCACATCGAGCCGCCTGCAGCATCTTCAGCTCCAAGCACCATCGACCAGCGTGACGAAACCCGACACTACTTCGACCCTGTGCACCCGCTTCCTGTGGGTGAGGTAACTCAGCTCCGCCGGTGTTCCTACACTGGTACACATCTCAAGGGCCTTTGTCTTAAGTTTCAGCGTTCTAGGTCACTCGGAAGGTTCCTAACTATCTAACTTTGTACTTTTTACGCACCATAGACTTTACATTGGAAAGTGCGTGCACTTTGAACACTGCACCCGAGTCCCGCGGGCCTTTCCCGACCTAGTCACTGCTAGTCTTGAATAGCTCCAGCGATTCCCAAAGCCCTAGGCCTGTTCCCATTCCGATTGGTATCTCTTATACCACTTTCTTAGTATATGGTTTAGGTGGCCCCTAGGGCTCATCCATATTGTGCAACTTTTGTGTATTTTAAACTGTCTTGTGATTTAACGCTTGTGCTTCTGTGCTCATAAAGAGTCCAGGGGATTTTATAGTTAATAAATCAATATATATTTTCAATATATATCTGTGTGGTGTCCTTTCATTTGGTATTCAAGGGGGTTGTGTGTGGTAATACAGCTGGCTTCACATGCCTTTCAGAGTTTAGCCTAAGACTGCTTTGTCCACGTTACCACTAGGATAACTGGTCTACAAGGTTGAATTACAACCAATCATCATAAGGGTTGCTTGGCATGGTACAAAGTGATCACTAAGAATTAGTGAGCATTATATACCAGGCCAACTTCTCACATTGGTGAGCAGCGGATTGGGATCTGAGCTTGCTGTTGTTTTACCATTACAATCTTTGAGATTATCATTTGAAAGATCATACAGGTACCTGCTAGGTACATATAAAACAAGACTAGTATACTTAAGTTCTACTGAACTTAGTTGTTGTAGAGCAAAGGGAGTAGCACACCCTGACTACAGGTAGACACCAGTGTAGGTAGATTGCAACACATCCACCCACACTAGAGCAATGTCTGGAGCAGAGGGTTCCACTGGGAACATCCCTGTTGAGAGTGACCCTCCAAGGGCACCATCCAAATTTGCTATTTTCTCCTTTAAGGAACTAAGACAGCTTTGTGTCTTAAGGGGTCTGAAGACAGGGCCTTCCCCTACTACAGACCACCTAAGAGAGCTCTTAGACCAGTCTGAGACTCTAAAGCCCTCTAAGGCAAACCCCACAGGGGATGCTGAAGGAGGCCATCCTTCAGAGGATGACACTGTAGACACCCCTGTCCCTATCATCCTGGTAGATGAGGAAGCCCCCATCACTGGAGCTCCTCAGGTAGACCCAGAGGAGGAAGACGAAGAAGAGACAGAAGAGGGGGGAGCAGTGAGTCAGATGATGACAGAAATAGTCAGGTGCTGGTCAGTAGACTGAACCAGGCTAACTTAAGCCTATTTGGGACTGAATCAGGTAACAACCCATTCAGACCCCCAGGTGGACTTAACCAGAAGCCTAGGAGGAGAAGGACTCACTCAGGTGACTCTGACAACTCCCATGCTTCTAGAGGCTCTCATGGTCACTCCAGAAAGGAGATGACTAGCCCTCAGAGAAGGGAACATGAGGCCAAGATGAGAGAGGGTGAGCTTAGGATTCAGAGGCAAGAGTTAGAGGTTGCCCTGGCCCAAGAGAAACTTGCTAGAGCAAGGCAGCCTAGAGAGAGTGGGGTAATAGAGCCCACTGGTGGCAGCAATATCCACAAGGATAAAGACAGGTCTTTTGATAACAGAAACCTGAGTAAGATTGTGCCCCCCTACAAAGCTGGGGATGACATCCATAAATGGATAACTGCAATGGAGAGAGCCTGCAGAGTACAGCAGATCCCTCAGGAGCAGTGGGCAGCAATCTTGTGGCTCTCCTTTGAAGGTAGAGGCCGAGACAGACTCCTCACAGTTAGTGATGGGGATTCTAGAAACTACCTGGTCCTGAAGAGTGCTCTGATTGAGGGTTAGGCTTAACCACTGAACAGTACAGGTTAATCATCATCATCAAATTAACTTTATTTCGGTTTGTTTAAGAACCATAAAAGTACATCAAGTAGTGAAAAATACATTTGCAATAATAAAATAATACACAATTAAATCTCATTTTGAATAAAAGCAGTTAATATGTGGTTTTTAGGGAATTGGAAAAAAAAAAAACACAATAAAGCAAGAAAATGCATTGATTAAGTATTCAAAACACAGTAAAAGCATAGTCTTACTGAATTAAAGTAGCTTAATTCTACTGGATCAATCTCCGTCTATTTAACCACATTGAAAACAAGAATTTAGAAATAGCAGTAACTATTAGTGTATTAGTATCGGATTTTAAAATTCTAAAAAACTCTACATAGTTCCTGACTCCTAGGTTCACACATAGCTGTATAATCCATTTTTTCCTGCTAGCAGAATAAGCAGGACAGAACAGTATCACATGCATTAGGGATTCATTTGGATCATTGCAGCCTGGGCAAGGGTGAGCTGGACCCGCTTTCCATTTATTAGTGTAAGAATGGAGGGGTAGTGTGCCATATCTAAACTGTAAATACAGTTTTTTTGCTAAAACAGGTTCTATAATGTCTAATTCCTTCTCAAAGCTGTAGGTAATTTTAAAATCCAGAAAGCTGTCAGTGAGACTAGAAGACCTGGCTGATCGAAGGACCTCTTCTAAGTTGTGATATTTTATAGTCTCAGCCAGAGTTTTCTTTGAGATAGATTTGCATGTGTCCTCCGGGTTGGACCAGAGGTTCTCCATGCGAATCCTAGTACAGGTTAATGTTCAGAGATACCCAGAAGACACAGACTCAGGACTGGTCTGAATTTGTTGAGTGTGCCACTAAGGCTCTGGAGGGATGGTTGCTGGGAAGCAAGGTTACAGACTCTGAAGGATTGTATAATTTGCTGATGAGAGAACACATTTTAAATAATTGTCAGAACCAGCAGTTGCATCAACATTTGGTTGACTCAGATTTGACCTCTCCCCAAGAATTGGGAAAGAGGGCAGATAAATGGGTAAGAACCAGAGTTAAGCAAAAGAACCAGAACCAGAACCAGGGTGGTGACCAGAAGAAAACAGACCAGAAGGGTGGGGAGCAGAAATCTAAAGACCAGAAGTCTTCAACAGGGCCCCAAACTGAAACAGAGGGTGGGTCCCAAACTTCCAAGAAGAAGAAGAAAGAAGGTCAGAAGAAACCCTGGTGTAAAACTTGTAAGAACACCTCTCACTGGACAAGTGAGTGTAAAAAGGGTGGAGCCCCCAGCACTGCAGCCCCTAAGGCAACTGCACCCACTAGTACAGCTAGCAGTGCTGGTCCACAAGCCAAAGGGGTAGTGGGTATCACTTTGGGAACTGAAGGAGATTCTGACCTAGTCAGAACCCTTACACAGGCTGTTCTGATTTGTGATGGGGACATAGATTTGACCCCTGACATAAGTCCAGTAACCTGGGCAAATACAGACAGACACCTTTGATTAACAACAAAGTGGCTCAAGCTTACAGGGACACATGTGCCAGTGTCACTATGGTGACACCTAACTTTGTGGACCCTGGACAATACATGCCAGGTGATAATTACCTGGTGACCAATGCCAGCAATGTCACTACTACACATAGTGTGGCACTTGTTAACTTTTCCTGGGGAGGGGTAACTGGCCTAAAAAGAGTTGTGGTTAGTGCTGATCTCCCAGTAGAATGTTTGTTGGGCAATGACCTGGAGAACTCTCTATGGTCAGAAGTTGAGTACAGGACTCATGCAGAGATGTTAGGGATATCATCACATGTCCTTGCTGTGACCAGGTCACAGGCCAAAAAGTGCCTCTCTGAACCTCAGGTCTTGGATCCTGGAACAATGGACCAAGCACCTTCCAAGAAGAAGAACTGGAGGGTAAAGGCTGTGCCTTCCCAACTGCCTGCAAGTGAGGATCAAGCTTCACAGGAAGCTGGTCTTGAGACCCCTGAAGGAACTGTCTCTGAAGAACTTGAACCTGATCAGGTTGAGTTTCTGGGGACAGGGGGACCTTCTAGGGCAGACTTGGGGCAGGCTCAGTTAACCTGTCCTTCTCTTGAACCCATCAGACAGCAGGCTGCTGCTGAGGCTGCTGGGAATGCTCAAGGTGCCCATAAAGTTTATTGGGATGAAGGACTCCTTTACACAGAGGGTAGAGACCCCAAGCCTGGTGCAACCAGGAGGTTGGTTATACCTCTGCAATTTAGGGGTTTCCTTCTCACCTTGGCCCATGATATTCCTTTAGCAGGACACTTAGGCCAGAACAAGACCTGGGACAGGCTTGTCCCTCACTTTCACTGGCCTCACATGTCTGAAGACACCAAGGAGTTTTGTAGCTCCTGTGAAACCTGCCAAGCCAGTGATAAAGCAGGTGGAACAACAAAGGCCCCCCTAATACCACTACCTGTGGTGGGGGTTCCCTTTGAAAGAGTGGGGATTGATATTGTTGGTCCAATGGATCCCCCTACAGCATCTGGGTACAGATTCATACTGGTGGTAGTGGATCATGCCACCAGGTACCCAGAGGCAATTCCACTTAGGACCACAACAGCTCCTGTTGTGGCCAGGGCCTTACTTGGAGTTTTCTCCAGAGTGGGGTTTCCTAAGGAGGTAATATCTGATAGAGGTGCCAACTTCATGTCAGGATATTTGACAGCTATGTGGAAGGAATGTGGTGTCAACTACAAGTTCACCACTCCGTATCACCCACAATGCAATGGGCTTGTTGAGAGATTTAACAAGACCCTAAAGGGCATGATTAAAGGATTACCTGAAAAGCTCAGGCTAAGATGGGACATCCTACTGCCCTGCCTTTTGTTTGCTTACAGAGAAGTCCTTCAAAAGGGGGTTGGTTTCAGCCCCTTTGAATTGTTGTTTGAGCACCCTGTAAGAGGACCCCTGTGTCTGGTGAAGGAAGGATGGGAGTTACCTCTCAAAAAGCCTAAGCAAGACATAGTGGACTATGTACTTGGTCTCCGCTCCAGGATGGCAGAGTACATGGAAAAGGCATCCAAAAACCTTGAGGCTAGCCAAGAATTACAGAAAGCTTGGCATGACCAAAAGGCTGTCCTTGTTGAGTTTCAGCCTGGACAGAAGGTATGGGTGTTGGAGCCAGTGGCCCCAGCAGCACTCCAAGACAAATGTTCTGGACCCCATACAATTCTGGAGAAGAAGGGAGAGGTTACCTACTTGGTGGACCTAGGAACTCCCAGGAGTCCCCACAGGGTGCTCCATGTGAACAGATTGAAGGCATATGTCAGCAGGGAAGACATGGGCTTGCTCATGGCTACAGATGAGGGACAGGAGGAAGAGAGTGACCCTCTCCCAGACCTGCTCACTCAGAACCCTGAGGATGGTTCAGTTGATGGTGTGGCCTTAGGTGGCAGCCTCACTGAGCATCAGCAACATGACTGCAGACAAGTTCTACAGGCATACAGGCATATGTTCTCATTGACACCCAGTCAGACTAACTGGTGTACCCATGTGGTGGACACTGGTGACAGTCTTCCTGTAAAGAGCAAGATTTACCGGCAACCTGACCACGTCAGGGACTGTATAAAGACTGAGGTGCAAAAGATGCTGGAATTAGGTGTTATTGAGCCTTCAGAGAGCCCCTGGGCTAGCCCAGTGGTTCTGGTCCCCAAACCTCACACCAAAGATGGCAAAAGAGAGATGAGGTTCTGTGTGGATTACAGAGGACTCAATGCTGTCACCAGGACAGATGCACACCCTATTCCAAGGGCAGATGAGCTCATTGACAAGTTGGCTTCTGCCAAATATTTGAGCACATTTGACTTGACAGCTGGCTACTGGCAAATCAGGTTAGCTGAGGAGTCTAAAGCCAAGACAGCATTTTCTACCCCTAGTGGGCATTATCAGTTTGTGGTGATGCCCTTTGGTTTGAAAAATGCACCCGCCACCTTCCAAAGGTTGGTGAATCAAGTCCTCACTGGGTTGGATGACTTTTGTGCAGCTTATCTGGATGATATTGCTGTCTTTAGCTCCACCTGGGAGGATCACCTGGTCCACCTGAAGGAAGTGCTTGAGGCTCTGCAGAAGGCAGGCCTCACTATCAAGGCAACAAAGTGCCAGATAGGGCAGAGTAAGGTTGTATACCTGGGCCACCTTGTAGGTGGAGGTCAAGTTCAACCACTGGAGAGTAAGAGCCAGACCATCAAGGACTGGTCCCCTCCAACCACCCAGACTCAGGTCAGAGCTTTCTTGGGCCTGACTGGGTACTACAGGAAGTTTGTTAAGAACTATGGGTCCATTGTGACTCCTCTTAATGATCTGACATCTAAGAAGATGCCCAAAAAGGTTCAGTGGACAGAAATCTGTCAAAAGGCATTTGATGACCTGAAGAAGGCCATGTGCTCTGCACCTATCCTGAAGAGTCCTGACTACTCAAGAGAGTTCATTATCCAAACAGATGCTTCTGAGTTGGGAGTGGGAGCAGAGCTTTCACAGCTTAATGTAGATGGCCAGGACCAGCCCATTGCTTTTATTAGCAGAAGGCTGACCCCCAGAGAGAAACGTTGATCAGCTATAGAGAGGGAGGCCTTTGCTGTGGTGTGGGCCCTGAAGAAGTTGAGAGCATACTTATTTGGCACTCATTTCAAGATTCAGACCGACCATAAGCCCCTCTTATGGCTTAATCAGATGAAGGGTGAAAACCCCAAACTACTCAGGTGGTCCATCTCCCTACAGGGGATGGACTTTACAGTGGAGCACCGCCCAGGGACTGACCATGGCAACGCAGATGGTCTCTCCAGGTACTTCCACTTAGAACATGAAGACACAACTGGTCAAGGTTAGTCTAATGTCCCTGCGTTTGGGGGGGGGGGGGCAGGGGGGTTATGTAGGAGAGTAGGGTCTGCTATCCTATGGTCACCCCAAATTTTTGCTTTTTGCTTCACTGGTTTATGACTTAATGTGGCTGTGGGCCTGCTAATCAGACCCACAGCCTGCTGTTCTCTCTCTAAATTACTGCCAATGCACTTTAGGTGCATTACGAATTAGAACTGGTTCACCTTATTGGCCCCTGTAACAGTGTACCCTAGGTACCCAGGGCATAGGTGTTTCCAAGGCCTACCAGGGGCTGCAGCATGTATTGTGCCACCCCTGGCCTGGCCTCCATATTTGACACAACTGGCTGATCACTCAGCTGGGGTAAGTCGGTGTAATCACCCCTTACTTAGGTACAGTATGCCTGTGCCTAACCCTAAACTGGACACATATGTTCCTATCAGCCACTGCTATGGAAGGCCTCATCAATCCTGGAGGCAGAGTGCTTGGAAATATGTGAGATGGTGCTCTAGCATGAGCTGAGCCTGTCTGCAGCTGTCGGGAACCACTCCCTAAGCTGTTCCGGGATATTGCCATACCATATACTCTTAAGTGCATTATAATCCTCGCGGTTAAATGCTATCTTTGGTTTGGCTTTATCAAAACATGTCGAGTAAGGTGTCATACGAATTGGAATACTATCCCCTCGACAGTTCTGTCGACGGGGATAGCATTCCACCCTTCTAGAGGGACACGACATGTGTGTAGCCTTAACCCCGGTTAAAGTTAACCAGGGCCTCAGCATCACAAAATGGATGCTGCCACCACAGACACGAGTCTGGCCTCCTGCTGCTGACCGAAACTCGGCAGATGGTGGCCTGGACAAAGGGTTTCCTGCCTTGGGAGGTGCGAGCACCACCCCAGACAGGGTTTTGTGTATTGAGTAGGACAGGGCTGAATAGAATCAGACATGCTCGGGGCACACAAGGTGTCCCCGTGCATAGGCCAGTCCAAACCGGTCCTGGGACTTTCCAGACCCAGGCCTGGCGAGGAGCTGGACAAAGGAAAGGGGGTGTAACTGCCCCCCTTCCTGGTTCCTCCCAGAGGAGGGACCTAGTAGGTGATCCACCCCTCAGATTGGGAATAAGAGTGGGAGCAGTGCCATTGCACAGCAGATCATCCTGAATCAACTTGAAATAAAGAAAAAGACTGGACTTCGACATTCTGCTGCTCAGAAGACTGAAGAGAATCTCCCTTGTGGCCTAGGAGTGGCCACACTGTGAATACAGGCACCAACCAGCAACTCGACGTCTGCTTTGCCGCCGCCTCCCGCCTCCCGCCGGAGCCCAGAGCCTGACAAGAACCAGACTCCCAGACCTCTCAGAGCCCGATCCACAGTCCCTGCAAAGAAGGGACCAGTGGAGGCACCGAGTGACGTGGGGCCGGACCTCTTGCAAGACCCTCGAAAAGCTGACTGCGCAGCATCTGAGGCATCCTCGACGTTGTGATTTGGGGACTGAGAACCCCCACCACCGAGCAGCCCTTGCACCGAAGAAGAGCCCTCCAGCATCTCCACGATCTGCGTGGGGCCCTTTTGCATTGTGCCACTCGACACGCCATCCCGGCCACTAGCCACGTGGTCAGCGGCCATCTTGGCGACAAAACCGACAAACTACACAGCAGGTCTGGTTGCTCCAGACCTACCCAAGCTCCTGTGAAAAGGAGCACTCGCTCTGACCTTGCTGGTCCGAGTGTTAAGCATCTTTTGATTCCTGCGTGGCTTGCATTAGCCAAGGCCTGTTTGCTCTGATCAGGTTGCCGACTCCGCCAACAGCGAGAAGCCTGCGTGGGACAGCTTTTGACCGACTCCTGGATGTCCTCGACCCCGGGTGTCCACGTGGCTGCAGAGAGAAGCTACCCAACAACGCCTGTTTGCACCCAACATCGCCTGGTTCCAATCTGGTTTCACGGTAGTCACTGGCTAGTGACTTTGAACATTGTCCCCTCTGCTTTCAGGTCTTCACAACTTCAGATCCACCCTTGGATCCACCGGAACTCTTCACATCGAGCCGCCTGCAGCATCTTCAGCTCCAAGCACCATCGACCAGCGTGACGAAACCCGACACTACTTCGACCCTGTGCACCCGCTTCCTGTGGGTGAGGTAACTCAGCTCCGCCGGTGTTCCTACACTGGTACACATCTCAAGGGCCTGTGTCTTAAGTTTCAGCGTTCTAGGTCACCCGGAAGGTTCCTAACTATCTAACTTTGTACTTTTTACGCACCATAGACTTTACATTGGAAAGTGCGTGCACTTTGAACACTGCACCCGAGTCCCGCGGGCCTTGCCCGACCTAGTCACTGCTAGTCTCGAATAGCTCCAGCGATTCCCAAGGCCCTAGGCCTGTTCCCATTCCGATTGGTATCTCTTATACCACTTTCTTAGTATATGGTTTAGGTGGCCCCTAGGGCTCATCCATATTGTGCAACTTTTGTGTATTTTAAACTGTCTTGTGATTTAACGCTTGTGCTTCTGTGCTCATAAAGAGTCCAGGGGATTTTATAGTTAATAAATCAATATATATTTTCAATATATATCTGTGTGGTGTCCTTTCATTTGGTATTCAAGGGGGTTGTGTGTGGTAATACAGCTGGCTTCACATGCCTTTCAGAGTTTAGCCTAAGACTGCTTTGTCCACGTTACCACTAGGATAACTGGTCTACAAGGTTGAATTACAACCAATCATCATAAGGGTTGCTTGGCATGGTAGAAAGTGATCACTAAGAATTAGTGAGCATTATATACCAGGCCAACTTCTCACAGAGACCAACAGTAATTAGTGGTCAACAAGAACCTTCTACAAGAGGTTATATATGTTTACTGACAGCTGAGACCATATGTATTCATGAACTAAGACTGCAGCAGGCCTACTTCACTTGTTACTCCTACCCCGATTAATTCATTGACTATAACAGTTACAGGGTACAATGAGATTGTCAGGAGTCACAAATTCAATTACAAAGAGTACCTGGGGCATTGGCATGCACCAGTTTACAGCTGCACTGCATACAGACAATCAATCGTCTCAGTAAAAAATCCAGTAATCTTATGAGTAATCCTTTTCATCTATTTTTATCTGTGTTCAATTTAAAGTTCAGACAGAGACAATGTGATTTAAAATCTTTCAATGCTCCAAGAATGCCCGTCTGGGCTTTGTCCAACAGCTCCGTGTATCACATTTCAATTTGAGTAACCAGATTTAAAGTCCACCCAATGCATTTTGGGCTACAGACCCTTCGTCAGGGGTAACTGGAAATTTAGAACAACCCATCAGGAACCATGTATAAATTGTTAAACTCTTCAAAATTAATGGAAAATGTTATGCATATTGTACTCAAACATATATTTTATCAAAATATGTGTGCCTAATATCAATTACATTGAAAATTAGTGAAAAATTACCCATGCTGTTCATATATGCATATGTGCCTTTACACCGCAAAATGAACAACGCACCAAAAAGTTAATGAAACAAAAAGTGAATAAACCCTGTGTTAAAATCAAACACTATTTATAAAAAACCTAACCCAAACACCCAGCTCAAGAATTCTATGAACGTTGTTTTGAGTCATCTCTGACTCAGCCTTACAACCTTCAGTGGAGCCGCTTGTTAAATAGTACATGCCTGTAACGCATTGAAAGAATAACCTTTGGGCCACAAGCGCAGAACGGACCACAGTCAACTCTCAAGCTGTGTGAAAAAGGCTGCTTTATTGAAAACAGGTGCATCTTACAAAAAACATAACCTTGGCCTTTGCCTCCCAAAACTAAACCTCTCTATACATGCTTCATCTACGTATCCCCCTCAACCATACCTATGGTTTCCACTTCCTTCTCCTGTCTTTACAACTATTTAGCAACCCCAACTCAGTCAATCACGTTTGTCCCTTTAAACCCTGTAACCTCTTCTCCACCTGTCAAAAGATCTACCTAACTAAGTATCTCCTATCCTACTCTTATTACCTGCTCCTGGAGTAACTTGTTCCCAACTATAAAGTGAACTGTAAAATTGAACAGAACTAGCTTCCAGACGCCATGAACCTGCTTCAAGTGACAACCAATTACAATGCATTTTCACTCCCCCGATGCACCTGTACCCAACAAATTTGGCCATCCATCCCATAATAACCAAAATAACCCCCCCCATCTTACCTTCTAAAGGGTCGGTAGGAGGGGATCGGAAACTGTCCCTAACTGCCGGCTGCCATGTCACCTTACAAAATGGTAACACAGCCTCTAAAATTTCCAGCTAAAACACCCAAGCACATAGCCCAAGTGCGGCCCATAGAGAGACCAATTTGTCGCAGGCTGCACCAATGGACCAAAAACCCTGGGGGTGCGAGCCTCCCTAAAGCCCCATTGGGCCACATGCCCAGAATGGACCACAATCAAATCTCAAGATGTGTGAAAAAGGACACTTTATTGAAAACAGGGGCATCTTACAAAAAACATACCCTTGTCCTATGCCTCACAAGACTAAACCCGCTATAAATCTTTCATCTACATATCCTCCACCCCCACCCCTAATGTTTCCCCGCCCTATTTAACAACCGCAACTATTTAACAACCCCAACGCCGTCAATAACTGGTGACCCTTTAAATCCTGTAACATCTTCTCTACCTGTCTAAATATCTACCTAACTAAGTATCTCCTATCCTACCCTTATTATCTGCTCCTGGAGTAACCTGTTCCCAACCATAAAGTGAACAGGAAACCTGTACAGAACCAGCTGCCAGACGTCACTCAGAATCAGTCCCTATAACGTTCCTGCCAACCCCCCCCCCATCACCTAGGCTATTCTTGGGTATCTTCGTATGTATAGTGCTTTGTCTAAAAAATCCTTTATTTGTATATCAGGTAAATCTCCATCCCGTAGTGAGACAAATGAACACCATCAACCCTGAAAAAGTACACTGCAGCATATCTTAGTTCTGGTTGTTCCACTCTTCCGAAACCTGACTCACCACAAAAGACCCTCATGTCCCTGTTTATCTTCCTCCTGGCTTTATCAATGGCGGCACCCTCCATTGTCTTCCAGGGATGAATTCAGTCCAAACGACAAAGCATCCCGACCACTGCTGCCTAATCTCCCTCAAGTCCCTTTTCATTTGCTTTAGTAGGGCCAAACCCTTGCAAATCACTAAATCATTCTCCCCGAAATGTATTATTAGAACATTCGGGCATCAATTTATTCAAACTGGGATTGAGCTTGTGCCAGCGCAAACCCCCTTTCCCATGCCAACTTATTTTAAACAAGGCAGGTTCCAATCCTAAGTTAACACCTTTCCCTTTTTGAAGCTAGTGTCTCTCTGCCAACTTGACGAATGAATGCCCGACTATGCAAATGGCTAGCGCCTCCGACTCTGGCCCTGCTACTGCACCTGAAAAGACACATGTCCATGTTTGTAATACGTACCCCCATCGAACGGGACATATCAAAGCCTCTTCATTGGCCCCTAGTTATACTGTCTTCTACACACCCCTTTGGTCCATCTTCGAGTGCGTGAGGAGGATCATGACCGCTTCACACCGTGTACTTCCCTCAATGAAGGCCTGCAATCCATTTCCTCCCCAACAACTCTGATACTCTGAATGCTCCGAAATACAGCCATTACATTAAGGCAGCAAATAAATCTGCTTCCTGTAATCTAATGCATATCCTGGGTAGCTCCTCTATCATCCTGCCTTATAATGCTTTTGACACCGGCATCCTGGCCCACTGTCCTTTCCCTGCTTGCCTGGCCCAACCTTCCAGCATACACTTTCCTAATTCACCTGCCGAAGGGGCATATCCCCACCACAACTTGTCCATGAGTGCTATCCCCGCTAGCTTGGCAGCAACAGTGAACTTCACCAAAACCCTATCAGAGACATAATGAACTGTATGACATCCTCCTCTCCGGCCCAAGTCCCTGTCCTCCTCTTTGCCCCTCCTGTTATAAAGGCCTGCCAGATGCTGGCCAGATGCCCGTCTCGTAGAAACTCCTAATGACCCTACCACCAGTTACAGCATCCTTTGTTTCCTTCGGACCACATCCCCGCAGGCACCAGCGTCTTCTGAAACTCCCTCTCCGTGGCCAGTCCATGGAACCTCCTCCACTGCGAACGAGACATAGCATCTGCAATGTCATTGTCCACTCCCAGGATGTGCTTCGGCCGCAACTGTATATCACACTTCAGACAACTTAGAATGAATACTCTCATCAACTTCAGGACCTGCTCATCTCTTGCTGACTGCTTGTTGACCACCTGCACCACTGCCATGTTAACCACCCCGAAAATGACCTTTCTATGCACTAGGCTTTGCATCCACACTGTGACCGCCATAACTAAAGGAAACATCTCCAAGAAAGCAATACTCCTGCCCCCATTCTTCCATTGTTGCGGGCGTACCTCTGGGCACCACCTGCCCTGCCAGTACATCTCAAACCGGCATGCTCTTACAGCGCCGGAAAATATCTGCACGTCCCATTCGCACTCGTTTGGTGCGGACATGGGAATCCCATTGAATTCTTTTAAGAACTTGCCTCACATGTGTAAATCCTCTTTCGTCCCTATGGACAGTCACATGTGATGGTGTTGCAACATGAGTCCCGCTAATGACCTGCTCAATCTCCTGCAAAATGCCCTTCCTGACCTAACTACCCTGCATGCAAAGTTCAGATGCCCTAGCAGCACCTGTACCATCCTCACCATCCCTTTTGTCTTGGCCAACATGTCATCAATAAACAATCTCACATGCATTTTCTTATCCGCCGGCAACCTCGCTTCCATGGCCACCGAATCCAACTCAATACCTAGAAATGACAACACCGTGCTTGGACCCTGCGTCTTCCCTGGTGCCAGGAGCACACATAGTGCCCCATTGAGCTCTTGGAAATATGCCAACTGTTGCTGACAGTCCAACGAACCAGGCCATCCCACCAGGAAGAAGTAATCAAGGTAGTGTGTCACCGTCTCTTTGCCCGTTTTCCAAGGGAAGACCCATTCCAAGAAGGAACTAAACTTCTCGAACAAGGCACATGATATTGAACAGCACATGAGAAACTCCTTATCCACAAAGATGTTGCCATCCACTTGGCTGCCCAGCAGCTGGAAAATCCTCTGGGTATACTGGCATCAGATGGAAGGCAGCCTTAATGTCACATTTTGCCTTCTAGGCACCCCTGCCAACGTGTTCCACTAAGTCCCTCGATTTGCCCCCTGATGAATAGGAAACTAATGTCAGGTCCTCGATATGAAATCATTCACTAACCCTCCCTGTGGCCATGACAATTTCTGAATAAACCAATACTAGCTTGGTTCTTTCTTTGGCACCACTACCACCGGAGAAATAATCAAATCCGTTATCGGGCTAACAGTGAATGAGCCCTCCATGCGCCCTGCTTCAACTTCCTTTTTCAATTTTCCCCAAACCACTGATGTATGAGCCACCACTGACTTCAGATTCTCTGCCCATCTTGCTGTCCGAGGGGCCTCATACCCCAATTTAAAACCTTCCCTGAAACCCTTACTCAGTAACTATGCATCCTGCTCCCATGGGTAGAATATCAGCCAGGCATCCACGTAGTCATTCTAAATGGATGTATGAGCATTTGCCCATGTAACCCTGCGCCCCTCTTCCTCCCCTGCCTCTCAGCCCCCTGCTGTCCCTGCTGTCCACTATAAGCATTCTGTTGTTGGAAACCTTGCCCCCCTTGCTGTCCCCTTCCTGCATATCCTGCCCCGAAGCATTGCACCAATGGGTGCCTTCCTGCACATTTTGAGCATTCATGATGAAATCTATAATATACCCGCGTACAGGTTCCTTTAATGTAATCCCAACATACCCCCGGACCCCCCCACCTCCTTCGGTGTGTATCCTAACCCTTCCCTGGTGGGCGATTTTGAAAAGGGCAGTAAACTAAATGTAGCCCACTGG
The DNA here is from genome assembly GCF_964263255.1 of Lissotriton vulgaris. Classification (NCBI taxonomy): domain Eukaryota; kingdom Metazoa; phylum Chordata; class Amphibia; order Caudata; family Salamandridae; genus Lissotriton; species Lissotriton vulgaris. The sequence goes on from NC_141693.1 coordinate 1,559,410,272, forward strand.
CTGTATACGTTGTCTTCCCAAAGTTGACTGCCTCCATCATCTGGTGATACAATACCTTCCCAATTTGCCTCGGAATCCCAAACTAGTCTGGCTCGGAACTCTTTGTAGTAGTGCGACCATGCATAACCCCGTATGTCAACTGTGCCCTCCTAACCACGTCCATGTATTTAAACAAGGACACACACCTGTCTGAGTATTTCTCGCAATATACACTAGCGAAAATCAGAAAAGCTGCTGTCCAGTTTTCTATGGTCCTCTTTCGATCTCTCTTTGGGCCGCAATTCCATAGGCAGGAGCTTCAACATATCCACATATTCGCCCTTCCAAATATTTTCTTTTGTGGCTAACATGATGTATGCTCCTAAACGTTTAGTTGGTTTCATTGGTTTAGTTGATTTTAGGCAATCAGACCTCTTTGCTCTCTTTGGCCCCCATCGCTTGGCTTTTTCCTCCATCTGTTTTGCCATCTCCTGTGTCATCCATCTCTGTCACTGCTGTCTGAGCTTTTCCGTCTACCTTCCTTGTGTTTCCACTAGACCCTGTCTCCCCCTCTGTCTTCCGCCCTTCTGTACCTACCCCTGTGTCCTGTACACATTGTCCTTTGCGCAGATTGATCTCCCCGTCCTCCCCTCATGCATCAGTTTCCGTGGACACCTTCCACCTTGGACTAACTGCCCAGCCTTTTCCCCACTTTCTTAACAGGCTTCAAGGTTGTCATCCTCACTGGATCCCGCTGCCTAACCAGTCCTGCAGAGGGTTGAGTTGCATGAGGCTTGGCCGGGACAACCGCTTCCTGCTCTGTGTCCTGCAACATACTAGGCACAAAATTACTTGTCCCCTCCTTTCTTCATCTACTATCTTCCCCTCCTCTATGCTATCTTCTTCATAATCCAATGGTATTTCTTCCCATAGCCCCCATCTTGCTCTATTTGCTCCTCCAAATGTGCCTCTGCACACTGTCGCATACGCTGAATAAATTCCTCCAAATTGGGCTCCACATGTGGCGGGAGTTTTCGCTGCCTTTCTGCCACCTCCTGCTGTCCCTGCATTGAACATGTCACCGTGGAGCTAGAGGCCGCATCGGCCCAACCGGGCTGTCACCCCAACGTGACCATATCAAACCTTCACTTATCACTGAGTCCGTAGTCCCTGGCCGTGGTCCGGCTGGCCTTCCAAGACCCTGCCATCGCTTCCACTTGATACTGCGGAGCAGCATCTGGCTCACTCGAGGTGTGTGCCTCTTGCACTCGTTGATCCTACAATGAAATGGCAAGGTCCGGCGGGCAGGGTTTAGTATCCCTATCCGTCCCTGTCTCCCATTGGGCCGGGCACAACTGCTAATACCCCCTGGACCTGTACTGCTCTTCAGGTAACTGTCAGTGCCCCCTCACACCCCTGCCTCCCCAAACCGTCTGCCTAAAACCTCCTCTACTCGTTCCCGCAGAGTACCCCTCCTGTTTGCCTGGGGCCCCTACTTTTGACCCATACGCTCATATAACCTTACCAGAAACTCTTGATTTCACTCTGCTTCACTACCATAAAACTAAACGGTAGATCTCAACGTTTGGAAACTGTGATCGAAAACTGTCCCTAACTGCTGGCTGTAGTGTCAGCTTACAAAATGGTAACACAGCCCCTAATATGTCTGGCCTAAAACCCAAGCCCGAAGCCCAAATGGGATGTATGACGTTACAACGCATACTTTTACCACGCATACCTTTACAACGCGGTATTTACAACGAATACCGTTACAACGCATAGCGCTTAGAGGTGCTGGATAGTGGTAAGTATAATTTTCTATTCCAACTCCAGTCCCCGTGGACACTAGGGAAGGTGTTGGATAGAAAATTAAACGTATTCCCTATCTTAGAGCGCCCCCCAGCGCAATGCGTTGTAATGGTATGCGTGGTAATGCCTGCGTTGTAATGGTAGTGCGTTGTAAAAACTTTGTTGTAAACGTTGCATACCGACCAAATGCAGCCCAAAGAGAGCAAAATTGGGCCCGGGCTGCACCCATGGCAACAAAAAAAACCAAGGGTGTGAGCCTCCCTACTGGACAGCCACCCCCCCAAAGCCCCATTGTGAACACCGCACGTGCAACCTTTTCAAACCTGCCGTGCAACTATCCTAACGTGGGAGAACCATGTGACTTAAGTAATCATTCTTAAACTAACTTAGTAGAAATAGATCTGCTAATGAAAACAAAATGAAAATAAATCCTGCTGTTTACACCAACAAAGAAGTAATGATTGGTTGGTTGATAGCTTTATTTCGATATGCAAATATCATAAAAGCATTACAAAACAGTATATAAAAACAGCACATCGTAAGAGACTGTACATTTAAAAACAAGGCAGATAAAAACTGGCAATTTAGTCAGAAATAAATTAATTAAAAGTGGATTAAATTGATATGGACAGTCTTTTTAAGCGGATCAACCATGCCCATTTTAAAAATTTGGATACAGCACAAACTATGGGAGAGGATGTATCTGTTAATAAAATCCGTAAGGCCACCGTATGCTGGCGAGTACCCAATTGTCTACATAGGGGTTTAAGCCAGTGGGATCTTGGGCGGGCGTAGTCAGGACATTCGAAAAGGAAATGGGCCACGGTTTTGGGCCTGGCTGTACATAGGGCGCAGTGGCGTGATGCCTGCGCGGGCGTATTCCATCTTGATAGGAGGTCAGCTAGAGGTAAAGTGCCTAGTCTAAGTTGGATATAAAGTGCCCGGTCCACAGAGATTGTGATTATGTCCAGGTAGGGCTCGAAAGCAACAACGTCTTTTATTTTCAGGTAAGCTGCGGTGGAATTGCAGTGGCGCGGGTTGCTGATGAGCTTGGCAGAGACCCATTCCCAGTATAGTTTTTATAGGTTCGCCTTCGGTGGGGCAGAGTGAGTGGACCAGCAAGACCCCAGACCTAGGTCCTCCAGGAGATTTTTAATGTCCCTAACCCATTTAATCTTGTGCCAGCCACCCAAAACCATCACCTCTGACAACCCGTCTGCATAAGTTTTTAGTTCAGGAACCCTCCAGAGGCGAGCCCAAAGGAGAAGAGGCCGGAGGCGAGCCTGGTCCTTGATTGCTTTGCAGCCCACATCCAGAAGCACCGGAACTGTTGGGGTGCTCATCGGGATGGCCAGGAGGTCCTTCAGGAATTTGTTCTCGGCCATGGTCAAAACCTCCATGTTACCAAGGCCCCATAGCTCAGCCCCGTAGAGAGATGCCGGTACAGCTCTGGCTTTGTAAATGTCAATTATTGGAGCTACGCATTGTTTGGATGAATTGTTGTACTCCTTCAACAAAGCTCCCCCCACCCTTTTGTGGCTGATGGTCATTTTGTTGATATGGGGAGTCCAGCTCATGACATCGCTCATACGGATCCCCAAATAGTCAAATTCTGATACTCTTTCAAGGGGAATAGAGTTCAGTATAGGAGGGCGGCCAAGCTTACGGGGGGATGCATGATTAGATATTTGGTTTTGTCCACATTGATGACAAGTCCTCTTTTTGTGCAAAAGTCCTGGAAGCGGTTCAGGAGCTTCTGAAGGCCCTGGGGAGTTTTGGAGATAAGGAGGGTGTCGTCGGCAAACAACAGGGTTGGAATCCTTACGCCCCCCAATGATGGAGCGTCTGCTGGTTCACCTAGCAGGTGCTCTACCACCCCATTCACGTACAGGGAGAATAGGGTGGGAGCTAGTACGCAACCCTGCCGGACGCCCCTAACAACCGGGATCCTGTCGGTCTTTTCCCCGTTCTGTCCCCATCGCACCTGAGCATAGTTGGCATTATGTAGTTTGATGAGGAGCATTAAGATGTAGGGGGGCATCCCAAGACCATACAAGACCCTCCAGAGTTCCTCCCTGGGAACCAGGTCAAAGGCAGTCTTCAGGTCTATAAAGGCCAAGTAAAGACTGCCTTTGCCCAGCTCCACCACCTTCCAGTAAAGTAGCAGGAGTCTAAAGACTTGCTCAATAGTTCCTGTACCGGAACGAAAGCCTGCTTGCAGGTCGGACAATATGTGGTTTTCATCCACCCACTGGAGAATCTTCCCTAAAATTGCTTTTCCCGCCACCTTCTGGGTTGAGTCAATGAGGCTTATTGGCCTATAATTCCCCGGTTGATCCCGACAGCCCTTTTTAAAAATTGGGACTACCTCTGCCCCTTTCCAAGACTCAGGCACAGATCCTCCCTCTAAAATAGCATTAAGAAGGGTGGAGATCACCACCCCCCATTCGCCCGGATAGGCTAGAAGAAGATCCCCTGGCAACCCATCCGGACCAGCTGCTTTTAATGGGGTTGAAGATTTGATCAGGTTCGTAACCTCTCGAGCAGAAAAGAGGTCAGTACCTCTGTCTAAAGAGAATGGGGAAGGGGGAATGGGTCATTGAGTATACCTTCTACGGCAGAATATAGGGCCTTAAAATGGTTAAACCACGCCTGGGCCGTGATAGTGCAGGTCCTCAAGGTGTCATCTGGACGATTTCTGCTGCCCACCAGGTCCCAGAAACCTTTGGCGTCTCTCCCTCGGCTTGCGGCCAAGAGGTCCTGCCAAAAGCTATCCTCCCATTCCTTTTTGGCAGTTTTCAAGCAATGTGAGTATAACCTTCTGGCCTCCCTGGTCCTGATTTGTAACTTAGATTTTACTGCTTCAACGAGCAGTGTATGTCTTTGCTTTCCTACATTTACGGTTATACCAGCCCTGTCTGGCCCGGGGACGTAATTTCTTCCCGTTGAGACTAGATGGGACAATAAAAAGGTTACTTAAAGCCCGGGTTAAATTACAAAACCTGTCGGACACCTCCACCGGCCCACCCTCAGGAGAGTCAAGTTTATCTAAGGCTGCGGCTAGGAGCTGCGTTATGGAGGATATTTTCTCGACTGATAGCGTCAGCTTGGCCCACTTCAGCCGTCTACCACAGTTTGAGACAGATGACTGGTCCGGGACAGTGGCACATGGGGGCCGGCCCCCTAAACCTTCTAGCCGCCAAGGAGACAAGGCAAGCGAGAGCAGATTGTGATCGCTCTCAACGGAGGGTATAATCTCCATATCTTTTACCGAGCTCCATAGGTGGGCGTCAAGCAGAATGTAGTCAATTCTTGACGTGTGGTTGGGCCTATTATAAGTATGTGCTCCCACTTTATCAGAACTAGTCCTGCCATTGAGGGCCCTCAGGTCAAACTCCATTGTTAGGGAATTAACCTGGAGTGCCACTTCCGTCCATCTTTTAATGGGGATAAGCTCTAGAGCCGGTATCCCCCTCCTGAAGTCTTCATCCTCCTGGTCTTGGGTGACTTCTGAGCCAAGAGGCTCAAACGTGCAGTTGAGGTCGCCTGCTACCAGGGTACAAGACTTATAGGGGGAGGATCGAAGCAGACCCTCAAGACGGGCTATAGTGGGGGATTCTCTACCCCCCCTTAGTACCTCGTGCATAGATATTAAAGATGTTAGGAATAACACGTCCCTTGGGGCTTTTTAAGATGATATTAAGGAGGTCCGGGCATTTAGTTTGGTGCTCCTCCACCCTACAATTAAGCGAGGAAGCTACCCAAACAAGGAGGCCACCAGAGGGACGTCCCCTGCCAGTCTCTGAGTAGACAGCGGGTATATGATGGGATGAGTACCCTACCTTGTGTAAGGGCTCCCTACTCCAGGTTTCCTGAAACAAACATATGGAGTGCTCCTCCACAAGTGCATTCCAGTCGGGCAAGGCCAGCTTCCTGTCCAGACCAGCCACATTCCAGCTGAGAACCCTAATAGATGGGTCCGTCACAGCTGCAATGCTACTGGGCTCGATGTCGCCGTCCGAGTCCTCCTCTACCAAGGGAGGATAGGGAATGGCAGGCTCGATTAGGTCCCTCCCCTCACCAGTTTCCCGTGTGTCTACTAGGGCAACCTGCTCCCCTAGAGTAGTCGGGGGGTCAGTCCACTTTACAGAAGAATAGGACTGTTCATCAGATGTTCGGCCCACCCGAGCCTCCACAAGAGAGTCAAGGAGTCAGTACCCCCCTGGTACCCCAGCTCGACCTTGGCCATACCGCATGCGGCTGGACTAGAGTTGTTGCTAAATGCCATTGACCGCAGGCACAATTTTGGGAGGTGTGCACGGGGGGTTGGCCTGAGCAGTTCATAACCGACCGCGGGTAGAAGTATGTTAAATCAACCGCTTCAACACCAGGACCAGCCGTGGCCTGCCCCAAACTGCATATTGAGTGGGCAGCTCTCACGTCTTGGAAGTTGACCACCACACAGTCACCCTCGAACAGTTTTTTTCCCCTGTCCAATCCATCCCACCCTGCGCACACCAAGAATCAAGGCATCCACTCCCAAGGGAAGGGGTCTGTTGTCTTTCAACCAATGGATGACTTTATTCTTTAGTGCCTGATGGGTTTCCTGCTGAGCGTCCCTCAAGGCGGGAACCTTGATAAGGACAACAACGTATGGTTGACACTCAGGGGGGAGATTAACTGGGGGACACTTTCGAGCCTCCTTCTGTGGTATAACCGCAGGGCTAGGGATTTCAGGTTGGCTAGTAACTGTTTTTGCCTTTGGTACCGGGGCTACTCCTCTGGCATCAGTGGATGGAACGGCTGGTCGTTTTAACTTGGAGCCGGCCCCTCCCTCGAGCAGCTTCCTTTGGTCAGGTTTGGGCTTTACAATCCTCACTACTGGGGGGGTACTAGCATGGACCTGTGCAACATGGGTAGTAAGTGTCGGCTTTACACTAGCAGGGGGCGCAGATGTCGCAGCCTTCCCTATGGCTAGTGCAGGAGCAGACGTTGGCGATGATGTTCCCTGTATTAAGCCCCCTGAGTCCCCTTTCCCATCATTCCCATCCGCAGTATCCTCCCTGAGTTTAGACTGTAATTTGATGAGAGTTTTTAGGGAGAAGAAGTTGTCCCGGGTGGTCTGTTCAAATCTATCTAGCGTGTCCCCCAGACTCTTAACTTGGTCAATAAGCGGGACCAGCAAAGACTTGACCAATTTCTCAATGAGCTCGGGGGAGGGCGCCTCATGTAATAATGTGGGTGGTACCAGGACCGAGTAATGGGCCAGAGGAGTTTCAACCACAGGTACCAGAGGAGCATTTCCTCCAGATGGTTCAGGCCCTCCACCATTTAGAGGAGTAGGGCCTCTGGGGGCGTGCTTCCTCGGTCGCTTGTGGAGTGAGGCACGACTCCCCTTCCGTATACTAATAACCCTTTTTCTCTTGTTACGGACCAAGCATGCTCCTGTCAAGGGCAACCGGTTATAACCCGGTGAAGAGACCTGAGGGGACTGTTGAGAATTGTGGCCAGTGGAAGTACTTATGTGTGTGACGGGTCGGGGAAGTGTGGCCACTGAGCTAGGGCTGGAGGGCAGGGGTTCTGTTATCAGACTTTCCAACCTGTCAATACTTGCCCCTATAGCTGCAATCCGTGGCTGATCGGACAGGTTCCCAGGAAGAGGGGAGGCAGGGTAGGTGGAGATAGGAGACAGGGCATGTGCAACAGCTCCTAATGAGGAGTGTTTGGAAGGGAAAGAATCTTGTGAGAGGCGACGTTCCGTCATCACTATCTCCTTTTCGATGACCGCTGCTACTCTTGTGATAAATTTATCCATTGTGCCTATCATTGAGCTCCCCGTGACACCTTCTCCCCCACCCCTCAGTGCTTTGCCAGAACGGGTAGACATGTGGGCCTCTATACCCACAGGGAGACTCCAAGCTCTTGGACCAGAAGCGGTGGATGAAAGGGGGGTGGCCCAGCCCAGCCTCTGTCAGCCCCTGACCGCCACAGACTGCCCGCCCTTTGCTCGGGCCTCGCTCGGCGTCCCGCTCGCGTCCCGCTTGGAGAAAGACCGGTGGTTAAATAGGGGACGTTGCAGGTGGGGGGGCGTGTCTCGCTGGGGGCGCGGCCGTGCACACCTGTGCAGCACAGGGACTCCTGGTCTTGTGAGTCCCTGCTGGCGCGCTCCCTCGGCTGGCTCTCAGTTCTCCCTCCTCGCACCTGGAAACAGTAAATGCCCTGGCAGCCTCTACCCCTCGCCACAAGCAGCGCAGCGGCACCCGCGAAGCGGGTGCTGCAAGCAGTTGACAGAGCGGCGAAGGCGGCGGATGCCTCCTGGGATAAGGGGAGGCTGTGTGGCAGTGAGATTCGGCGTTTTGAAGGTCCCAGCAGCACCCAGGTCAGTTTCGCCGTCAGAGAAGTAATGCAAATCAAGCAATAAACCAAAACAAATTTGTGATAAACACATCAAGGAATAAACCGAAACAATTTTGTGAAAAACACATTTTTGTTTTTCAATAAAACACAATGTTTGTTATCTTAATATGGCTGCTTGGTTATCTCAAATACCCTCTGAGAGAGTGCTTTTGCCTTTAAAACATATGGGGTGCAAACATTGTTCATAGGTGAAAGGTGAGAGGTGGATCCTCTGGGTTCTTTTTGTGAAGAAGGAGATGATCCATCTGAGCGCATCCCCTTAGATGCCAATATGTTAGATCCTTTCGATCAGAGTGTGGTGGGATACGGTGTAGAAGGCTGCTGAGAGGTCGAGGAGGATCAAAGCAGCTGTTTCTCCATAGTTGAGGAGGGTTCGTATGTCATCAGTGCTTGCAATTGTGCTGTGATTGCTGCGGAAGCCAGATTGGGAGGAGTCGAGTAGCAGGTGTGTCAAGAGTTGATTGTTGAAAATCCTTTCCAGTACCTTCACTGGGAATGGGATGGAAGAGATTGTCCAGAGGTTTTTGAGTTTGCTGGGGTCAGTGGAGGGTTTTTTGAGTAGTGGTCTGACATCTGCGTGTTTCCAAGTGTCGAGAAATGTTGCGGAAGTGATAGAGGTATTGAGTAAGATGTAAGTTCTTGGCTAAACCTTTGGTTTATGAGGTTGAAGGTTTGGTGCAGGCATGGGTCTGTAGGAGCTCCTGAGTGGATGAATTTCATGGTGGAGGTGGTGTCATGGGTTGAGAGGATATTCCAGATGATCAGTGTATGGTTTGTGTCAGTTACGGTGGTGTTGTATCTGTCAAGGAAGTCCGTAGGTATGGGTTGGGGTTTGAAGTTCCTGTATAAGGTTGCGATCTTTTCAATGAAGAAGTGGTCGAGGTTGTTGCACAGCTCCTGTGATGGTGTGATGTTGTTTTTGCTGGCAGACAGGTAAGAGAATTCCTTAATAATGTTGAAAGATTCCTTGGTGTTGTTGATGCTGGTTTCCATGTGTGCGGCAAGAGCTGTCTCCTTTGTTGCCCCCAGCAGGTGGTGGTAGAGGTTGAGGGAGGGCTTGAAGGCTGCCCTGTCCGAGGTGTCCTTGAACCATCTTCTCTCCAACTGTTTGCTGTCTCATTTCACTGTCCTAACTTCTTGGATGTACCATCTGGCCTTTTTGGAGGATTTTCTCTGGATGTTGCTCTTGAGAGGGATGATTCTGTCTGTGGAATTTGTTATCCATGCATTAAAGTTTTTCACTCACTGTGCGAGGTTGGTGTCGGTAGTAAGCTTGGTGGAGTTGAGGGCATTTGCACAGTGGGTCTCAGAGATTTTGTTCTACCTCCAGTGGGTGGTGTTGGTCATCTTGGGGGTGATGGTGCGGGGGCTGGAGATGCTGAAGTGGATGATGGAGTGAGCGGTCCATGTGAATTCTATGACATGGCTGTATTTGATACGGTTGCTGAAGGTGAAAATTGGGTCCAGTGTGTGTCCAGCAGTGTGTGTAGGGTGGTGGACAATATGGGTCAATCTGAGGCTGCTCATATTTCGGGGGGTGCAGTGTTTTTGTCATTGGAGTCGTGGAAATTTAGGTCGCCGAAGAAGAGGGGTTCATTGTAGTCAGGGATGGTGCTGCAGAAACTGGAGGCAGGGCCATGGGTCAGAATGTGAGGATACCTCTGCTAGTTGTCTTGTCATCCATGTGGAGCATGAAATTGAGATGTTCCATGGGCGTGGTGGTGTTGTCGGTGGTGCTAGTACACTGTATGGTTTTGTTGTGGATAATGGATGCCCAGTGTGAGGGTGGCAAAGAGGTCCCAGAATTCAAAAGAATGCTTGCATAGTAAGCGTGGGACGAGAAGGGTGCATGCGAGTTGGTGTTTTCTACAGGTGGTGTCTGTGATGTGTTCGGGGGTAGGGCTGGTTGGTGTGCTAGTCTTTGTGCCGTGGCTGGTAAAGTAGCAGTGGGTGCACATGAAAAGTCCTAGTTCTAACATAGGAATCTAAACAGTTCATACAATTGAGAGCAAACAAATAATACAAAGTTGTGAAAGCAATAATCGCTGTGTGCTGAGACTCGTGGAACTAATCTATGCCGCTCCTCTGAGAAAGGTATAACATAGTTCTAAAATGAAAGTTAGGGCATTAGCCCTCATTGAATAAGTGGTGGGTACAATTCTTATTTGTACTCTTTTAAGTCCATCTATTCGTTCTCAAGTAACTGTGGTAAGGTGGATCGTGGATAGTACCCAATGAAATTCTCCCTGGGTGACATTAAATTTCTATCTTTGTTGTTCCTCAGGCAGACCAAGGATGTGAGTGCCAGTAGAACATGAGACTTTATTGAATGTTGTGTTTCCTACCAACCCAACAAGTGAGATCACAGTTGCTCTGCCTCAGCCCAGTTGATGTTGCCTCAGACCAAGCCTTCTGCATGTGGTGCACCTGCCCCTTCCTGACGAAGACAGGCAGCACCACCATCAACGATGAGGAGTTTGCACTCTGCTCTCTGGTTGTGTTCCATTGAATTTTCACTGGGGCAATCTTTCTCGGACCCAAACACAACCCAGTCACCCAAACAATCAGCCCACCATATGTCACAGCCGTGACCAGAAGATAGAGACTGAGGCCACCACTGATTCTGGAGAGTGGTCTGACCTAGTGCTAAGCTGCCTAGGGCACTTTCAGATAAGGCTGTCAAATGTGATCACAATTTTTTCAGTCCAATTAATCACAGGCTCTATGTCTTCATGGGAGGGATACCACAAAATACATTTGTGGAATCCCTGGGCATGTCTCAGCTACAGGAGATACTTTCCTGGACACAAAGCAGTAATGCTGGGGTCTCGAACCCTCTCCACACAGCCTGAGGTACAGATACTTCTCTGTTTAGCAGCACACAGCTCCAAGTTGTTCCACTCCCAGTTCCTCACAGTTCACTCCTTATAGGTATGATCTTCTTCAGGCAAGAGTACCTCTAGCACTCTTCCTCAGCAGTCAGCCAGCTGCATTCTTTAAGGCAGACTCCAGCATCTCTTTTCCTGACAGATCACAGAGCACCAATTTCCATATTTCCACACATAACAAAGGGTAGCTGGCATTCAGCAGCCCCAACCTTCAAGTAAAAAATTATTTTTGGGGTGCGGAAAAGATGTGCATACCCATGCGGCCTGGGTTTCAAGAAAGTGGTCCAATCAGGCGTAAGACTTATGAGCTATCGAGTAATGTGTATAGTCTCTATCACTGGGGTGGTGGCTCCGCCATACGTCCCTGAACCCACAATCCTCCTACCACTCCCTACCACTCCCTGACATAGATCCTGCCCCCCCAGTCCTCGGGTTAGAGCGGTCCATCCTTGCATCCATGACCAAATTTAAATTGCCACCCACCACAACCAAGGAGTCGGGCGTGTGGAGAACCTCGGCCAGGGCCTCAGTCAGGAACTTCTCCTGATGTTCTTTTGGGGAATAGATTGAGGTTATTGTGAGGTTGTAGGTGCTGATTTGTAGCCTCATCGCAAAGAGGTGCCCCTTAATCTCTGCCACTGAGCCCTCTATGAAACCTCTAAAGCGTTTGAAAAACAGGATGGCCACCCCACCCTTCTTACGCTTCCCTGAAGACCAGAACTGCAAGGGTAACCCCCTGGATTGCATACGGTGTCTATCTTTGTGAAGCAGGTGGGATTCTTGAAGTAAAAATATATCCTCCTCCGAATGCTCGAGTAAGGAGAGCACTGCCCTCCGCTTGGTAGGATTGATAAGGCCTCCGACATTATGGCTGACTACCTTAACTTCCATCAGGTTGTAAAGAACCATGGGGATATATGTCTTATGCTATGGAGCCGAGAAAGGGGGACAGGCCATGGAAGGGACCACACAGACAGATGTGACTGGATGGACCCTCCCAAAAGGGCCACAAGTAAAAAGCTCACCGGAGAGAGGACCCCTCAATCCAATAAAATTATAAACAAACCAGAAAACATTAAACCACCAGCAAAGGCAAACACACAAAGTCAATCTCAACTTTGCTGCCACTTGATGATAGGCAGGCTTTGGCAAACAGTTTTTCCTTGTGCTGGCAGGTCACATCCTATATTCAGGGTTGCTATATTTACTGCAGAATATATTAGGTCACTTAATAGGCATCTTGAGTAACACATCACTTTCTTTACCCACTGATTAACCAGTTCTATTTCAGTGGCTAGAGAGGCTACCATGTAAGCAGCACCCACCTCTGACAATTCAAGAGAATGCTCTAGAGTGAGCATAGCCAGTAGTGTCATTTTCACTTGGTGTAGAATTTTCTCCTTCGTTTTTGCGATTAACAGACCTGGATTATTTCAGCTCGAATTTCTTCATCTGTGTGGTCTAGCTCAGGTGTGCTGGCAGGATTGCACAGACGAGCATAGAATGAGATTACAGTTTTTACCAGACCTTGCTTAGTTTGACAATGGACCTCTCGCAGTCAGATTTTGACTGTGTGCTGTGCTGCCCATTTATGGCTACTATTGTGGCATTATAATTATTACCCCAGCGTTTGTTTGGAAGAGTGAAGAACAGTTGTGCATTTCTCCCCCACCAGGTGAAGTGGAATAGGCCATCGGACTCGGGAGGGGAAGGCAGCAGAACAGGAGAGGAACTTTCAGAGGCGGAAAGCTCGAAGGGGCCGATAGTAACCCCACAGACATCGGATGGTATTTTCTGCGGCTGAGATAGAACTGGGACTAGATCGGGACTTCATGGTAGGGTGATATCCTGTTGATGGAGGGCGGGTTGCCGGGAGGGGGAGCTGTGTGCTTTGGAGGGGATGAAGGTGCGGGGTGCGGGCTCCGCTAGCTGGGGTCGGCGGCGACTCACCCCCCTTGGGCCCTTAAGGTCGACTGTGGTGGAGACCACAGGGTAAGAGTGTGAGAAGTTGGTTCAAGGTTTGGATGGGGGCGGCCATTGGGTTCGTGTGCTCTGTCCTGGGGAGTGGGGGTTGGGAAGTGTTTCAGTTTTGGGAATGTTCGGGGGGGGGCAACTGCAATGGGG